>NC_064634.1:398314962-398951212 GCF_023864275.1 Schistocerca cancellata | reverse complement strand
CTCTCGCAATCTGCGATTCTGGAATGGTTCCTTCAGGAAGGACAGTACCAATTTCTTGCAACATCCTTGTCCACCCGCCTCTAGGAACGTTGAACTCGAGTCTTCCTTCTTTATTTTTCCAGCATTCCCAGTGCTATTATTTTTCATCCAGAGTGTGAACATTAAGAAACTAAAGTTGTTTAATGAACGATGGACAGACAGAAAATTAAAAAAAATGAATTAGGTAAAAGACTGAAATAGGAAGACGTAATTGTGACTGTAATGAACATGAAATGTAACGAGGGGGACTCTGTAGTCAGGCCAATGGATTGTATTTTGGCAAAGGAAATTAATTGGCTGGCTTCCAAGAGATAAAGAAAGTCCCACACGACAACATAATGGAAGAGTGATAGGCGACACGGGAAAACATGGAGGAGCAACGTGGATTCGTGCAGCTAAAGCCGGTAGCGAGTGGGAAAATCTGAAACAGGCACAGCCGACCATTGGTGAGCCGCGGGTCTGACTGGGCGTGCATGTTTAATCTTGCGGGTCGACTCGTCAAATGACGAGACAAAGCGCTCCTAGAGTAGTAAGTCAAAACTATAGCGTCCGTGACGTTAATGTTTATGGACTAATTTCTTCTGACACGCCACGCCAACAAATTATGCCAACATATTCTGAGCTCAAACATAATGAGGTACCTCGAACAGAACGACTCCTCCATGCCAACTAACAAGGATTTTAAAAACATACATCGTGTGGAACATAACACGTACTCTTCCCACACGACGTCCTGAAAGACATGGATCAAGGCAGTCAGGAAGATGCGGTATTTGCGATTTCCGGAAAACATTTTACAGTACCACACCTACGCTATTATCAAAAGTACGATCATATGGTGTATCAGACGAAATTTGTGACTGGATTGGGGGGTTTTCGGTACGGAGGACGCAGCACGTTATTTTGGATGGAGAGTCATCGACATATGTAAAAGTAACTTCGAGAGTATCCCAGGGAAGTGTGTTCGGCCCCTTGCTGTTAACGTTGTATATTAATGATCTTGTGAACAACATTAGTAGTAATCTCAGGCTTTTCGCATTGATGCAGTTATCTAGAGCGAAGTAGTCTGAACGGAACTGTATAAATATTCAGTGAGACCTCGATAAGATTTCAAAGTGTTGCAAAGACTGGCAACTTCCTTCAAATGTTCATAAATATGAATTTATCCTACGAATCTGTCAACTCAGACAAAATCTAACGATCACGTAGGCTTAGTTGTGGGTAAAGCAGGTAGCAGACATCGGTTTGTTGGGAGACTATTGGAGAAATGCAATCAGTCTATAAACGAGATTGCCTGCAAATCACTCGTGCGACCCATCCTAGAATATTGCTCGTGTGTGTGGGACCAGTACCAAATAGGACTAGCAGGGGATATTGAATGTATAGAAAGAGGACTGTACGAATGTTCACAGGTTTATTTGACCTGCGGAGGAGTATGACTGGCTCTTAGATGGAAACTATACGGAGAGAGTCTACAGATAAAATTTCAAAAACTGAATGTCAATGGCACGTAAATAAATGACAACGTCTGTAGATGAGATTCCAGGCAACTTGAAATGTCATCATAGGAAAATAAACGCAACTGGTTAAGCGTACGAGTACTTCATAATCAATAATCTGTAATTCCAACAGTTGCATTATTCTAACACGTCCACAACAAACGGGAATTATTTACTAATGATAATACGAGAAACAATAGATATACAGAATATGGTAATGTGACAGGCACTTCCAGTCGACAAGTAAGAGGAGTAACTTCGCTATTTTTGACCACATAGGGCATTTGTATTTGTGTGTTTGTTGATAATAATACACTGAATTTCAAACGCTATTACCGAGCACTTTTTTAATACTAGTCATTTTTTAATACTCGTCCTAGACATGGGTTGTTCCTGTAACACTGCGAGTAAATAAACTAAGCCATCATTTCTACGCTCATTTAAAAAAAATTGAAAGTCTGAATCACTTGAACTTAGCAGATATCGGCTGTTTTATACAGAAACCAAATTGGAAAAATGCGAATAACAGAACGCCAAAGTGTCAGACCGATAATAGTCGCCCTCACACGCTCAATAAGTATTGGTAATTCTGAAAAAACTCTGTTCGTGAATGTTTCTAGTATTGACAGTACGAAGATACTCAGCGTCAGACGGTCATGATAGCGACATGTTGACAGTAGGTGTGAGGCCCCCTCAACTCCCGTAATTCTGCCAGCACTCCTTCAAGGCAGCGAGTTGTTTCCCCTACTCTCCACACTCATGGGTCATAACTAGAGTTGCGCTCTACCAAAACTATGGTTCGGTAGGTTTGGCACACTTCATAAATGGTAGGATTACCGGTACTATTGGTAGAACTGATAGGAAAAGAAACAGAAATGAATGTGTAAGAGATAAAATGGGAGCGGACGAATTCTCTTTTTTGTTTTGTTTGGTTGGTTGTTTTCTTGAACATAATTAGAATCGCACATGATTCAGTGTTGTTCCATTGCATATTTTATAACCTTACGAAATATAAATTGCATTTTATAAGTAATAACAATTAGATGATAGCATAACTTCCGCGCTTTTATGTAACCAAAGCAATTACTTCTGATGCAAGTATAGTTTAAATTCATATCAATAGAACCTTTTTTTTATCGTGATCGAAGGCAAGAGTTTCCTGTTATTGATAGGTGCGAAAGTTGTTCATTAATGACAGAAACATGTTTCATATAAGTTCGACAGAGTATCGAAGCAATGTTTTATATTTTTTTCGGTTTTTATTTTTTATTTTGCGTTTTTTTTGAGGAAATTGCGTTATCTAGCGGTATACGAATAATCTGTATTGTTTTATTTATTTTTACTACAACATTCCCTGTTTCACGTTACAAATAAACAATTGCCGAAAAAAACCTGAATGAAACATTGACAGTTTTAGTTTTGCTGTAAATACTGTTTATTCTTAAGTAACAGACTGGAGGATAACTTTACAGAACAAGAATGTACCATAGGTTACCTGGACCTTCATATATTCTCACTCACTTTCTAGACTTCACCTCTTACAGTTTTTGGGGGAATATAGTAGGACGCTGATCGCATACGCAATGAAAGCGATCGTTATGAGCTAACGTCCGATACGTATGCAGCACACCTAACATACAGATGTTACGGGTATGACTTTAACTGACCATAGCTACTAGGAAAACTACCGTAGACTGCGTCTACTTCTATTAGTCTACGGAGCCCTACGGTAGTTTTACAACTTCAGTCACTCAGTCAGTCAGACAGTCGCTCTTGGGCTTGAAACTTGCTTCTCCTTGTTGTTCACACTCAGTGGCGGTGAAATGTCATTGTGCATGCACAGAATAAGCAACAATTTTGCTGCTCTGCGACATGATATGCAAAGCCAAGTTGAACCGAGCGGTGGCGGAAATATCTACAAGTGCGCCCCGGGCAGAGTGCAACGCGGACGCCTCGCTCTCTCGTCCACGGATGTCTTCCCCGCAGGGCGAATCGGATGTAAAGAGAATGGCTTGCTTCGCAGTGTATACCGAAAGAAAATGAAAGCGGCTGAAAGTTGTGCGCGTGTGCGTATGAGAGGTACGCGGGCGTAGTGTGGGAGAGCAGGCGGGCGCGGGCAGGCAGCCGGCCGGCCCCGGTGACCTCCGCTGCCGCCGGAAGCGCGGCTGCTCCACTTCCGGTGCCCTACCTGCTACCTGCTGCCAAACGAACTCGCTGCACACCGGCGCACACCCCGCTCAACCCATCACACACTGGCCACGCAGTACTCCTGCTTAGTCCACAGCACAGACGCACCGTGTAAGGCGAAGGTAAAGTAAATCTGCATTTCTAGTTAAGACGAACTCTTTGTGCACCAAAGCTCACAGATAGGCATCGTATTCTATGCATCTGTGTGCGTGGGGGAGACTCGATGTCCTAGAATCCAGAACGCAAACCTTTTATTCTTTTTAGAATTATTATGCGGCTTTAGAAATCATTGTCTCTGATTCTATTAAACTGGAAACCTGCAAAATATCCCCCTGGATTGTTTGAAAGTTTGCGCCAGTCTGACGAGTTAATGCATGTGCAGAACCCGGTAGAGCATGTTTTGGATATACCTATCACTTTCTGACATGAAAATTTGGAAGAGTTTTCCATCATAATAACTCAAAAACGAAATATTTTAAACGTAAATTTATTTGGGTTTTATTGTTTTGATGTGAGGAGCTACGCTCCGAAAGGCTGTAAAAGTATTTCTGACATATCCTGTAAATGGTATCAAAGTTCAATAATGATTTTTTGAAGTTCTCTCCCGCTTCTCCACGTTCGGGAAGCATAAATGCCATTGTATAAAAGTATCTGCGTACGTCCTTTTCATTTGATATATTGGTCTCTATGGATCTCTTGTCTGTGATATACAACACGACTGTTTTTTTTTCCCTTCTGGTAAGTAAATTACTGTGCTTTCTAAGTGTCAAACATCGATCAAAATATCTGTGAGATAATTAATGGCTTTTTTTTCAGTTTGCTCACCTCCTCTTCTTTCTCTTCCTAAGAATGTGTAACGTATCTTTTCTAGAGATGCACGAAATAATCCCACTGAAAGACTCCCTGAGGTAGAATGCAGTACGATATGATTGTCCCTAAGACACGCAAATATCTCGTAATCAGTCTGTTTTCTCAACAAAGATCACACCCAGGCCGCCGAGACTGAAGAACTTATAACGTATGTTGCTAATGATGTAGCAATTTTACCAGCCAATCATTCGCGGGTGGTACAGGAAAGTATGACAAACAGCGTTACGAGATACCTTACGCCTCGCGATGTACTGTGTCTTGCGTGGTTATGTATGTAGATGTTGGAGAAAAGATAGTTCCTGGGCAAACAAGTAATATACATGCGAAAATTTGCCGTTGTCCCTAATCACAGCATTAGGAGTGACGGGTAACTTACCGGCAATGTAATGGACTCTCGTCACCCGAGGAAACCTGCAACAAGAAGACAAACTCGTGTCAATACGCAGAATCACATTTGTAGCCAATGCTTCACATGTAAGCTATCGATTTACAGACGGGTTAGCAGACTGAAATCTACTTCCAAATTCCGACACGCCGATGATTGAAAAAACTGTGGAATCACCTACCTTAATATGAGGTCAGACCATCTATAGTAACCAAAATAGGGTAACTACCACTGATGATATACAACTGTATAAAATATTGCAGTAACATTCAAATGGTTCAAATGGCTCTCAGCACTGTGGGACTTAACTTCTGTCCCCTAGAACTTAGAACTACTTAAACCTAACTAACCTAAGGACATCACACACATTCGTGCCCGAGGCAGGATTCGAACCTGCAACCGTAGCAGTCGCGCGGTTCCAGACTGTAGCACCTAAAACTGCTCGGCACCACGGCCGGCCAATGCGGTAAGATTTTGTGCCATTGTTCATAAAGAAACTATTCAGTTTGCTTCAGAGATGCTAGTGTAAAGCAATCGTCCCTTAATTGGCTCTACAATAGACATCAGTTACCGTACTCTTGTAGTATACCCACTAAGATATTGTAGAGCCCACGGAATACGTTTTGCTTCCTCCATAAGTTTATTAAACCAAAGTAGAATATTTTCAAGGAATTACATGACCGTATCATCACCTCTGACCCGACTTCGTAGCCGAACTCATTAATGCACTCTTGTCTGGTGGCTCCCGCCTCGGAGGAAAGCCGGTTCGAATCCTGGTGGTGTATAAAATTTTCTCTGCCAGTATTTCGCCGGCAAGGGGTGATGGTGGCGTAAGGTTTCTGGTTACCAGTCTTTGCACCAATGTCCTGGATTTAATTCCGAGCCCCTCCGCTATGTCTCGTGAAGCGAGTGCACTGTTCGTGGTGATTCGTCCGTCGGATGAGGGCGTTAAGCTCGGTGCTATTCGGAAGGAGTATGCTGTGTGCCGGCACCGGGTTTCATCCTCTGCCTTACTTTGATCCGCAACTAAACAAGCCAAACACGACACTGTACAAGCACTCATCCACACAATATACACACTTGACGCTTCATAATAGGTCGTAACGACAAACCACCTCCTCTAGGATCTCACGAAGAGTGGCGATGTAGGATTTCTGCGAGTGTTCTTTTGCGTCATTTCCTGGGTAAGGCAGAGCTTTTCCATCGTGACTATAGAAGCCACTGAGAATCACGATTTGCGATCCCTGGCTATTAAATTTCAGCATTCTGTCGACAGCGAGATCATAGGTAAACTCCGAGTAGTTCATAGACTGGTGGAAGCTGTGTTATTTGACAACACTTTGCGGTTTCATTATCGAAGGTGCAGATTAATGAGTGAAATATTTATCGGTTGGCTGCCTGAAAGGTATTTTATGTATTCGTACCACAGAAAAAGATTGGTCGGCAGGAATCGGAGGGGTTTCAGCGTCACTAACCACGAACGACTAGACATCGGAGGTGGTCTGCCGTTAGCAAGTGGGCAGTAGTGCATTTGGAGGAAGGCGCAACAGCTTTGGCATTTGTGAAGGAACAATCCTGAGGCCGGCGGGGGTGGCCGAGCGGTTCTAGGCGCTACAGTCTGGAACTGCGCGACCGCTACGGTCGCAGGTTCGAATCCTGCCTCGGGCATGGATGTGTGTGATGTCCTTAGGTTAGTTAGGTTTAAGTAGTTCTACGTTCTAGGGGACTGATGACCTCAGAAGTTAAGCCCATAGTGCTCAGAGCCATTTGAACCATTTTTTGAACAATCCTGAGGTTCAGCTGGTCTTAATACAAAGAACACGTAGCTAAGCAATGCCGTACAGAGAGATGAATACCAGTCTCCTCATTTGCGAGTGATCTGAAGTTTGCGAGAGCAGAAGGACTGTTTTAAGACGTTTTCCTGCAAGTGTCAGCCAGCTATGAGACGTGGTATGACCGTATGAGATAGCTTACGCTTCCGATTCACGAATTAAAATAATTGTTTTCTCTCTCTCTCTCTCTCTCTCTCTCTCTCTCTCTCTCTCTCTCTTCAATGTTAAGGTAGCGTTTTATGTTAGGTGACATGGCCACAGCTATAATCGGCTACACTGCCACAGTTTTCGGTGCGTTCATTGCCTCGTTCTGCAGATACTGACACCGACGATGCGATGTCAGTTTTCGAGCATCGGTCACCGTTTCATCCAGAATGACGACTTGGACCAGTCTACGTACGGTACTGCACTTTCTTTTCCGCCTTTCATTTGTAGGGCAGACACGCGAGAGGGAGAAGAGGCAGGTGTCGTTCGCGGCCAGAGGACGCAGGAATTGCACGGGCAGGGTCGCTCCCTCCACCCCCTCCCTCTGGTTCTCGCACGGCCGGCTTCGTAGACGATCGATCGGCGGCGGCGCGAGCTCCGGCTTTGCGCGGGCAGGCTTCAAAGCGTCTTCGTTCAACGGCGGAGGACAACAATACCGCGGCTCTGATCTCCCGGCGGCGCGCCGGACGGGACAAGTGGCCGCCGCCCTCTAGAGCGCCAGCCAGCATTTCTGAATACCCACAAAACGCATTACTGTCGCCGTCGTCCTTCTGACCCCTGTCAACTGTCTCTTCACGACGGAGACTGTGTCCGTGCGTGTTAAGAGCAGGTGAACCTCGAGGTCTTATTGCTGGAGAGACACAACTAGCGAGGATAATTAGTTGGATTTGGACTGTCTTCTACCTCACGCCGTCGTTAATGAAAATTCGTTTTGCGTATGCTCCATAACCCAGAAACACCTCACCTCTAGGTACGTCCCGTCTACCAGGGATGACTAACTGGCGAGGTAGACGGTAAATTTTCGTAATACGATGATTCAGCTGCATGTAGTGATTCATCATACAATTTAGTTAGATTTCCTATTCACATGCGTGTTGGAGTGATCCGTTATGGGTTCCGTCATACCCTTTATCGGCTTCAATCAAAGTGCTTGATTTCGAAAATATTGATTCTCTACAGGGCCCCAAAACTACATTCAACAATCAATAAATCAATAATCAACAGATATATGATTAAGCCTCGGCAGTCTCATAACGTCTTTATTGAGAAAAGGTTCCTGATACTTTTTAATGGGGAATGTCTATCCTATTTCCGATCGCGTGTTACGCTTTTGCTTGTTATTTGATCTATCATAGCACACAGCCATTTATTATATTTAGGAAATTGTTAAACAGCAACAACACAAAATTTAATTCGTTTAACGTGGGGACTGCGATAACATTGCCGGCTGGTAATCCTGCCTCGGGTATGGATGTGTGTGATGACCTTAGATTTGTTAGGTTTAAGTATTTCTAAATCTAGGGGACTGATGACCTCAGATGTTAAGTCCCATAGTGCTCAGAGCCATTTTTTTGCGATAACATTACAAATACAATACAAGAAAATACGAATCAGAAAATACCCTTCATAAAAATCATCAGCGTTCATTGTTCATCAAACTTTTAAAACACTTTCAGAACATCTTGTAATATATCTAAATACATCTAACTTCGTGGCACTGAAAATTCTGCAGGAAGATCTATGTACCTCAAACTTTGTATACCGATCTTGTCACGAAGTTGTTACCGATATTTCACATGTGTCAATGCTACTGAAGTTCACAAGGCACAAGTGTCTTATCAAACCTGCCACGGCAAACCACTTCTGACCATCCGCGTGACAGCGCGCCATCGTTTTGCCGACTTTGGAAGCCAGGGACACGAAGATGTGCCAACTCGTATGGTTGTGTAAAACTATTTGTAATTTACATTTCCTGTTGACCAGTTTTCCTCCAGCTGATTCTAACTTTTTAAATTACATACATCCGTATATGGTTGCTAGGTTTTAAAGGAGTTTCTGCAGATAGCAGCACTATCTTTATCTAGTTAATTATCGCGTTATATAAAGGTCGCTGCATGAACAGGCATTACATTTTTGCTTCCTGTTTGCATCCTGTGTTGTATCGTCAGCAACTGACCTCCCAGAAGGAAGAGTGTCGTGTACACCAACTATCTGGCGATTGCGTGAACTCTATTGTGTGGTTTCGTGAACTGACGGAAAAAGAAAGGACGGGCGGTTAGGGTTGAACGTCCTGGCAAAGATGACGTCATTTGAGACGAGGCAAAAGCTCGGATTGGACAAGAAAGCGGAATAAAATTAGCCGCGCCCTTTTTAAGAAAGTATCTCAGCATTTTAGCGATTTACGGAAACCACGAAAAGCCAAGTCAGGGTGGCCGGACAGAGATCGTAACCCTGGTTCTGACAAACACTTGTCCGCTGTCTCACACCAATACGCTACCTCACTCGGGCGTCGTGTTTCATCAGTCCTTAAGTTGCATTTCATCATCATGGTGATGATATTGCGTTTTCAAGATGAGGTACGAAGCTATCCGGGCAGGTGTAAGACACAGCCTAAACACGCGACACCCAGATGGCCGCTATGCCCGGCAAACGTTTAATAATCTCGCGCACAGACTGCATCTAGGCCCCGAGCTCTTCTCGACTTACACGCGAGCACCCTGTACTCTGCGCTACAAGAGAAGATCGCGCGTTTACAAGAGTGATATAAGGGTATTTGGGAACATCTGTTTCGAGATCTTTCAGTTTTTATCTGCGAGACTGATAACTGGTATGCTTCCGAGTTGTTGCTACCATTTTATGCAGAATATTCCGAACAGTGACCCAGCCGTCGTATTCAGTGTTTGAGTGCGTTGTTACGCGTACTCGCTAAGTGCACTAAATATATAAGTAATAATTAAATTTTCCAATGCAAAAAATTTTAAAAACAGGTTTGTACAGTCACTACTCCTTCAGATATAAACAATTACGTTAATTTACCTCTAAGATGGTGATTGCAACTTCTCTACAGTATTTTGGTCCAATTCTAAAACTGTTAACTAAAACAAATGTTATTAAACATCTAAGAACTGATGTATTATTATGTAGTAAAAGACTAGTAATTCTGTAACAAATGATACCCCGAGCTCTCAGTTCTGCGAGGCATGTTATTACAACTTCTAACAAGGGAAAATTAAATGATTAAAGTCTCCAGCGTCCGAATTACTGAATTCGCAATTATCTTATTTCTTACTTGTAGGCGACACAGTCGTGAATTCAAGCGCTGCCGTGTTTGACTCTCAGAGACAGCTCTGTGGTGCACTGGCGTGTTACGAAACCAAGGCAGACGAGCTACGTGGGATTGAACCCACTATGACATTTTTCGCTATTTACGTCTGATGTTTCCCATCTCTTTTCATTAAAATCTAACTTTCAGTTTTGCTCGATGTAAGACGTCGGTGTCAGGTACCTAGCTATCAAGGTACGTTTCCCATCCTCTTACCGTGTCGTTATACAGAACACCTGCATAAGCTTTTATCTAAAACGTATATACTCGAGTGACAAAATTCATGGGATAGCGATGTGCACACACATAGATGGCGGTAGTATCGCGTAGGCAAGGTATAAAAGGGCAGTGCATCGGCGGAGCTGTCATTTCTACGCAGGTGATTCACGTGGAAAGGTTTCCGGCGTGATTATGGCCGCGCGACGGGAATTAACAGAGTCTCAACGCAGAATGGTAGTTGGTGCTAGACGCATGGGACATTCCATTGCGGAAATCGTTAGGGAATTCAATATTCTGAGATTCACAGTGCCCAGATGTGCCGAGGAAACAAAATTCCAGCCATTACCCCTCACCAGAGACAACGTAGTGGCCGACGACCTTCGCTTAACGACCGAGAAAAGAGACGTGTGCGTAGAGTTGTCAGTGCTAACAGACAAGCAATACTGCGTGAAATAACCGCTGAAGTGAATGTGGGACGTACGGCGAACGTATCCGTCAGGATAGTGCGGTGAAATTTGGCGTTAATGAGCTACGGCAGCAGACGACCGGCGCGAGTACATTTGCTAACAGCACGACGACGTCTGCAGCGCCGCTTCTGAGTTCGAGATCACATCGGTTGGACCCTAGACAAGTGTAAAACGGTGGCCTTCTCAGACGAGTCCCATGGTAAGAGCTGACGGTAGGCTTCAGGTGTGGCGCAGACATCACGAAGTCATGGACTCAACAGGCACTGTGTAAGCTGGTGGTGGCTCCGTAATGGTTTCACCTGTATTACTTGGAATGGATCCTCTGGTCCAACTGAGCGCATCACTGACTGGAATTTCTTATGTTCGGCTACTTGGAGACCATTTGCAGCCATTCATGGACTTCGTGTTCCCAAACAACGATGGAAATTCAAGGATGACAATGAGCCATGTCACTAGGTCACAAGTGTTCACGACTGGTCTGAAGAACATTCTAAAAAATTCCAACGAATGATTTGGGCACCCGTTTGTCCGACATGAATCCCACCGAAGATTTAAGGGGTATATACGAGAGGCCAGTCCCCGCACAAAATCCTGTACAGGTGGCACTTTCGCAATTATGGATTGGTATAGAGGCAGCATGGCTCAATATTTCTGCAGGGGATTTCCAACGACTTGTGGAGTCCATGCCTCGTCGAGGTGCTGCACTATGACGGGCAAAACGTGGTCCGACACGATTCTGTGAGGTATCCTATGACTTGTCACGTCTATGTAAATATATTTATTTCTCATAGACCATTCCATTAGTTCCAGAATGAGATTTTTCACTCTGCAGCGGAGTGTGCGCTGATATGAAACTTCCTGGCAGATTAAAACAGTGTGCCGGACCGAGACTCGAACTCGGGACCTTTGCCTTTCGCGGGCAAGAGCTCTACTATCTGAACTACCCAAGCACGAGACACGCCCCGTACTCACAGCTTCACTTCCGCCAGTTCTCGTCTCCTACCTTCCAAACTTTACAGAAGCTCTCCTGCGGACCTTGCAGAACTAGCACTCCTGAAGAAAGGATATTGGGGAGACATGTCTTAGCGACAGTCTAGGGGATGTTTCCAGAATGAGATTTTCACTCTGCAACAGAGTGTGCGCTGATATGAAACTTCCTGGCAAATTAAAACTGTGTGCCCGCGAAAGGCAAAGGTCCCGAGTTCGAGTCTCGGTCTGGTATACAGTTTTAATCTTCCAGGAAGTTTCATTCCATCAGTTAGTTGGCTATGTAGATAGCAGCTTTACTGCTGTGTTTGTCCCATTTCCTTGTCTAAGGCAGTGAGAATGCGCTTGGAATCGGAAATAATCAAAATCTTTTCGCTGTTCAGAGTTAAAGAGTACTTGGCGGCCTTCATGATTACCACTGCTTCGGCTGTATAAGAAGAGGTTGACGATAGAAGCCGACAGTGTTGGTACTGGGGCGATCCTGGACAGTCAAGTTTCCGTGGGGCAGACGTTTTAACGCAGCGTCTACCTGAACTGAGTGTGGGTGTCAGGTTGTTGGCCACCACCGGTGGGAGGCGGCGCCGCCTGGGCGCTCACTCAGCTGAGGCTGCCAGGGGTCAAAGGGACACGGCGGCGGCGGCGGCGGCGGCGATGGGCGGCGCGCCTTTTGGACACCACTGGCGCAGATGGCGGCCGCGGGGGAGGTATCGAAAAAGGAAGGCGACGGCCCGGCCCAGACGGGGCGAGGCTGCGAGGAGGCCGCCTGACCTGCGCTGCGCTCTGCCCCTTCTTTCCCTGGCGCGCCCGCTTTCCTTTCCTTCCTCTCGTTTACTTTTTACTCGTCGCCGCGGTGGAAATGCGGCGGCAAGGACGGCTCGGCCCAGACACGGAGGAAGCCACCTCATCCTCTCTCCACCGCCCGCCCCCCGCCTCTCTACCCAGCTGCCAGTTACAATAATGAGTGTCGTCTACCGAGCGGCCGTCCTCTGCTCCTTGTGTTCCAGAACCCGGCACTGGCGATCCCTGGCAGCTCTGCAGCAATGCGCAATTGCTGTACCACCTCCGCTGAAGCGCCCGAAGTGACGACGGGTCTGTAATCATCACCTGTTCCACAGTGCAACACTGCTGATGCCGGTCGAGTCACAACCCTCTAGGGAAGGCGTGTAAACATTAAACGTTGTAAGGAGAGTAGAACACGTAAATGATTCGAGTAATAGAGCTCAGCTGTGCGTTGCAACGTTCCAATGTTTCTGATATGATCAAATATCGACACGTTTCTTGCTATACCTACATAAAACGTATGAGATTTCAACAACGTATACCAATAATATTAAAAATGTACTGACTGCCTTGTAAAAGAGATTCAGCTATTGACTTTATTCTCCAGATGGTTCACGCAACATATCACCATATTTTTGCCTTGTAGTCAAAATGATTACCATTATATTATGAAAACGCTTCTGCTCTGTTAATATCACGTTTAGTTAGCATAAAATAAATCGAAAATTTATACCAGACTGTGATTCGAACCCGGTCTCCTGCCTATTAGGTAGATGCACTGACCACTACGCCATCCTGACACAGTGGTCGTCGCAACTACACACACTACCATATCACACCTCCCGTCAGACCAAATTCTCAACTTATCCTCGTGACTTTTCGTCGACTTCCTTGAGACTTGGAGCTTGTTACGCATCTGCGCTGGAGGGATCATTGGGCCTTAACTATCGGACCTGTCCGACAGAACAGACAGTATTTTTGATCCCTGCGGTTGCAGTGACCACTGTGTCCGGATGGAGTAGTGGTCAGCGCGATCCGAGTTCGAATCCTTGTCAGGCACAAATTTTCAACTTCCCTTTTGATTTAAATCAATGTCAACTGGCAGCTACCTTTAATTTCGTTGGTGTCTTCGTAAAATAAATATTTTTTATGGTTAAAATATTAGTCCTTTACTCCTTAAGTTTTTATTTTAAATTATAATTAAGCTGTTCCATGAAATAGCAACACAAATTAAATTTTTAAATAATTTTTTTATGTTCGAGAAAAGTTTAAAAATAAGCAAGTAATCAAAAGTTGAGACATTTGTGGTATAGATACTGTTAAACAAATTTATTCAGATATCGGTAGTTTCGAGTTTTGATATCGACAGAAAATACGGTATTGAATTTCGTACGGAGCATCCCTAGTAGTGACTTCTGCCTTCTGGAGGATCGCGAAGGCAACTACGACATGACGCAGCTACACCTGACGCGGTAACGCATTTCTGGATCAGCTAGGCGCCGTGTCGCAAGCAATGCTCGCGACTTCTCAGCTGGAGAGCTACAGCGCTCTTTCCCATCAGTTTCACCAAATACTAACCGCGGAGATGCAGTGTTGGTATATTATTTTCTACCTTTCCTCATTCCCTTCACTAATTACAGGTAATATCTCAACTAAGTATCTTTCAAACTGCACAAACAGCTTATTACGTTTTCCGTCAGAGGTACAGTAAGCTGCTTATTCACATTTGGCTAATTCGTCCCGTCCCGTCCGTGTTCTGTATCAGGAAAGAACGAAGTGAACGAATTAGATTTCATTTGTTGTATGACGACGTGTGAGGCTCGATGTTCATTAAAGACGAAAGAAAAATTAGGCTCTGTCTACATCGAGATCACTGAAATGGAAAACTATATCTGTAGAATACGAGTGAAGATGGGTATTAGCTGTGCCCTTGTTTAGAGAATCATTCTGGTAATTCCCTAGATTTTTTTGAGGAAACCGCGAAAAACGTAACTTTCCAGGTCCTTAGAAATGTTTAATTCGTTTATTTTATTGTTGTTGTGTTTTAACAGAAAAAAATAACTGATGCAGTTCGTATATCAAACGGGTGTACGACTCCTCAGGTGTCCGACAGACTCTGCTAGGAGTGAGAAACGGCGCACCGACAAACTCCAGTCAGCACGGTGTACCTAGAACTTTATGGACATTGCACCCCCACATCAGGGGAAGGACGGAGGCAGGTGTCGAGAAGAAAAAGCAGGACAATGACATCCGACATCTGTTGTTCGTCGGCCGTACCACAAATCATTAGAATCGGACAAAGAATGGCTTTCATACAAAAAACGGACCCTGTTTCATCATCTGCTCGGTACCCCTGATGAAATGCGATATACAGATATCAAAGACGACCTTGCAGGCAGTGAAGGCATCTTCCGCATGGCGTGAAGGACCAAGAACAGCTTGAGAATGCAGTGACTTGGAGGGGATGCGCCACCGGTGAGGTACTCCGCATATGTGGAATCCAGAATTGTGATTGACCTTCTAGTGTTACATATCACAAGAGTAGAGTGATGTGTAACACTATGTCTACTTAGTCGATGATTGATAGTTGCGATCTTTAAAGCACTATAACGACATAGGAAGTAACTCTGTTATGCCGCTAAGCGCCTTCAAGGTGGGGCAGTGATGGCAGTATATCCACGAGGTCATAACTTTGGTGTACGCTCCACCCATTGTCGTCGCAGGATGAGATAACGTGGCAATGTTCGTAGTGTAATAATACAGTAATGGGAGAAATCCGAGGAAAACAGAGGAAGAATATGGATATTGACCATTCACTCACTGATGTAACAACCTGTCACAAACTCACGTATACAGTCTTACACTAAGTTCACTATATTCTAAAGTTTTGATTAAAAGAAGTTACTGAATGGTATAGAACAATATATGGACAGTGCTAGAAAAGAGACGCCTCGTATTTACTTACTGTGCAAAGATTCACTTATTCATTTCAGTTACAGCATACTTTAGACTGCAATGCCGACGAGGTCCGAAGATCTGCACTCATTTGAGCTGTAGGAAGTTAAAACGCCGGGCAGTCCAGAAAGTCCTGTACGAGAACATATACAGGGTGTCCCAGCTATCTTGTCCACGCAAAATATCTCTGGAACAATAACAGCTATTGGAAAACGACTTTCACCGGTATCATGTAGGGCTGGGGCCCATGAATGTACATACACTCCTGGAAATTGAAATAAGAACACCGTGAATTCATTGTCCCAGGAAGGGGAAACTTTATTGACACATTCCTGGGGTCAGATACATCACATGATCACACTGACAGAACCACAGGCACATAGACACAGGCAACAGAGCATGCACAATGTCGGCACTAGTACAGTGTATATCCACCTTTCGCAGCAATGCAGGCTGCTATTCTCCCATGGAGACGATCGTAGAGATGCTGGATGTAGTCCTGTGGAACGGCTTGCCATGCCATTTCCACCTGGCGCCTCAGTTGGACCAGCGTTCGTGCTGGACGTGCAGACCGCGTGAGACGACGCTTCATCCAGTCCCAAACATGCTCAATGGGGGACAGATCCGGAGATCTTGCTGGCCAGGGTAGTTGACTTACACCTTCTAGAGCACGTTGGGTGGCACGGGATACATGCGGACGTGCATTGTCCTGTTGGAACAGCAAGTTCCCTTGCCGGTCTAGGAATGGTAGAACGATGGGTTCGATGACGGTTTGGATGTACCGTGCACTATTCAGTGTCCCCTCGACGATCACCAGTGGTGTACGGCCAGTGTAGGAGATCGCTCCCCACACCATGATGCCGGGTGTTGGCCCTGTGTGCCTCGGTCGTATGCAGTCCTGATTGTGGCGCTCACCTGCACGGCGCCAAACACGCATACGACCATCATTGGCACCAAGGCAGAAGCGACTCTCATCGCTGAAGACGACACGTCTCCATTCGTCCCTCCATTCACGCCTGTCGCGACACCACTGGAGGCGGGCTGCACGATGTTGGGGCGTGAGCGGAAGACGGCCTAACGGTGTGCGGGACCGTAGCCCAGCTTCATGGAGACGGTTGCGAATGGTCCTCGCCGATACCCCAGGAGCAACAGTGTCCCTAATTTGCTGGGAAGTGGCGGTGCGGTCCCCTACGGCACTGCGTAGGATCCTACGGTCTTGGCGTGCATCCGTGCGTCGCTGCGGTCCGGTCCCAGGTCGACGGGCACGTGCACCTTCCGCCGACCACTGGCGACAACATCGATGTACTGTGGAGACCTCACGCCCCACGTGTTGAGCAATTCGGCGGTACGTCCACCCGGCCTCCCGCATGCCCACTATACGCCCTCGCTCAAAGTCCGTCAACTGCACATACGGTTCACGTCTACGCTGTCGCTGCATGCTACCAGTGTTAAAGACTGCGATGGAGCTCCGTATGCCACGGCAAACTGGCTGACACTGACGGCGGCGGTGCACAAATGCTGCGCAGCTAGCGCCATTCGACGGCCAACACCGCGGTTCCTGGTGTGTCCGCTGTGCCGTGCGTGTGATCATTGCTTGTACAGCCCTCTCGCAGTGTCCGGAGCAAGTATGGTGGGTCTAACACACCGGTGTCAATGTGTTCTTTTTTCCATTTCCAGGAGTGTATTTGGAAACCTTCTAAAACGAAAGCATATGTGTTCTTTAACACAAACTTATGTTTTTTTAAATGGATCTCCTATATTTTTTCTTCAGCAATCCATAGCATGACAAAGCACATACACAATGGCGTTGATTGCATCGCAATATTCCCATTACATCCCGAGATATTGAGACGCGAAGTTGACGATGGCCCGCATCTCGTGGTCGTGCGGTAGCGTTCTCGCTTCCCACCCACGGGTTCCCGGGTTCGATTCCCGGCGGGGTCAGGGATTTTCTCTGCCTCGTGATGGCTGGGTGTTGTGTGCTGTCCTTAGGTTAGTTAGGTTTAAGTAGTTGTAAGTTCTAGGGGACTGATGACCATGGATGTTAAGTCCCATAGTGCTCAGAGCCATTTGAACCATTTTTTAGTTGACGATGGAAACACCCGACATGCGCTGCTAGCGCACGTCCTGAGGCTCAGGAGTGGACCCCATGCTGCCCGTAATCGCGATGTGATTGGCATATGTAATCACACCTCCATACTTATCAAGAGGGACACTTACTTGTCAATCATATCGTGATTACGGGCAGCATGGGGTTCACGCCTGAGCCTCAGGACGTGCGCTAGCAGCGCATGTCGGGTGTTTCAAGCGTCAACTTCGTGTCTCAATATCTCGGGATGTAATGGGAATATTGCGATGCAATCAACGCCATTGTGTATGTGCTTTGTCATGCTATGGATTGCTGAAGAAAAAATATAGGAGGTCCATTTAAAAAAACATAAGTTTGTGTTAAAAAACACATATGCTTTCGTTTTAGAATGTTTCCAAATATGTACATTCATGGGCCCCAGCCCTACATTGATACCGGTGAAAGTCGTTTTCCAATAGTTGTTATTGTTCCAGAGATATTTTGGGTGGACAAGATAGCTGGGACACCCTGTATATAAGTGGCGCTCAAAACTCTTCTGTTAGAAGGCCACAAACGGTAACTTTCTGATTGCTCGTTATATGTTTCCGTTTTAGGGCGTTGCTGCAGCGTATGTGTAACGTAGCGTCACTCCGATGTGGGTATATAAGCACTGACATGTAGGCGAGGGATTACTGTGGCATTCGTGTCTTCCCGACGTGCGTGCGGAAAATGCGAAAACGTGAACTATGGCGACGTCATTACCCAATGCGTCCAAACAAGACGAAGCTGCTGTTATTCTTCTCTTGGCTGCCGAAGGACAAATACCGATACACATACGTTGGGGGGACAAAAGTCATGGGATTAAGATATACACATAAGCTGATGGCGATAGTATCGCTTGCACAAGGTATAAAAGAGAATGCATTTGCGGAACTCTCATTTCTACTCAAGTGATTTACGTGGAAAGGTTTCCGACGTGGTTACGGTTGCACCGGGGAAATTAACAGACTTCGAACGCGGAATGGTAGTTGGAGTAGGCACATGAGAATATTTAGGGAATTCAATACTCCGAAATCCACAGGGTCAAGAATACAAAATTTCAGGCCTTACCATTCACCACGGACAACGCAGTGGCTGACGGCCTTCACTTAATGCCCGACACAATCGACGTTTGCGTAGAGTTATCAGTACTAACAGCCAACAAACACTACGTGAAATAACTGCAGAAATCAATGTGGGACCTACGACGAACATATCTGTTGGGACAGTGGGCTATAGCAGAAGACGATAGACGCGAGAGCCTTTGCTAACAGCACGACGTCGTCTGCAGCGCCTCTCCAGGGCTCGTG
Organism: Schistocerca cancellata; assembly: GCF_023864275.1. NCBI lineage: Eukaryota > Metazoa > Arthropoda > Insecta > Orthoptera > Acrididae > Schistocerca > Schistocerca cancellata. The sequence continues at coordinate 398,932,268 of NC_064634.1, read as the reverse complement.
ACTGCAACGGTTGGACCCTAGACGACTGGAAAACCACTGCGTGGCCAGATGAGCTAATCGTGGATACCGAGTGTGGCCTCGTGGTCGTGCGGTAGCGTTCTCGCTTCCCACGCCCGGTTTCCCGGGTTCGATTCCCGGCGGGGTCAGGGATTTTCTCTGCCTCGTGATGGCTGGGTGTTGTGTGCTGTCCTTAGGTTAGTTAGGTTTAAGTAGTTCTAAGTTCTAGGGGACTGATGACCATAGATGTTAAGTCCCGTAGTGCTCAGAGCCACCGAGTGTGGCTCAGACTCTACGAAGCCGTGGACGCAAGTTGTCAACAAGACATTGTGCAAGCTCGTGGTGAATCCATAATGCTGTGACTGCACGGAATACACTGGGTCCCCTGGTCCAACTGAACCGATCACTCACTGGAAATAGTTACGTCCTGCTACTAGGAGACCGAAACTTCCTGGCAGGTGTGCCGGACCGAGACTCGAACTCGGGACCTTTGCCTTTCGTAGACAAGTGTTCTACCATCTGAGCTACCCAAGCACGACTCACGCCCCGTCCTCACAGCCTTACTTCTGCCAGTATCTCGTCTCCTACCTTCCAGGTGGTAGAGTACTTGCCCGCGAAAGGCAAAGGTCCCAAGTTCGAGTCTCGGTCCGGCAGACAGTTTAAATTTGCCAGGAAGTTTCATATCAGCGCACACTCCGCTGCAGAGTGAAAATCTCATTGTACCAGGAGACCGTTTTGCACCCATTCGTGGATTTCATGTTCCCAAATAGCGACAAAGTTTTATGGATGAAAATGCGCCATGTTCTAGACAATTCGAGCGAACTATTTGGCCTCCCACATCGTCCGACATGAATCCCATCGAACAATTATGAGACGTAATCTAGAGGTCATTTTGTACACAAAATCTTGCACTGGCAACAACTCCGGAATTACGGATGGCTATAGAGGCACCATGGTTCAATATTCCTGCAGGGGTCTTCCAACGACTTGTTGAGTACACACCACGTCGAGTTGCAGCATTATGTAGGGCAACCGGCGGTTCGATGCGATATTAGGTGTCCCATGACCATTGTCATCTCAGTGTAAAGTGAAGCTAAAAGGAAAAACAACTTCACGCAATGCGAGAGCTGACGACGAGTTGTCGAAGACGCTGGTAATGTTATAAAACAAATGTTATCATACGAATATCGGTAGTGTGTCCAACACCGGCAATGACAATGGAATAAATTTTCTTCTCGAAAGTCTTTGCGACTGGTTGTGGTGTCCCTCAGCAATGTTCAACTGAACGTCGGCTGCGGACTTGAGAACTAGACGCAGGAGGGGCAAAAGGGTGCGTATCGGCCGACGTGTTACTGGACAAGCGAGTAAGTGGTGCAGGTGAGTGTGGAGACGGTGGGCGAGCAAGAGGCGCGGAGAGGGGAGCGCGGCGGTGACCCCGGGGTCGATAGCACGCGCCCCGCAGCAGCCCGGCCGGAAGCGGCGGCCGCCGCCCGCCCGCGCGCCGTCGACGGCGCCGTCGTCAGGGCCCGGCCCAAGGCCGCCGCCGGCCGCGCCGCCCTAGGCCGCTGCGTCAATACCGCGGCCCGCAGCGCCGCGCCGCGCCGCGCCGGCACGCAGCCCCGCGTGTCCTGCCGTGTCGTGTCGTGTCGTGTCGAGGCGGGTCTAGTCTGGTGTGGTGCCGTGGCCAGCCGCTACCTGCCCACTTCTCCAGGAGGCGCCTGCGCACGCTCTGTTTGGTACAAGTCGTGCCAACTTCCGGCTTTATTACGCCCGCATCTGATACGCGTTGGCTTTCCCTTTCGCTGTACCACAACGTCTTTGGGAGCATTCTGATACGTGAGGTAAATACAGTCGGTTTGCATATAGGGTTCCGTGTTCATACTTTGCCTCTATTGTGCTGTGTGTCACGAAGCATGGAATCGCGACTAACTCTTCCTATTCACTCTGTATAGGCGTCAAGTACCTATTTTCCATATAACCTGGTGTGTCGTCAATGTGTCCACGCCGTGCGCCTGTCGTGCTGTAGGGGCTATCTTACCGGTCGGGAGAGCGTTTCCACGACAGATAACAGGTGCGCAGCGGGAACATAGTACGTTATGTGGAAAACTACCTCGAGGCGCAGGTACGGTGCCTGTTGGTGGTCGTTCGGTGTTTGGCTCTTTCCGGATATGCACGAATTGCTACGAATCTCTCTCGAACGTATGTCTCTTGTCTGACCTCAGACTAGCTTCTGCGAGTTTTTCGTAAACATGGACGATGAGCTTGTAATACTTGTTCAACAGCATCCATAACTCGCCGCATAAAGATTACAATTCTCTTGTTAGAGACTATCATGAAGGGACATCGATGAGAAGCTTAACAAATCCATTAAGAACAGCTTTAGTTTTCCTGTTCGAGTTACTTTTTGTTGTACTTCGTGGAGGTAACAGTGATAAATTATTACACATTCAGCTATAATTTTACTTACTTACAGGTGATGAATGGAGACGCAAATGAGCGCTACTGAGTTCCTATTTTATTCGAATTCGTGTTCGACGCAAAAATACATCTGGTCACGGTGCAAAGAAGACAGAGATGGGGACTGGAAGACGAAATGCAGTTTTAATTCCGCTTTTTCAGTACCGCGAGGTTTTCATCAAAGTTCAATGTTCTCTAGATGATGTAAATGGGGAGTAAACGAGGATGTTGAGGTCGTTCCATCCTCGGTGGGTCGCAGTACTTACTTTGATGCAAGTTTTACAACATTAAGGCGTGCTGGCCAGATAAACTGAAGCCAAGGGTCGCATGGAAGCGCTCATGACCGTCTGCATAGTGCACTGACTGATGGTGTAAGAGCCAAGAGTGAGTCACGGTAACCGCCCCAAGTGCCAGAAAAGAAACGAAAATTAATGACTTTTTCGAAGATAAAGCAAATGATATCGTTTCCCGATCTACATAGAAGCTTTCAGATGAGCTTACAGGAGCAAATGAAGGAGGTAGTCTACAACTGAAGCTCATACAAAATTGAGAATTCTCATTAGCAAAAATCTACGAAACCGTACATTGAAGCGAATGAATAGAGCGAACAAAACAACAAGCAATCAATGATAAACCTGTCAAAAATAATACGTAATTATGTACGAAATTAATAGTACGTTCAACTGGAAGTTCTTATTTTAGCGTTACAGCCAGTGGTTCCTCACCTGAAATACACTTTCCCCACTACGAACGTTTTTTCTAAAGCTCAAGAAGAAGGATTTGCAATAAATGCTTGAAGCTAGTAAAACTAAAATATCACTGGAACATCAGCGAGCCTATTAAATATTGTGTGGAATTCTCCATTTACTTCTCTAGCTCAGAATAGAGTGTCAACCCAGTAAAGGCGTTTTTCTTTTTCGTTCTTGTTTTCTCCTTAATAAAACTAAAAAAAGACCCAAGAGCCACAACAACATCCTCCATTGGTATGTTATATGGGAATGCACGGGACGCGACCATCTGGAACACAGTCGAAGCACAGCCGGAACACGGTGCTCTAAGTGGAAACCGGCCCTTAGCTAATTCACTGAAATCAAATGTACGTGTTAAATGGTGATGAAAGCGTTCGAAACGCACTGCTGCGAAACAATATTGCAAACGGTTCAGCCAAGAAGAGGTACCCTAACAGAATGACCTGCCCCATTCCAACCGGCATGTATTTCGAAAACGTCGATCATGCAAAAACCAACTCACGCTTTTTTAACACAACATCCTGAACAGCATGGATTGAGGCGTCCAGGTACATACGGAACTTCTCAACTTTCGAATAGCATTTGACTCAGTGCCACACACACATTTATTCCCGAAAGTACGATCGTATCCGATACCGACCCAAATTTATGGCGAGATTGAGGAGTTTTTCACAGCGAAGACGCCGCATTTCATCTTCAACGCAGAATCATCGGCAGGTGTAGAAATAACTTCAGGCGTGCCTCAGGGAAGCGTTCCTGACTCCCGCTCTCTGTTACATTTTTAAGATTACCCAATTAAATTTGTTCTCGCTATTTTCTAGACGAGAGTCTGTTCACCTCGCGGGGAGCGGTGCCGAGATGTCGGGACGTCGCCCTTGCGAAGAGAGGGAAGAATTTCTAAATGAAGCACAAGTGTGTCCCTTCCCACGAGACAACAGAATCTGGATTTCCGACTGGCGTCCCACTCCATTGCCTTCAAGGAAGCTGCCAGTCGGAGAAAAAAATGGTTCAAATGGCTCTGAGCAAAAAATGGCTCTGAGCACTATGGGACTTAACATCTATGGTCATCAGTCCCCTAGAACTTAGAACTACTTAAACATAACTAACCTAAGGACATCACACACATCCATGCCCGAGGCAGGATTCGAACCTGCGACCGTAGCAGTCGCGCGGCTCCGGACTGAGCGCCTAGAACCGCTAGACCACCGCGGCCGGCGGCTCTGAGCACTATGGGACTTAACATCTATGGTCATCAGTCCCCTAGAACTACTTAAACCTAACTAACCTAAGGACATCATACACATCCATGCCCCAGGCAGGATCCGAACCTGCGACCGTAGCGGTCACGCGGTCTAGTCGGAGAAAAATACATTACTTAGACCTGTGCCTTGCCACATGGCTCGGCTTATAAAACAGCAATATTCTGCACAGGGTCAAGTTCTCGTCGCGGCTCACATTATTCGACTTCTTTAGGTAGGGACTCTTGGCACCTCATTCCGCTCGGGGCACAGCTGGTGAAAAAGCAGCGGCCGCCGCCTGCTGGCTTGACGACACCTGGCGGCAGCCCCTCACGATTTCTCCTCTGAAGACTGGGCTGCCCTCCACAGCGAGGTCGACGAGGCTCCCAGGCACTGCTCTACGCTTCTGCTCTTTCCTCGGCTCACGATGCCCCAGTAAAAAGTGCAACTACAGAAACATGTAACGTGCAAGCAACCGCGAGAATAGGGAAAATTTTAAAAATAGTTCAAATGGCTCTGAGCACTATGGGACTCAACTTCGGAGGTCACTAGTCCCCTAGAACTTAGAACTAGTTAAACCTAACTAACCTAAGGACATCACAAACATTTATGCCCGAGGCAGGATTCGAACCTGCGACCGTAGCGGTCTTGCGGTTCCAGACTGCAGCGCCTTTAACCGCACGGCCACTTCTGCCGGCGAAAATTTTAAGATGGGAGTTGTCGGCTTAATTCTCGCAATCACTGGTACTACCCGTAATCAGCGTTAAATATTTATTAATCGGCAGGAGCATGAATGAGATTAAGATTAGCTGACTTACACGTAAAGAGACGTGCCAGTCCATCAATGGACTGCCGTGTTCTGTGTCAGCGGCAACCTCATTGTCAAATTTACGTGAGACACTTTCTTGTATAAAATGTTACTCTACGAATATTAAAGAAGTGCTTGTGAATGCGTATTCATTTAAAAACTGTTCCTGGTACAGTTTATCCACGCATACAGAGTTGTGATATTGCCGAAAAACGAAGTTACTAGCTGTATTACACAGCGCTGATGACGGAACAATTCGTAATGAAGTTGCGAATCTTTTTATGAGTGACTAATGGTACCAATGACAGCTACGAAATTCTGTTTGCTGCAGGCTAGTTTGTATTGCAATGTTCTCAAATTATGTGCCGTTTCAAAGGTGAAAACAAGGTTTCGCAAAAAGTTCTTAAGGAGACCAAGTTGTTTGCTTACAATATTCGGTTTACCAAAGTCTCTCTGTAGTAGCAGTTACGAAAGTAATTCATTATTCAGATCCGCTACTTTGTGTAGCTGTTGCCCACAGCAACATATTTTCTTTTTATCCAGTAACCATTTGTTCGTGCAATAATCTTAAAAAGAGAAGCCCTTTTAAATACCAGTTAAAGTATAAAACTATACCGGAATTCGAGTATCCTAAGGGTTTTAAGGACAAACAACAACACATGTAATATACAGACATACATCTAAATTTTCAATATAATTAATTGCTTCGTTCGTTGCCATCGCAAAATCGTTAAAAGTATGACACACGGTTTGCCCGGCTGCTCCACAATCGCATTTCGCAGATGGAGCCTTACCCCATGTGTGAAGAGATTCTATACAATACAGAAAGAATCTGAAGAAAATAACGCGGACAACGCAGAACCATGCCTGGAACAATACCTTCGCTAGAACAACAAACGTCGGAAATTTGTGTGACGCTGGTATAGTTAAATACAGAGAGTCGACAGTTGGCCGCGGGATCTGGGAACGGCAGCCAAGTGCTGGTTGAGTGACGCCCTGTCCCAAAATGCATAGCTCGCAGATAGGGATGGGTACACGGCTGGTACCTGTTGCTCTGCCACTACCCATGCAGTCTAGGAATCAGTATGACAGCCGCCGATCAGCCTAAAGGCCCCAGTTCACTGGTGAACAGATTAACCTATCCGTCCTATGTATAAATCTGGGACTTGACCAGACCAGTGAGTCTGTGTATCGGCTATGAGTCCGTGATCAGGTCCGTCGTCAGTGTGAGTTCCACCGGCGGACCTCTACTTGCCTACTTACACTCCTTCAGGACGCTGCCAAGTAACTGGCCAGACGGCACGAAGAGTCCAATGGCGTGCACTCAAAATGCTGATGCCATTTCGGGAGTTACTTCAGAGAGAAGAAACGGCTCCAATCTCTGGGACGCTGACTGGTCAGGTGGGCGGTTAGCGGTGTGCTTCCCATCAGGGAAGTAGCTGTAAGTTCTGCAGTAAGAGCTCCTGAAAACATCTACTGCAAACTCTAATCACCATCATATCACCCGCCCTTGCCCCAATTTCCTTCAAGTTGTGATAACTCGTTTATTCTGTAATTCTACTATGAAATTAGTTGTTCCAGAACAACAGAAATTCGTTTCTCAGAGAAATACCATAGCTAATTTATCAGCCTGTGATGTGGCAAATGATATATCATTTCACCGACGACGCATTTCGTAAAAACTAATGTTGGGTAATGGAATCAGTACAGTTAGAGAAGGAATGATAGTGGGAGATATTCTAAATACATGCTCAGTTTAATTCAATACTGACAGATGCAGACCGCATATTAATCCATCTTTTGGATCGTTAGACAGGCCTAATTCAAATTTAGTTGAGCGCATACGACAGATTTCGTTGGAGCTCCTGACACCCACCTCCGATCACTGAGAGAGCTGCCGAGTGCCCGGGAAAAACACCGGGTCAGGGTAAAGCTTTAGGAGAGTTCTGAAGTTTTGAAGCGTGGTTACTACTGGAGAAAGCTAAAAGTTAGACACACTTTACTGGGACAGACACCCGTTACCAACCCTGAGGCAGACACACCTTGGAGACTGGCAGTAGCACTCGTCCCTACGCCTGAAGGATGGGGGAAGAAAAAGTAGCAAATTACGTTTTTGAGGAGGCAGTGCGAACGTAAAATTATTACAACGGTGTTACTAGATAGCTACTAATGTAAGAATTTGTGGGTAGCATAATCCTATCAAAATTGTATCTGTTAGGGAAAGTGACATATGTGACTTTATAGTCGGCACAAAAATTATAAATAGGTGTCACAGGGCATTGTTTGAGGAAGAACACGAAGTGTGAAGCTATGCTTTTTACTGTAAGATCAACTTCAGGCTTGGATGTTGGCAGCCTAAATAAATAAAGATTATGATGGATTGCTGCGTCATCCCTCGCCTTGCAGATTGGCAAGTAGGACGATGCTTATCATTTGGTTGCGAAGTTTCTCGGTGTTGTGTTGAATAGTTTTTTTGCAACGGAGGGTGTCAGTTTTTATCGCCTTGAAGAATACCGGGGGTAGTTACTGGGCAGAATCAAAACTTTCCTGATGTTTCGTTTTCAAAGTCCCACATAGCAGTAGCGTTATTGTAATATCAGAGTGGAGTAGTTAGTGAGTTAAGTTTATAAGTGTTTTTACCCGAGTAGATTTTCATTTAACAAGCGTTGTACGACCCATTTCCTGAGTTGTTTTAATCAATAAAACTAAACTCCGTCCGACCGGCCGCCGTGTCATTCTCAGCTCACAGGCGTCACTGGATGCGGATATGGAGGGGCATGTAGTCAGCACACCGCTCTCCCGGCCGTAGACCAGTTTACGAGACCGGAGTCGCTACTTCTCAATCAGGTAGCTCCTCAGTTTGCCTCACGAGAGCTGACAGCACCCCGCTTCCCAACAGCGCTCGGCAGACCGGATGGTCACCCATCCAAGTGCTAGCTCAGCCGACAGCGCTTAACTTCGGTGATCTGAAGGGAACCGGTGCTATGCGGCAGTGCCGTTGGCTGTTTCGATCAATGCAAGTAGCATGTATGCTAAACAAGCTGTAGCGCACATTAAGGACAAGTGCAGCCCAGGTAAGGGCAGAGGATGTGCGGATGGACTACGAGTACACAGAACCAGAAGGTGGTTCTCTGTTATTACTCGATCATGCACGCTTGCAATTACTCCGCTGACGGATACAGGCAGCTCGTTCTAACACACGTTGCAGGTGTGTTTTGGGCAAACTTATTCTATTGGTTTGAAATCGATGTCCTAAATTTTAATGCTTATGAATGTTTCACGTTTGAAGCCGTTTCGTTCGAGAGCCGTATCTTAACTCAGTTCTCATAGCGCGCTCACACTGCTGGTACGGCGATCCGTCTAATATTCGAGTGGCCTGCACATTGTTGTCCAGTGAGGAAGGACTATGTGCGTGAGTGTCTGAAAGAACTCACCATACGAATATACAAACATAAAAAACTGACAGCGAAGCACACGCAGCATGTTAGTGGTGAGAGGTGAGTTAAGTCACTTGTCCTTCTCAGATTCCAGTACTCTAAGTACTTGTCTGCCTCCGTCTGTAAGTAGCACCCGTCGTAAATACAGCCTGGCAGGAGAATCTAAGTCGACTGTATCTTTAAAACCTGACCTGTTCGTATACCATATCTCGCAGCGCGCTAGCTCCCGAAATCAGGAAGTTGAACCAGGCCCAGATCGAAACTTCGACCGTGGGCTGGTACTCCGGCCAGCCTGAGAGTGGTTTTTAGGGGGTTTCCCACGCTCGCCGAGGCAAATGCTGGGCTGGTCTTGTAAACTTCGTCCCACAGAATGCAAACAGTCAAAATATGGTAACACACAGAACAAATTTTACATGATTCACAGGTGGATGGCAGATACGACTTCCCTCCCTTAGTTTCTTCTTCTTTCGTTTCACCCTCTTTGGGGTACGATGGATCAATCATTTCTTTGTGCGTTGTTCCTTTCTTAGGGCCCAGTATTTCTTCATTCTTTCTGATCTTCTTCTCCTCTCTTCTTCCGAGATGAAGGATTTGGACTTTTGTGTGGATTTGTCTTGGAACCTTATGTTTTCATCTTTAGTAATTAATTTAGCAGTTCGATCAATAAGTGAAATTTCTGAAATATTTAATTCCACTAGGGCTTTCTCAGTTTCTTTAAACCAGTTGGGCTTCGTTTTTCGGTTACGGAAGAAGTCAAAGATTTGTTTAGTTAATCTGTTGGAATTCATTCTGAGAAGATGTTTAGTTTATATTGATTGTGCAACCAATTATTCCAGGGCAACCAATTACTCCCGGATAGAACCTTCTTCTGTACGCTCCAGTTCGGTGAGAACTGTTGTGGGCAAAAAGGACAGGTTTGGTAAGCAGAATGTACGCTGTTTTGAAACTTCCTGTAAGATTAAAAGTGTGTGGTGGACCGGAACTCCGAGCGACAACAACGCATTTCGTGCAGAAGTGTTCTTGCTGACTGAGCTATCCTCGATCCTTTTTTATTTGTGATGAAGATTCATGATTAAGTTTGGTTTGTAGTAGTGTAATATGTTCAAGGGACCATCAGAACATGGCTGCCGAATGTGTAACTATTTCTGTTTTTAAAAACTACGCAGTTTACATGCAAATATCTTCCTTAAGCGTCGCTTTTCCTGCTGCCCTCTATATTATTCTATATCAGAGTTTTCGTACATATTTTAGGGTAGACTGCAAACGATAAACAAATTTTATACGGATCGACAATTTGGCGACAGCGCTTTGACTTGCTGAGGTGCCGTCTGGCGGAGATTATTATAATGAAACGATGGAAAACAGTAAACTGCCACATCTCTCATACGGCACAAGGCTTAAAAGAGATTTGAAACCATAATACTCAAAATCAATCTTATCCTTTTAGAATGACAAATAAATAACTCAGTACTATCCACGGCAAAGCAAAAATACGAAAGAAGCATTCCACATACGAAATATGGACAAAGGAAACGAATCACTGCAAATGCAATAGTGACCAACGGGTGATGACAGTGAAACTGTGCTTTTTCTGAGCGTGTCTTGCTCTAAATTTCTAGCTACGGTGCGCGTCAGCGTGGCTTTGTTGAGAAACACACAACTTGCCATTTTGTGTTTTCTTATAAGCTATTTGAGGTTTTTTGCTAGTTAGAGAAAATGATTAATGTATGTGGTTTACACACATTCTTTGTCAGAAAAATATGCGGTATTTCGTAAAGAGCTAGGAATTGCTGTGACCTAAACATTATTCCGAAGGGTACAGACTCGTTCTTAGATTTCCTGTCGTCACCGATATCTGACGAATGACAAAAAACTGTCCGCCTGAGCGAGGGGAAGAGTGTTTGTGATGTGTAGTCTGGCGGCAGGCGGCGGGCAGCAGAGGCGCAGCCAGCGGGCCGGCGCTGACGGATATTAATGACGCGTTTTAATTAGAGAGACAATAGGCAATTAGCAAGGGGGAGAACGAGGATTGCGGAGAAACGAGATACGAGAACGACCGGAGCGCGTCGGTGCTGATGGCAGAAAGCTGAGCAAGTGTGCAGAGCCGGTGCCGAGGTCCTGTTAACACCTGACTACATCTGCGGTGAAAGAGCCGCAATACGAAGACTTGTGTCGCTGCAGCTGCTCGACTGAGGCGAAACACCGGAAGGCCGGAAATCACAGTGGAGGGACGCCGCCAGCGGGCGGCTCAACTCGGCGCCTCTGCACGCAGAGCAACAACAACCCGCACACCACTCGCCGATGGCTCTAATGTGACTAATTTGGTATTGATTACACATCTTAACAATTAAAAACATTTTTAATGAAAGTGGCTTGTCGGTTTTGGAGTGCTGATCCTTAATATGATATCAACGAAAGTCGTACCATCCACTGTATCTCACAATTAACACTAAATATTTTAAAAATGTATTTTTTTGCGATTTTAATGTTATATATATACTTCATGCATGGTGCCCTATTCTTCACATATGTCGAAAACTTCACCTAGTAGTGTGTACCAATCCCCTTGAGGAAGCTTTTTATGACAGCCCCATTACTAACAGGACATACGCCCACACTCTCAGATTGTCTTACTTTAGATCAGTGGTTCCAAACCTGTGGGTAATTACGCCTGAGGGGCAAATGAAATTTTCCGAGGGATAAAAGCTACACGATTCAGTCACGAAACTAGTGCCCACTTGTACATTTGCATTTCCATTCTGCGACGTCTGTTCTGGGACGAGGATCATTGGCAATGTCGTCTTATTGTGACCTGCCAAAATATTTTGTCCTGGCCGACAGTCATTCCGATTTCCCTCCCGCTGGCTTGTGTACTAGTATAAATATCTTTCGACTAAAGTAGGCGGTAAAGTGCAGTCTGGGGACACGAGTTCGCGGAGCACCGTAACCCAGTGGGGCATCATGAAGTCACGGAAGGTCCGATAAAAGTCGACTGGTAATCTATCGAGGCCTGGAGACTTACTGATCGCATCTCCTCTTCCGGCAGGATTTCCTCCGTTAATGCTGTCCCTGTTGTCGTGTCGATAGTATATGGCACATACTGTAATTCTGCCGTAGTGACTCCATCTACGGCTCTTTCCTGGTAGAGATGACGAAAAAGATCCTCCATGACCTTCACTATGGTTGCTTGGGTCGTACAAGAGTGAACGTCTCGCATTGGAAGGCATGTGACTAACCGTCGGCGACGTCGGCGCTTGTCCGATACAATTTGATTCTTGGCGGGTTTTTGGTTGTGTTGTCACCAGCGGAGTACTGCGCCTTCTAATCGGTTCTTCGTCAAAGATAGTATGTGTGCCACGGTGTCATTCTCGTTGTCTGTTATGCTGGGATGGTTCCTTTGAAAGGACACGGCCGGTTTCGTTCCCCATCCTCCCCTAATTCGAGCTTGTGTTACATCTCTAATGACCTCGTTATCGACGGGATGTTAAACTATAACCTCCTTCTCCGTTGTCTGTGTAGCGGTGGGAACAGAGCGTCGAGGTCCCTGAGCAAGAAACAGTAAAAGTTCAGCGTCTGTCAGTGCCATGTAGCTGTGTTCTAGACAAATTGCGAATGTTTCAGATTGCCAGTTCGGCACAAAGGAGCCTCCGCGCCAAAGTCGAGGATATCGAGAATGACGTCGTTCACAGATGGCTCATTACGATGACATATCGACAGCACTACAGGTCCTGTACGTGAGTTACATCCATCACCCGAAAGCTGTTACTATGCCACACTTGGGGAAAGTGGAGATGCACCGAGCAGATATAGGCGCTGTGATCAGAGAAGGCCAGAGGTCATTGTTCGGCAGCCACCACACCTCATGTAAGAACTTGTTACACATATGTGCGATCCAGTCAGCTTACCGAATGAATGGTAAGATGCGTAAATCCACAGCTGTCGCTGTGAACGTTTTCCCAAATGTCGCACTAATGAAGATCTTGGGAAGTTCCACACATGGCGTGTAGCGCTGAATTTGGTCCTTGGACTGAAGGACGGAATTAAAATCGCCGACGAAGATGATGTGTTCATACTGTCATACGAAAAAGGGGGGGGGGGGTACGCCAGTAAACCTGGCCCGGTCACGATGTTTGGTGGCGCCTCACTGTGCCTAAACACTAATGAATCAGATGTGGAGTGCAGTGACCGCTGATCCTCGAGAGGAGATAAGCGATGTCGGCCTCCGAGACCATCACACATCAAAATCGCCACACTATTGTCTGCAGGACCATCAGGCATCGCGTATGTTTCACAACCATAAATGTCCATGAGTAAATTTGTTCACACTTCTTGCAGCAATGTGAAGTCGACTGTGGCTTGTATTGTTCGTCTCAGGAGCTGGATTTTGGCAGGGGAGCCAGACATGTTAATATTTTAGTGGCCAAGCGGTAAACCTGGCTCTGCGGTGCTTGGACTGGGTTATCCACGGTGGTGGTGGAGAGAAGCGGACATCACGAGTGACATCACAGCCCACGGACCACAGCCATCCAGGTGTTGTCCAGACAGGATGGTTTGGCATCACTTCAGCAGGCCCCTGGATTGGTGTCTTGCTCAGTCTCCACGTCCTCAGCCTACTTGCAGAAGGCCGTAGTGATTGATAAAAAGGGACTGATTGGCCTCGCAGCCTGCTGATCACTGTTCACCGCACAGGACTGGCAGCCGGACGCCATCTGTCCCACTGCCCACCCTGCAGGGTTGACTCAGTGGCAATGGTGTCCTGCGGGATCACTTCTTCTTGCCCCGGCGGCAGGCTGCTGCTGTGTTCTGACACGGTCTTGCAGCGCTGCTTTCGGCGTTTCATTGAACATTGTTTTTGTCCGTGGTCTTCTGCGTTGGATTACGGCATTGACACCGGCACAAAAGCTTCAGTTGGTACAAGAAATGAATAGATTGCTATCCTGCTGTTCGTGGTGCCTGCTGTGTTCGGGGGTATCGATGGCACTGTGCGGAGTTCTGCCACTGGCCAGGATGACTGATCGGCCAGCAGAGGGTTTTTCCGGTACATCAGCATAGGTCTGTTGGGTCTGGACAGGTGGAGACATCGCGAGCGCCGCCACATTAGTCTCTGGGAGGAACGTCGACATTGGTGGATGTATCATGTCAGGCGGTGGAAGTTATGTGATCCGACGCTGGAGGCATTCGGAACATAGGTGACCTTCCTCGTACTGTGGAAATGTCGGACCAACAGCTGAATTTACAGACATGTAATGAGATAATTTTTCTCTAGCTAACAGCGGATTTAAACTACAACCACGGTGAATTTTAAGTCTGATAGTCCTTAGTTACTTTTGCATGACTATACACATACACATACACACACACACACACACACACACACACACACACACACACACACACGCACGCACGCACGCACGCACGCATACACGCATACACACACACTCACACACACAAAATGGACCTGACGGAAGAATTTACAGATATTCCACAATTAATTGATAATGATGATGAGGGAATTTTAGGACATGTAGACGACACATCACAGCCTCCTCCTCCCCCCTCCCCACTTCACCCCCCCCCAACCACCTCTGTCACAAGATTAAAAGGGGCAGCAAGATGGCAACAGAAGACAGCATCAAGGCTAGGTCCTCCACATCTCACCCTCCCCCAATGTCAGACAGTTGCTGTCACTGTAAATGGTGGACACTGTGTGTAGCTGTATGTTCTGAACACAAATCCCCCGCTGCCAAACCCATACTTCCCCAAGAGTAGGAAGTAGGAAGCATACATTTACGGCCATGTTGCACTGTTCGATACCAACAAATATGGCATCTTTATTGTAAAAAGTGTGGGCAAACAGCCGAGAAATTGCCACGTGCCTCTGCACCTTAGCACTGCCAATCGACGGAGTTCTCACGTTTCAAATCCGCGCCAGCTCCCACTGTCATGTAGACCACTTTCAGAGGGTCTCCACCACATACGTGCAAGCAGGACGCGTGATTACTTATTTTCTGTGGCACTCACCTCTATACTGTGACGTATACGCTATGTAGTGACAGTTCATGTTATGAATATTGAAATTGCTATGATGGAATTACAACCAGAAAGTCGTGAGACAAAATGCCTGTCTATATTGACTGCATTGAATAAATCCTGAAGGCGCTTGAATGTTCAGTAGAAGACTCCAACTCTACAAGCCAAAAACCTTTCAAAGTCTGAGCAATTCGCAAATGCAATAATACTGTATCAGATCGACTCACAGTCGCAGTAGAAGAAATCCTCTATACACATAAACTCATGTCGTGAAATAAAAACGCAAATTGCAAGTTTCTCAGACGCAAAACAGCGCAAATGGTAGCGGCGACACTAAGTCAAAAAAGACAGCGAAAGAAGCACATGATTGGGCCGGACGCATCACGGTATCTCCACGGCGAGACGTCCGACGAAATTTTAACACCACGTCCTCGAACCCGACTGTCTTTCCTCACCGCTCCAATGTGCTACTGTGTAGGGGACAAATCCCGAGTTTTGCCAACGTGACTACGGAGAATTTCTCCTCAAGTTCAAAACTGCAGGAAAAGCTCGCAGAATTTTCTCCAAAACTACTACTTGTATTTAGTGAGCTGACTAGAAGTTTGCACTGGACGAGCTTTCACCACAATTGGCTGAAAATTCGGTTGAGTGCAAAATGCTGCCAGTTCCCAAGATATATACGGTAGTATGGCGGTGGCTCTTTCTCTGGGTATGCTTCTAGGAAAGACCCACGGCGTTTCTGGTTACAACCTCAGGGACGACTTTTATTTCGCACGGCTCTGAGAAGGCGCCTTTCGGTACCCCAGGATGGGAGCACCGTTACCTCCGCCAGCCTTCTCACGCTGCTCCACTCCCAAGGGGAAATGTCCTGAAAATCTGCTCCTAGGTCATCGAACGTCCTAAACTTGCAGTTGGTCTTCCTCACCACATTGCAGCAATGGAAATTTAACGATCTTAATATTCCAGATTCCACAAGCCCTCTTCCTCCATCCAGAAAATTTCCGGTAATACAACAGCAACATTTATATCCATGGTCGCTTAGCGACATGTGACTAACCAGTTACGTCACAGTTTTCCTGGGGCAATACTTAGATGGTGCATCAAATCCATTAAAAGAGACTGCATACACCTTGGTTATACTCGTACATCTTCTTGGAGGGTATTGCTGCACGGCATGGGGCCCTTACCATATGTGAATGAGGAAAGACCTTCGAATAACAATTCAAAGAAGGGCAGCTCATTTTGTACTATCGTAAAATAGTGCAGGAGTGTCACGACTATGGTACAGGACTTGGCTGACAGTCTGTACCCACGTAGACATCCATATGGGCACTGGGTCATTTAACGAACAGAAACATGAGCTTTGAAACTCCAAAATGCTAACGGAATTGGCATATGTAGTTGTAATTTTCGAGTGAAAGGATTGTTATAGGGCCATTACAGTTTAAACATGTTACAGCAAAGGCTGCTTAGAGAGTGTGGTGGAGACTATATTCACCCACATCCCTGCTCCTTGCAATTAGAAAGAATAATAGCCAGTATATCCCTGTATTAGACCTAGTTTCTTCTTGGGTTCATCGCCCGAGACTATGTGAGAGGAAGTGATATGTCAACCAGAACATTACCTCTCACTTATTTTCAACAGTAAAATCTATCAGTGATGCAGAATGCCTCTCTTGTAATATCCACTTTCTATTCGCCTTTGAAATAAACAAGGCGTTCTATCAAAGTACCAGGATACTCAAAGTGTTTCGTCAGAGGATAAGTTTGTGAACCCCTGGACTATATGCCTTTGTATGTGCCCCTATCTCCCTTATTTTATTTTTTTATAAACACTGTGCACGATATACATTGATGGTAGCGTAATGGTCACACAATCTTCACTGAATGCAGTTTCTTTGAATTTACCCAATAGTGAATCGTGAGAAATATGTCGTCTTTTTTCCAAGGATTCCCATTTGAGTTCCACCAGCTTTCTTGTTAGATTTTTTCTGAATGGGGTATATCGACCCGATATGATCCTCGCAATTTCATAGAGCTTCCGACATTATCCACTGGATAATTTATATTGTTTCTACTCCTTCGCTTGAGAGGCACCCACATGCCTTGCTCATACTGTGGCATCAAGCAGTCAGGCCTGCAAGATGAGTGGTCCGCCACGCGAGTGGATTCATTTTTTATTTATCAAGTAACATGAACTCTAGTACTCACAATTAAGTTAAAAGTTATCCTCCTGCTTGAATATTACGCAACGGAAGCGCACATCTGACTATTAGTAATTTACACAACACTGACTGTTCACTACGCACTGGCAATATCACATTTTCTTTCTTATTTAACGGCTTTTATCAACACGTGGCCATCGCACTGAATATGAATGGTGCACACATTATAAATTTTGGATATCATGTCAACACACAGTTCGAAGGAAAAGGCCACCAACCTTTTTCTTTTCACTATCTTATTTATTCCGATAAATTCTATAACCTAAACACACAAATTCTATAACCTACAACAATAACACATGAGAAATTCCGCCCAGTGGGCATGGCTTTACATTGGTGATTCTCTATCTTACGGTCTCGTAATTATTTAATGCTACAGTGCACTTTCTGGATAGGATGGTGGTCTTTTGCTACATCTCACACTTCGACTCTCACAACCATCATCACCAAACTTTCCTCCAGACCGAGCGGTACAAAAGGAACATGCATAACCCACTACCTCTGAAACTACCTTGCTACTCTCCCATGCAAACCACACATACTTAAATTACACGAGATACACCACACTGCAGCATGGAATACGACATAAGGAATAGTCACAACATTATAATCACATCACTTTCAGCTTTCCCACTTCAATTAGTATTCATCCCAGTTTCACACGACACTGCCCCACTTCGTAACTTTTCTTTCCTACTACGAACTCTGGACGATATATGCACGTCTTCCTGTGCAATGCAAGCCAAGTGGCGTTGCTGGATAGACGCCTGACTCACCTTGCTTCTCTCTCAGAGTATTATAGTTTGAATCCAGCGTCACACGGAAACACAACACGCAAAGTAATATTAAGAACATATTCATCACACACGGGAGTCTGATACCATGGACGAGTACTTCTCTTTATCCTTTGTCTCATACACAGATTGAGACTCACACAGTACTCACCACGTGGAAGTACTCGTCTCTAATATCAAGTCCTGCACACGCCATTTCTTAAATATTTCCAACTTATAGTACACACGCTAGTAATTCAGCTTAACTTAAGCACTCGGAAGTATTTCAACTTATTACTACACGTGGTTTCATTGTGACCGTTGGTCACTTCCGAAGATTACTACGATCCCATTAATATTACCTGCCTGACATTTAATTCTCCCCACAAAAGTTCCTGAAATAGAGAAATTATTATTCTAAACTACTCTTAAGTATTTCACATGCATACCATGTCTCCACTCTTTTGTCCTTACGGAGCACGCCTAAGACAGGTCTTACCAACACTAGATCCAGCGGCAGAATGCTGAAACATGGCCGTTCTTCAGGTCCTCTCGCACCTCTGCCGAAGTGGGGGAAGACCATGCTACCGTATTGGTCAGCCACATTTCAGGCGCTCAAAGCTCCGGTAAATTTCATCTCTTTGGTTCCACCAAAGGTGGCCAAAGGATCGTCTCAAAGATGATCATATATTCACATTCACTATCTGCGGTTAGCAGACGACCATACATTCATTCATTTCACAGATCTCACCAAACTGGATGTAGCGATTTATTTTGTGGGAGTGCACATGTGATCAATTAAATAAATAAATTGTCATTCTTTCCCACACTGGTATCTGGCTTTGCTGCATTAATTGAAATTGAGTTATTATTAGAAAAAATATGTTGTACTGACAAGAATAACGAAGAATGTTGTACCTATTTTCAATGTCGGGCGGTACTGTACTCTTTCACGCTGGTCAGTCATAATCAACCAACCACGTATCCTGACTTTATTCATGATCAGAGATGTGTTAACAGACTCGTGTATAACGATAAGCAACCTAGTCTGCAAACGTTTGTTTCACATACAACTTGAGACGCCACATCTACACTACAACATCTAGTATGTGCAGTAACTATTCCTGAGTATCTGATGCTGGATAAATTCTGCAACTTGCCGTGTGAGCAATAAAGTTTGTATGGAACCCTCAATGCGTGGGTCCTACTTCCACATGATCAATGTTTTGTAATAAAGACGGCGTAATTGTTTATAGCAGACAATATGACAGCGTAGCAAATGTGTCATTCCTGCTTCTTACTATGGAGGAACGTGGGGTGCAGGGGTAGTGTGGGGCTACATATCTGCACAGAATGTCCATCGATTACAGTAGTGCTAACCATCTGATCTTGGGGGAGGAGGATTTGTGGAGAGCCTAAGCTTAAAAACCTTCTTAGATCGCCATGTTGCTGTCCCCTTTGACCTTGGGAGAGAGGGTTTTGGATAGCCGAGCCTTGATGTCTTTTGCATCGCCATTTTGACGCCCCCTTTGACCTTGTGGCAAGGATGGTTGTCCAGGTGGAGGTGCATACATTTTATTTGCCTGTGATATGTCATCCCCTAAGTCCCAAAATTCCCTCACCATCATAATGAATGCTGGAATGTGTATAATTCTACTGTCAAGTGCAGACAGTGGGGTGTGGTCCTGGAGAATTAACTAAAGAAAGCCCGCCTATAAATTCAGTCGGTTCAGTCTTATATTAAGTCTGCTGTCAGTCACAGAAAAATCCTCTGATTATGTGACTGTGAATTGAGCTGTTGGCCCAACAGTCTCACAGCACATGTGAAGATACCAGCTGCTGGGGACAAGAAGGTGTCACCTTCAGCCGTAGTGCATCCCTGACTGCAGTGAGGTGAGATGGTGAACTGGTTTTTGGCGGCAACACCATGGCACGAGACCCTGCCAGCATGACAGGGCTGAATTAATGCAGCAAGGGAAGTGAGGTGAGGTGAGATACTGCTCACTGCACAAACCGGTCCAGCTTTGAGAGTGGTGATGTGAGTGCAGTATCCTGTGCCCCTGTGTTGGAGCACTTTGAGCTAGCTGCACTTCTTGGCAGAGGATGCGCAAATAGCAGTCTGTGTTAGCTGGCCGATACATCACATCTGTTGGGTAATTTTTTGCCGGCCGTGGTGGCCGAGTGGTTCTAGGCGCTACAGTCCGGAACCGCCCGACTGCTACGGTCTTAGGTTCGAATCCTGCCTCGGGCATGGGTGTGTGTGATGTCCTTAGGTTAGTTAGGTTTAAGTAGTTCTAAGTTCTAGGGGACTGATGACCTCAGATGTTGTCCCATAGTGCTCAGAGCCATTTGAACCATTTTTTTTGGGGGGGGGGGGAATTTTTTGCATAATAAAGACTTCATAATTGTTGCCTTCCTTCCTTCGTGACCACAAAAAAAAGGTCCATTCAACATAGAACCACATCTAAAGAGTAATTGCGCAAATGGGTCACAGTATAATTTTGTTTAAAATGTCTTTACATGGTACTGTAAATCATTCCACAAGTGTGTTCTCACTATCGTATCAAATAAAACATCACGTGCAGGACCTACTTCCTCATGGGGATAGGGAGAAAGTTTGGGAACTGATCATACCATCTTGTATAATAAATTTTGGTAATTGGATATTTAGTTCAGAGATAAAAATCAAATTATGCTAATTCGGCAATACATTATACCACTAAGCGTCCCAGAAATCTGGCAACCACAGAGGGAGCACTAGCTCCGCCAGCCATTAGGATAACGACTCTTCTGCCATTTATACCTCATCCAATTGGCCTAGAAAGGAGGGGGGTGAGAGGGAGGGTGATTACTCTGACAGAGGGTAGATGTGACAACAATGCAGCATGAGCCCATATGCAGTTTGCTCAACTACTTTTGTAAACAATTATGGGAATGGGTTCAAATCACTTTTGATACTCCAGTTCTTTCCACGATTTTTTCATTCGAATGCATCTGTACAGTCATCAGTACGTTCTTACGCTTTTGAATTATTTTTAACTTTTGATCACTTACAATATCTATGGAAAAGTTAGCTTAAACATTTTAGTTACTATTGTGATAGTTTTTACTTTAATCAGTAGTTTATATGCCATGTAGCACATTAACTGTTTTTAATAAATAGCCTGTCATCTGTAACACCATTACTGTAAAGGGAGATCGGCAAAAATTTACGAAAATCACTTACAATGTATATATTATGACAACTTTTAAATTTTCAAAATTCTCTAGGCGACGATTCTAGGCATTTTCTTCAGAAAACCAGTGAATCGATCCCGTAAGACGACGACGTGAACAGGAGGGGTTGCGGCTCGAATGTAAGTCAGATTCACACAGTGGGTGAAGCTAACAACGCTACAACGCTGTAATGCAACTCGACACGTAGACGAAATGTCACTTGTTTCTCGACTTCGATAGCAGTTTGACCACTGTCACGTGTTGTCCATACTGTCGGAATCATCCACCACTGGCATACTGGTCGCAGGTGCATCTTCTATTCATAAAAAAAGTACCAGGTATCTCTAAATCTTTACGCCTTCCTCTTTCCTATTAAAATTATTGGAGTGTACAATAACCTCTATAGAATCTACTGTGGTATCAGCTCGCGGCTGCCAAAACCTGGATCTTAACAAAGACGATCTTGCGGTTTCTTAGCTGTGAAGTGTACCCGATATAGCTGATTTATGCATTTCGTCATTGCGACAATTGTTTTCATGCTCTTTTCGTTCTTCAACCATTATCTTCGTAGCTGAATACAGCTCTTGACCTCCAACATACTATGGGCCTTAGTAACGAATTACGATGTATCTCACATTTCCTATTTTCTGATTTTTCGTTTTGATTTTATTTTTTTCTAAATTTTAGGATAACGTAACAACTTCATGATAAATTTCTTACTCAACTAGCAACTATAAGGTACGATGAACGTACGCGTTGTTGTTGTTGTTGTTATTGTATTGTGGTTGCTGTCCCCAATCCGAAGACATGCCTCAGGTTGTGACATATCAACTGATTCCTTCTTTTAATCACCAAGCGAGGTGGCGCAGTGGTTAGCACACTGGACTCGCATTAGGGAGGACGACGCGGCCATCCTGATTTAGGTTTCCCGTGATTTCCCTAAATCGCTCCCGGCAAATGACGGAATGGTTCCTTTGAAAGGGCATGGTCGACTTCCTTCCCCGTCCTTCCCTACTCCGATGAGGTCGATGACCCCGCTGTCTGGTCTCCTCCTCCAAGCAACCCATCCCTTCTTTTAGTCAGGTTGTGTCATGAATTTATTTCGTTTCCAATTCGATTCAGTATCTCTTCTAGTTATTCGATCCCACCCATCTAATCGTCAGTATTTTTCCATGCCAACACATTTCAAATGCTTCTGTTCTTGCGTTACCAGAATATCATCTACATTTTACTTCCGTACAAAGTTACACTCCTGGACAAAAACCTTCGAAGAATCATAACATTCAAATTTTGTATTCGATGTTAGCAAATTTCACTTTTTCAGGATTTTTTTTTCTTTCTGTTGCCGTCTGCACTGTATATCTTCTTGATTTCGGCCAAACGTTATTTTGCTGCTCAAATAGTAAACTACATCTAATGCTATGAGTGTCTCATTTCTTGATCTAATTGTATCATCATCGACTCATTCGATTCGACTACACTCCATTATCCTTTCTTTTGTTCATGTTCATGTTGCAACATCTTTCCAAGAAATCATCCATTCCATTCAACTGATCCTCGAAGTCCTTTGCCGTCTCTGACAGAATTGCAATGTCATCGCCAGACCGCAATGATTTTATTTCTTCTCTCTGAACTATACTTCCATTTTCAAATTTCTCCCTGATTACCTTTAGTGCTTCCTGAGAGTACAGATCAAATAAAATTGGAGAGATGCTACAACAGTATCTCACTCCCTTCTCAACCATTGCTTATCTTTCATGTCCTTTGATTCTAGTAACAGAAGTCTGATTTCTGTAAACATTGTAGAGCGCTCTGCATTTCATCACTGCTATCTTTACAGTTTCAAAGAGTGCCTTCCAGACAGCTTCGTACGCGCACTGAAAATAAAAAAGGAATGGCGTCACCTTACCTGACAGTTTGGCATTTCATATTGCATTAAGAGTTGAATTCCAAGAGCCTTTACGAAATTAAACAGGACGTTTTGAAGAGCAATCTTCTCACAAATCATCTGGTCAAATCCATTTGATTTGGCGTTAGACGTATTCCAGTCTTGATTTGTGATCAAAATTCTGTTTCAAAGTTACGTTATGGTAGTGTCTTGTAACACGGCTGCAGTGTAGGATGGTGAAGTAACACTTACTTCACATTAAGTTTTCTGCATTCTTAATAGTAGTGTGTAAGGATTTTACACGTTCCTGTATAGCTTTTTTCGTACAGTTTACAATTCGTAGTATTTGGGATGATTTCATTGTTTTAATTTCAAATCACACGATTCTTAGCCCTTATTGCGATAACTTTACAAAGTCAGGAGGGTCTGGTAAATTCGGAATGAGCAACTGAATAACACGTGAAAGACTGTACCAAAATATTGACTTTAAAACCTGTTCGGAAATCTAGCTATAAGCTAAAAGACGTATGTGGAATATTCTCAGTATCTACAACCCGAGTCTGTTACTGAAAGTGGTTAGGAAATTTTACTAATCATACGCCCATTGATAGTGACCGGGCCAAATATCTCACGAAATAAGCATCAAACGAAAAACTACAAAGAACGAAACTTGTCTAGCTTGAAGGGGGAAACCAGATGGCGCTATGGTTGGCCCGCTAGATGGCGCTGCCATAGGTCAAACGGATATCAACTACGTTTTTTAAAATAGGAACCTCCATTTTTATTACATATTCGTGTAGTACGTGAAGAAATATGAATGTTTTAGTTGGACCACTTTTTTCGCTTTGTGATAGATGGCGCTGTAATAGTCACAAACATATAGCTCACAATTTAAAATTAAAATACAGAACGTAGGTACGTTTGAACATTTTATTTCGGTTGCTCCAATGTGATACATGTACCTTTGTGAACTTATCATTTCTGAGAACGCATGCTGTTACAGCGTGATTACCTGTAAATACCACATTAATGCAATAAATGCTCAAAATGATGTCCGTCAACCTCAATGCATTTGGAAATACGTGTAACGACATTCCTCTCAACAGCCAGTAGTATGATGTCTCGTTTGAGTTGATTTGTTCGAAAACAAAGGGGCAGAAAGCGAGTTTATTGTATTTGCCGATTTCTGATGGGAGATTTTTAACAACACAGCAGTTAAGCCATTGGTGCAGAAAATGTAACTTTTTTAAGGAATAGCGGATGAAATTTTCTTGCCGCGAACGCAGACAGCCTTCTTTATAAGTTCTAAAAAATAGAGACTCGCGCTTCGAACGCGGAACGAGAATGAACTTTGTGAGGCGGTGCGGAACGGCTGCCGTCGCTCTCGACAGGGAAGACAGGCTTGGAAGGCAGCTCTGCTCTGCAGCGGAGGCATACGGCGTCTAACTTCTAGGTGCGCACTTGACGGTAGCCAACCATGCCGTCAGCGGTCTGCGGAACTTGGGGATTCAACATTACCTTCGGTTCAGCCTCCCACGTTCGACAGTACTGTGACAGTTGCAGAGATACCTTCAGTTTCTATTTAAAGTCAGACGATCACTGTTATTAATGCAGAGGCAAGTTACAGTAAATTAATTAGAATAAGGAGATGGTATTTAGTAAATTCCCATTCTCCATCAATCAGCTTTACCAAGCGTTATTTGAATTACCCCAGTTTCATCTTAATCAATGATTATACGTGCATCATGTAATTTCATGTTAAGCAGTTTTCATTTTTTGTGCATTTAAAGTTTCGTAATAAATCCACTATCACAAAAGTTATGCTTTTGATTAAAATTTTTAGCAAATTATGAATCATGAGCTACGCTGTGATCTACATTTTGGAAAAAAAGAATTCCACACTGAAGTTTCACTGCTAGGGAGGCAAACTTCTTTAGTGTTAGGTTTATCTGTTGTGCGTATCTGATCCAGCACTGACTTTTAAGGGTGGATCTGCTTCACTGTTAATTTCTGACACGTTCTCTTTCACAACACTGCGGTTTCATAAAGCTTTTGATAGTGTTGTCCGGAATGCTCTCTTTGAAGTTCTGAAGATTGTAGGGATGAAATGTAAGGAGCTAAAGGTTTTCTAGAATTTGCAGAGAAACCAGACTGCTTCGAAGGACATGAAAGGAAAGCAGTGACTGCAAAGTGAATAATACAGAGCTATAAGGTACCAGCCCAGCGACATTATTCGAACAGTAAATTGGGTCAGCAATAGGGGGGGGGGGGGTGAACCAAGAAGAAATTTGAAAAGCAAGTTAAAGTTAAGGGAGAGGAAATAAAAAGTTTGAGATTTACTGATAATATTTTAACTCTATCAGAAACGTAAAATGATTTAGAAGAGCAGTCAGTGGAATGGATGTGTTGAAAAGAGGCTATACGACGAAGAGAAACGTAAGAAAAAGAAGACGACGAAGAAGGAATTAGACTTCTGTTTGTGCGGCGAAAGATTGACTATGACAGAAACAGAGAGGATCCAATATGTTGACTCAAAAGGCATAAAAAGCATAAATAAAAAGGGAAAATTTGTTAAAAAAGTGCTAAAAAACTTCTGGGGATATTTGTTTGTAGTGTAGCCTTGTACGGAACTAAAACGTGGCTGATAAATACACTGACGCAAAAAACCGCAAGACTAAAAAATAATTCATGTAGAGTAATGAAATTTCGGGAATACATTTGTCTGTGTAACACATTTAACTGATTAACATTGCAAGATCACAGGTTAAATGAGAGCCAGATTAGCCACTGAAACTGTGAAATACTGGTACATTAATACCCGGTGCAACAGACAGAATAATGAATGCTAGCATGCAGACGTGTATCCACTGTGTTGTGCGGGTGCCGAATGTCAGTTTGTGGAGTGGAGTTTCATGGCTATTGCACTAGATCGATCACTGAAAGGACTGTTCATGCTGTGTGTGAAGGACGCTGGAGCTGTTGTCCGCTGATGTCCCACATGTGCTCCATTGGTGACGTGTCTGGTGATTGTGCAGGCCAAGGCAACACAACGCCCTGCAGACCATGTTGAGCTACAACAGCGGTGTCTGGGCGAGCGTTATCCTGTCGGGAAACACTCCCTGAATGCTGCTCAAGGATGGCAGACAACAGGTTGAGTGATCAGACTGATGCACAAATTTGCAGCCAGATTGCATGGGGCAATCACGAGAGCGTTCTTGTTGTCATACGAAATCGTTCCCGAGACCATAACTATAGGTGTAGGTCTAGCACTTACAGGCCCTCAACTAGCCTGGCCTTCACTGGCATCGTCACAAAACACAACAGACCTCCATCCTGCCTTCGAATGAGCTGTAGCTCAGAACCACTGTAGTCGCAAATGGCGGTGGTTTGGAGTCAGTTCATTGCAGATGACAGGGCGTCTGGGTCGGAGGTCTTCTTGAAGTAACCGATTTGTTTCAGTTCGCTGTGTCTCTGTGGGGCTGGATGTTGCTGAACTGCTTCTGCAGAACGCAGTACGATGCGGCAGAGCCACATGCCGAACACGATGGTCTTCCCTCTCGCTCGTGCCACGTGGTCGTCCGGGGACCGATGTTCTTGTGACCGCACATTCTCGTGACCACCGCTGCCAGTAATCATGTACAGTGGCTACATTCCTGCCAAGGCGTCCTGCAGTATCGCAGAAGGAACATTTAGCTTCTGGTAGCCCCACTACACGATCTCGTTGAAATGTAGTAGGGAGTTGATAATGGGCAACAGGGCTAAAGTGGACTGCCTAGCGTTTGCAGACGACACTGCAATAGTAAGCGAGACGGAAGAAGACGCAAAGACACAGCTCGACAACTTAAGTAAGGTAGCCAGAAAGCTGGGACTGAGGACCACCTATAACAAGACAAAGACATTAAACACCGCTGCAGACTGGGAAACACCGGAAGGCACTGTGCAAATGGTGGACAAATTTAAATACCTGGGAGAACAGGAAGGAACAGGAGCTAGGAGGGAATAACAGAGAGGATAAAGAAGATGAGGTCAGCCTTCTGTTCGACGAGAGAGATATACAATAAAAAGAATGTATCCATACAAGCAAAGATAAGCCACTACAAGGCAACGGTGAGGAATGCAGTATTATATGCTGCTGAGACGATGACACTAGGAAGAAATGCGACAGAACAAATAGAGAAAGAAGAGAGAAAAATACTGAGAAAAACACTAGGTTCAAAATGGTTTAAATGGCTATGAGCACTATGGGACTTAACTTCTGAAGTCATCAGTCCCCTAGAACTTAGACCTACTAATCAGACTCAAAAGGGCAAGGTTTGCTGGACATGTAGTCAGGACGAGTATGGACAGAATGACGAAGAGAGTGTGGGAAACAACAGGGAGGACAAGGGGAAAGACAGGAAACAAGTGGGTTGTTGAACTTGGGAAGGAGTGGTTGGAATTGGGGATGAAGGTCGAAGGAAAGGAAAATTGGAGGAACAAATATACACCGACCAATATGCCGGAGATCAATGACAGAGAAGAATACAGGAAAAGATTAGTCAACAGTGGAGCCGACAGGAGAAACGGACACTGAAGATCTCGGAAGAAGAGTGGGAGAGAAGAAGAAAAAGAATGAAGAGAGTCTGGGAGAAGAAGAGGAAAATGCAGTCCACGAAGGGGCTACCCGTGGTCCTAGAG
Source organism: Schistocerca cancellata (assembly GCF_023864275.1). Classification (NCBI taxonomy): domain Eukaryota; kingdom Metazoa; phylum Arthropoda; class Insecta; order Orthoptera; family Acrididae; genus Schistocerca; species Schistocerca cancellata. The sequence continues at coordinate 398,904,773 of NC_064634.1, read as the reverse complement.
AGGCCGTAGCTCAAGAAGAAGAGTGGAGTCTTTGTGGGCATGAAGATATTCTTAACTAATGTCAGCTCACCACGTCCCGCCTCAAAAGTAACTAACGCTCACAGCCATTACAACCTGTATTTAAAGCAAACCTGATTTGGCTCTTCACAGTGGCGCTACTAGCACCACTCTTATGCGACTAGCGCGAAATATTAATAGACACCATCTTTCAAATGTACAAACGCCCTCCTGACTTTCCTTTATGTCGCTCTACTTCTTGGAGTTGCGATCTTTTTCCGTTCGAGTAGATCAGACAAGAACATCGTAGAAGCATTTGAAATCTGGGGCTACAGAAGAATACTGAAGATTAGATAAGCAAATGGGGTGACTAAGGAAGGAAGGAAGGAAGGAAGACTAGACTTTATAATGCTGTCGACATCAACGTCGTTAGAGACAGGAATGTTCCGAGAGTGGGGAAGGATATCGATTGTGGCCTTCCGAAAGATCCCGGCTTTTGCCTGGAGGGACTTAGGGTTCAAATGATTCAAATGGCCCTGAGCGATATGGGATTTAACTTCTGAGGTCATCAGACCCGTAGAACTTAGAACTACGTAAACCTAACTAACCTATGGACATCACATACACCGATGCCGGAGGTAGGATTCGAACCTGCGACCGTAGCGGTCTCGCGGGTCCAGAATGAAGCGCCTAGAACCGCTCGGCCACACCGGCCGGCAGGAGCGATTTAGGGAAATCGGGCAAAATTTGTATGGCCGGACGTGGATTTGAACCGTCGTCCTCCCGATAGCGAATCCAATGTGCTAACCGCGACGGAACATCGCTGGATGGGGTAGCTAATGAATATGTACTGAATCGAATGGGGAGAAAAGAAATTTTAAGATACGACTTGATTAAAGGAAAGGGATCAGCTGATAGGACACGAGACAGGAAGTAATCATTAATTTGGTAATGGAGGAAAGTATCAGTGACACAAACTTCTAGGGAGAGCAAGGGTCGAATTCGTCAGCTGGTTGAAATGGATGTAGGCTGCAGTACTTATAGGGAGGTGCAGACGCTCGTACAGGATAGAATAGTGTGGAGAAGTTGCACGAGACCAGTCTCGGAGCCGTAACGGTGGTCCGGTCCAGTGCTGGGAAGCTCGCTCTGAGAGGGAAAGCGGCTGCAGCCGAGGTGCGAACGGCGGGAGGCGCGCCGAGGCACTGGGCGGCGCGTTAGGGCAGAGCGCCGCGGCCGGCGGCCGAGGGTCAGTGCTTGGCGTCGTCGGTGTCGTCGACCCGCGGCCGCCGCGTCGCTCGGCGTCGCGCGCGCCGGCCGGCCGCGAGACGCGGACAAAGAGCGCCAGACGGCGTGTGCTCGCGCCGCCTGCCCGGCCGCCGCGCCGCGCCGCGCCGCGCTCGCCCGGGGTCGATAGCGCGGGCCGCGGGCCGCGAGCTGCGCACGCGCAGTATCGAGCGCGCCGCGCGGGTCGCCAGGGCTGTCCAGCGCCGCGCCACAACACTGCACAGTGTCTTACGAGCGCAGTAGTCTCGAGGGACGGCGGTCGCCTCGCGACAGAGAGCTCGACAGGAACCGGAGCACACGCACGTCATATGAGCCACGGTCGACAAAATGTGTGGCTCCTATACTTCTCGAAGGGACCATTCCAGGAATCGGTTTAATCGATTAACGAAATCGTGGAAGGCCCAATTTTTGAATGAAGATGAAGATTTGAACTTCGCACGGCCCTAATGCGAATCGAGAGCCGCTCTGTTAGCCGCTTCGAGTAGTGCCGGTAGAACAGCAGTAAGTCTTCAGTATTTGGAAGAGGTGGCGGCTTAAATCTGATCAGTAGATTTCAGGCTTGTTCCAGTCTAGGATCCAAATGTTTCTGTAGCGTCCAAAGGCGTGAGGTAATATGACACCGATGACGGTCATCCGTCTAGTGACGGTGATAAATAAAATGTACGTGTAGCTAGGGCCTCCCGTCAGGCAGAACGGTCGCCTGATGCGAGATTTTATTTTTCTATTTTTTTTTTTTGTAAATTATAGATTGCAGCGATATGTCGTCCGTTTTAAAAAGGCCACTTGGGCGGCTCGAGTGACAATGAGGTTGAAATGATGATGGGGATAACGCAACTCCTAGTCCCTGGACGAAGAAAATCTCCGACGCGGCCGAGATCCTGCCCAGATCCCTCGGATGGCATTTTGCCTCGCTGGCCACTCAGCTGTGGAGATGGGAGGTGATGGACACTAGGCGGCCTTATTGGTATTGCTCGGGGAGGAGTAGTTAGGGCGCTCCCACCGGCTTCCACCCTCTCGCTCCTTTCATTCCAAAACCATCCGTTAAAACACGCAATGCTGTATCCAGTAAGTACTCATCAGACTCGTTGCAGTACGGGTACTCATTTCATAATCGGTTGTAAAAACTAACTTTAAACCATCTTCACAAGATCTAGGCCAAGATTGCCACTTACATTCACCTAACAGGTTCCGAGACTTCAAAGGTTGTGACAGTAGTATTTTTCGTCCTCTCAGGTATCCACGAGCAGCTCTTTAACATATTGCTGTCAGCTATTATTACGAGATTATCGGCATGTTAAATTATACGTTTGTCGCAGATTCGAATCCTGCCTCGGGCATGGATGTGTGTGATGTCCTTAGATTAGCTAGTTTTAAGTAGTTCTAAGTTCTAGGGGACTGATGACCTCAGATCTTAAGTCCCATAGTGCTCAGAGCCATTTGAGCCAAATATACGATTATCATTATACAGGATGTATATTGAGTTTCACTTGCACTGTAGTAAGAATCATCCGTATTCAGACTGAAAGGTACAGTATAATGCGCCTGCGTCTTACATCTAAATATATGTTATTCATAAAATCTTGATCAACACTCTGAATCCAAACTGTTTTTATCAGCTGTGAATGTAATCGCATTTCCTGCGGAACTGTCCACAGTTTCTCACAGCTTATTTTCGAATCCTTTCGTGTATTATACGAGGGTTCGGACTTTAATAGTGGCAACTATTTATTTACAGTTCGTTCAAAATAGATACGTGTTTCGAAATTTTACTGACCTCCAAGTAGTCATCAGCATTGTGTATAACCCGTTGCCAGCGATGTGGAAATCGTAGGATTCTTTTAGCAGTGCCAGTTGTGCTGACAGTTTGAGCGGCGCGGTCTATTCAAATCGCTCTGTGCACTATGGGACTTAACATCTGAGGTCATCAGTCCCCTAGAACTTAGAACTACTTAAACCTAACTAACCTAAGGACATCACACACCTCCATGCCCGAGGCAGGATTCGAACCTGTGACCGTAGCAGTCGCGCGGTTCCGGTGTGAAGCGCCTAGAACCGCTCGGCCACAGAGCCCAGCGGCGCTGTCTATTGCCCGACGAATTTGTAGCAGTTCTGAAGCGAATGCCGTGAAGTGTTTCTTTCAGTTTAGAAATCGAGTTGAACTCGCGAGGGCTTAAAGTCAAGGGAGTGCAGTAGGTGGCATAGCACTCAGCAGCCCCATCAGTCAAACGAATCAGTAACAGCTTGCACTGTACGTGCTTGAGCACGTCCTGCAAAATAACGGTCAGATTCTGCAGAAATTGTCCTCACTTTTGTCTCTAAGCAGTTCATTTTTGGAACACAACCTACGACCAGAAGGATGTAGGTTGCAGTAGGTACTGGGAGATGAAGAAGCTTGCACAGGAGAGAGTAGCATGGAGAGCTGCATCAAAACAGTCCCAGGACTGAAGACCGCAACAACAACAACAACAGTAAATTGTGAGTTAAGTGAGGGAGTGCGACAAATTTAAGTTGCACCACAAACACTGTGCAGTGTAACCGTAGCTTCAGGTTGCCAGTACTGCGTTCTTGCTGGCGCCTGGATACCGTAGAGTAGGCTACACACTCGCCGTCACCACCTCCCACTGCTCCGTGGCAGTGACACCCATTAGTATTCGCAGTTCTCGTTACTAAGGCTGCTAACGCACATCCAGGCTTTTAAGTCGGATGGATCACGAACTCTCGTTTTATATAACTGCGGTTGGTTCGTTGTTGAAGATAGTGACAACTGTGTCGTGCTCAAACGGTTGAAGCAAAGGTAGCTGAACTCGGATGACTTCCTCGGATCAGGACACAAAACAGCCACCACAGTACTCCAGTGCTCGCGAGAAGCTTATTTACTGAAATCGGAGCCTCGTAACACTGCAGACGTCCAGCAGAGGTTCTTTGTAGGTGTCGAGAGAGCGAGTGCACCAGGTAGTGTGGGACAGGCCGGCGCCGGCCGACGGAGGAAGAGGAACCAGTGAAAGTGGGAGGCAGGAAGCAGACGAGACTAGCCGGCGCCGAGATAACGGCGCGCCGGCGGCAGCGCCCCGCAACACGCGCTACTGCCACGTCCGTCAACGGCTCCGCTAGTCCCCTGTGCGATCTGTACTTTATGGTTACGTTGTCTACGGTACATAGAGAGCTGGAGAGGCCACACGGAAAATATGTTCATAGGAACTCTAAACACGTTTTAGTGTCTTCCGTTGTCTTTCACTTCAGATCTTTCTACATTTATTGTGATATGTACTGCCAGTGAAGCGAACCTGTAATCATTTGGGCTTGTTTATTCAGGTATGCATTCCATAGACTGTGTCAGTACAGCTTGACACAGGTCACACATTAACAGTACACCGCTGCCTTATAAACAATATTTTCCGTAGCTGTGCTACACTATCGTGTATTCAAGTCCGCCCGGCTAGCCGCGCGGTCCCCAACACGAATTCACCCGGCGGATTAGTGTCGAGGTCAGGTGTGCTGGCCAGCCTGTGGATGGTTTTTAAGGCGGTTTTCCATCTGCCTCTGCAAATGCGGGCTGGTTCCCCTTATTCCGCCTCAGTTACACTACGTCGGCGATGGGTGCGTAAACAGTCTCCACGTACACATACACCATAATTACTGTACTACGCGAACATTTGGGGTACACTCGTCTGGAATGAGACGTTACCGGAGGGGGAGGGCGAGGGGGGTCCAAATCGCTCAATAAGCCTGTGTTCGGTGTGGGGCGGCGGTGGGGTGGGTGGACTGCTGTGGCCTGTTGTGGGGTTGTGAGCCAATGAGAGCTACGGCGAGACGAAGCCACTCTGACGTTTCTAGGTCCGTGGTTGAATACACAATACACAATAATCGTGTATTCAACCAACGAATCGACTTATCTCATTGACTCGGTAATTTCCAAGAATGATTGCCTAGCGAACGCGTGGGCTCCTAACGATATGGATCGAATGAACGATTCGATGTCGACCATACGATTGTGGTGGCGCGAATTATGGTAAACGTGTAGTGCGTTGCCAGGGGGACATATTTTATCGTTTCCGGTTGCAGATTCCGTTGCAGATTCGAGTGCCGTGAGCCTCAAATGACGAAATCTAAATCCTACAACTTGAGATTGCCTGGAAAAACTGATCCTACTGATACTCTCCTGCTGTCTCTGCCTGACATAGCAAGAGTGTACCCAGGTTATGGGAAAAAGAATTCTTCCTGGCAGCTTACACAACACGAGCAATAGTGCACGAATAAGACGTGGCTGACGAGTAAAGTCAGTAAAGTTACTACTCGAACTTTCATTTGTTATTAACTATAACTTAATAAACGTTCGTCTTTTGTCGTTGCTCTAGTCAATATCCATAACTCGCGCCACCAGAGTCGTGTTGTCAACATCGAGACGCTCGTTCGATATATATCGTTAGGAGCCCGCGCGTTCGACATGCAATCATTCTTGGAATTTACCATTGATTCATGCACGGCTGAAGATCTGAGATCAACTCATTTTACATTCCTGCACACTGCAACTACACGCCTGAGAAAAGAAGTGAAGCTTCCAGAACACAAGGTGTATGTCAGTGCCACTTCGTACACGTGCACGCCACAGGTAGACGTGTAGGTGGTTAGAGTTGCACTTCTTTGTGACGGGTGTCGAAGCCATGGCAGTGCAATAGTGCTGTTTCCAGGACTGGTAGGATGAACAAGGCGTGTGAACAGCATGAGATGTTGGATGACCACTATGAGTAACAGAACCAGCACCCGACAGTGTTTGAAAGTGGTCTTACTGTGGGTCTCCATTTGGCCGACTCAATGGAGGGTGGAACATCCAGATCCGTGAGCCATTTGGCAGTGACAGTGTCCCGGTGTTGGACTACCTGCGAACGTGGGGATACTCGTCATCAAGGTTCCGGTCAGCCGTGTCGGTCTGACAAGGGAGAACCGCCGAGTTGTGCACCGAGCACGTCATAGTCTCTTCATATCTGCACCTGCCATCCGAGAACAAGTAATGGGCTCCCCACAACATTCTGTGTCGTCCCGCACCATTGGCCGGAGACTAGCAGCAGCCGGATTACGGAATTATCGTCCCATGCGTAGGCCGACGCTTACACCACAACAGAAATGACTTCATTTGGAATGGTGCCGTGACCGGGAAGGATGTAATTCTGATGAATGGCGTCCCATTGTGTTCAGCGATGAATCGCGCTTCTCCACTTCCCCGGATGGCTGTCATAGGCATGTGTGACAGACATCTGCGGAAAGCTCCCATTTTTCTCATGATTTGCAGTGTACAGAAGTGTTTAGCTGATGACCCATGAGGGTTGCCACATTCCACATGGCCACCAGGCAGCAACCTAAGTTCCTGGCGTCACGGTGTGGGGCAGTACGGTATGACTGTAGGTGACGGCTGGTAGTGACTGAGGTACGGACATCCTGTTACCTCTCTCGCGACAATGTTGTTGTACCATTTTTCAACGGGACAATGTTCGTCTGCACGCGGCACGTGTCTCTATGAACTGCCTGCGTGATGTTGAGGTACTCCTGCGGTGAGCAAGATCTCCAGATCTGATCTCCACAGAATACGAATGAGGGCAGCTCGGTCGTCAGCTCCGTCCCAGTGCCAGTACTCACGATATCGGTGACCAGTACAACAGTTGAACGCCAGCTTGCCTGGGGACAGGATACACCCCTCCCGCCCGAATCAGTGCGTGCATTCAGGATTAAGGGAGCGCAACATCATGCTGGTAAGTGGGCTCATACTACCAAGTTCTTTGTAAATTTGACTGGTACACTTTTTACGTAGCCTAACGGTAATTTTAAATCGGCAAAAAGAAGATTTCTTTTTCGAGTGTAGTCTCAGTGGTTGGATAGGCACAGGCAATTAGAAAGAAGAAGTAATAGTATGTTTTAAAGTTGTCGACGCCGAGTTCATTAGAGACGGTGCTCACGGTAGCATTGACAAATAAAAGAGGACGCGTGTTTTCGATAGGAAGTATTAGGCTCGGTCGATTTAGGCAAACCATATAGAGCCTAAATCTTTGAGTTTGAACGGGCAACCTGCCGAAGAGGCGTCCATAACCAATGCGCCACCTGTCTGGGAGAGGGGTGAGCAGGTGGAAGGGGAAACGTTTTTGACGAGCGCTGGCCAGGAGAATTGGTCTCCTCTACCTGCGCTGCGCAGCGCGAGCGAAGTGGAACTCCCGGGCAGCATGTAGGTGGTGGAGAGAGACGCCAGAAACGAGACAGGTCGCGCAGATCGACGAGCAGCTGGGAGCAGGCCGCGCTGCCGCAGAGCTCGCTGGCCGCCGGAGGCCGTGGGCTGCGCGCAGCCTCCGCCCACGCAGCACACAATGCCGCAGCAGAGGCAGAGGCGCGCCACATCCAAGTTTTTCCCCGCGCCGGGCCACGTCGCCGGAGTCAACGACACAAAGGAAGGGCTGAGCGGCTTCGGAAAAAAGCCGGCCGCCGCTGCTGCGTCACTGGCCGCTACCTGCCAGCCGGCCGGTGACCGCCGCTCCTCCACACCCTGCGCCCCTGGCGCACTACTTCTGTCTGTCACACAGTGGGCGAGCTTTCTACACGATTCGAGGTGACCCACATACGACATGTTTCAGCAGAATTAAAATCCAACAACAATGCCGACACGAACGGGACAAAAGACACTTCTGGCCACTAAATTGCACTACTGGCCATTAAAATTTCTACACAAAGAAGAAATGCAGATGATAAATGGGTATTCATTGGACAAATATATTATACTAGAACTGACATGTGATTACATTTTCACGCAATTTGGCTGCATAGATCCTGAGAAATCAGTACCCCGAACAACCACCTCTGGCCGTAATAACGGCCTTGATACGCCTGGGCATTGAGTCAAACAGACCTTGGATGGCGTGTACAGGTACAGCTGCCCATGCAGCGTCAACATGATACCACAATTCATCAAGAGTAGTGACTGGTGTATTGTGACGAGCCTGTTGCTCGGCCACCATTGACCAGACGTTTTCAATTGGTGAGAGATCTGGAGAATGTGCTGGTCAGGTCAGCAGTCGAGAACATTTTCTGTATCCAGAAAGGCCCGTACAGGACCTGCAACACGCGGTCGTGCATTATCCTGCTGAAATGTAGGGTTTCGCAGGGATCGAATGAAGGGTAGAGCCACGGGTCGTAACACATCTGAAATGTAACGCCCACTGTTCAAAGTGCCGTCATTGCGAACAAGAGGTGACAGAGACGTCGGTACAGAAAGTTGGCTGAAGCCAGAGATAAATTCTGCCGAAATTTTTACAAAGGCACAGACGGTGTTTAGAAAGGATAGACTGTATGCAACTGGTGGTGGCGTGTTTGTCGCTGTTAGTAGTAGTTTATCCTGTAGTGAAGTAGAAGTGGATAGTTCCTGTGAATTATTATGGGTGGAGGTTACACTCAACAACCGAGCTAGGTTAATAGTTGGCTCCTTTCACCGACCTCCCGACTCAGCAGCATTAGTGGCAAAACAACTGAGAGAAAATTTGGAATACATTTCACATAAATTTTCTCAGCATGTTATAGTCTTAGGTGGAGATTTCAATTTACCAGCTATAGACTGGGACACTCAAATGCTTAGGACGGGTGGTAGGGACAGAGCATCGAGTGACATTATACTGAGTGCACTATCCTCGAGCAATTAAACAGAGAACCGACTCGTGGAGATAACATCTTGGACCTACTGATAACAAACAGACCCGAACTTTTCGACTCTGTAAGTGCAGAATAGGGAATCAGTGATCACAAGACCGTTGCAGCATCCCTGAATATCGAAGTTAATAGGAATATAAAAAAAGGGAGGAAGGTTTATCTGTTTAGCAAGAGTAATAGAAGGCAGATTTCAGACTAACAGATCAAAACGAAAATTTCTGTTCTGATACTGACAATGTGGAGTGTTTATGGAAAAAGTTCAAGGCAATCGTAAAATGCGTTTTAGACAGGTACGTGCCGAGTAAAACTGTGAGGGACGGGAAAAACTCACCGTGGTTCAACAACAAAGTTAGGAAACTACTGCGAAAGCAAAGAGAGCTTCACTCCAAGTGTAAACGCAGCCGAAACCTCTCAGACAAACAGACAGAAGCTAAACGATGTCAAAGTTAGCGCAAGGAGGGCTATGCGTGAAGCGTTCAGTGAATTCGAAAGTAAAATTCTATGTACCGACTTGACAGAAAATCCTAGGAAGTTCTGGTCTTACGTTAAATCAGTAAGTGGCTCGAAACAGCATATCCAGACACTCCAGGATGATGATGGCATTGAAACAGAGGATGACACGTGTAAAGCTGAAATACTACTAAACACCTTTTTCCAAAGCCGTTTCACAGAGGAAGACCGCACTGCAGTTCCTTCTCTAAATCCTCGCACAAACGAAAAAATGGCTGACATCGAAATAAGTGTCCAAGGAATAGAAAAGCAACTGGAATCACTCAACAGAGGGAAGTCCACTGGACCTGACGGGATACCAATTCGATTCTACACAGAGTACGCGAAAGAATTTGCCCCCCTTCTAACAGCCGTGTACCGCAAGTCTCTAGAGGAACGGAAGGTTCCAAATGATTGGAAAAGAGCACAGGTAGTCCCAGTCTTCAAGAAGGGTCGTCGAGCAGATGCGCAAAACTATAGACCCATATCTCTGACGTCGATCTGTTGTAGAATTTTAGAACATGTTTTTTGCTCGCGTATCATGTCGTTTTTGGAAACCCAGAATCTACTCTGTAGGAATCAACATGGATTCCGGAAACAGCGATCGTGTGATACCCATCTCGCTTTATTTGTTCATGAGACCCAGAAAATATTAGATATAGGCTCCCAGGTAGATGCTACTTTCCTTGACTTCCGGAAGGCGTTCGATACAGTTCCGCACTGTCGCCTGATAAAGTAAGAGCCTACGGAATATCAGACCAGCTGTGTGGCTGGATTGAAGAGTTTTTAGCAAACAGAACACAGCATGTTGTTATCAATGGGGAGACGTCTACAGACGTTAAAGTAACCTCTGGCGTGCCACAGGGGAGTGTTATGGGACCATTGCTTTTCACAATATATATAAATGACCTAGTAGATAGTGTCGGAAGTTCCATGCGGCTTTTCGCGGATGGTTGGTTGGTTTTGGGGAAGGAGACCAGACAGCGTGGTCATCGGTCTCATCGGATTAGGGAAGGATTGGGAAGGAAGGCGGCCGTGCCCTTTCAGAGGAACCATCCCGGCATTTGCCTGAAGTGATTTAGGGAAATCACGGAAAACCTAAATCAGAATGGCCGGACGCGGGATTGAACCGTCGTCCTCCCGAATGCGAGTCCAGTGTCTAACCACTGCGCCACCCCGCTCGGTTTTCGCGGATGATGCTGTAATATACAGAGAAGTTGCAGCATTAGAAAATTGTAGCGAAATGCAGGAAGATCTGCAGCGGATAGGCACTTGGTGCAGGGAGTGGCAACTGACCCTTAACATAGACAAATGTAATGTATTGCGAATACATAGAAAGAAGGATCCTTTATTGTGTGATTATATGATAGCGGAACGAACACTGGTAGCAGTTACCTCTGTAAAATATCAGGGAGTATACGTGCGGAACGATTTGAAGTGGAATGATCATATAAAATTAATTGTTGGTAAGGCGGGTGCCAGGTTGAGATTCATTGGGAGAGTCCTTAGAAAATGTAGTCCATCAACAAAGAAGGTGGCTTACAAAACTCTCGTTCGACCTATACTTGAGTATTGCTCATCAGTGTGGGATCCATACCAGATCGGGTTGACGGAGGAGATAGAGAAGATCCAAAGAAGCGCGGCGCGTTTCGTCACAGGGTTATTTGGTAACCGTGATAGCGTTACGGAGATGTATAGCAAACTCAAGCGGCAGACTCTGCAAGAGAGGCGCTCTGCATCGTGGTATAGCTTGCTCGCCAGGTTTCGAGAGGGTGCGTTTCTGGATGAGGTATCGAATATATTGCTTCCCCCTACTTATACCTCCCGAGGAGATCACGAATGTAAAATTAGATTCGAGCGCGTACGGAGGCTTTCAGACAGTCGTTCTTCCCGCGAACCATACGCGACTGGAACAGAAAAGGGAGGTAATGACAGTGGCACGTAAAGTGCCCTCCGCCACACACCGTTGGGTGGCTTGCGGAGTATAAATGTAAATGTAGATGTAGATGTAGATATAGACGTGTAACCAATGGCACCTTGTACCATCTCGCCGGATGATACGCCAGTATGGCGATGACGAATAGACGCTTCCAATGTGCGTTCACCGCGATGTCGCCAAACACGGATGCGACCATCATGATGCTGTAAAAAGAACCTGGATTCATCCGAAAAAATGACTTCTTGCCATTCGTGCACCCACATTCGTCGTTGAGAACACCATCGCAGGCGCTCCTGTCTGTGACGCAGTGTCAAGGGTAACCGCAACCATGGTCTCCGAGCTGATAGTCCATGCTGCTGAAAACGTCGTCGAACTGTTCGTGCAGATGGTTGTTGTCTTGCAAACGTCCCCATCTGTCGACTCAGGGATCGAGACGTGGCTGCACGATCCGTTACAGCCATGCGGATAAGATGCCTGTCATCTCGACTGCTAGTGATACGAGGCCGTTGGGATCCGGCACGGCGTTCCGTATTAGCCTCCTGAACTCACCAGTTCCACATTCTGTTAACAGTCATTGGATCTCGACCGACGCGAGCAGCAATGTCGCGATACGATAAACCGCAATCGCGATAGGCTACAATTCGACCTTTATCAAAGTCGGAAACGTGATGGTACGCATTTCTCCTCCTTACACGAGGCATCACAAAATTATTTCACCAGGCAACGCCGGTCAACTGCTGTTTATGTATGAGAAATCGGTTGGAAACTTTCCTCATGTCAGCACGTTGTAGGTGTCGCCAGCGGCACCAACCTTGTGTGAATGCTCTGAAAAGCTAATCATTTGCATATCACAGCATCTTCTTCCTGTCGGTTAAATTTCGCGTCTGTAGCACGTTATCTTCGTGGTCCAGCAATTTTAATGGCCAGTAGTGTAGGAACACAATGTACCCGGCATACAACTAAGGAAAAACTGCTGGGAAGTGTATTACGTGCTGGGAGATGCAGTTGATTAGCGCTTCGGGGCAACCGCACAAACCAAGCAGGAGTAACGCCATCTGTATTCTGTGTAAGAGGAAAATCTATACAGCGAGTCTCTCATCCAGAAATCACATTTTATTGATGGTTAATTGTGAGAACATGGTGTTATACCTCGCGTGAAACGAGAAGGGCCTACCAGCACGTGTTGGAAACACTACCAACATAAGGGTCGCGGCCTGTCGAGACAGCTCTTTTCGATCCACTATATTGGTGCATCCGCTAGTCGAGATCCTATAATAGTCAGGTGAGTATGAAATCGCTGGTCATATACATCAGATCTCAACGGCCCCACGCGTCTAGGGCCCGAGAGGTCAGACACAGCATTGGCTCCGCCTTACACCATCTACGTCACGTGCCAACATGTTTGCAGCAGGAGAAGCGTCCACGCTGACAGCGTGACGGCGTCTGTAGCGCCACCGACTGCCGGCACGGCCACCATTCTTGAGGCTTCCCTCGATGGGCATCGACAGTGATTCCGTCCAACGAGAATACCGAACACAAGACTGGTAGGTAACACGTCATCTTTTCAGCCGAGTCTCGCTTGGCGTCATTACGACTGATAAAGTACGGTATGCAGTTGAAGCAGCCTCATATTACGCACTTGTATCTGTCGTCCAAGTTTAGTTCGACTTGATGCCTAGCTCTGATAGAGCGACTGTTGCTGCTACAGGTAGCTAAATTTCGCACGTTGCCTACCCATAAATCACCTAGAAACTCAATCCTGTGTTTTTCCTACTACGCTGTACACGAGCACTGACTAATATTTCGTTATGTACCATCCTTCCTAGAGTTGTATTTACAATGGCCAGCACTGTAATGTGGACACCTACCTCATGTGTTGGAAGACCACTGTAAATTTATTCAGCTTAGTTTTCGTGGCTAATAGCTCACATAAATTGTGAAATCTATACACTGAGCAAACGGGAAAGGAAACCAAAGAAAATTTGGAGAAAGTATTCAAGTTCACGTACAAGAAACAAAAACTTTCTGATTCTGTCAGAGACAGCAAATCACGTGGAAAAACAGTTGAACAGAATGAACACACTCTTCAAATTGGGATATCTACACCTACATGGCTACTCTGCAAATCGCACTTAAGTGCCTGGCAGAGGGTTCATCGAACCACCTTCTCAATAATTCTCTATTATTTCAGTCTCGAAAAACGTGCGGATAAAACTAAAATCTGCAAGCTCTGATTTCCCTTATTTTATTATGATGATCGATTTTTCCTATGTAGGTCAGCGTCAACAAAATATTCTCCCATTCGGAGGAAACAGTTCCTGATTGAAAATTCGTAAGAAGATACCGCCGCAACAAAAAACGCCTTTGTTTTAATGATATCCCCCCACCTACCCCCTTCGAAATCCCCCCCCCCCCCAAATCCATTCCGAGGATATCTACTTCTAAGTTACTCATTTTGGCAGCTGTTTTTTATTCGAATTGTGGAAAATTTGCTGCGTCTTAGTGAATAAATTTCGAAGGGCTGTGTTTAGCGACTCTGCTTTGGCTGTACTGTCTTCGATACTATTTGCGCTACTACCTGACAGAGAAAGAATTGATTGTGTCTTGCCACTAGCATATTTTACATATGACCAGAATCTCTTTGGATTCCCTGCCAGGTTTCGAGACAAAGTTCCTTTGTGAAAACTATTATAAGCAGCTGGCGTTGAAGTGCGCGCTAAATTTCGAGCTTCTGTAGAAGATCGCCAAATCTCGGAGGTTTTGCATTCGTTTAAATTTGGCGTGCTTTTTTCATTGTTTCTGTAACAATGTTCTGACCCCTGATATAACTTGAACATCAATGAAAGTAAAACAAGGGCAATGCAATGTAGTCGAATTAAACCAGGTGATTCTGAGGGAATTAGAGTAAGAAATCAGGCAATGAAATCAGCAGACAGGTTTTGCCATTTGGGCAGCAAAAGAACTGAAGAGGGCAGAAATAGAGAGGATATAAAATGTAGACTGGTAGCGGCAAGAAAAGCGTTTCTGAAGAAGAGAAATTTGTTAACATCGATTATAGACTTAGGTATTAGGAAGTCTCTTCTAAAGATATTAACCTAGATTGTATACTTGTACGGAACTGAAACGTAGACGACAAAACAGTTAAGGAAAAAATAAAAAGAAAGAAACAGAATAGCAGTTCTTGGACTGTGGAGCTATAGAAGAATGCTGACGGTTAGACGGGTGGATCGCGTAACTAATGAGGGAGTACTGGACAGAACTGGGGAGAAAAGAAATTGGTGGCTAAGCTTGACTAAAAGAAGGGGTTGGTTGATAGGACACATTCTGAAATATCAAGGAATCATCAATATAGTTCTGGAGGGAAGTCTGGAGATGAATTCAGTAAGCAGGTTCAAAAGGATGTTAGTTGTAGTAGTTGTTCGGAGATGAAGAGTATCAAGGAGAACTGCATTAAAACAGCCTTTGGACTGAAGACAACGACGACGGCAACCACAAAAACATAAACTGTGAAAGGTTATTTACATGATTTTGTGCAGTTTCTGCCAAAGAAACCTTAGTATTGGCAGAAAGGACTCAAGTAACAGAACAGTTAGACCAGAACAAAGACTTGTAGCTGCAATTAGCGACTATACACTACTGTCGACGACTGGCTTACCCATCGTAAAATATACGACCAACGGTGGAGAGAAGTCACGAGTAATTGTATATACCAACACTACATTGTGTCTTTTCCACTTCGTGCACTTATCGCAGGATTTGCTACGAACAGCTCATTCAAGACACAACAGTTTTATTTAGCAAGAAATTGTCTACAGTGCAAGTAATAATATTTAATCGACCGAGACAAGTTAGTCGGCAAAGACAGAAACCAGTCTGATCTTTGTTCCTTACCAGCACCGCTAGTGCTAGTGATATATCGCTACCTCTTCAAAGGACCCAATGCGACGTTACACGCTTACGTTTTTGGGAATTTTTTCCTTCGGTCATTAGGAATCTCGTTTTTGGTACGCTACATGTTCATATTTACTACAAGGAACATTATAATAAAAAAACAGTATACTTCATGATATAGGATATACAGTGTGATAATTATTGAACTATATGAAATAAAATCGTCATAACTTCTGAACGGTTTACGTTAGGACGTTGAAACTGCACGGTTGGCTGCAGGGCATGATGGGAAGTTAGTGTGCATATGGTTCAGCGACGAAGCGCACTTTCATTTGGATAGATTCATCAATAAGCAAACTGGCACATTTGGGGAACTGAGAATCCGCATTTCGCGACCGAGAAGTCTCTTCTTCCTCAACGAGTGACTCTGTGGTGTGCAATGTCCAGTCACGGAAGAATCGGTGCGATATTCCTTGATGGCACGGTCGCTTCCGAACGGTAAGTGGAGGTTTTAGAAGATGGTTTCATCCCCATTATCCCAAGGGATCTGATTTCGACAAGACGTGGTTCATGCAAGGCGGAGCTCGACTCCATAGAAGCGGTAGAGTCTTCGATATCCTGGAGGAGCATTCTGGGGACCGCATTCTGACTCTGGGATTCCAAGAGGCCTCTGCCATGGGCTTCGATTGGCCGCCATATTCTCCGGATCTGAACACATGAGAGTCCTTTTTGTGGGGCTATATTAAAATGCACAACAATAACCCGTAAATCACTGCTGAGCTGAAAACAGCCGTTCAGGAGGCCATCGACAACATCGATGTTCCGACACTTCAGCGGGTCACGCAGAATTTCATTATTTGTCTGCGCCACATGATCGTCAATGATGGCAGGCATATCGAACATGTTATAACCTAACTCTGTAGTGATGTTTACATGTTGAAATAGTGTGTGCACACCTTAGTTTGTAACTAATTTGGTTTTTTTTCATGTAGTTCAATAATTGTCACCCTGTACATATTAAGTATATAATGTACCATAGAAATATCACAAATTTCTGTCCACAGATAAATTTTTAAAACCTGATTACGTTTATAGTAAATAGAGTAGTATGTTGAGAGCGTCAACATGTGTAAGCCTACAAGTGAAATTGACACGCCGTGATCAGTTTATACAACTGTTTGTATTGTGAAGATAATTTGCGAATAATAATCTGAATACACCAGAAGGAAATTAGATTCACGATTTTTGTCTACGCTATTTCCCACCCACGATCTTCGCATTTGTAAAGCGCGAAGAATACATTGTTGTGGTTCGCAAGGAATGATAATCGCTGTGTTGTCCAAAACACCTATTCTGAACAGATGAGCCGAGAGATTGCCCTGATTATGTCTAATTCCCAGTATTCTTGCGGGAAGACGTTTGATAATGTTTTGGGCGGTGACGACGGTCGTTTGAGAGATTTCCAGTTGGATAGTGGCATATCACTTTCTTCTATTTGCACTACTGTAATTCCAGCTCTACTTTCGACGTTCTGGTGGCTCATTTTTCAGTCTAAGAGTGGAATGTTTGTGTTTTGGAGAAATGCTGTAGCTGATTCGTCTTTTACAAACAGTTAACGCCGGCCGCTGTGGCCGAGTAGTTCTAGGCGCTTCAGTCCGGAACCGCGCTGCTGCTACGGTCCCAGGTTCGAATCCTGTCTCGGGCATGGATGTGTGTGATGCCCTTAGGTTAGTTAGGTTTAAGTAGTTCTAAGTCTAGGAGACTAATGACCTCAGATGTTAAGTCCCACAGTGCTTAGAGCCATTTGAATCAAACAGTCAACATGTTCATAAAGACTATCCGGTATGACCTGGAATCTACGAGGAGATACTGAAAAGCAATGAACCCGAATTTTTTATGTGGAAACTTTTAAACACGTTTAAATAAAACAAAGGTAGCTAACATTCAGCATCTTTATTTTTTATATTTACTCATTTATTTCTCCACGTAGTCTTCTTGGCGACGAGCACATTTCTCCCAAGGAGAAGCGAGTTTTTTGGTACCGTCACTGCAGAATGTCTGACTTCGTTGCGGAGACACAACGTCACCTCTGCTTACAACTCTTCATCGCTATCGAAGAGACGTCTTCGGAGGCAGTGGTGTAGCAAACTTAGCTGGAGCCCGGGGCACGACTCTTTATTGGCGCCTCCTCTCCCTCCTTGGCTACCGGCATATGACGCTACACTTTATTGGCGGCACTCTCCCCTCCAGCAACACGTACAGTAATACAATACATAGAATTTACTCTAATAATAACATATTTTCCGGAAAATGTTCTTTGTCTTGAAGACCATTTGGCGCCCCTCTGCAAGTGGCGCTGGGAGCATGATACACATCTTGACCCCTGCCCCCTCCCGCACAACGCTATTACTCGAAGGCGGGCTTTGTTTTGGAAACAGATGAACATCGGGTGGGGCTAAGTCGAGACTGTGTGACTGTATGATGGACAATTGATGACAATGAACCCAAGGCGTCGGATTGTTGCAAATGTTGCTGCGCTCGTACGTGTCGTGGCATTGTCCTGTTGAAGGAGAGGGCAGTCCACCTGTGAGCGAACTTATTGAAATCGTGCTTTCAGTTTTTCTTTGAAGCACCGACATAGTTACGTTACATACCTGAAAGTTACCCTCTAGCGACAGAGGTTTGCTACTTGCGTCGGAGAAGCGGGAAAATCGACCGAGTAAAATCCGTGACATGTAATAAGTTCATCCGGTAGTGAGGACAGAATAAAACATTCAGACTTGAAGAAGAATATAATAATTCCAATCCCAAAGAAAGCAGGTGTTGACAGATGTGAAAATTACCGAACTATCAGTTTAATAAGTCACGGCTGCAAAATACTGACGCGAATTCCTTATACACAAATGGAAAAACTGGTTGAAGCGGACCTCGGGGATGATCAGTTTGGATTCCGTAGACATATTGGAACACGTAAGGCAATACTGACCCTACGACGTATCTTAGAAGATACATTAAGGAAAGGAAACCTACGTTTCTAGCATTTGTAGATTTAGAGAAAGCTTTTGACAATGTTGATTGGAATACTCTCTTTCAAATTCTGAAGGTGACAGGGGTAAAATACATGGAGCGAAAGGCTATTTACAATTTGTACAGAAACCAGATGGCAGTTATAAGAGTCGAAGGACATGGAAGGGAAGCAGCGGTTGGGAAGGGAGTGAGACAGGGTTGTAGCCTATCCCCGATGTTATTCAATCTGTATATTGAGCAAGCAGTGAAGGAAACAAAAGAAAAATTCGGAGTAGGAATTAAAATCCACGGAGGAGAAATAGAAACTTTGAGGTTCGCCGATGATATTGTAATTCTGTCAGAGAGAGCAAAGGACCTGGAAGAACAGTCGAACGGAATGGACAGGGTCTTGAAAGGAGGATATAAGATGAACATCAACAAAAGCAAAACGAGGATAGTGGAATGTAGTCGAATTAAGTCGGGTGATGCTGAGGGAATTAGATCAGGTAATGAGACACTTAAAGTAGTAAATGAGTTTTGCTATTTAGGGAGCAAAATAACTGATGATGGTCGAAGTAGAGAGGATATAAAATGTAGACTGGCAATGGCAAGGAAAGTGTTTCTGAAGAAGAGAAATGATTAACATCGAGTATAGATTTAAGTGTCAGGAAGTCGTTTCTGAAAGTATTAGTATGGAGTGTAGCCGTGTATGGAAGTGAAACATGGACGATAAACAGTTTGGACAAGAAGAGAATAGAAGCTTTCGAAATGTGGTGCTACAGAAGAATGCTGAAGATTAGATGGGTAGATCACATAACTAATGAGGAGGTATTGAACAGAATTGGGAAGAAGAGGAGTTTGTGGCAAAACTTGCATAGAAGAAGGGATCGATTGGTAGGACATTTTCTGAGGCATCAAGGGATCACCAATTTAGTATCGGAGGGCAGCGTGGAGGGTAAAAATCGTAGAGGGAGACCAAGACATGAATACACTAAGCAGATTCAAAAGGATGTAGGTTGCAGTACGTTCTGGGAGATGAAGCAGCTTGCACAGGATAGAGTAGCATGGAGAGCTGCATCAAACCAGTCTCAGGGCTGAAGGCCACAACAACAACTTTTCAGAAAGCTCCCGTAGAAAAATTGCGAAGCTATTCCTCTGAAATTATTTTCTGTTGGCTTGCGCACGACGTCTGCTACGTAAGAATTCATTTCAGTGGCGCACTTCGGATTTTCTATCGACAGAAATACATTGACAGAATCAGTTATGATTATCAGACTGAGATATGCGGTTTATTTGTAAACACGTAAGTTTGTTTTTGCGGGTGCAGCCGACGAGAGCGGGACTCTCCGGAACGGAGCGACTACGGAGACAGGCAGTTGCAACACGACCGGGGAGAAAGCCGGGCAGTGACTAGGTAGGTGCGATGCTGTCCGTAGACCGGGCGAGGATCGGGGAAAGCACACGACGGGGGCAGCCGGGAGCGAACGCCGAGACGACGCGAGACGGGACTAGACGAGACGAGACGGAACAGTCGGCGGCTTGGCGGGGGGCGGCGGGCGTCTCAAGGCCACGCGACGGCGGCGGCGGCGGCGGCGGCGGCGGCGGCACGCGCTGTTGCCACGTGGGCGCGCGCGGCACGCGACTCGGCAGGCGCGACGCCGCGGAGTCTGCCGCCGGCCGCCGACCACGTCAGCAGTCGGCACACCGCCGCCGCCGAATGCTTCGCGTCACACCGATGACGTCTGCCGTGTCGTTCGACGAACGTAAACTTGTCACTGCGGACTCCTGAAAAGCGTTCGATTCGGCACCGCATCTACATTTCCTAACTCCAGTACGGATATATCGAATACCGGAACCGACCGAAATTCTTGACTGAGCTGATGATTTTTTGGTACTGAGGACGCAGCACATTATCTTGGACAGAGAGCCTTGTAGAGAACCAGAAGTACAGCAGCTTCGTGCGTGCCCCAAGTCTTGCTGTTAGCACTATTTCATTAATAACTCGACGGACAATATTAAAGACAGCCTCAGGGGCTCGGAAGTGTTCGAGTGCCCTAATTAAGTACTTCCTGAAGAAAAACCTGCAATGAGATCGTAATAAGATTTCAAAGTATTGTGGAGATTGACAGCCTTTGTTGTTACATATTGCATTTCACAAAAGACACAAAACTGGTATCCCGTCTTGGGTTACTAAATGTACCGCATAATCTCGACACGTTCGGCTTTTCGCGGCTGTGTCCGGCCAAATACAGAGGGATCCAAAAAAATGTATCAACTGTTTAAAAGTCCATAACATTGCAAACAAATTGACGGAGTTGTCTCATTTTCGATGAAAGTATAGCTTAAAATCCAACTTAAAGATATCACTGTAGGTGTTCGAAATGGTCACCATTAACATCCACTTGCAAACGATGCCGCCGAACTGCAGCACGAACTACTGACTGCAACGTGTTCAGTTGGATATTTGCACATGAATGTACGATGGATTCTCGAAGTTCATCCAATGTGCGTGGCTTTTGTCGATAAACGACGTCCTTTAGTGTTACCCACAGGTAAAAGTCCAGAAGAGTTAGGTCTGGGGAACGTGGTGGATACTCCACAGCACTTCTACGGCCTATCCATCTTCCTAGTAGATTTTCGTCGAGATACGCCCTAACACGATTTTGGTAGTGGGCTGGGGCACCATCTTGTTGAAAGTAAACTCTTCCGCCTCCATACAAGTCTCGGATGGCAGGTAAAATGGATGTCTGAAGCTTCTGAAGGTATACTCCTCACCGGTAACTGTGCCGTCAAAGAAGAATGGCCCAATCAAGCCCCGGTAAGACAACCCACACCACACATTTACTCCTGGCAAATTCACGGCTTTTTCTACATGGACGTTCGGATTCTCGGCGGCCCAGTAGATGCAATTGTGGTGATTTACTGTACCATTGATTTTGAACTGTGCCTCAACAGACCACACAATCATCTCTGCAAACGTTTCGTCATTGGGAACCATGTTAGTAAACCACTCGCAGTACTCCATTCTACGATCTGGGTCGTCCTCGTTCATTGCGTGTAGCAATCGTGGGATGTAGCACTTCCACTTTGCTGTCTTCAAAATTCGCCGAACACTTGAGCGATTCACTCCAGTTTCACGGGCACACTGTCTCACAGACTTCGGTGGAAAGCGAGTGTATTGTTGCACCACACGACGGGAGTTAGCTGGACTTGCTCCTGTTACAGGTCGTCCAGACCGTTGTTTGTGTACATCTTTAACACAGCATTCGGCTCCAAATTTGTCCCGAATGCAACGAATCGTTAAACGTGTCGGTGGCTCTGTTTGATACTCATTTCGCCATTGTCGTTGAACCTCATTAATGTTTTCGTACTTAAAATACCACTTCAAAACTGACTTCCTTTCATCGAATGTACGCCTTGCGCCAGCCATGTTTACTTGGGTAACTAGGTGCAACTAAGAACAAAACACTATCTGGCGACTGTCATCTGACAAAACAAAACAACGCAATACAATGCTTGTGTGGCGATTGCTGGAACTACAAACTATTACGCTACCAAAGATGAGACAACTCCGTCAATTACTTTGCCAGTTATGGACTTAAAACTTCGCCGATCTCACTTTTGTTACGTTTTCTAGCGATGAAGCAGAGCACGCACACCTAAAACGCCACTCCCAGCCTAATGCTGTTAAGTGCGAAAAATAAGTTCAAGGAGGATGCTATTATCATGTCTGTATCAATGTTTTTCTTCATAGCTCGAACGATGCTAACACAATGTCACACCCGCGCTGAGCGCTGAGCGAAAGATGCAATGTAGAATGTGCCGATCGAACGACACCAGACCAGTGTCCCCTCCCCAGCCCTAGCCACATGGGCGAGAGTAAATGTTTTGATCAGTGGCAAAATTTTATGAAACTAGCGCAAGAAAAACCCGACTCTACCTGTAGAACGCTCTTTCCACTTGATAAGCGGGCAGCTTATTTCATCTCATAGCGTAATGAGCCATTTTATCCTGAATTATCGAAAATGACATAATCTTACTGTGTCAGTAAAGGCCATAATGCCAACGTTGAAACGATGTTTTCTTTCATAAACTGCCAATGGATAAAGTGGATTCAAATGAGAAACAGAGTATGCTTAGTTTTGTAAAGGCTAAATGAAACGACCAAAGTTACTGCACATCTCCAAGTTTTCGTTCCGTGTTTATTTTGTTTAATGAAGACCGTTTAGTTTATTTTGACGTAAGATTATCTTACGAGATCGACTCAGGAATTAAGGAGACTGAGCACTTGTTGCTATAATAATTGTCATCTTATGAGACTGTTTGCTGATTTTTCAGTTCAAACCGACATAAGATTGATCTCTCGAAAAAGTGACTGTTACTAGTTATTAATAAACAACAGAAACTAACCAAATGGCTACTTCTACTTGAAATAGGTATTCCGGCATTTAGAGGAAAATGTCCAGCTAAACACGCTGACGAGTTCAGCTCTTCTACTTTCAGATCTGACGACCCTAATCTTATGACAATATCCGCGAGGGACAAACGGAACCAGTCAACTCGTGCAATTACTTGGGGATGTGAAATGATCACACAGGCTCCTCGTTCGGGCACCCGGCTTTCGATTTCCCGTGTTTTCCCTAATTAGCTTAGCATGACTGGTGACAATTTTACTTAGAAATGGACATAGCCGAGTTCTTTCCTCATTCGTCTTCTCTTAGGCCTTTTCCTCCATCTCTAATAACTTAGTCCTTGTGTAATTGTAGAATCATAAACAGGCTTCCTTTATTATTCTTAATTAAAACCGACCTCAACTTAGAAAGAATTGAAAATGGCGAGACCGAAGTCTTTGTTCGTCTCACCAGTGACAAAGAAGGTCTGACAGCAATCTAATACTAAATAAAATGTTAACGCAGGGTTTTCTGCGTAGCTCCTATCTCACAGGGAAATTTCTAAGTATGGCCAGCCGGGGTGGCCCAGCGGTTCTAGGCGCTACAGTCAGGAACCACGCGACCGCTGCGGACGTAGGTTCGAAGCCTGCCTCGGGCATGGGTGTGAGTGATGTCCTTAGGTTAGTTAGGTTTAAGTAGTTCTAAGTTCTAGGGGACTGATGACCTCAGAAGTTAAGTCCCATAGTGCTCAGAGCCATTTGAACCATTTTTTTAAGTATGAATTTGCATTTCATCTCAAGCAAAAATTGTATTATTTCTTTTCTCTCGAAACCATTTGTTTTCGTGTGTACTCGTCTGTGCCTACCGGAATTTAAATACAATTATGGTAAATACCATGTAAACCAACTAGTCCCGTATAGTTAAGATATATGAAATGGCTCAAGTGGTTCAAATGGCTCTGAGCACTATGGGACTTAAGGTCTAAGTTCATAAGTCCCTTAGAACTCAGAACTAACATAAGGACATCCACGCCCGAGGCAGAATTCGAACCTGCGACCGTAGCGGTCGCGCGGTTCCAGACTGTAGCGCCTAGAACCGCTCGACCACTCCGGCCGGCTACGATATATTATACAAATTATTCCCAGAAGGTGTAACTGAAACAAGATACACTGTCCGTAGTGACTCTTGCAACAGCCTGGGCAATGCAGAGAACCAGATAATATTAACACTAGACTGTCCGTACAAAAGGTGGCGGGCGGGCTTTCGGCCTAAGACAGGGAGCCGCGGCACTAGGAGGGCCCACTCTTACCCCTGGAAACGGTCCCCGGTACTCATATGACCACCAAAATGAGTGGACCTGGGTTAGTTCTCGAGGAAAGACTTCCGCGCCTCTCCGAGATCGAACTAATGAGGAGGTACGGAATGGAATTGGGGAGAAGAGGAATTTGTGGCATAAAAGACTAGGAGAAGGTATTGGTTGGTAGGACATTTTCTGAGGCATCAACGGATCATCAATTTCATATTGGAGGGCAGCGTGGAGGGTAAAAATCGTAGAGGGAGACCAAGAGATGAATACACTAAGCAGATTCAGAATGCTGTAGCTTGCAGTAGTTACTCGGAGATGAAGAAGGTTGTACAGCATAGAGTAGCATGGAGAGCTGCATCAAAGCACTCTCTGAACTGAATACCACAACAAATGACTAGGCTTATGCAAATGTGACGAATTTGTCTTGGGAGTGGCAGAATGTACCCCTTGCTTTCGGTTAGTTGCGTTACCAACTTTCCAAATCACTGCGGAGAAAATTTAGCCAGCAGAGTGAAGCACTATCTGGCGAGAAGGCATTCTTCTCAATTTGTCTACCAGATCCAGTACACATACTGAGTGAACATTAATAAAAGTGACAGACTGCAGGGGTTGATTCCTAACTGGAAATGGAGGAAAAAAGGTCCTATGAACATGTGTCCGGAAATGCGTTGTTGCCACGGTAGATAGTGCTGACGAATCGCAGTTCCTCTGGCTAAGTGCCTTGTGTTCCTTGTGTGTTGCAGGCTGTGTGATTGACGCAGCGTACTCCAAAAAGCAGAATGGTCCGGTATCCGTGTCAGGAACAAGCCGAGACGGTGTTTGTGTACGGTCAAGCAGATGAAAACGGTCAATATCCTTCCTGTAGGGTGAAATACGCCCTGCACTCGTTGCAGGTGATGGGGATGGTAGCGGTTGTCATGCAAGATAAACACAATACATACTCGTACTTTGGCGGCTCACTTGCCTGGAGCTTGTACTAGGGTTCGTCTCAGCATAGAATCTGGTCCTACAAATCTGGTATACGCACACTTCTTGCACGTTCCTCTGTCTCAAAGGACCCATGATCACACGAAAGCCCGAAGAGGGCTCAAAATGTTGTGGATGTGGTTAGCGTTTGTGAGATACTTGTTTCGATATGGACGTGTTGCCTGTCGACTGTTTCCATCTGCTTGGCCGTACTCAAACACCAACCCGGCTAGTTCCCGAAATGAGTACCGTACCGTTCTGCTGCTTACAGTACGCTGCGTCAAACACACAGCCTGCAGCTCACAATGAACACACGGCACGTGATCAAGGGATCTGTCGAGCCAGTGCCATCTACAGTGGCAACGGTACGTGTTAACAGCAAAAAGTCGGCCGGAGTGGCCGTGCGGTTCTAGGCGCTACAGTCTGGAACCGCATGACCGCTACGGTCGCAGGTTCGAATCCTGCCTCGGGCATGGATGTGAGTGATGTCCTTAGGTTAGGTTTAAGTAGTTCTAAGTTCTAGGGGACTGATGACCACAGCAGTTGAGTCCCATAGTGCTCAGAGCAATTTGAACCATTTGAATAGCAAAAAAATGGTTCAAATGGCTCTAAGAACTATGGGACTTAGTCGGCCGTGGTGGCCAAGCGGTTCTAGGCGCTACAGTCTGGAACCGCGCGACCGCTACGGTCGCAGGTTCGAATCCTGCCTCGGGCGTGGATGTGTGTGATGTCCTTAGGTTAGTTAGCTTTAAGTAGGTCTGTTCTAGGGGACTGATGACCTCAGAAGTCAAGTCCCAAGATGTTCAGAGCCATTTGAACCATTTGAACAATGGGACTTAACTTCTGAGGTCATCAGTCCCCTAGAACTTAGAACTACTTAAACCTAATTAACCTAACGACATCACACACATCCATGCCCGAGGCAGGATTCGAACCTGCGACCGTAGCGGTCGCGCGGTTCCGGACTAAAGCGCCTAGAACCGCTTGGCCACCCAGGCCGGCTACTACTTATTCCATTCATGAAACCGTCCCTTAAGACTGACTTCTTCGGGTCCCCTTTAGACGACTCAGACATCAAGGTGATGACTCAGGTATCACAGTCGAACATGTAAGAGGTCATTCGACCCGCAACCCACCCCGTGCGTTCGTGGCGGGAGCAACTTTTTAATCTTCAATGGGAACCTCCGTTTTGTTGTTGTTGCAGATTACGATCCTACGGCAAAATCTACATACGTTTTGTCTGAAACATTTTCTTCGTTTCACCACAGATGGTGGTGTAATCAGAGAAAGAAAAATGTGTGCACAGCCGTAATTTACGACATGCTACTCAATGGTCCTTGAATATGCAATGGGACGTGGGAGCCGACCGCCATGCAGCGAGGTTACGATAGGATAACTTCTAATTAGCAACCCCATTCGCAGCGTTGTATTCCTCCGAAATCGAACAGGGGCTAGTCGACGCGCCACCGTGGCCGCGTGGCGAACTACGACGAACCATAACAGGCAGTACACTCGACCGTAGCTCACTTATCGTGCAGACGCAGAACAGAGAGCGTGCACAGTATTTATTGCCTACACAGCTACCTGTCATTTAAGAACACGGGTACAAGTGAACGATGAAACTGAAACTATCTTGATTTGCGGAGAATATAGGAAAAATGCTGAGGCTGCTATTGCCGTGTATGCCGGAACGTTTACCACAGAAAGCTTGCTCTCGTTCGTTTTGTAACAAGCTTGTGAACGCATTTATGTCTGTCAGAGTACAGCCCTGCAAAAGCAAACGAGCAGACGTGTTACAGGAGAAGCTAATGGAATAGCTGTACTAGCGGCAGTGCACCACAACCCACGGGTCAGCTCCTGGCAATTACACCGCAATTCCAGTATTTCCGTAGGTAGTATTGTCACAATACTGCATCGTAACAATTATCACCCATACCACGTGCCTCTGCATCAATAAGTTAATGGCGATGATTTCCAGAACCGGGTAGTGTTTTGTGAATTGGCACGTTAACAAATGTAAACGACCCCACGTTATTTGGCTTTCTAATGAGTCTACGATCACAAACCATGTTAGCGTTAAGCGGCATAACATGCATTACTGGAGTGTAGACAACATCCACTGGCTACGGCAAATTGTCCATCAACGTCCTTGATCAGTTAAAGTCCGTATTTTATCGACAGCACGTTGAATGGACGCAAATATCGAACGTTTTTGGAACAGGAACTACAGGTACTACTGTGGGATGTTGCCCTGGACTTTCGACAACGTATGTGGTTTCAGCATAACAGTTGCCCAGAAAATGAAGCACGGAAGATATTAGGTCGTGTTAACACTGGTCGGTGGATCGGCAGAGGTGAATCTACTAATTGGTCCTCTACGTTGCCGGACTTGACGTCGCCTGACACCTTTCTGTGGCGATATTTAAAAGATAACGCGTACCAGCAAGTGCCAATAGGCCGTGAAGGTGGTCGATCGTATCAGAAATGCCCACGCTGACATTCCCGAAGGTATGCTTTTGTCCTGTGTACAGACATTTGAAAAGCGGGTCACTAAATGTACTGACGTTGACGGTACTACCTTCGAACACTTACTCTAATTGGAAAAATACGGTAGCGTTCGCTCCGAACCACGGCCACAGTCCGCGTCGAGTAGTCCCCTGTTCGATATGACGGAGGAATACAACGTTCCGAATGGGGTTTCCAATTAGAAGTTATGAAATACTGGCCTGCTCTACCCTCGCAGCGTGGAGGTAGGGTGTCACGTGCTACTGTGTATTGAAGGACCTCGAGTAGCACGTTGTGAATTGTCATTGTGAACCCGTTTCGGTTCCTCCATCTGTGGCGAAACGTGTGTAGATTCTACCGTAGAATCGTAATCTGCAATAAGAAACGGAGGTTCCCATTGAAGATTTCAAAGTTGCCCCCACGCACGAGGTGGGGTGGAATGGCGAGTTTGGTGTGTGTATATTCAGATTCGTTTACTTTCGAAGTTTGATTAAAGCGTAAGTCAAATCAGTTTTAAAACATTTTGGGGTGATTAATCTACACACAGACTGTACTAAACTTCTATCCCATGTCATATATCTCTTACTTTCTGCACAGTGATCTACATTAACAGAAATATCGCATTATATTAACACAAACGTTGAAAGTTGGAACTCTTGCTTTGAGTGTGATTAATTGCATATTGATTTTAAAGTGCAAAATAATCGCTGGAACGAAATGTATTCGCAAGCGATCGGTCACGTATATCTGACATGTCTTTTCATTTCTGGTCTTTTCAGATGTTTTTCGCTTTTGGTGCTTGTATTGCGTATCAGTTAAAGGTCTGCATATGCTGGAAAGTGGCAGAATCTTTGAAACTTAAAAACTTGAAATACGCAGAATGTATCTCGGTAATATTTCTGCTCTCTGTGAATGTGAATGAATGAACGTGTAGGGTTACAGCGTTATTCTTGTATTGATTCACGTTATATGATGTTATTCTGCAAAGTCGTGTTTCACTTGTAGACATTTGTCTCTGACTGGTTTTATGCACCTTCTGTTTGAGGTATTCGTTGGTCTGCCAACCGCAGCTCCAAGGAATATAGGAAATGTATTCGCAGCCGCGAATACGAACCACATTCGGCTGTATACTGGAATTACGACAGTGAAAATTTGTGCCTGATCGAGACACAAACTTAAGAGTTTTTACGCGAGCGGTCGCCTTAACTGCTTGAACACTTTAAGCACGAATCACGACCGGTCCCAAATTTTCGTACATCGTCATACATGTGTCACAGCCTGCACTCGTACGTTACGTAAATTCCAGTCCAGGAAGGACATATTTATTGAGAGTCGAGGGCCTGGTATTGGCGAATAAATACGAAGGAACATTGCATCATACTTTTCAATAACACAGGCATAGCTGTTTCCCTGCAAGGAATAAACCAGGATGAACGAAACGGAAGAAGGGAACATCAAGCTTCATTGTATATTTTAGGTAGTATCTATTCGGAAGTTTCTGGACAGACTTCTTGTGATAACATCTCATGAGACATCATACTTTGTGAAATCGAGTTTGAAAATGAAATAATTTACCTACGGGAATCCCAGTCTACTGATTTAAGTAGAACAGGTCAATAACTGGAATGAGATTTTCACTCTGCTGCGGAGTGTGCGCTGATGTGAAACTTCCTGACAGATTAAAACTGTGTGCCGGACCGAGACTCGAACTCGAGACCTGTGCCTTTGGCGGGCAAGTGCTCTACCAGCTAAGGCTGTGAGGACGAGGCGTGAGTCGTGCTTAGGTAGCTCAGTTGGTAGAGGACTTGCCCGCGAAAGGCAATGGTCCCGCGTTCGAGTCTCGGTCCGGCACACAGTTTTAATCTGCCAGGAAGTTTCACATCAGCGCACACTCCGCTGCAGAGTGAAAATCTCATTCTGGAAACATCCCCCACGCTGTGGCTAAGTCATGTCTCCGCAATATCCTTTCTTTCCGGAATGCTAGTTCTGCTAGGTTCGCAGGAGAGCTTCTGTAAAGTTTGGAAGGTAGGAGACGAGGTACTGGCAGAAGTAAGGCTGTGAGGACGAGGCGTGAGTCGTGCTTGGGTAGCTCAGTTGGTAGAGCACTCGCCCGCGAAAGGCAGAGGTCCCGAGTTCGAGTCTCGGTCCGGCACACAGTTTTAATCTGTCAGGAAGTTTCAGGTCAATAACTGTTTTGTGTGGCCTGCTACGGTTCGGAAAATGTACGGGTGCAGTGCACTACTGGCACAGTCACTGCACAACGCAGTATCACTGACAGAAACTGGTGCGGCACCCCCGCAACACGCAAGCGCACAAATGTCCTGGACGCGCTGCGTGACGTCGCGGGGACGACGCGTTGCCGTGCAGGCAGGCCGTCCGCGGCCGGAATTAGTGAGTCACGCCGCGTGCTTCATACCATTAGCTGCTACCTGTTGCTGCGCCTCTCGGCTAAGACACTGCTCGCTGGCGACTGACCCCAGCCGGTCACGGACTCGTTTGCTCCAGACCGCCCTAGCTGGCGTGACGTGCATTGCTCTCGCTTTCGGCACGAAGCGCTGATCCGCAGAAATTAAGAACTCTCCCGCTAAAGTAACGACTGGTGGTCTCAAATACCAAGTTGACTCCATGGGACATTCCGCACGAATGCAGTGCCCCAAGTCCGCCTTACATACACCGCATGGGCAACCATCATAGCGATAATTTACTTGATCTGCAGACTAGTGACGTACGTTAATGTTACTTTATGTACTGGTCAAGAACACGTGTCAGACGCGTGCCGTGACTCGCACATCACTACTCCGAAAGCCATCGTGCGGTATGTGGCGGAGGGTGCATATTGTGCCACAGGAATTTTCCCCCTTCCCATTACATTCGCGGATACTACGAAGGAAGAAAGAATCTTCATTGCAGTGCGGAAGCTGCAGCCACTGGGGTTATCGTAAAGGATGCACGAAATTTCAGGGAAGCGGAGGGATCGGAAGTGGAAGGTACCAATAAGTTTAGCGCAGACAGTGGACGGAGAGGGCTGCTATCTAACGTATAGAAGAGATTCGTAACAAGCTTACGCATACAGTTTCTCTAGGGTAAATCGATGTGCTTTAGTATATCTTCTGATAGGACCAACGCGAAAACGAGTCTAACAAATTATTGATGCTTTGCAATGGAGGTATTCACTTCTCCGAACATAGCATCTTTTTATTCTACTGCACCAGCTGCTCTAATCTGTGTAAGTTGCTTCATTCCCCAGTACCTACTGCAGCCTACATCCTTCTGAATCTGCTTAGTGTATTCATCTCTTGGTCTCCCTCTACGATTTTTACCCTCCACGCTGCCCTCCAATAATAAATTGGTGATCCCTTAATGCCTCAGAACATGTCCTACCAACCGATCCCTTCTTCTAGTCAAGTTGTACCACAAACTCCTCCCCAATTCTGTTCAATACCTCCTCATTAGTTATGTGATATACCCATCGAATCTTCAGCATTCTTCTGTAGCACCACATTTCGAAAGCTTCTATTCTCTTCTTGTCTAAACTATTTATCATCCATGTTTCACTTCCATACATGGCTACACTCCATACTAATACTTTCAGAAACGACTTCCTGACACTTAAATCTATACTCGATGTTAACAAATTTCTCTTCTTCAGAAATGCTTTCCTTGCCATTGCCAGTCTACATTTTATATCCTCTCTACTTCGACCATCATCAGTTATTTTGCTCCCCAAATAGCAAAACTCCTTTACTACTTTAAGTGTCTCATTTCCTAATCTAATTCCCTCTGCATTACCCTACTTAATTCGACTACATTCCATTATCCTCGTTTTGCTTTTGTTGATGTTCATCTTATATCCTCCTTTCAAGACACTTTCCATTCCGTTCAATTGCTCTTTCAAGTACTTTGCTGTCTCTGACAGAATTGTAATGTCATCGGCGAACCTCAAAGTTTTTATTTCTTCAACATGTATTTTAATACCTACACCGAATTTGTATTTTGTTTACTTTATTGCTTACTCAATATACAGATTGAATAACATCGGGGATAGGCTACAACCCTGTCTCACTCCTTTCCCAACCACTGCTTCCCTTTCATGTCTCTCGACTCTTATAACTGCCATCTGGTTTCTGTACAAATTGTATGTAAATAGCCTTTCGCTCCCTGTATTTTACCCCTGCCGCCTTCAGAATTTGATAAGATTACGTATGTAGTAAGATCATCACACAGGGAGTACTGTGAAACTCGTACTAAGGCGGACGAAAGTGCAGTACGGAAATAATCAGCAATCACAATATTGGCAACGAGTTTTGCATTGTTTGCAAAACTGTATTCTGTTTTCTAAAGAATGAGAGTGATACAGTTAATGACAGTGATACGGTTATCTCACTTCTTTGCTGAGGTATGGCAATGAGCTTATTTTAGTTCTATAATTTTAATAGAACTCAGAACTTGCTGTACTAGGTAATAATGAGAATGTGATACTGAAGTTCCCGTCTAATTATGTTTTTAACTACGTCCATACAGTTTTTCTGTGCGATTATTTAGATTAGTCATTGCTCCTTATTTCACGGCCCATTATAACAATATCAATGACTGAAGAAGTTAATTTGCTTTTCCGCACAAAACCTCCCATACAAAACTAAAAAAAAAGTATTGAAAGTGAAAGTTTTAAATGTGAACCTTGCAGCACGCTCGAAACATAGGCGTTTAATGTCAGGTACATGCAGGACATATAGACAGCGAGGTTTACTCAGTTAAGAAATGGCTTTTGGTACCTTAACCCGTTGTCGACCTTCAACGAAATATGACCCTTCGGAGAACCCTCCGCAACAGCTGAGACATTCAACGCAGTGCATTTCCATGAACCCAAACATAGAGAACACCTGACGCGCCGTTCAAGTTCTCAAAATCTGTGAAGCAACGAGTTATCACCGGCACTGCCAATGTATCAGCTCGTAATGCTGATACGTTACAAGACAACCTGATGAAGGCCATTAATCTATTAATGGCCTCCATCTTCATTCTGTCAGACGGTTCACATATTGCAAAAACGACAGAATGTGGTATCAACATTACAAAAGAGTTACTGAGGATCTGTGATCAAGTTGAGAACGACAAATACAAATTACTGTTTAGACACTGGAGTCAATGTGAAGCGGCCAACATAACAGACGCCGAATTAACGTAGAGAAGTGCTACTGGCATGGTAACGGGTCTGTGCCGCTCATCAAAAATATGTAGTAGATATGCACGGGGAACTTAAGTGGTAAACAATGGAAGAAACTCTACGAGATTATATCGAGATGCTATTGCGAAAATTTGGCGAACTTTTATTCGAGGAATACTGTATACTGTTCGTCCAGCTCAACGCGAGACACGGAAGTGAGCTAGACCATCATATGGTTCAAATGGCTCTGAGCACTATGGGACTTAACTTCTGAGATCATCAGTCCCCTAGAACTTAGAACTACTTAAACTTAACTAACCTAAGGACATCACACACATCCATGCCCGAGGCAGGATTCGAACCTGCGACCGTAGCGGTCGCACGGTCCCAGACTGAAGCACCTAGAACCGCTCGGCCACTCCGGCCGGCAGCTAGACCATCAGCACCGGTGTATTAACAACCGTTGCTTTGGTACACTGGGAGCCTGAGTGTGGTTTTCAGGCGGTTTTCCACGCTCGTTTCGGCAAATTCGTGGCTGCCCTTGCCCTCCCCCAAACTCTGCCACAGAGAACGCGACACGCAAACAGTTAAAATACGCTGGCGTACAGAACAAAGTTTACACGATTCACGTCTTTGGCGACAGAAAGGGCTTCCGTCGTTAATCTCAAAATAAAATAAATTTGATACTTCGTGAGAAACAGCAGTTCCCACACGACGGAATAAACCCTAGGAAAGAGGGAGTATTCGAGGACAGCATAAACAGCGGAACCCAGTATGTTGTTCTCTATAGCGAGTGTCCATCAGAGGCAAGGGTATTGCCAGGAGTGCCCAAGGGAAGTGTGATACGACCGCTATTATTCTCTCGATATATAAATGAATTGATCGACAAGGTAAACACCAGTCTGCACCTGTTTCCTGAAAAAGCTATAGAGTCCGATAAGGTGTCATCGTTGAGTAAATGTAGGAGAATGCAAGATGACTTACATAAAATTTCTAATTGGTGTGATGAAAGGCAGCTTGCTTTAAATGTAGAAAAATGAAAGGGGGATGAATAGGAAAAACAAACGTGTAACGTTCGAATACGTCATTAGTACGGTGGAGGTCTACACTGTGACAGCGATTACATATTTGGGTGTAACGTTGCAAACCGATACGAAATTGAATGTGCGTGTCAGGTTGGTACTAGGGAAGGCGAATGCTCGACTTCGTTTTACTGGCCGAATTTTGGTAAAGTTTAGCTCATCCATACAGGAGACGGTGTACAGAACGCTGGTGCGACTCACTCTTCAGTATTGTTCGATTGTTTGAGATCCTCACCAGATCGAACTGAAGGAGGACATCTAAGCAATTCAGAGACGTGCGGCTTCGTTTAGGGTAAATGACGCGTTCTTTTCGCGAGGCAGAGTTGCGGAAATTTAGAAAACCGGCATTTGAGATTATCTGCAGAACGATTCTACGATTTTACTTCCATACATTTCGCGTAAGGGTCGCGAAGATAAGATGCGATAAATTAAGGTTCGCACGGAGGCTTTAAGACAGTCGTTTTTCCCTTACTCTATTTTCGAGTGGAAGAGGAAAGTAAATGGCTGATATCGGTACAAGGTGCCCTCCGCTACACATCGTACGGTGGACTGTGGAGCATGTAGATGTAGATGTTGAGCGTGCCACCCCTCTGCTACGACCATTGCACATATGGCTTGGAGGTCCTGGAAATAAGGTCGTTGAGGTGGCGTGCAGAAGCATACATTGGAAGAGGTCAATAATCGGTGATAATGGTAGGAAGTATTACCCACCGTGCCCTGTGGAATGGCTTGCGGAGTAGGACTACGTAGGCGTAGGAGGTTCCACGGAGTGATGTGTCGCTGTGCGCGACGTGGCATTCAAATGGGCGTGGCAGATGCCTGCGTGGCGTGTGGTGTTGACCGGAACGCGTTGTAACGCTCTGAGGCACTTTCCCTCGTTGCACCTCGAACCACTTGTTCTGTATAAGGCAAAATTATTGCAGGGGGTCGGCGGTAGCATGCTTATCAAAGTGCCGTATACCCTTTCCGTACCCCACGATGTCAGTGCATGCACCGCACACAAACACTGTTGCTGGCGCTGCAGCTATCGGTCTTTCGTTTCAGCATCAGACGCAAAACTCAGCGCCCGAGCCGTGACAGGAGGTGAGGGCGCGGAAAGAGCCGGCGTTGTGGGAGGCAGGCGCGGGGAGGCGGCGCGGTCACGGCTGCGAGCAGGCGGGAGGCGCGCCGCGGGGGCCACCGGCCACCGCGGACAGTCGGTGGTGCGCATGACGTGACACAGTAGAAAATGCAATACCTCAGCTGTGCCAGCACGTCTCGTTCCCACGCTGTCGGTAGCGAAAGCAGCGCCAGCCATCTCCACACACTCTGAGTGGAACCTGCCCACTGGGAGGAAATGAGAGCTGACTCGTGCACGTCTGAAAACTAGACAACTCGGCTGAGGTATACTAACCCCGACAAGAGCATTCCTGCTCCTCTGGCTCTGAAGATAAAATCGGCCCTTATTGCGTACTGGAAACACACTTAAGCTGTGGAAAGGGATTCACAAGACCGCTTCTTGCGATTATACTACATCATGAATGTACGCATGTTCAACGAGCCAACAACAGCATCACAACTGTCTTCATCATTAAAGACTTAAATATTGTTCCACTAGATGAAATACGGATGTATGTTACAAGCTGTTGGAGGGAAAAAAACTGTACTACAACTGCAAATTACAAATCAAATATAAGTAAAGAACCATTTTTATCACTGACTAGTACGTAAGTTCAACATGCACTCCGTCACAAGCAACGGTTCTCTCACAACGATTAGTTTCCTGATTCGAAAACTTTGTTGTCTGTTCGGTTACCTTCCCTCATGAGCAAAGCAATTTGGTGTTCTGCAGATAGAAAAACTGTCAGTCATTTCGACCATGTTATGTAAGACTAAATGTTTTACAACAAATTACCATTTATTTTCGTATCTTCAAAATTATTACCACTACACTCACTGAATTTCTTCATTCACCGGAGCCCTTGTCAGACTCATTTTTTTGCTCCTCCAAATGCCTTCTTGCAGCTGTAGGTCAGCGCCACCCCGTGGAAGAAAGTAACAAAGAAAAGTCACTTAGGGAAAGACCAGCGTTAAACGGAACTGTACGTAGCAGACTGATGACTAATGCAGATATTCAGTCAGTGCAAATTTGTGAGATAAATTGTTGGAGCGAGCCGCGATGTCAGAACCAATTTAAGGCTCGCCGTGTCAGACGATTAGCGTTAAGCGCCTTTGCGGTGTGAGACAGCCCTCACTGTATGTACAGTTTCCAAATATCTGAGACACAAACATCACACACATCAACATTCCACTCGAGATGAATTCTTTACACAC
The DNA here is from genome assembly GCF_023864275.1 of Schistocerca cancellata. Classification (NCBI taxonomy): domain Eukaryota; kingdom Metazoa; phylum Arthropoda; class Insecta; order Orthoptera; family Acrididae; genus Schistocerca; species Schistocerca cancellata. The sequence goes on along the minus strand of NC_064634.1, from coordinate 398,868,760 downwards.
AGGGCTCTCCTAGCATCAGAGGGATTGTCTGGAAGCATTTATCCACTGCAATCCCTCGACAGAGATTGTACCTCCAAATTACTTGCCACGTTCTTCGGAGCAACAGCTTCAAGGCCAACTGATTAAGAGCTGTGGTAAATCTGACAGGAGCAGTTCGACTCTCTGCCATCCCTCAGTATGAAGTTTGTTAGTACAGATGGACTTGCTGTCTTTGCTCTCAGGAGATTTTATAGTTCGACGGATAGGCACTGTACTGTTGCGAACTTATGTGATTCTGGACTTCGCCTCCGGGTAGGGAGTCGTCGTTGAGTACGCAGTGTTCAGTGATTGAGAGCATAGTGTTCAGTAATTGAGTGCATTTCCTCTGTCTATACTCACGTAGAGACGTTATCTGAATTCCGCCCTTGTGGCTGGGAGTTCACGTATCTTGTCTGTAGCACAGAGAGAGCAGAACACAGTATTAGATTATACTAATTAGAGGACCGCCTTCTGCCGTCCTAGTGTTTGAAAGAGTTTTATTTTGTGGCTGGAGTTTTCCATCGTCACAGACATGTACGAGAATCATCACTCCGACGCACCAGACGCAGTACATACGGTGATATTGCTAATTGCTTCGGTATATTAGAGCTATAAAGCTAAATAGTTGTGATCACCTAAGTTGTATTTCAACTGAGGTTGCACACCACTGTAGATTATCTTTGAAAGTATTGTCTTCTAGTGTCTGGTATGTAGATGTCAGTCATCTCGCGTTATTTATGTTAGATCGCGTAGCCAAAAAAAGGGGGCAGATCTGGGCCATTTGATCAATCATATTAGTTAGGAAATTCATTTGTATCTCTTTATGTCCATTGGACATTGCTACACAAACATTTGTAATATATAAAAGGGTTTTTAATCTACAATAAATGTATAAGCAGGAACTACATTGATCATATTGTAGTTACTAGTTCCCGTAACTATTCATTTATGTTTATGTTCTAATTTATATGTTTAAGAGCAAGAAGGAGGAAATAATATCGCAACTAAGAGATCCTAAGATCTGCTTCAGGGGGTAGTCAGACAGGACCAAATCTTCATTTTTGCGATCAGTATTTTCTGTTACGAACATTCATTTTTACACCCGCCTGGAGTAGCATCTTGGAACGGAAACTAAAAGTGACCCACAGGAACTTATTGCGTCAAAGCAGGTAAAATGTGTGACCAGCTGAGTATTGTTGTTATAATCATGTAAGTTTCCGATATTCCTGACAGTATTGTTATTGTGGTTGCAGTGTTATCCGTGACGTACGAATAGTCATGCAGTCATTGTAGATAAACTACTAAAGAATTATGATTATTCTTAAACACTAATAATACTAAAATAATTAGAGCGTACAAAAAAGAGCAGGAGAATATACAGGGAGGTCCATTGATCGTGACCGGGCCAAATATCTCACGAAATAAGCATCAAACGAAGAAAACTACAAAGAGCGAAACTCGTCTAGCTTGAAGGGTGAAACCAGATGGCGCTATGCTTGGCATGCTAGATGGCGCTGCCATAGGTCAAACGGATATCAACTGCGTTTTTTAAGTAGGAACCTCCATTTTTATTGCAAATTCGTGTAGTACGTAAAGAAATATGAATGTTTTAGTTGGACCACTTTTATTTTGCTTTGTGATGGATGGCGCTGTGATAGTCGCAATCGTATAAGTACGTGGTATCACGTAGCATTCCGCCAGTGCGGACCCTATTTGCTCCGTGATACATTACCCGTGTTAAAATGCACCGTTTACCAATTGCGGAAAAAATCGATATCGTGTTGATGTATTGCTATTGTGATCAAAATGCCCAACAGGCGTGTGCTCTGTATGCTGCTCGGTATCCTGGACGACATCATCCAAGTGTGCGGACTGTTCACCGGATACTTGAGTTATTTAAGGAAACAGGAAACGTTGGCCCTCAAAATAATTTAATTTTTATTCTGAAGAAGATACCATTATTGGCATCGAAACCAAGGTAAAATAAAAAAAATTTACCTTGCAACTGAAGGCTGAATTTCTTATTGTCTGAACAATTCACGGTTGCTGAAGCGCTAAATTATGTTAAAGATTTGTAAAAAAGACATTGTCTATCACGATATTCCAAAACTCCGAAGAACACAGAGGAATGTTTCATGTTTGCTTCTAATTCCCTTCAGCAGGCAACACTGGAAGCACCAATTAACTCTTTCATTCAACGCGTGGGCCTGCGTATCACTGCCCACATTCACCACTTCGAGCTCCTTTTAAGTTCGACCCCTTTTTGAGCTTACAGTGAATTATACTACTACAAAACAGTTTTAAAAAGTTACCCGTTTCTGCTCCTTATTAAGTGGAATGTTGTGTTAACGTGAACACATTAGACGTTAATGAACAGGTTGGTTGACTGAATGACCGTTATGCATTTTCCTATCGTTTCCGTCTGTTTACTGTCAGCTGCAGCAAGTGAACGAGTTTAGTTATCCCGTGTACCTGCAATGTGTCCTACTATCGGAGAGTCGAAGTCATTTTTGCGTTACGTGTATAGTAACGTCATAATTAACTGAATGGTGTACTGTGATATGTTTTCCAACGGGTCTTCAGAAGAAAAACTGCATTACCGAATACAATTATCGGGCACTATTTAGAAAAGACATATTGCTGTTGATATTTTTGTAACGAACGAAGTTGCAAGAAAGTTAATCATACTGGGTAAGGTCCCCCCGTGATAGCTAAACAACATTTGCTTGATACATTTTTTATTTTGTTTCTGAACAAAAGGCTGCTTAAGGTTGTCAAATAGTATACATGCACTAAGTTGGGAGAAGCTGCAGGAAACGATTCCTCAAAGGATAAGGAACAAAAAGATCATATTGACATACGGTCAAAAATGGATGCCAAGGATGATGCACAGACTGGAGATACAGACAAGAAACGCTGAACACTGTATAAGATGACGCCGGCACCAGCACGTCAGGTGACTCACTAGCACGAGGTATCTCAGGCGACCGTGTGGAAATATCTCCACGGCAGCTGCCACTATCCGAATCACTTACGACGCGTGCAGGCTTTTTACCCACGGACATACCTCCGCAGCGATGATTTTATCGCTGGTATGTTGCAGAGACCACCGCTGTGCTCGGATTTCTGTCATTCATCCTATTCACATATGAATTTACCTTGACGATGGGCGACATCATCAACCGCTGCAATACTCCACACCTGGGGGCTACGGAGAATCCTCATGGGGTAGTGATTGCAACCAACATTCAGCCTGAATGTGGGAGCGGAGACTATTAACGACGGCCAGTAGAGGGTGAAACTACATTGTCAAACATGTTTTATTTCTACCTTCAAGTAGGTGCACGTTATTATTTATGCCATAAACAAAATCAGGAGTCGTCTCATCCATGGCCTTCTTCACATAAGAAACTGCAGTTCAGCATTATTTTTACCTTAAAGAAGTTGATGTCAATAGTAGGACAGCTGCGCTTTATTTCACACGTCACATTTATAAAAGATCGTCACTGGTTGCTAGAAGAATAGAAAAATTTGTTGGAGTGATGAAGAAAATCAAAATGGTTCAAATGGCTCTGAGCACTATGGGACAACAGCTATGGTCATCAGTCCCCTAGAACTTAGAACTACTTAAACCTAACTAACATAAAGACATCACACAACACCCAGTCATCATGGTCCGCCGCTCGTGGTCTCGCGGTAGCATTCTCGCTTCCCGAGCACGGGGTCCCGGGTTCGATTCCCAGCGGGGTCAGGGATTTTCACCTGCCTCGAGATGACTGGGTATTTGTGTTGTCCTCATCATTTCATCATCATCCAGGAAAGTGGCGAAATTGGACTGAGCAAAAATTGGGAAATTGTACGAGCGCTGATAACCACGCAGTTGAGCGCCCCACAAAACCAAACATCATCATCATCATCAACACCCAGTCATCACGAGGCAGAGAAAATCCCTGACCCCGCGGGGAATCGAACCCGGGAACCCGGGCGCGGGAAGCGAGAACGCTACCGCACGACCACGAGCTGCGGACGAGTGATGAAGAATATGGTATGCTTGTAGTAGGTATGAGGTGCTAGTGCCTACAAACTATCACGGAGATCTTGGAGTCACAGCGTGGTCTTGTTTCTCGCAGAGGGGGCTATACGTGTTGCCATAACGGCACAGTGGTACTAAGCGGATCATATCACTTACTTGTGGTCTACTAAGACACGCTGTGTAGCCAAGAGATCGAGCTCCTCCGATCAATTTTGCAGCAGCTGTTGATTTGTTAGTAGCAAGACAGGTCGGAGTGATTGGAAGAAAGATGGCAGCGATTGTCAGTGTACCTTTCGCAGCCATTAGATCGTGATCTGCAAAAATATGTATGCTGTTTGACTGGATAGAGTCGGTGGATGCTGATATGCGGAACAACGTCTTCAGTCCACAAGTGAAGACTGACTGAAAGAATGGAGATTTTCTACGATTGGAACCTCCTGCCGATGTTGGACAACGTACGTTGCCATTTACTAAGGGACACTTGAATGGCGGGAGAGAGCGGACGACAGTTCGACGAGTGGTTTCGAAGAAAAAATGGACGGCTGCATCGACATTAGCAGAAATTATTTTGAGACATTAAATATCACTACGTCAAAAATTTGCAAGTAATATTTGTAGGAACTTCGAGACGTCATGGGATCACTAGCGCAATCTTTGGCCGCATGGGGTCAGTCCTGTCCTGCTCGACTGCCCCAGATGGACGTCACATGGCAGTCTATGAGCCGAGAGAAAGCAATCTGCAGTGCAGACAGACTGGACGGTAAGCGAGTCGCTTCAGCGTCTGCACGTCTGATTCAGCAGCAGGAATGTCGACTTACCAAATGTGATCTCTGTGCAGCCCAGGAAACCTGCAACAGAAAAAGAAATACTCTTGTCAATACGCGCAGTCAAATTCACATTCTACGTGAGCAAGCGAGTTACAACCAACATTGTCAGCGCGACACTTTGGTGAATAATGGCTCCAACTTGAGCCACCCGAGTGTACCTAACGGATAGGTTGTGCTCCAGTCACGGTCACAAATACAGGAGAGGCGTCTGTCAAACATTAATGAGGATAAGTGTATTAATTTGGGAATATTGGAGGCTAAGAGTCTGGACAGACAACATGGATGTTATTGGTGGGACAGTCAGACAAGAGATACTGGTCCTCATTTGGGTTCCAGTGAAGCCGCATAGAGACGCGAAATCAGTCATCAATTCTCATTCCGATACACATAGACTACTCGATCGGGAGGCATATATAATTCTGCAGAATACAGTTATGTTACGCACATACAAGATTTACGAGTATACAAAGACTGCCAAATGATTCAACAGTCAGTACACTGTGAAATTCGTCTGTTTGGAATCCTTTATATTAGGTAATTAGCAGACAGTCACAAACATTTAAAAAATAAGGAACCTAGTTCTTCTTTTCCTTTATTAGAAGAACTAGCTCAGGATGACAGCGCTTGCTTGATGGCTGGACGTGGATTCTACTAAGGGTATTGTATAGGGCGTTTGTTTCACTCATTTCACCCAGTGGGCGTTTTGTGTAAACAGCTTGAAAGGCAAAAGAGGTTGACGTTCGAGTGACTTCCAGTGCAACTGTCTAGAACCAGTGCTTAGCCTAAAGATGATAACTGCAGTCAGAACATCAGTTAAGGCAGTCTTAAGTAACCGAAAGCGGTTAGAATGAGAATAACTTATGTACAAAGTTGTTTGCATTGTCTAGTAATTGTGAGTCGTTGGGAAAGTGTGGGATTGCAGATTCACAAATCTGGGCTATGATTCTCGGTCAGCCGAAGCAATTTCTATGTTACTTCATGTGATTTCGAAGGTTGCCAGTGAGCGACATTGCGCAGTGGTTTAGCACACAGGACTCGCATTCAATTCAAATACACCCCCGGCCATCCAAATTTAGGTTTTCCTAACAGCTTCCGGCAAATGCCTTTGAAAGACCGCGGCAGATTTCTTTGTCCATTCTGAACAAAACAGTCCCAGCTCGTCGTCCGCCTTAATTTTCGAAGCGTGGCTATACTGATTTGCCTACGCATGCAACGCATACGGCACCGTCGTTCGGCTTAGACGTTTAACTGCTGCGACTCCCTCCTCCCCTGCAGTGTACTGATTCGTTCGCGAGTTGGAGGAAGGCAAGAGCAGTCGACCGTAAACTTGTTGTTTAAATGCAGTATCCGGTGAACGAGCGCTGCAGTGTTATGGCCGCATTTGAAAAGCATCAATAGGAATCAGCCGTCTGCTTACTGAGCTCGGGTCAGATGTCGAGCAGATGCGATCGCGCACTATGAGTAAAGGTCGATATTTCATGATATACGAGATGGGGCGCCGCTGGGGACGGAACAGCAAGTTTTCGGACTCCAATCACGCCCTTCGGCAGAGCCAAGTGTCACCGTATGTGTGACGATCCGCCTAGCACGGTACGTGCCTCGCCCTGGCGGCCCTCGTGTTTTGGTTTACTCGCGCTCCTGCGGCAGGCCGACGCGGCGCTGCCAGCCCAAGCGGCGCCTCCCCCTCCCCAATTAGCCAATTGGCAGGCCGCCGCCCACTGGCCGCGGGGCGCATCCGCCAGCCCACAACACCCACAGCGGCGGCCGACACTTGCCGTCCGGCGACCGGCCGCGACCAGGGGCGTTCGGAACCTCCAAGCTTTCCACTGCAACTGCACTGCGGTAGTTTTGAAACGGAGGTTTTACCCCACGTTATGATATAATTCTACTGAATTCACCGCTCTCTTTGAAAGCCAGTCGTCGATTTTAAGCAGCTTATCGACGTCTGTGCGATTACTTCCGACTGTGCCCTTTTTATGGGTTACAATACGAGGGTCACTCCAAAAGAAATGCACACTATTTTTGTAAAAATACAGTTTTCATTTTGCATGTGTGAAAGTTTTACAGTGTGTAAATACATCCTTCCCGCTTGTTTTCAAACTTAGTTCAAACTGTTCCCGTGAGTGGCGACGTCACAGCATGTCTTCAAGATGGCTGCTACACTTGACGTTCGTCAGAAGCAACGTGCTGTCATAGAATTCCTGTGCTGTGAAAACCAGACAGTGGGAAACATCCACAAGAGGTTGAAAAAGGTGTATGGAGATGCTGCTGTCGATCGCAGTACAGTCAGTCGGTGGGGAAGCAGATTACGTGATGAAAGCGGGCACGGTGATATTGAGGATTGTCCTCGCAGCGGCACGCCTCGTACTGCACACACTCCAGACAATGTGTAGAGAGTTGACGAATTGGTGACTGGTGACAGACGCATCACAGTGAACAAATTGTCACGCTACGTTGGGATAGGGGAAGGAAGTGTTTGCAGAATACTGAAAGTGTTGGCGTTAAAAAAGGTATATGCCTGGGGGGTTCCCAGGATGTTGACAGTGGCTCACAAAGAAACAAGAAAAACGGTATGCAGCGAACTTTTGCAACAGTACGAGAATGATGGGGATGAATTTCTTGGAAGAATTGTGACAGGTGATGAAACACGAGAGACGAAGAGGCAATCAATCGAGTGGCATCATGCAAATTCACCCAAGGGGGGAAAAAAAATCAAAGCCACACCTTCTGCTGGTGTTTTTCGAAGGACAGTTGCTTGTGGACATCGTGCCAAGTGGAACCACCATAAATTCCGATGCATTTATGACGACACTGAAGAAACTTCGAGCTCGACTTAGTCGTGTTCGACCACATCGGCAAAAGCAGGATGTTTTGCTGTTGCATGACAATGCACGGCCACATGTCAGTCAGAAAACCATGGAAGCGATCACAAAACTCGGATGGACAACACTGAAACACCCGCCTTACAGTCCTGACCTGACTCCATGTGACTATCATCTCTTTGGGAAACTGAAAGACTCTCTTCGTGGAACAAGGTTTGAAGATGATGACTCCCTTGTGCACGCTGCCAAACAGTGGCTCCAACAGGTTGGTCCAGAATTTTACCGTGCGGGTATACAGGCGCTGGTTCCAAGATGGCGTAAGGCAGTTGAGAGGGATGGAAATAATGTGGAGAAATGAAAATATTGTTCCTAAAGGATGTATCTACACAATGTAAAACTTTCAAACATGTACAATAAAAGATGGATTAAAAAAAGTAGTGTGCATTTCTTTTGGAGTGACCCTCGTATAAATTTTCGTGATGTTAAAATTGGTTCACACCTAAAGTAAGAGACACGTTGCTTGCAATTATACGTCTTTTTGCATACAAATAATTTTTCGTATTTTCCTCTCTCGTCATCGTGCGATTAAAGCATTCACTCCTGACTACCCTCTTAGATATTAAGTTTAACGTTGCTAATAGATTTGCCTTATTTTGACCACCTCTTATTCGCAGTCAGATAATAGGGTTCGTATAGGATGACATCCATTAGCTAAGTCCACCGAGTCTGATATAAAAGCACTGCGCCATTTGTTCCTCGACATGTTGAAAACCACCTTTCGAAACAACTAAGCTATCCCAGTCTATGTAATAGGTCAAGTATTTGAATGCAGACGGTTAATATCAAATGAAAGATGATGTTTTAATTGACAAGGACTCAATAGCAATACCTGAAATGTATTTGCAGTGACGAATAGAGACAAGCATCAACTGTATAATAGAATAACGACAACGAAAATTTATAACGGACTGCGACTCGAACCGCGTATTGGGAGCGGACGCCTTACAATTAGGCTACCCGAGCAAGACTCACGGCCATATATCGTCAATCACGTATCAACAACCTGTACTCGTACATCCATTGTAGATATTCCCGTGCAGGGGAGACATTTTAAGTGAAATTGCTTGCATGCATTTCTGAAGGCACTTCACATCGGAATTCGGAATAGCGTACACACAGCAATGCCGTATCGCCGATAAGCATACATCGACAAGTTTCCAAACGCATACTCTTCACAAGATGTTATTAGAGATTAGCACACAGCAACTAAATGCTACCCTAAACGATTTTTTCACCTGTGTCGAGATGACTGGGTGTTTGTGTTGTCCTCATCATTTCATGATCATCATCCCTGAAAAGCGGCGAGACTGGACTGAGCAAAGGTTGGGAATTTGTATGGGCGCTGATAACCGCGCAGTTGAGTGCCCCACAAACCAAACATCATCATCACCTAAACGATTGACCCGGCAAGATAAACATCAGGGTTGGAGTCCCTGTGCAGCACACGCTCACTGCCGAAGGCATAACACACTATAACTATAAATGAAACCTAGTGCCTGGCACAACCCATCAAGGACCTATCATCTCATCATAAGTGCAACAGAAGACCTCACTAAACTAGTATCCTAGTTTTATATGTACCAACAATAGCAATACGTGTAACAGCTTGATCGAATTACAACCAATTTCTGTGACAGAATCCAACGTTTTCAGTCCCCTCTGCAACATAGTGTGGTGATTACGCCTTCAAAGGGCAACAACACCATATTCTCTTATAAAAGAAGCGAAACCACAGTCGTCCGAGGAACTGCATACACTTATATTTTACGGTGGGGCTGGTCGCAGCAGATCAAGTCAACTGCCCAGCTGTACCCTCCGAAACATTCGCAAACTGGTCTGCATCCCTGCTGTGGAACAAGCCGCGCTGTACTCTCTGCACACAAGTTAATGTTGTGTTGCATTTAAGAGAACGCTGAAATAGTTTCTTTCGTCAATATCATATTGTTACCTAAAAACGTAAAATATATGGCCATTTCTCTGTGTCAAACAGTGAAGTAAATGCTCTTATCGTCTCCCAGATAAGCGTTTCTCTTTTTCTTCCTCGTCAGTCATTTTCTTTTCCCTTTCTCTTTAATATAGCTATTTCGATTACGCTTCTACTTTGCTCCTTTCTCACACGTCTACTGTTCCCAATGCCCATAGTACAATGTACCTCCCTGTATTGTGCTTTTGTTATTCTACTGTTCAAAACGAATTAAAATCGTCTTTTTTCCTATGTTTTCTCTACAGCTGGTATTGTTCCATAGTACGTCACAACTATTTGCAATTGTTGGATTCCGTATTAATGTTAACTGGAGAGAGAGAGAGAGAGAGAGAGAGAGAGAGAGAGAGAGAGAGAGAGAGAGAGAGAGAGAGAGAGAGAGAATGGAGGTGGGGATGGGGAGAGGGAGCGTCGAGAGAATAGGGGAATGGAGAGAGAGGACACAGACAGACAGAAAAGGCTTACCGTCCTGGTGACGACCGGGTCATTGGAGCACAAATTCGAATGGAGCAAGGACGGAGAAGGAAATCGGCCGTGCCCTTTTCAAAGCAATCAACCGAGGTCTTTGCCTTAAGCGATTTACAGAAAGCACGGAAATCCGAAATCTGGATGAGCGGAATTAAAGGCTGTCCCAGCGAATGCCAGAGCGGCGGCTGCCCACTGCGCCTCCTCGGAGTTGCAGCGCCTGTGGGAAGGTGAGGAGGGTAAATATAGAACACGAGCTGGGACTTTGCAAAACTCCGGCCATGTGTAATTCATGGCGTGTGCGAGCTGGGGCGGCGACGCGGGCGCGGCCAGGGCCAGCCGCGAGTGCCAAGTCGTGCGGCCGCCGCGCGGCGTGACCGCACTGCCGTCGCCATCGCCGCTGCCCCTGCCTCGCCCACCCTGCCTGCTCTGCGTCTCGCTCCTTCACACTTCTCCTTGCGTGTATGGTTTGGGATTTACGATTTTTTCACATAGTATTACCGGCATCTCACCGTTGTCAGACCCACTTAAAGTACAACGAAAAAGATCTACAAAATGTGTCTGTAATGAGAGAATTTGTACAGAAGTTCTCCATCCGAAACATGCGATTACTCTTGTCTGAACGTTTTCGTACAGTACTGTAATTCAAATTTTTTTCCAAGTACCTTATTCTGAGAAATCTAAACACTACAATTCTCATCGCGTTTCCTTCGTACAGTGAAGTTGGCATAAGTCAGTTACCCTGACAGTACGGACACATTCAGTCGCCAGTGGTCTATGTTCTCTTGCATGGGCCTGCAGACACCAGTACCATCCACGTTACACACCGCGGCCTTTCGCGTACAGCTTAATGTTCTTCAGAAATGGTTAAAATGGCTCTAAGCACTATGGGACTTAACATCTGAGGTCATCAGGCCCCTAGAACTTAGAACTACTTAAACCTAACTGCCCGAGGCAGAATTCGAACCTGCGACCGTAGCAGCAGCGCGGTTCCGGACTGAAGCGCATAGAACCGCTCGGCCGGCTTATTGTTCTTCCGAAAGGCGAAAATTCGCTTCACGGACGCTTCCGTGACGCTGATGTCACTTGGCCCGATGGTTTGCTGCTGATGACCGACCGTGCTCAGTTTTCGTGCATATGGTGGTTTCTTGTGTGAGAGGAATTTTGAGCCATACGCGCAGAAAGGTGTACATCAGCCGTGTTGGTGACACATTAGATCATTCGTCCTTGCATGTCGAAAAGGCAAAGTTGAATGCGGCAACAGCTTAACAGCATCTATGGCTCGGTCCCAAACTTAGTTTCACGTATAAGTGGTCATAATTGCAAGTTAGTACTAAAGAGAAAAACTAGGCAGATGGAAGAAATGAATAGCAGCTTAATCTATAATTCCGATAGGACTATGTGTCTCAAGAATAGGGTGGGTGTGAAACGCAGTAGTGTATTATTGCCGTGAAGACGTCTCTAGTCCCAAATAAATTTATTACATATTACTGAGAAACAGTCTTGGCGAAGGTGGGCCATCAAGATGGTAACTGGATGCTTTTACGGACCTGCTGAGCAGCTGCTGTACAATAATGTTTCAGAGAAATCTTAAGAGAATATCACACATAAATTTTTTACCAGTGTTATTGTAATAGAGGAAGATTTCAACTTTTCAGCTATAGACTGAGTAACCTGTATGGTTCAGACTGGTGTCGGGGACAGGCATGCGTTCGAGGTTACTGTAAATATCTTTTCTGAAACGATTTTCTGCTGTCAGATAGACCCCAACCGTTCGATTCAGTTACTATACAGGAGGGAATCAGTTAGCATAAAACTTTACAGCATCAATAGCTGCATGTATCAAGGGACAGGATAAGAAAAGAGAAAAATATTTCTGCTTAGCAAGTGCAACATTCAATATCAAACATTTATCCCTGGAAGGAAAATATGGATTACCTATGAATAAAATTCAACAGCATTGTGGAATAACGTTTAGACAAATATGTACCACATTAGGTGGTGCAGAATGGGAAATACCCGCCGTAGTACAATAGCCGTGTTAGTAAGATGCTACCGAAGAAAAATACCTTTGACGCAGAGTTAAAGGATGCTGTCTCGTTGACCAACAAAAAGCGAACGAAGTCAAACTGAGCATAAGGAGAGTAATGCAAAACGGGTTCTATGAATTCAAAAGTAAAATTTCCGTGTACGATTGGACGAAAAATGTTAAATTTGTTTTTGGAGGGATTTCGCTTTGAGCAAAACACAGTTTTATCTTTTCTTTGATCTCGGTGGAACCCTGACAACAACAAATTTATTTCCAAGGAAACACAGACACAAGTGCTTCGATCTTTCTTTCGCTTGTGCCTTAGTCTCGCAGTTTTCGCAGGGTCGGCATTGTTACAATCGGATTTGGCATCGTTAATTGAAAGGGGTGGCCGGATGCCCTTCCTGCCGCCACCCCATACACCCCCAGGACGGAATCAGTGTACCCCAGCTGTCTGCGTCTAGTGTAAACCATGAAAGAGTGCGAACGTGTTTCAGATGTCTGCGAGTCGTGTAACTGAGGCGGGATATGGGGAGCAGTCCGGTATTTACCCAGTGGGATGTGGAAAACCGCCTAAAAACCACATCCAGGCTGCCGGCACACCGGCCCACGTCAGTAATTCGCCGGGCGGATTCGATCCGGGCCCGGCGCGCCTACCCGAGTTTGGAAGTAGCGCATTAGCGCTCTCGGCTAACCTGGCGGGTACACAAGTGCTTCAATTTCAAAGTGAAAAATTTGAAGGAGGTCAGTAAACGGACCAAGATCTTCTACACAGTCGCTGAGTGATCATATTAGCACCGAAAGAGAAGACAGCAGAGAGAAGTCCGAAATACCGAATACAATCCTTTGTAATTGTTTCATCGCGTAAGATTTAACATGATTCCCCCTTTCATTCATTGCGTGAACGCAGAAGCGACAGATATTGAGGTAACTGAACGGCAAGTACAAAAAAAAAAAAAAAAAAAAAACTAAAAACAATAAAAATGGAAATGTGATGAGACCTGACTGGATACATGTTAGGTTCTATATACACACATCAATAAAAGTTTTCATCACCTCGGGGTTCCCAGAACTCCTGAAGATAGACGTGGGCTGTTGATATTGTATCACAGACACAGTCTCTTTGACTGTCCAGAAATGTCACTAACCCCGCCCAAGCATGTAAACAACCATGCATGAGCAGCATCTATTAGACGGAAGGGGTCCGACCGCCGATCAGTCCCAGTCATTCCACCAGGAAGGAGGTACACGGTTTGTGTTGTCTGTAGTTCAACCGTGCCTAGATGGTCAATACCGCGGTTCGATCATGTCCACGTTGTTACTTTGTGCCAGTGAGGGCTCTCAATAAGGGAAGTATCCAGGCGTCTCGAAGTGAACGAAAGTGATGTTGTTCGGACATGGAGGAGGTACAGAGACACAGGAACTGTCGATGACATGCCTCGCTCAGGCCACTTAAGGGCTACTACTGCAGTGGATGACGGCTACCTACAGATTATGACTCGGAGGAACACTGACGGCAACGCCACCATATTGAATAATGTTTTTCGTGCAGCCACAGGACGTCGTGTTACGACTCAAACTGTGTACAATAGGCTACATGATGCACAATTTCACTTCCGATGTCTGTGGCGAGGTCCACCTTTGCAACCACGACACCACGCAGCGCAGCACAGATGGGCCGAACAACATACCGAATGGACCGCTCAGGATTGGCATCACGCTCTCTTCATCGATGAGTGTCGCATATGTCTTCATCCAGACAATCGTCAGAGACATGTTTGGAGGCAACCCAGTCAGGCTGAACGCCTATGACATACTGTCCAGCGAGTGCAACAAGGTGGAGTTTACCTGCTGTTTTGGGGTGGGATTATGTGGGGCCGACGTACGACGCTGGTAGTCATGGAAGGCGCCGTAACGGCTGTACGATACGTGAATGCTATCCTCCCGACCGACAGTGCAACCATATCGGCAGCATATTGGCGAGGCATTCGTCTTCATGGACGACAATTCGCGACCCCATTGTGCACACCGTGTGAATGACTTCCTTCAGGATAACGAAGTCGCTCGACTAGAGTGACCAGCATGTTCTCCAGACATGAACCCTATCGAACATGCCTGGCATAGATTGAAAAGGGCTGTTTATGGACGACGTGGACCAACAAATGCTCTGAGGAATCTACGGCGAATCGTCGTTGAGGAGTGGGACAATCTGGACCAACAGTGCCTTGATGAACTTGTGGATTGTATGCCACGACGAATACAGGCATGCATCAGTGCGAGAGGGCGTGCTACTGGGTATTAGAGGTACCGATGTGTACAGCAATCTGGACCACCATCTCTGAAGGTCTCGCTGTATGGCGGTAAAACATGCAATGTGTGGTTTTCATCAGCAATAAAAAGGGGGGAAATGATGTTTATGTTGATCTCTATTCAAATTTTCCGTACAGTTTCCGGAACTCTCGGAACCGAGGTGATGCAAAACTTCTTTTGATGTATATTATTTGAAGGAACTCACTCCCCTTGTGGTACTAGTTGTAATCTGATGCTTTCGACAGGAATTTAGAAACAAAATTTCGTTATTAAATAGCCTTACGTAAAATTATTACGTATAATTTTGTAGCGTGGTGTCCGGATAACAATAATTAATAACAGAAATAAGCCTGTCGTTGGTCTTGTTTCTGTCTTCAGTCCGGAGAACTGCTTGATGCAGCTCTTCACGATCGTCTATCCTGTATTAGCATCTTCATCTCTGAGTAGCTACTGCAACGTGCTTACTGTATTCATCTCTTGGTGTCCCTCTACAATTTTTACCCATCACTCTTCCTTCCATTGCCAAACTGAATGTGTCCTATCTACGGATTCTGTCTTTTGGTCAAGTGGTGCCATAAACGTTTACCCCAGTTTGTTTTGAACTAGCCATCTAATCTGTAGCACTGTTTTGTAGCACCACTCCACAAGAGCTTGCATTGTCTTCTCGTCAGAACTGCTTACCGTCTACGTTTCTCTTCTGTTCAAAGCTACCCTCCAGACAAATAGCTTAGAAAAAAGCCTCTTAACAATTAAGTTCTTAGATGTTAAAAAATTCCTCTTGTTGAAAAATGTTTTTCGTGCTATAGCCAGTCTGAAATTTACGTATTCTCTACTTCGTCTATTGTCATCTACATTCTTCTTGTTGGAACTTTTTATTGGAGATAGCTATAATAAAGTTGTTGGATCACGGTGGTACGATGTGCGTGATCACGCCTCTGACCTGCTGTAGCGATCCACGATTCCGCTCTCGAGTGGTTTTCTACATACCCTAAGGCTACGAGAGGCATGACAGCTCACGCAAGAAAATTCAGGTTCATTTTACCGTATCAGAGGGGAAAAAAGAGATGAGGAGGAATGAAAGAGCATCGGATGTTGCGTTTCCGGGGGGACGTAACGGTGCACGGAGCCAGCAAACGTCCGCTATGGGAACAGGGAGTCCCGCTTTCCCGTCACACTTGAGTATAATACAACTATCGAAGATATTTTTCGTTGAAAAACGGAGATGAGGTATGGAGGTCGAGGGAGCCCGACGTGAAAGAAGCGTCAGGTGGACGCAAATGCGGCGCGGCGCGGCGCAAGGTGCGAGCGGAGCTTCCCGGGCACGGGCTCGCTTTTTTGCTTTAATGACAAAAAAGCGCGGCCCCCCTAAGTAGCAGACGTGGGAACCGCGCCGCCGGCACCCAGCTCCGACGGCCACACAATGCCCCGGCGAGGCGCGCGCGCGCCCGTTTTTTACTTTGCCAGAAAACCAGAAGAAAAGCGCCTAGGGGGGAAAAAACGGGGTCGCGCAGACAGCTGGGTCCTGCAGCTTAAAAAACCGCTCCGCGAGCTTTCTTTGCGGAAGAAGCGTTAGGGGAAGCGACGTTACACGGGGAGACAGCGCAAGTGAAAGGACGGGGAAAAAACGGACACGAGTGCCGGAATGAGGGGCTCCCTTTTTTGGGGAGCAACACGCTAAATTGGCGGATTTCTCGACGCCCGTATGTCGCCCGCGGCCGTGGGAACCGCTCGCCTGCTCCGCTAATTCCCGGAGTATCTGCAACCGCGGCCAGCCTCCACCTGGACCGCGCATTCGCATTTACATGTGATGCGCGCCACAAAGAAAGCGCGCATATTTTTTTAGCAGGAGGGGATTTTTTTGAGCGGCTAGCAGCCTGTTTCTCACGTTTTCGTCCCCTGGCGGTTGCGCCCCAAGCGAGACAACGATCGCGGGTGGGCGCGCCTGCGCAGTGCGAGTTCGCAGACGCAGCGCCTACCGGCCTCCGGAAACAGAGGAACAGAGGTCCGCTCCCAGCGCAAAACACAATGTATGCCGACTACTCTGTACGGTATCACATAGTAGTTACACAGAATTCCTTGAACGCAGGTCTCCGTGTTTACGGGATAGAGTCGTGATCTCGAAAAACGAAGGTCGTTACTTCGAGTCCTGCCTCCCAGGGGCACGGTTTTTAAATATGCCATTACAACACCCCGCCCCCCTCCCCACGCACACACACTATAACTAATAACATATGCACTGTCTTCGCACCCGTGCGCGTAAGGTAGAATGAAAAAAAGAAACACAGTTGTGATAAACATATTCAATATGCGCGAACAATATGCACAAAAATGGCATAAGATTTAAACAGCTACAGCCAGAATAGGATGTATGATTATCATATCAGACTATCCCATTTGTTGAGGTTGTTTTCTGTGTCGACCATACTCAGCGCCCTCTGTGTTATCATTGCACAATAACATTTCTGAAAGCGACTTCAGCTGCCAGTGCATTGCCAGGCTGGACCTTAAGTAACTCAAGCAAGGGCAAATTGTTTGTCCAGGCTTGACTATTGTGTCAGCAAGAACTACGATATTAGTGCGAGTACCCACAGTTACAGTCCGTAGTGTCATGACAGCACATACAGATTACGGCAAAACTTTGTCTGCTTAGCTTAACAGTAGAAAAATAAATTTTCTCGTACCGACAGTCAATATTATTAGAATTCTTACGCCAAGTGACAACGGGATGCAATGGGAACAATATAAAAGTAATATTCACAGTGCGGCTGCCACCGTTAGACCTTTTGTAAGCCAGGCTAGAATGTAGGGGACATTCAGTCTGGTAGCTGCGGTCATGAAGCTTTTCAGATCGTCGAATTTTGGTGGTAACAATCATACAATGATGCAAGCATGCTGTCCTGCAAAGTACTCGTACGTCTTTCACTCGTATTGACGAAAATATCAAAAACTTAGTTGCTGTGCATCGGTAAGAAATAATATGCCCTCCCTGACCATCAGAATCGCCGGATTTGAAAATTATTTTCACACATTTTGGAACAACAATTGATGGCCCTCCTCGAACAATTAGGGAGAAATTGGGACTGTGTCTTAGCGAGGAATGGTGTAAATTCAAAAAAAAAAAAAAAAAAAAAAAACATGGTTCAAATGGCTCTGAGCACTATGGGACTAACTTCTGAGGTCATCAGTCCCCTAGAACTTAGAACTACTTAAACCTAACTAACCTAAGGACATCACACACATCCATACCCGAGGCAGGATTCGAACCTGCGACCGTAGCGGTCGCGCGGTTCCAGGCTGTAGCGCCTAGAACCGCTCGGCCACTCCGGCAGGCGGTGTAAATTCAATCATTAAAAATCAGCTGTGCTGTCAGATTCGTGTAGATGACACACTGAATGACTGATGGCACCTACATCTGTATCTATACTCCGCAAGACACGTTACGACCTGTGACGGAGGGTACTTTGTGTGCTATTGTCATTTCTGCCCTTTCCTGCTCCAGCCGCAAATGGTTAAGAGGAAGAACGTGTGTTGCACAGCCTTCGTGTGAGCTCGAATATAACTATGGTGTTTTCTCGAGATATGATTAGAAAGAAGCACTATATTTTTTGACTGTTCCTAAGAATGTACGCTCTCGGAAGTTTAACAGTAAGCCACAACGTGACGAAGAACGCTTCTCTTGCATCATCCGCCACTGGAGTTGGCTGAGCATTTCCGTAACGTTTTCCGGTATTGAAATGCGATGCTCCTCTATCCATCAACTCTGTTGGATTAACCTTATCTGGTACGGATCCCAAACTGGCGAGCAATATTCAAATATTAGGCGAACGAGTTTTTTGTTAGCTACTCCCTTTGTGCGTGGACTACATGTGGATTCTTCCAATGAATCTCAGTCAGCCATCTGCCTTACCTGTGATTGGTTTTATGTTGTCGATCCACTTTATGGATGTGACTGCTTCCAGCATTTGCTGTGCAATCGCGTAACCATACAATATTGGGTCTTTCTGCCTATGTACGCGCAGTACGTTCCCTTATTTTATGTAGCAGGTCAACCACCAATCTCTGAACCAAGCTAGCACCAATCCTCTGCAGGCCTTCCTGCATTTCGCAACCACTTTCAAGCGTTGCGACTTCTCTATGTACAACAGCACAACTGGCGGACTGCCTCATGGAACTTACGATGTTAACCACTAGGTAATTTACACTGAAGATCCAAAGTAACGGGCATACCCTGTCTAACATCGTGTAGGGCTCCCGCGAGCACGCAGACGTGCCGCAACACGACGTGAAATGCACTCGACTAATGTCTGACGCAGTGCTGCAGGGAAATGACACCATTGAATCCTGCAGGGCTGTCCATAAATCCGTAAGAGTACGGGGGAGTGGACATCTCTTCTGAACAATACTTTGCAAGGCACCCCAGATATGCTCGATAATGTTACTGTCTGGTGGCCAGCGGAAGTGTTTAAACTCAGAAGAGTATTCCTGGAGCCACTCTGTAGCAATTCTGGACGTGTGGGGCGTCGCATTGTTCTGCCGGAATTGTCCACAAGAATGGATGCAGGTGATCACACAGGATGCTTACGTACGGGTCACCTGCAAGAATCATATCAACACGTATCGGCGATCGCACATCACCCCAACTGCACCACCTCCACGAGCGTGAACAATCCCCTGCTGACATGTAGAGTTCATGAATGCACGAGGTTGTCTCCATACCCGTACACGTCCATCCGCTCGGTACAATTTGAAACGAGGTCCGACGAGGCAACATGTTTCCAGTCATCAACAGACCAGTATCGATGTTCACGGGCCCAGGCGAAGCTTAAAGCTTAGTGTTGTGCTGTCATCGGGGGTACACGAGTGGGCCTTCGGCTCCGAAAGCCCAAATCTATGTTTCGTTGAATGGTTAGCACACTGACACTTGCTGATGGCCCAGCATTGAAATCTGCAGCAATTTGCGGAAGGGTTGCACTTCTGTCACGTTGAACGATTCTCTTCAGTCGTCGTTGGTCCCGTTCTTGCAGGATCTTCTTCCTGCCGCAGCGATGTCGGAGATTTGATGTTATTCCGGATTTCTGACATTCACGGTACACCCGTGAAATGGTCGTAAGCGAAAATCCCCACTGCATCGCTACCTCGGAGATGCTGTGTCCCATCGCCCGTGTGCCGACTATAACACAACATTTAAATTCAATTAAATCTCGATAACCTGCCATTGTAGCAGCTGTAACCGATCCAACAACTGCGCCATACACTTGTTGTCTCATACAGGCGTTGCCGACCGCAGCGGCGTATTGTGCCTGTTTATATATCTCTGTATTTGAATACGCATGCCTATATTATTTTCCTTGGCCTTTACGTTAGTTCAAGTCTAGCCCTGTTGAATCATTCCGTCAAATTATTTTCAGTGCGGGAATGCTATCGAGCTTATTAATATTTCATTTCTTTAAATCAGTTTTTTGTCTTTCCGCAGCTTAGCGATGGGAGTGGATCGTGATCAAAGTATGTCTTATTTCAGTTAGTGTGGATTTGTTATGTGTGAATGTGTCTTTTATATTCTATAAGCTGTATTAGAATTATTTTTCTATAATTCGATTTGATTTCATTTCTCGGATTTCATGTTAATTGTAGCGTGTGAAATGGTAATTGTAAACACCTGCTTCTCATGTGGTATATTGAGCCTTCTGTTACGGTGATTCATTCTTCTCTTACTGTAACATTTTTTACAACTTTTTGTGCATTTAAGTTAAATATCTTTCGTTTTGCTGTCTGTGCTTTCACGCCATGTGGAGAGCACTCAGATCAACTTCATTATTTGTTCAGGTTTATTGTCAACCTATATTTCAAATCGTGTGCCAATTTGGTTTATTTGTAAATGTTTGGGTATTATTCGTACTTCCGATGCGGAGAACTTCTACGCGAGTTACTGACCACGTGGATGAATGGTAAAACAAACTGTCCCTGGCCGATCGTCCACGAGTAGTGTACGGTATTATCCTTACGGTTTCTTCTTATTGGTACGAATTCTCGTGTGGGTGTAGTTTGAGGAATCCTTCCTTCCTTCCTTCCTTTCTTACTTATCCTATACTGTTCTCTCATACTGATTTACGCTTTATGAAGTACGTACGGTAATGAATATCAAGTCTTCTTTTGCCATTATAATTTTAGTTCAAGCTGTCTTTGTAATTTAAATCCGCAATTAAATGTTCACTAGTTTCTCAGTTGTGATACAAATATTATTCAGTCCAGGCAAAACAAACACTGGCTTCTGATCACCAATGACGATTTCACTTTTTTATATTTAATATTTTATGTGTTGATCTGAGAGTTTTCAATTTGAATTTAATCAGATGGGGGAAATAACTCTCTAGTGATTCAGCATAATCTCTGATTAAGACTTAAGACTGATGTGACAAAAATCATGGGATACCTCCCAATATCGTGTTGGACCTCATTTTGCCCAGCGTACTGCAGCAACTCGACGTCGCATGGTCTCAAAAAGACTTTGGAGTTTTGTCTCTGCAGAAAGATTTAGTCTTCTTGTATCTATAGCTTTCCGTAATTGCGGAAGTGTTGCCGGTGTAGGATTTTGTGCACGAACTGATCGATCGATTATGTCCTTCGGGTGATCTGGGTAGCCAAATTGTTTGCTCGAATCATCCAGAATGTTCTACAAACCAATCGTGGACATTGTGGCCCGGTGATGTGACTTAGTCGTTTGGGAACATGAAGTCTGTGAATGGATGCAAGTTGTCTTCATGTAGCCGAATATAACAATTTCCAGTCAATGATCGGGTCAGGTGGACCAGAGGGTCCATTCCATTCCATGCAAACACAGCCTACACCATTATGGAGCCACCACAAGCTTGCAAAGTGCCTTGTTAACAACATGGATCCATAGCTTCGAAGTGTCTGTCTGCACCGCATTTGAAATCTACCATGAGCTCTTACCAACTAAAATCGGGACTCATCTGACCAGGCGACGGTTTCCCATTCGTCTAGGGTCAAACCAATAAGGTCGAGAGCCCTAGAGAAACGCTGCAGGCGATGTCGCACTGTGAGCAAATGCACTCGCGTCGGTCGTTTGCTACCACGGCCCATTAACGCCAAATTTCGCCGTACTTCCCTACGGATACGTTCGTCGTATGTCCCACATTCATTACTGCGGTTATTTCACGCAGAGTTGCTTGTGTGTTCGGACTGACAACTCTACGCAAACGGCACAGCTCTCGGTTATTAAGTGAAACTAGATGTGAGATGTAATGATTGAAGTTTGGTATTCTCACCACATTCTTGACATCGTTCTGAGGGTGTTTTCTTTCCGTCGTTACAACTACAAGAAAATGCGTGGTTTTCTCACCAGACGCGCTTCGCTTTACATAAGTAAAGCATCATTAGTCGTCTGTACTTAGGGATATTTACAATCTGATTACTTTTTAAGATAGAAGAACAGTTTTTAACAGTTTTTTTTGTTAGTTTTTACTTACGGTGATTTCTGCTTGGGTTCTCGCCTACATCAGGAAATGCCGTCTGCTAGCGGTGTCTTTTTTTCATTAGATACTGATTGATACTTGTAGCCTAATTTTTGGTTCCTCTGAAGAACTATGTAAGTAACAGTGTCTAATGAAGAAAGACACCAAAGACGTGCGAATAAGTAGCACTTCCTGATATAGGCGAGAAACGAAACAGAAATCACTGTAAGTAAAAACTAAAACAATGGTTAACGAACTGTTTTTCGTCTCAAAAACAAAATCAAATTGTAAATATCTTTAATTACAGACCATTGATGATGATTTACCTCAATAAAGCTTATAGCATCGGGTGAGAAAAACACACATTTTAGATTGGATTGGATTGTTCGGGGGAAGAGACCAAACAACGTGCCGGCCGCGGTGGTCTCGCGGTTCTAGGCGCTCCAGTCTGCAACCGCGCTACCGCTATGGTCGCAGGTTCGAATCCTGCCTCGGGCATGGATGTGTGTGATGTCCTTAGGTTAGTTAGGTTTAAGTAGTTCTAAGTTCTAGGGGACTGATGACCTCAGATGTTAAGCCCATAGTGCTCAGAGCCATTTGAACTGTTTCTTTGAACCGTCGCTCTCCCGCATGCGAGTCCAATGTGCTAACCACTGCGCCACCTCGCTCGGTCACACAACTTTTTTTGTAGTTGTAACGACGGAAAGAAAATATCCTCAGGAACTGTAAAGCAACTAGCTACAAAATGACCACAGAAATGAAGAATTTCTTGACACTGTGGATCTCGGAATCTGTTAATTCCCGTAATGCGGCCATAATGACGTGGGAAACCTTTTCACATGAATCATCTGAGTAGAAATAAGTGCTCAGCCGATGCATTGCTCTTATATACCTTGTGTACGCGATACTACCGCCATCTGTATAATTATGTGCATACCGCTAACCCATGACTCTTGTCACGTCAGTGTGCTTCGTACATACGAGCACTAGGCTCGCTTTCAATGTGACCATTGAGTAGGATGCGTAGATGAAAACGGATGGGAATCGTTCATCAAGGCGACCCTGTGTTTTCAACACTAAAGGGCATTAAAATTGCTACACCACGAAGATGACGTGCTACAGACGCGAAATTTAACCGACGGGAAGAAGATGCTGTGATATGCAAATGATCAGCTTTTCAGAGCATTCTCACAAGGTTGGCGCCGCTGGCGACACCACAACGTGCTGAAATGAGGAACGTTTCCAACCGATTTCTCATACACAAACAGCAGTTGACCGGCGTTGCCTGGTGAAACGTTGTTGTGATGCCTCGTGTGAGGAGGAGAAATGCGTACCATCACGTTTCCGACTTTGATAAAGGTCGGATTGCAGCCTATCAAGATTGCGGTTTATCGTATCGCGACATTGTTGCTCGCGTTGGTCGAGATCCAATGACTGCTAGCAGAATGTGGAATCGGTGGGTTCAGGAGGGTAATACGGAACGCCGTGCTGGATCCCAACGGCCTCGTATCACAAGCAGTCGAGATGACAGGCATTTTATCCGCATGGCTGTAACGGATCGTGCAGCCACATCTCGATCCCTGAGTCAACAGATGGGGACGTTTGCAAGACAACAAATCTGCACGAACAGTTCGACGACGTTCGCAGCAGCATGGACAATCAGCTCGGAGACCATGGCTTCGGTTACCCTTGACGCTGCATCACAGACAGGAGCGCCTGCGATGGTGTACTCAACGACGAACCTGGGTGCACGAATGGCGAAACGTCATTTTTTCGGATGAATCCAGGTTCTGTTTACAGCATCATGATGGTCGCATCCGTGTTTGGCGACATCGCGGTGAACGCACGTTGGAAGCGTGTAATCGTCATCGCCGTACCTGCTTATTACCAGGCGTGATGGTATCGGGTGCCACTGGTTACACGTCTCAGTCACCTCTTGTTCGCATTGACGGCACTCTGAAGAGTGAACGTTACATTTCAGATGTGTTACGACCCGTGGCTCTACCCTTCATTCGATCCCTGCTAAACCCTACATTTGAGCAGGATAATGCACGACCGCATGTTGCAGATCCTGTACGGGCCTTTCTATATTCAGAAAATGTTCAGCTACTGCCCTGGCCAGCACATTCTCCAGATCTCTCACTAATTGAAAACGTCTGGTCAATGGTGGCCGAGCATCTGGCTCGTCACAATGCGCCAGTCACTACTCTTGATGAACTGTGGTATCGTGTTGAAGCTGCATGGGCAGCTGTACCTCTACACACCATCCAAGCTCTGTTTGACTCAATGCCCAGGCGTGTCAAGGCCGTTATTACGGTCAGAGGTGGTTGTTGTGGGTACTGATTTCTCAGGATCTATGCACCCAAATTGCGCTAAAATGTAATCACATGTCGGTTCTAGTATAATATATTTGTCCAATGAATACCCGTTTATCATCTGCATTTCTTCTTGGTGTAGCAATTTTAATGGTCAGTAGTGTAGTAGAAGCCATACTGCAGACAGTGGAAAAGTGTATCGAACGTCTTGCGGAAATCGAGGAACACAGTTTCAACTTTTGATACTAGGTCTCGTGTACGAGCAGAGCGAGCTGGATTTTACACGATCGTTGTTTTGTGAAGCCACCCGGTCGTCAGCCAGAGCGCGAGGAACGCAGGAGAGCAGCCGGGCGGCCGTCGCGCGGCGGCTGGAGACGCGGCCGCCGGTTGCCGTAGGCCCTGCGGTTACGTAAGGCACAGTTAAGAGGCGGCCCGGCGCGGCGCCGCGCCGCGCCGTTACCTCGACCTCCGGGGCCGCGCCGCGGTTTCACCTCGCCCGTCCCGGCCTCCTCACCAGTTTCCTCGCACGTCCATCCGTGGCCGACGTTAGTGTGTCCGGTGCAATACTTCAGCCACGTACACTTGCGAATCGAGGACCTGCCTGATAAGTCTTGCCGGCCGGAGTGTCCGCGCGGTTCTAGGAGCTACAGTCTGGAGCCGAGCGACCGCTACGGTCGCAGTTTCGAATCCTGCCTCGGGCATGGATGTATGTGATGTCCTTAGGTTACTTAGGTTTAATTAGTTCTAAGTTATAGGCGACTGATGACCTCAGAAGTTAAGTCGCATAGTGCTCAGAGCCATGTTTTGGTAAGTCTTCACGCGAAGTAAACACAATGCTGTGACACCGAGCACATTCGCAAAACGCTGACTGGGGAACAAATCGGCCGGGTGACACCACCAGGTCGATTTATCGCGTCTTTGGTCACTGTACATTTATCGAAAATTCGTCATGAGGTTCCACAGTCAGATGGCAATTGCGTACCCTACGACGTGCGAAATCTGTAGTGCGGGATGGTCAACCTCACGACGTCTGGACATCGTTCCACCTGGGTTTCGTTGCGTGTGGAAGACACACCACAGCTTTCCTCGAACACGCGACAAGTCGTCTAGCCATCGGGCCATTGTAATGTGCCCTCGGTCAAAGATAGATCGAAGCCTTTCCCCATTCTACACATGGACAGCACGCTCACTGACAGTATTTGAAACGTCCTCGTGTCTGACTAGCAGTCATTCCTCGCCAGGTGACACTGCTACCGCCTGGACGGGTTTATATCGATAGTAGGTCGGTGGTCATAATGATAACGATGATACTAAACTTACAAATTATCGTTCACCATCTCCGCCTGCCACCACAGGAGAGCGGTCAGAAAATAGTTTGCAAATAGACTGAAATCGGTCACCGTTGTAATAAACATTTTTATGCAATAGACATTCTCTTAATTTGTAACTTTTTTTGCACTGGAATGAGATCGCTGTTCTTCCAATATAAGAGTAAAATCAACGCAATTGCTTTCTTTACATCGCCTGAGGAGGCTTTTTACTGAAATACTTCATGCCTCTCGTGCACCCATAACCTGTCCTATCCGTCGCCTGTGCGACGCACTTCCCTCTGTTACACGAAGACAACATCGATTTCATAGAGTCGAACGTGGCAGGGCTCCTGCATATTTGGATAGTACTCAACTCGATATCGCACACTCGTTCATAAGCTGCTTTCTAAGTCGTGCTCTGCAATTCTCGTAATGAAACGGAATCTTTCCTCATCTGAAAAGTTGGGACGCAGCCGTCAAAGGCGCCTTTTGAAAGTTCCTTCAATACGAAATAATAGACCGAACGAAATGCACAAAAAATTGTGGCACGGGTGCACCAAATACGCCCACTATGTGCTGTAGGACTAGTTCCAGAAGACAGGAACTGAGAGGGATGCAGTCAAAAGTCGTTGACCGCAAGTGCTAATACCAAGGAGCTGCAAGCTGTTAAAGTGTTTGAAGTCTGTGCGACGCCTGTCTAACCTCTTCCACCTATCCATTGCACTAGTTTTTAAAGATGCACCTGAATCGTATTCCTGTTGCTAACGAGTAACTACCTCAAAACAACGAAAAACTTGTAGCTTTCTGTCGTCGATTCATATCACCAGTAACGATAAATGAGGCAGAACTCGATGGTTAATTTTGATCTGACGAGGCATGATCCAAGTCGATGGACATGTGAATGAACTGTACTCACGCATTTGGGCAAGGGAAAATCCACTTCAGTTGCAGGTTCCCCTCGACATGCACAAATATTTATTTAAAGAAAAATAAATTTTTAATACCACGTTTTTAAATTGGGCTAAAAAGTATAATTTCTCCTAGAGCCATACAGATTCCTAACACCATACAGATTCCCATCCCCATACAGATAGTTGTGAAAGTTTGTAACAGTAATTTTTAATAACTATGGAAATGCTTGTAAGATTTACGACAACGAAAAATGTGGAGCGCATGCAATACATAACTGACGCACGAATAGGTCACCTTCTCATTATTACGCTGCTTACTAACTACTCCATAAATATTTCACTTCCTTACTATTATCTGCTGCGTTTGCACCACGTTTCTTTCGTTTTAAATCATCCAAATATTTTCATAGCTATTAAAAACTCACACTCGCAAACTTTCAGAAGCATCTGTATGGGGTCAGGAATTTTTATGGCACCAGAAGAAATTATTTTATAGCTTAGCCCAATTTTTAAAAAGTGATATATTATAAATTCATTTTTATTTAAATAATTATTTTGTGCTGCTTAGTGGCGT
Organism: Schistocerca cancellata; assembly: GCF_023864275.1. NCBI lineage: Eukaryota > Metazoa > Arthropoda > Insecta > Orthoptera > Acrididae > Schistocerca > Schistocerca cancellata. Next base: position 398,841,633 of record NC_064634.1, on the reverse strand, counting down.
GTGTGAAATTTTTCAATCAATTTCAAACATTTTGATGAGATTACAACAGAGACGTATGGTAAGTTTCATGTCTATTTCAGTTTCTCTTCGCCTGACTCAGCCAATCCTCCTTATATTTCGCGAAAAGACCGTGAAGGTAAAAAATTAGAGTGATTCAAACTCATACAGAGGCTTACCAGCAAATCGTTCTCCCCAAAAGCCATTCGCAAGTGCAACAGGAAAAGGAGGAAATAGCAGTTGTACAGAAAATACCCTCCACCACACACCAGACAAGAAAGCGAGTTAATACTGTATAATCCAGTTCTGAGCTACGTTTAAAATTTCCAGTCTAAAGCTCACCAGAAAGTTAGGTTTAAATCAATTGCAAAACTTGTACCAAACAAACAAACAAACAAACAACCACCCAGCAAACAAATAGACAAAAAAGCTATATCTGTCTCCGCTTTCATTCTTTTCTCACGGCTCAGCTGTGGCCATCAGCTCGCATACCGTCTGGAATGCATTCCGATACTACCCACACAACACGCCATTCCTGCAGGGCAGCTGAAATGTCAGGTGTTGCACATCCTTTTCATCCGTCCCCCAGCTCTATGGGATCTACGTGAAAGCAGGGCAGTTAATGTCGCATTGTTACCCAGTTCTCAGCTGTGTTTAAAATTTCGGATCTACAGTTCACAAGGAAGTTGGTTTCAAATCAACTGCAAAATTGTACCAGACAAACAAGAAAGTGACCTAATAACATGGTAAAAGTGAGATGTTTGACGCGCAATACCGTGTAGCCGATTTATCGTCGGATTCTTTCATGGCAGTACGAACAGTAAGCACTGTATATAGATGGCGTGACAATCCCTAAACACCAAAAGACTAGCTATAGCAGACAGGCGTTCAGCAGATTAATGCTACGGCTCATATAGCCAACAAGACTAACTTTCTTGGATCAGTGTTTTCATGGGCAAATAATATCTAAGAGATCGTGAGCTCCTCAGTGTCCTGATATATCCCACTTGATATTGTTGTGGGAATACCTTCAGTATGCTGCTTACAAAACTCTACCTCAAACTTTGCACGAATTGCATATAGAAACTGAACGATTCAGTTCCTCAGAAAATGTTGCAGCATGTGTTTCGTAACATGCAACATAGTATTTAATTATGTGAGTAGCATAATGGTCGCTTTCAGCAATTCCTCTGAAAGAGTTTCGGCCACTGCACTTCCAGTTGGGGGAAAAAGTCGAGGTCAAAAGTCAAAGTGCAGGATCCATTACTAAATCATTTGATCATTAGAAAATGAAATTTTATACACACATTAACTGAGTATCCAGCGTTGCCTGGGTATGTATTTATTCAGTCTCTTCCTTCCCACTCTCCTTATCTATCTCCTCCACTGGCCTCTCTTTGTCCATCCATTCCGTCTTCCCCTTGTCCATCTCCCTGTCCTCCTCTCTCTGTCCACCTCCTCTTTCATTGTGTCCATCTCCCTGTCCTCCTCTCTCTGTCCACCTCCTCTTTCATTTCTATGTTCATTTCCTTCTCTCCCCTCTCTCTGTGCATCCCCCCTTTCCTTTCTCTGCACATTTCCTCCTCACCCTCTCTCTGTCCATCTCCTCCTGCCCCCTTTCCTACTCTTTCCTTTGTCCGACCACCTTCTGCTCCTTCCTCTGACCATTTGGTCCTTTCCCATCTATTCATCTCCTCCTCTCCCCTCTAAACCCTTCTCCTCCTCCCTCACTCTTTGTCCATCTTCTCCTCTCCCTTCTTTCTGTCCATTTAGTGCCCCCGCCCCTTCTGTCCCTCTTCTCCACTCCTTCTATCCATGTCCTCCTTCCCACTCTCTTCGTCCATCTCCTCCCCATGTCTCCATCCATCTCCTCCCTCTCCTTTCTCTGTCGTTCTTGTCCTCTCCCGTCTCTCTGTCCATTTTCCCCTCCAATTTTCTGTTCTGCTCCCCCTCCTCCTCCCTATGTGCATCCATCTCCTCCTTCCCCCTCTTTGTTTCTCTACTAGCCCCTTCTTTGTCTCCATTATCACCACTACTTCAGTAGAAGATTGTTCGTTCTTACCCCCCCACAGTAATTCATTCTAGATAGTAAGTATTCAAGTTTGGTTGAAATCGAGCCAAGAGTTTAGGAGTAGTTTTTTGCCCACTGCTTTGCTCGCATACGCACATGTCTTATACATTTAACATATATGACTCGTTTTGTACCCATATTTCACTGTCTAGTGAACTTCACCCTGCAGTTCTGTTTTCAGTAAGCTCAATGTTTATGACATCATATCTCCTTCCCTATGTGTCGTACAATGATATAATTTTGCAGGCACGTTCAGTGGTATATGTTAACACTGTTTGTAAAATGTGTCGCAAAACAGACAGTAGTAAAAAAGTAATAAATTAAAACGTGATCCGTGTAGGCGGCAGCTTTACTGCATCAGCAGCAAAAATTTACTAAGACATAAACTTTTTCCCTTTCATCATTCCGTGGGGGTTTTCAGCGAGAAAAAGCTTCTAACAGGTTTAAAACTATGTGTTACGTTTGTTGCAAGTCACTAAGGGCTCTCATTTTCAGATATTGTATCAATAAATTCTGTGTATTCGTGCATCGTGGGCTACACTTCTTTAACACCCCCATCCCCACCCATTCCTAGGCAGGTTGTTCTTACCCCCAAAGCGATTATTTCCAGATAATAAGTGATATGTGTACCGAATTTTATTGAAATCGGTCCAGTGGTTTAAGAGGAGATGTGAAACATACATAGATAGATACATACGTTCGTCCAAACTTTCATTAACAAATTTTTTAATATCTACGGGTATGGATACCAGGATCCATATGCAAAGATCGAAAAATTAAGAATTTCGATCTGTTGCAATTTAGTTGAGGAGTAAGCAAGCAGTGCTGTTCGAATCTATGCACACAGAATTTGACGGCTCTCTAACCAAAGGTCTTATACAATTTTTGAACACTTCCCCACTTCGCCAGCGCTTTCTTCCTTTAGTATATCCGCAACGGAGCGAAATAGCTGATGCTGCTAATTATGTAAACGTATTATGTTGCTGGCTTGACACTTACTGTGTTTTCTAGTGTTCTAACGACTCCACGTAATATGAAACGCATTCCGTGTCATGACGCACAACACCGATTTTTTTTTTCGATAACGGGAGCATCTAGACCTAAACCCTTCACAGGAGCTGCCCCCGAGTGATGTGCTGAAGCTGTCCTGTGCTGGCCAGTCGTATTACCGGGGGACAGCCAGTATCAGGCGCAGGTGGGACGGCGAGAGGAGCGCGGGCCTGCGAGGAAGACGAACAGGTGGCACGAAGGCGAGGGAGGCGCGCAGGGCCGCGATCAATACGAGGGGCTCGGCGCGCCAAGAGCCTCAGCTGATCCCGTGGGCCGGGCTGCCGTCGCCGCAGGCACCAGTACGTGGCTGCGAGCCGAAGGGGACCGCGCACAAAACCTGGCCGTCCGTGCTGCGCAGTGTAGGGCCACGGTCTCCACAGAGCGGTCACCTCAAGCTATGAAGCGTGTCCCTTTCAGTTCTTTCCCTAGCCGAGATAGCACACGTCTAGGCCTGACAACCACACTGCTACCCTAGTGCTAGGGACTCCCAACCCTGTTATCTCAGCCAACAAACGGCTAACTGCAATAAAACGTATGTCTTCAACTGTAGCGTAAAGTTAAAGTTTTTACAGAGGTCACACTTTCCGCTAGTCTTCCTCACTTTCTCAGGGAACTGCAGATACAGCAGGTATAGATGTGAGTCAATCACGCTGCTCCCTTCCCCAAATAATTCAAAAAACTTCACAATCGTCCAAACAATAACTATGAACAGTCTCTTTCGTGACTAATATGCTGTGTAATCTTAGCACCACAGACGGTATAATATGAACCAGCAATCCACCATTTTGACGTGTACATGGTCCACTTTACTCTGGAACAACAGTTTGCCTGGAGATCATTCTTACCGTTTGCCAGAAAGACTACACTAACGGAAAAAGTCACAACAGCAAAAAAATAGTAAATGTAGAATAATGAAATTTCTGGACTACATGTGTCTAGCTGACAAATTTAAGTGATTAACAGTGCAACGTAAGAGCGAGATAAGCCACTGCAAGTTTGAAATGCTAGTACATTAATAACCGGTGTAACCGACAGAATGATGAATGCAAGCATGCAAACGAGTATGCATTGTGTGGTACGGGTGCCGGACGTCAGTTTGTACAATGGAGTTTCATGCCTGTTGCACTTGGTCGGTCTACCGGGACTGTTAATGCTCTTTGTGGATGACGCTAGAGTTATCGTCGCTGATGTCCCATATGTGCTCCATTGGAGACAGATCTGGCGATCGAGCAAGTCAAGGTAACATGTCAACATTCTGTAGATCAAGTTGGGTTACAACGACGGACGAGCGTTATCCTGTTGCAAAACAGCCCCTGGAATGCTGTATATGAATGGCAGCATAACAGATTGACGTACAAATTTACAGCCAGGGTGCGTGGGATTACGAGAGTGCTCCTGCCGTCATATGAAATGCCAGCCCAGACCTTAACCCCAACTGTAGGTCCAGAGTATCTAGCATGCAGACAGGTGGGTTGTAAGGTCTCAGCTGGTTTCCTTGCAACCAACAGGGGCTTGTAACTGGCACCGAGGCAGAACTAGCTTTCATCACTAAACACAACAGACCTTCACCTTGCTGTTCAAAGAATTCTTGCTTCACACCACTGAAGTCGCAGATGGCGACGGTTTGATGCCAGTGCAGTGGAATACACGCTACAAGGCGTCCGGCTCGGAGCTGCCCTTAAAGTAACCGATTTATATAGTTAGTTGTGTCAGAGTAGGGCCAACAGCTGTTCAGATTGCAGTACATGCGCCACAGCCAACTCCGAACGCCATGGTCTTCCCTCTCGGAAATGCCATGCGGCCCTCTGGAGCCCTCTCTTCTTGCCACTGTACATTCTTGTAACCACTGCTGCCAGCCATCATGTACAGTGGCTACATTCCTGCCAAATCTTTCTGCAATATCGCAGGAGGAACATCCAGCTTCTCTAGCCCTATTACATCGTTCAAATTTAGTGAGGTGTTGACAATGGCGTCTTTGACTAACATCAACTCACCACGTGAAATCTCGAAGTAAACTAACGGTCACGACCGTTACTGCGTGTTTTTAAAGCTTGTCTGATTTGTATCCTCACAGTGGCGCTACTAGTGCGCCACTCATATGCGACTGATGCGAAATTCTAATAGACGTCATCTGTCGGATGTAGAAACATGCTGACCAACTCTTGTTTATGTCTCAAAAATCCCTCTTGGTGCTGAAATTATTTTCCGTCAGTGTATTTTTTCTGATACGATCTTTGTCGGCTGAGACACCTCGTCACAGAAATAACTGAGAAAGGTGCGTCGCCTTCTGATAATGAACTCGCATTTCGGAGGACGACGGTTCAAACCCCGCCAGGAAATCCAATTTTTTTTATTTTAGTTTCCAGGAATCATTTAATGTATATGGCAGGATGGTTCCTTTTAAAAGAACACGGCCAGTTTCTTTCTACACCATTGCCAAATACGAGCTAGTGCTTTGTTTCCAACGGCCTCGCCGACGCGAAGATTGAAATTCTTGTCTTCCTCTCCCTGAGTTCAAAAGTCCGGTTTTTAATGCTGTTAACACTGTCTAGTCAACTTTTGGATATTGCAAATCATTGGAAATATTTGCGCGGTTGAACGCATGTGAAACCCAAGTTGGGAGTCCGAGAATTTAATACAAGTCTGAAATATTGTTCAATCAGTCTCGTTGATGGCTACTAAGCAGCCGTAATTTCTAAAGGCAACATCAACGTCTGGGAGCGCTATCAATATTACCGCCCGATGACGCTTTAGGAATCGAATTCACAGGAGTCGGTCCGCAGGACAGCGCTTCACAAGGTGGAAGATAGCGGAATTTATTTTAGTTTCAACTACGAACTTTTAAATCACATACTGGATACATCCACCTGTTTTATTCGCATTTTAGTCATGACGCTTACGAAAGTCGTAACACAACACACACACGTCATATTAAAACAAATAAGTGCACCTGATAATGGCGGTTTAAACCTTTGAAACGCATTTTGGAAATAAACGGTGACTGGTAACAGTAATCTTGTTCTTTCACTCAGCACAAATATCCTTTGCTGCCTAACCTCTACAGCTATTTTCTGATCTTCCACTACTGCTTAACTGATATTATTGTAATCGCCATTTTTTCAGTTCTCTTTACAAAGCAATACGATCGCGCTGAAAGAATTTGTAAATGAAACGACATCAAGTATCAGGAAACCAAAATAAATTCTAAAACTAGATGTGCTGCAAAAAAAAAAAAAAAAAAAAAAAAGTCACCGACTGATATCGTAGTTCGTTGCACCCGATGAAACCAGGAAGATTCGACAGCAGTTTTAGATGCAGTATGAGAGAAGAAAACGGCCAGGCGCGGCGTGTGTAGAGGCAGAGGGTAGTAAAAGGCAGTGGCCCGGAGAGCGATGGGCAGAAGCAGAAACAGAAGCAGGTAGGGACGAGAACCGGTCGTAGGCCGTGGGCCCTGTTGGGGGTACGGAGTCATCCGAGTCGTGCAGAATAACCGCTGCCCTGACGCATTCTGTGAGGTTCTCGCCGATGCCAGGCGAATATGTCGACGACCGTGTACTCGGGTGTGTCAGTTTTAGAGATACAAATAACTCTAAAATAGTAGCATAGTTTTTGCTGCGGCCCTGACATCGTATATCTATAATCCATATGCATCGTATCCTGACCTTAAATACTTCGAAGTACTCGCCATTTTTCTAAATCGGTTTGTAAGCATATTGTCATGTTTATTCAGAGATTCTTCGTGGCGAGATTTTAGTAAGCGGCTGGAGGAAGGGTGGGGTTCCGCTATTGTTGCCACGAGACCTTTCTATTCTATAGCTAAATAACGGAGTGCGAGCATATTAATAGGTCTGCATACAATCGTGTACAAGAATGACACGCGAAACTGTTTCGCCAGCAAGAACGGCAAAGGAAAATAATGACTAAACATGTGTGTATTAGACATCGAGTTGTGGGGGAATAATGCTGATTCAGGGCACTACAGCGAAAGTAAAAGTATGTTAATCGTGGACAGCGTGTAATGGTCACGTTGGGTAGTCTTGTCAGAGCGAGCTGTAATGCTAAACGTCATTAGAGTGTATATGCGCAAATGCTGATTTGCCCTTATAGGCGATGCATTAGGAACATCACATCAGTTTCGATACAACACGCCCTACAAAGTTAGATATTTCCAGCTCGCGTGATGGAAAGCGAAAACAACAAAAACTCCATGGACGTCAAGGTCACGGATTATATGCACCAGCAAAGAGCGCGTCCTCCCAGGCCAACACTTAAATGAAAATGTCTTGTGACTTGGGCCTCCCAGGTCGTGTAGACCGTTCGCCGGGGGCAAGTCTTTCGATTTCTCGCCACTTCGGCGACTTGTAGATAGATGATTAGGACAACAAAACACCCAGTCCTTGATCGGGGAAAATCTCCGACCCAGCCGGGAATCGAACCCGAGCCCTTAGGATTGACAATCTGTCGCGCTGACCACTCAGCTACCGGGGGCGGACAGGCCAACAGTTAATAGCCATAACTAACATCCAATACGTTTTATGCTCGAGCCATTACAACGAACTAGAGGACATCACAAACCTCCATGGTCGAAATCAAACATGCAATGGAAAATTCTAAGCAGAGTGCTTTGGTATATGAAACTAACGGTCGGACATGAATATTTAGTTTTCTATTAACATAAACAACTTAACTATTGTGGCAACAAGGATTAGTCTCCAACAAATATGACAGCATACTTTGGACAAACACTACGTAAAGTGCATAATTCACAGGAAATGGTAGCAATAAATTCCTACAGTTGAACGTATAGATTTTCGACAACCAATCACGAATTGTAAACGGTGGTCACCCCCACCGTTATTTTCTTCGCGTGAACGTGGCTGCGGCAGGCAACCCTGTATTACTAAATATAAGAAATTTCGAAAAACGTGCCTCATACACAATGGCCACTGAAGATGTCGCACCGCCTGTTGTTCCCCGTTCACAGTTTCATCATCTCAAAACACTCAGTTTTTGTCCCTCTACCGTACGAGAATGTACAGTTTTGACTCTAAAGCTTTGCTGGCTTTCTGTTACGCATGAATGCCGACGGACGGCAGTCTTAAGGTAATCTACGAGAGCGAGGATGTTTCCTTCTTACGTTAGTCGTACTAAACACATTGTTTCCCCTCTGATGACAAGGACGACGACGGGGCATTAAATGCTTGCCTTTCTTTCTTCCTTCTTTCCTTCCTTCCTTCGACAACCTGTATTTTAATGCGATACCCTGAGGGTAGCTGCTTTCTCTCGCCTCTCCCCGTAGAAAAAATCATCCCACACAGGACAGATATCAGTTTAAACAAAATTGAAACAACTATACTCAGAGCCATTCGCCAGAAAATATCAGCACTATTTCGTCATTCACAGTGAAACTAACGTGAGTTACACCGCTTGATTTGTGTATAAGACGGAAAAATTCTAGCATGGCCTATGCGATTTTGTACCTAATGTGTGTGTTTAGGCAGCCAAATCGCTGAGTCCGCCATTTACGGATATCGAGTCAGCAGTCTGCAGATTATCATCCAAATACGGCAATATAATAAAACTGGCTTTAAGCAGCGTGTACTACTCAAAGTGAAAAATCGACAGTCTCGAATCTTTTATAAGAAATCCCCAAGCTTAGTCGTCTAGAAGTTAGACAACGGAAGTTGAACGGAACACGAACAAAGAGCACACTTATCTTTTGTCCTTGTGCATTAAGGAGGTTTGATTAGCAGTGTGTAACCCAGCAGCCGGCAAGAAGTAGAGCAAACGACTGTTGTCGAAATGCGCCGTGTGTAGGAGGAGTAGACTCAGCACGGAACAATAGGAATTAACCGAGGTCGGTTTGCTACGCTGTATGCAAAGTAGCGACGTTCGTGCTGGACGTCGCACGGCCGCGGCAGCGGCTGTGTCTCGGCTGGCATCGACGGCGGCGGCGGCCCAACTTTTATTGAAAGCGGACGAGCCGGGGAGGCCCGTCACCCCATTGCTGCCCCCTCCTCTCCCCCCTCCTCCGTGCCCCGCATTCGCGCTCGCTTTTTTGTAGGCCGCGAGTGGAAGAGGTGAGCGCTCGAGGCTTGCGAGACGATTCGTCTACATCACGTCCCAGACGCACAGATCAACTCTGTCTGTAGGACACGACACAGATCGGCTTCAAATTCCTATGTCGCGCTTTTCATTAATTGCAGTTTACGTTATCCACCTTTCTTCGTCTCGTGGCCACTTAGAACATTTGTACTGTCTATGTGAGAACATTAGTCAGCTAACTGCCTGACAGTCATATCAGCTTCAATTACACTAGCAAATGCCACAGAGCTTATACGGAGGACAGCTGTTATATCACAATTATGTTAGACTCCTGTAGAGGTTAACAGAAACGTTGAGAAATTTCAGTGAGAAGAGAGTCTAAGAAGAAAGGCATAAGACATTATCAAAGTTCTTAAAAATATTCATTAGCTCAAGAAACTAGCGTTTATAATGTAGATAGAACTGCACGTTAAAAAAAATTGGTACATAGAAATGGAGCGAAACATTGATTTCTATCGACTGTAGAAACGTTTTGAGCAGTTACACTTAACAGTTATTTCTACACGGTAGAATTAATAATAAAAGCCGAGAAAGAAAGTAAAACCATTTTCATGTAGTAAAAGGGGCACTCAAATGTTCGGCACAACGAAGTCTAGATGACGATCTAAAAGATGTTTCCGCATTCCGACTGTTTTCTACGTTTCAAGAAAAGAGGGACACCACCGATCGGGCCAACAGTGGAAATTATCGCAGTACGAACAGGCGTTTACTTATGCTTCAGTACAGTCTATCAGTACCAAAAGAAACGTGCTACAGCAGAAAGAATGTTGGGAGGAGACATGCTACACGAATAATTCGAATAGGGGAGACGCACGCTCGTTTATCTGCACATCTCTGTAAGATCGGGATGACAAATTCATCCACAGCCAACGAACTCTAAAACATGAAGGAGATCTGAATCAGTTACATTGGGCGCACAAAAATATATGGTGGGAAAAGATCGCGAAAAATGCCGATTCCTCTGCCAAAAAAGATTGAAACCGTAATGCGTCAGAGTAGTCTCGAAATTAGTATTGCACTAGCGCGTTCCGGCTAGAAAACGAACTAATCTTTGACCCGTCAAATACTGACTTTTATAAATTTATGCGAGTATATAATAAATGTATGATTAAGATAAAGCTGTCTTAATTGGCCTTAAAACCGCTTCTAACGAATCATACTGTTTTCAGCAGAACTCACCAAAATAAAGGTCTTGAGCTGCTGTACAAACTGAAACGATACAATGATTCAATACGGCGTGCATGCGATAAATGCGACAACGTTAACTATGGCGCGTTTATTAGTTAATGTGTGCAAACAGGACCAACGTGCTGTTATCCTTTTAAAATTTATATGTGAATTTCAAGTCAAGTATAATAAGTATAGATGTACTACCTAAACCGAAATATGAAAATTTGTGCTGGACCGGGGCTCGAACGCGGATTTCCTAACTAAACTAAGGACATGACACACATCCATGCCCGAGGCAGGATTCGAACCAGCGACCGTAGCGGTCGATCGGTTCCAGATCCAGCGCCTAGAACCGCTCGGCCACCCCGGCCGGCTCGAAATTCGAATAGACGTCATCTTTCAGATGTGGGGCCGGCCGCGGTGGCCGAGCGGTTCTAGGCGCTTCAGTCCGGAACCGCGTGACTGCTACGGTCGCAGGTTCGAATCCTGCCTCGGGCATGGATGTCTGTGATGTCCTTAGGTTGGTTAGGTTTAAGTAGTTCTAAGTTCTAGGGGACTGATGACCTCAGAAGTTAAGTCCCATAGTGCTCAGAGTCATTTGAACCTTTTTTTTTCTTTTCTTTTTTCTTTTTTTTTTTTTTTCTTTAGATGTGGGACCATGCCTACCAAATTTCGTTTATATCGCGCAACTCCTTCTTGGTTTTGCGATTGTTTTTCGTCAGTGTGTATTACAAAGACGGTGTTAATTTCCGGCTTTTGGAGCAAATAAGAGAAATATAAATAGGAGAATATGACTTCTCAATTGGTACTGTTCAAAAGGCGCACAGATTCAGTATAATGAAAAGTAGAGTTTACATCAGTATTACGCACGTAAACATAAAAAGAGAGCTAGTGTTTGCGATGTTGCTGCAACACGTGTCGCGTCTACACAGTGTAGTGATAGAGTTTAAAGTAGGGAACTAGGAAGAGGCGGAGGGGCAGGTGTGGGCTGCCACGTGCAGGCAGGCCTGCCTATCGTGAGCGGCGTCCTTGATGGGGGCAGGCAGGCAGGCGGGTTAGGCGGGCAGGCGGGCAGGGGCAGCTGGCGGGCCGCGAGTGTACCCGCGGCCGCGGCGCTGCGCGGCGCCCATCCTTCCCTTCCCGCCCGCCTCATGCAGATAGCCGCCACACACCTGCGCCCCCCGCCACAACCCTTCTTCTCCTGCCGGCCCCGTACCCACGCACACCGTCACCGAGAGCTGCCTGCGGATCCAACCCGCCATCCCGTCCCGCGGAACACGTGCAAGCGCCTCTCCGACGGGTCACAGCTTCGTAACCTTATCGGCTGTGACTGTGTCGTGCAGCCAGTAAAAGCGGACGCAACGGCACACTGAGTACCACTTTCAGCATCAACTTAGCTATTTTTCGGGATCGTTCTCTACATTGAACTGTTAAAAAAATGTTCCACCAGAAGACATTCTCTCATCGACATGTTCATACATCGTCATCTCTGCGCCTAAACTAATTTAATCACTTCTTATTTGCTATCTGCTCCCATCTTTCCTGCCTGGCGCAACATCATCACAATGTCGCCATCAACAGTACTAAGAAAACACGACTACAAACGTGAAAAACGGTAGTGGCAGTTTGACTACCACATTCCACTTGAATACAGATTTTTTTTAATCATGTTACGTGCTCTAACGGGTATAGATTACGCAAGTTGGGTTTCCATCACCGATAGGTGGCAGTGCTTTGTACACTTGTAAAACGTAAGTTGTGGCGTGAGCAAAGGTCACAAACAATCCCATTTTTCCGATGTTCAGTCCTACGTTTTTGAGTCTCGTTCAGTGTTAATTTTCTGATCGTCCTTTAGGACGAAGCCTGTGTCACACTTACTAGGCATCTAGCAAGTCTGCTGCTATTTTACAATCTCGTGTTTTGTTAGTAGGTACGACAGAACAAGGAAAGCCTACTTGAGCTTGCTGAGTGCGTACTGGGGTCCTTGACCTTACAGCAATAGCTGTTACGGTTCTGTATCGTGCTGGAGCATGCAACCTCCTGCCGCCTCCCCCTCCCCCCCGCCCCCGTCTCTCAATCACTGCCCCAGACGACCAGTTCTCAAGCGCCAGACGTACTGCGCACACGTGCGCTAAGATGCGAGCCTGGGACTGGTGGCGCTGGACAGGTAGCCGATCGCCAATTATAGGTAGCAGCACCACCTGCTCATCCTCTGTTTGTTCTAGCGCACCAAATGGGCTGGATGCTTGGAGAGATTTCGGAAAAACAATTGCATCGGACCTCTGCTCGCGTCTACACTTCATCACAGGACTATCTGCCTGCCGAAATAACAGCAAATAAAACGAAACGAGTTACGCACGTACACTGGAATGAACCGAAAAAGAGTCGGAAGATAACATTGCATTATGCCCTGTTGTCTTTGAGTGGGGAAACAGAAGTAATTAATTTACTCAGAGCAAATGGAATTCTATTGATGTCCTTATAAAGGATGTTTCACAACTCTAATACAGCCTTATAGACGCTGTACTGGGAACTTAGTAGATAAAGTTTTGATAGGGAACTCAAGTCCGGAAAGTTTGAAGACTGTACCACTTTCAAACCTCGCATTTCACGGTGCGCTGCGTAATGGTAGACTTGGACAACCCATGCGACCTACCAGTTTCGTCCGACTGCAACAACAGCTGCGAGTCCTTGTACGTTCGCATTTTTGAAGGTTGACTGTGATGCTCTACGGTCGAGCACCGTGTGCGTGGACGCACGTGTCGCCACGTGAAGCGTGTTCTGCATAACACCCGGGTCACAGCTTGTCGTCTGTGCTGTGCGCGCACCGTGAAATGGAACATTTGAACTGAGCCCATCTTCAAACTTATTTTTTTTTTTTTACATCCGAACGGTATATTCCTTATCCAACCCAAACTTTATGTTCTAAGTCCCCTCTAGAGCCTTGAAACCTGTAGTAGGAACTGTATACATCGTGTAAAGTACGTATTACAGGCGAGTTGCAAAGACACCTTTCGAGTATCTTCAAAATGAACCCTTCGCCCCAGTATAGACTTTCAGTAGCTGTACTATAAAATTAACGGTGACAATTTACAATTCCGTTACCACTGCTTGGATAGAATTCTCAAGCGGATCCCTGACATGCTCAGACAACTGATGCAAGCGGAGGCAAAATTCGAGTTGGAACATATATTCATCAACATTCTCCAGAAACAGGACGCGTGTGGAATGGCAACCACTAATGGCTTCGTTTAAACTCACACGGTCAAGGAAAACGAGTGTGGTTCTGGACAGTTTGGAGATCAAAGAAACTATGACGGTGTTCATGAAGAGGGATAGCATCACATGACATTTACGATCTTCTATAACAGACATGTAGAGTGTAGTTACAAGATAGCTCGCTTGCTAGAGCCTCTACCGAATGTTACACTTTCTCTGCCTCGTGATGACTGGGTGTTGTGTGCTGTCCTTAGGTTAGTTAGGTTTAAGTAGTTCTAAGTTCTAGGGGACTGATGACCAGATGTTAAGTCCTACAGTGCTCAGAGCCTTTTGAATGTTACAGTCTCGTTCACAGAACAATCCAAGTAAGAAATCTTATCTATCTTGTATTGGGACTATTGTACCTCTTTCGTTTAATGTGACGCCGCCCAAACGCTATAGAAATACGTAATGGCTCACGGAAAAAGGACGTACGACTCATAATACATCAACCGCGTGTTCCGATATGATACATGCAGCACATCTTCAAGAAGCAGCGATATAAGCAATGTCCAGAGAGCAGAGGCATCGGTGCACTGCGTGTACTCGTACCACTTCTGTAGCATTCACGACAGGCAATATGAAATTTTTACCTGTGTACGAGCGAGTGTTCCTGGGGTTTCCCTGTTGATAACCTTCAAGGTCTCACAACTTATAGAGTTGTAGTATATTATTTACAGAATATTATTAGCTCAGGCTATGTCGGTTATTCCAATAAACTATAAATCCAGATGTTCGCTGTTCAGTCTTCATCATAGTGTCACTTCTTCCAGTTCTGTCGTCTGGCGATTCTATAAAGACGCGCTAAATCGGCAGTTGGTACTATGACAGGATGAGATGATTTTCAAATCAGCGAGAGAGAAGAGCATAGGGGACGTTACAGAATCATGCTCATTAAAGCCACCAACTGATTCTCTTTTACATGAATTATGTATTGTATATTCGCGTAATTAGAATTCACCACGTATAGCTAACTCATTTTATCCCCACCTCTCTCAACTGGACGACACGTACGAAATTGGACGACCGTGTGCGAAATCCGAGTATCTCCGATACACACGTGAAAAGGCAATACGTAAGGAAGAATAAACTTTCTGCCCGCTAGTCTGTTCTTTGTAAGAACCGCTCTCTACAGCTGTGTCGCCGATAAATGCAACGCGCTGACACGTGTGTTCGATCGGTTAACCAAAAAACGTCAGCAGTTGGTGCGAGAGGCAAAGGGAAGGGAGAGACGGTGTGCCGGGCAGATGGCGACCGACACGTGGAGCCCTGGCAAGGGCAGAGAAGGGAAAGGGACTGGAAGGGAAGCGAAGGGAAGGGGAGGGGTCCGCGGAGGGGTGCGCGAACAATGAGGGAGGGGGCACCTACGGTAATGACAGAAAACGGACAACCGGAAGTCACTTAATCACCGTACTGCCCGCCCGCCGCACGTGGAGCTTCCCTTCCCCTGGCGCGCCGGCGCCGGCGCCCGCGGGGGTGGGGGTGGGGGCGACGCGCGGCGTGTGATAACCTCTCTCTCGGCACGCGGGAATCTGGTGGCACCGCGCGGGCCGCGGCTCGCCAGCTGCTCTGCCGGCGTGCGCTGAACACGTCGCCGGTAGCAGCTCCAGCCAGTTCAACAGGACAGCGTGAAAATTTCTCGCAAAACTGTCATCCGCCTTTCTGAGTTACTCAGAATATATTTCATATTCCTAAGTTGTTCCATTCTCGGAGTACTTTCGTTAGCAAGTGCAATGTCGTGCTGATAAATATCTTTTTTCCTTTTGCTATCCAAGTCTTTCTCTACCTATGTTTTAAAACAGTTGTCCCAGAACACATGTGCGGTAATACTAGTCGTTTGTTATCTGCCAGAATCCTTTTTGCATCACACAAAGTACTAGTCATAGCCTTCCCGGCAGTTGAAATCCACTTCGTCCTTTTCTCTCTTGGGCCTTCGGTTTCCGCCCGTCCTTTCAACTGGTGTTCCGTTTCCGGCACGGATTGGTGGACTGCAATCTCATTCGCAATATTTCTGTCGCAAACGGTCCAGAACTGTCGAGAAGCTCTTTTTGCATTTGTTTCGAGACAGCAACGAAAAATTTCGGCTCTCATCTTACGAACACCTTTCCCGTAGTTCATTCAACACAAAAGATACCTAACACTTTGTCGCGAAATGCTGACATCTCGGGTACTTCACACCTATACTCGACGAGCTTTAGGAATCTACATGCTTCGATATTTTTCTAGATGTCGTTGGTCAACTGTGGAGAAGTAAAAAGATTTTAACCAGTGACAAAACCGTTATCCATCTAGCATAACGCGAACCGAAATAAGTTCTTTCGCATAATTAAATATGCGATTTACTGTTGAGTGTATCGTTAAAAGTTATTAATCGCTTTAATTTCTGTTGACAAGTATACAGGTGACAAAATGCACTTCATACACTCTTTCGAATTTACGTCCGCACGATGACAGACTAAAAAGGTTGATTACATGCTGCTTTGATAACTTTAGTGGGTCAGAAGAGAATCTTAGCATGTTATGGATAGGAACATTCTTCTTGAGCTTTTGATGGGAATCGCTCCAGGTGATGAACTGAAGCAATGACGTCCTAGTAAGCTGAGTGTCCTTACAACGTGCCACTCGTCAGCAGATTATTCAGTGGCCTGCCTCCTTGGTTTGGCGGTATATGCTCCTCGAGTTTCGGCGAGATACAGTCGCCACTTTTTTTTCCAGAAAAATTTACACATCTCTCTCTGTCTTTCGCTGTCTGATAAATAGTTAATGGAGCTTCATACTAGTGTAGTTGTCCCCTTTTCTGTTACACTGCAGAGTCGTGAAAGGGGAAACTTGACCCTACACACACGGCTCCCCTACACGAAATAGCCAACATGTTGAAAAACTGAACTTCATTTGGTGTGGTATTATATTTCTGCGTATCTTAGTAGTTACGTGGATACGTTTGACGAAAATTCTAGCCTTCCGTTTATTCTAAATAATCCAGATCTAGCTTGTTGCATCAAGAGACGTATTACCCCAATCACAGATCTATGATCTGGGATATTACTAACGGTTAAACCAAAACCCTTCCATTTTCCATTTTTTATTTCAATGTATTACCTTGTATTTCTGCATATTTAACTTGTCGTATTACTTATTACATCAATCCGTTTCCTTTTTCTTTCTTTCTGACCTCGTTCCGGATTCGCAACAGTTCAGTAGCAATGGTACATTTCGTAGACAACAGCATAATTACCGAGATATCGTACGTCTCTGTTCAGAAAGTTTTTTACGCATTCGTAGGTGCAAACATACGTATTGCTCTGATCTCTGACGAACATGCGGCGTTCACTATCATGTACGTATTGTGTCATCAAGACAGCCATAAATGTAGTGCTTCAGGGACGCTACAGACATTTTTTTTATTTTATTTTTTTTATTTTTAATCTCATTTTGTTCGCTTTAGATACTTGCATCTGCTCGAGACGGACGTCGTAAGACATCCGTTTATGTTCGTTGTTGATCGATTAACTCAGTTATTTTATTACAGAGGGCAGCTAACCCCCTGACCGAACACGCTGAGCTACCATACTGAGGTACAGGAACCCGACAATCTTGAAATAAACAGGAGCAAGTACATATTGCAAGTTTTCCAGATGCTGAAACATTGTGAGATTCAGTGCAAAAACACACACACATAAAAGAAAGAGACAGAGAGAGTAGACCGAGAGGGGGGGGGGAGGCTTGTTTATTCACCGATAAAAGTCAATGATCTGATTACTCTGTCACATACTATAACATGATTTGTTGCGTGCTAATGAACATATTGATGTAAAATCCATTAACATCGTCTAGTTCTGTTACAAACAGCTGCCCAGTTTGTGAAATAGATATCTAGGTTTTAATTGACTTTTTGTGTCCAAACAACAATATTTTGCTACAATCTTAGTTTGTTGTAAACTGATCCGTCGTCTATTTCTTTATCTTAATAGAGGGTTCAACATAATTTTAAATCGTAAAGCACGTCGGTGCATTCAGCTGGTCTCTGAAGAGCTGCTAACTCCTCCCTGCCTGCCTTGCGTCTACAGCGGTCGACGGTCTGCAGCGGAATGGTCCAAGTTCTGGCTTTGGCCGACAGATAGCGCGCTGGCTACGGCCAAAGCCAGCGCTGCGACCGAGGGCGGTGACCGCGGGAATGAGAGAAGTCAGGACGTGGCCCAGTTGCCAAAAATCGCAACCGCGTTTGCCGCGTAGGCCCGGGACAGAGTCAAGAACCTGCCAGGATCTTTTCCTGACAGCGGGCACGGCCGATAAGCTACGACGTAGCATATTAACTGTTTCACTGCAAATTGCATCGAAGGGAGATGCAAAGTGATCAAAATAAAAACTACCGACGAGAAGTACAAACCAAACAACGGGATTCAGAGCTACTCTGACGTCAGCTACAGCGATATTATAGAACCAAGTATTAACATCCAAAGTATGTTAACATTAAGGCAGTTATTTTATAGGCTGGTTATACATGGGTAAACAGTTTATGGACATTTGCTAGCAACTTCATAAACAACGACATTTGATGGCTTGCCGTTGGTGGGGAGGCTTGCGTGCCTCACCGAAACAGATAGCCCTACCGTAAGTGCAACCACAACGGAGGGATATCCGTTGAGAGGCCAGACAAACGTGTGGTCCCTGAAGAGGGCAGCACCCTTTTAAGTAGTTTCAGGGGTAACAGTTTGAATGATTGACTGATCTGGCCTTGTAACGTCAACCAAGATGGCTTTGCTGTGCTGGTACTGCGAACGGCCGAAAGCAAAGGGAAACAACAGTCGTAATTTTTCCCGAGGTTATGCAGCTCTACTGTATGGTTAAATGATGATGGCATACTCTTGGGTAAAATATTCTGGAGGTAAAACAGTCCCCCACGCGAATCTCCGGGCGGGGACTACTCAGGAGGGTGTTGTTATGAGGAGAAACAAAACTGGCGTTCTACGGATCGGAGAGTGGAATGTCAGATAACTTAATCGGGCATGTAGGTTAATAGTTTAAAAGTGGAAAGAACAGGTTAAAGTTAGATGTAGTCGGAATTAGTGAAGTTCGTTGGCACGAGGAACAGGACTTTTGGTCAGGTGAATACAAGGTTATAAATACAAAATCAAATAGGAGTAATGCAAAGTAGGTGTAATACTGAGTAAAAAAGACAGCATAGCGAAAGAATTATTGTAGCCAACGTACACACGAAGCTCACACCCACCACAGTAGTACAAATTTATACGCCAACTAGCTCCGCAGATGAGGAGGAGGTTGAGGAAATGCATCATGAGATAAAAGAAATTATTCAGATACTTAAGGGAGACTAAAATTTAATAGTCATGGGAGACTGGAATTCGATAGTAGGAAAAGGAAGAAAAAGTAATAGGTGAATATGGACTGGGGGAAAGGAATGAAAGAGGTAGCCGCCTGGTAGAATGGTGCACAGAGCACAATTTAATCATAGCTAAGAGTTGGTTTAAAAATCATGAAAAAAGACTGTATACGTGGAAGAGACCTCGAGACACCAGAAGGTTTCAGATTGATTATATAATGGTGATATAGAGATTTCCGAAACAGATGTCAATTGCAACACATTTCCAGGGGCCGATGTGAACTCTGACCACAATTTATTGGTTATGAACTGTAGTTTAAAACTGAAGAAACCGCAAAAAGGCAGGAATTGAAAGAGATGGGACCTGGATAAACTGAAAGAACCAAAGGTTGTAGAGAGTTTCAGAGGGAGCTTTAGGGAACATTGACAACAGGGGAAAGGAATACAGTAGAAGAAAGTAGTTTTGAGAGATGAAATAGTGAATGCAGCAGCCGATCAAGTAGGTAAAAAGACCAGGGCTAGTAGATATCCTTGGGGAACAGAAGAGATACTGAATTTAATTGATGAAAGGAGAAAATACAAAAATGCTGTAAATGAAGCAGGCAAAAAGGAATACAAACGTCTCAAAAATGAGATCGACAGGAAGTGCAAAATGGTAAAGCAGGGATGGCTAGAGGACAAATATAAGGATGTAGAGGCTTATCTCACTAGGGGTAAGATAGATTCAGCCTACAGGAAAATTAAAGAGACCTTTGGAAAAAAGAGAACCACCTGTAAAAATATCAAGAGCTCAGATGGAAAACCTGTCCTACGCAAAGAAAGGAAAGCAGAGAGGGGGAAGGATTATATAGAGGATCTATACAAGGGAGATGTACTTGAGGGCAATATCACGGAAATGGAAGACGATGTAGATGAAGGTGAGACGGGAGATATGATATTGCGTGAAGAATTTGACAAAGCACTGAATGACGTAAGTCGAAACAAGGTCCCGGAAATAGACAACACTTGTTAGAGCTACTGATACCCTTGGGGGAGCCAGCCGTGACAGAACTGCTCCATCTGGTGAGACAGACTTCAAGAAGAATATAATAATACCAATTCCAAAGAAATCAGGTGCTATCAGGTGTGGAAATTACCCAATTATCAGTTTAATTAGTTAGGCTTGCTAAATACTAACACGAATTTTTTACAGAAGAATCGAAAAACAGGTAGAAGCCGACCTCGCGGAGGATCAGTTTGTAGAAATGTTGGAACACGCGAGGCAATACTGTCACTACAACTTCTCATACAAGATAGGTTAAGGAAAGCCAAACCTACGTTTACAGCATTTGTAGTCTTAGAGAAACCTTATGGCAATGTTGCCTGGAATACTCTCTTTCAAATTTTAGAGGTGGCAGAGGTCAAATACAGACAGCGAAAGGCTATTTAAAATTTGTACAGAAACCAGATGCAGTTGTAAGAGTCGAGGGGCATGAAAGGAAAGCAGTGGTTGGGAAGGGAGTGAGACACGGTTGTGGCCTATTCCCAATGTTATTTAATCTGTATATTGAGCAAGCAGTAAAGGAAACAAAAGAAAAACTTGGTGCAGGAATTAAAGTCCAGGGAGAAGAAAAAAAACTTTGAGGTTTGCTGACGACATTGTAAGGACTTGGAAGAGCAGTTGAACGGAATGGACATTGTGTTGAAAGGTGGATATAAGATGAACATCAACAAAAGCAAAACGAGGATAATGAAATGTAGTGGAAGTAAATCAGGTGATGTTGAGGGGACCAGATTAGGAAATGAGACACTTAAAGTAGTAGATGAGTTTTGCTATTTGGGGAGCAAAATAACTGATGATGGTCGAAGTAGGGATGATATAAAATGTAGACTGGCAATGGCAAGGAAAGCGTTTCTCAAGAAGAGGAATTTGTTAACATCGAGTATAGATTTAAGTGTCAGGAAGTCGTTTCTGAAAGTATTTGTACGGAGTGTGGCCATGTATGGATGTGAAACATGGAAGATAAACAGTGTAGACAAGAAGAGAATAGAAGCTTTTGAAATGTGGTGCTACAGAAGAATGTCGAAGATTAGATTAGATCACGTAACTAATGAAGAGGCACTCAGTAGAATTGCGGAGAAAAGAAATTTTGTGACACAACCTGATCAGTTGCTTGGTCACATTCTGAGGCATCAAGGGATCACCAATTTAGTGCTGGAGGGAAGTGTGCGGGGTAAACAATGTAGAGGGAGACCAAGAGATGAATACATTAAGTAGATTCAGAAGGATGTTGGTTGCAGTAGTTACTCGGAGGTGTAGAAGCTTGCACAGGGTAGAGTAGCATGGAGAGCTGCATCAAACCAGTCTTTGGACTGAAGACCACAGCAACAACAGTTCATTTCCAAGCGTATCAACACTGAAAAAGAAAGAAACTAACTATTCGTGGACAAAATTGTCTCTCTTTTCTTGTATCTGTGCTGCCACCTGAGTGAGAAAGAGAATACGAGAACTGTGGTCATCCATACACTGTCATAGTGCGTGAAAAGTCTGTATACGTCGTCGTCACCCAAAACACAACGCAGCTTTCGCACAGGTTTGCAGATGATGTTTGTATGCTCGGCGAATAGATCACCCCTGGTGCATTTCTACTTTATCGTTTCTACTAACACCTAGTTTTAAGTAGCAGGATCAATTTCACATCTGTTGCTAGAACAGTGCGGTGCATAAACAGAATTCACTAATCATTCAAAATTTAAACATATTTTAGAAAAGGATTATGCCTTGAGCAAAGAGAGATTTCTTCTTTTCTCACCCACACACTTTTCCACGAAATTTCAAGACCATAAAAAAAGAAACGCAGAAGAAAACATGATTGTGTTTGCTAAAAGCAGAATCCTTTATAAGACATATATTTTTTGAAATCAAAGACAGACACAAACTAGCGAGCTTTAACTTCAAGATGAATATCAGAATTTTTTAAAATTAAACCTAGATTACTATATCCTCGTAAAATTTACGATTGCAGTTGGTATCAATTCGCTATTCCTGCCAACCTGGTATTGTTAGTATATGGTGTAAAGCAGGACAATTTGCATTTATTTATTTTGTATGTGAAATACCATCGCAGACATATCGCATAAGATGAAAAAAATTCATGTTGCTCTACAACGGACGATAATAATGTTCATCTTATCATGGAGTAAATAATTTTTAAGTTTCCTTAGATTGTTTCTACGAATAAGAAAATTACTAAGTTAATTTTATTCATAAAGGACGCTGTTGAACTCAGTGACTGTTCCTTTTAAAGGCTAGTGTTGAAGAAAACTTGCGATCAGAAGGCAGTTTATTTAAAACACGACTGGTTTGGGGCTTACGAGGATTTTCAGGAAATTGCATTCCGTTTCGTCTTTCATTGTCTGAGTTCACTGTTTAACATAAAACGCAAATTATGCGACATCTCTGTCCACGAGTAATCTAGCATTAGCAATGTGGCAGTTGACTTTGAACTACAGTTTTGTACACAGCTTTCCGAATCGCGCGTACAACAGCGCCTGTGAGTGGAGGATGGAGGAAGGCGGACAAAAAAATCGTTGTCCTCACGATGCGGCTCGCTAATACCCTCTTGTTGCTTTGAGAATTGCCTCACTTCAGAAAGCAACGTAGTATAGTAGTGTCTTCAGCTGCTGCCGGATGTCGAAGGCCAACAAAATTGCGGGGATAGTGACTGCTTCGTTTCAATCTCTGTTCCAAACATGCCAGTACATTTTCTGTGCGTTCAGTACCGGATAATTTAGTTGGCCAGTCGACGTGCGATACGGTGCCTGCATGTTCGTCAGACCAGAGACGTAAGCCTGCATCCCCGTAAGCACAGGTCTTATCTTGTAGACAGGGAGTCATCAACAAACTCATCTTGAAGATGAAAGGATAAAAAGAGAAAGTTGACATAAAAATCATGGCTCATGTTCACGGTGAAGTGATTGCGTGGGCTCAAGACATGTTAACGAAAAACATCCCTAAAACACGATGGAATAACCTTGGTAGCTGCGCGGTCAGCGCGGCGGATTGCTAAGCGAAGCGGCCCGTGTTCGATTCCCAGCCGAGAGGGAGCGGACTGGGTGTTGTGTTGTACATACTTTCGTATCGTCATAACTTACATTACTATTGATATGGCTGAATGAGCACGGCCCGAAAACCAATAAACTGAAAAAAAGAAAGAATACATTGCAAAATCGCGACCCGTCAGTCAACATTACACGCCTCCTTTCAGCTGCCGCCCTATGTAGTTTTACACGCTGAACACGCGCAGATTTATGTGCCGCCGTGAACGGCGACCTATTGCGAGGCACTTGAGTCTGTCTGTGTTCGCTCGGAAACCGAATGAGGTGGACCCGTATTCAGCGAAACCGAGTGCCATTGGTGGGTGGCTAGTCGCGTTCCCTTCTTTGTGTACGTTCGATGTCTCGCGTTAGACAGTATCGCGGTGCTATCTGCGGCAGCCGTACGGAGAGCAGAGCCATGCAGTAAGCGGTGTTTCCGCGTTATCTCGCGCCGGCAGTTAGCGTCAAGCGAGCCATTTCGTCCGCCGATGTTGCCAGCGCGCTGCGCTCCCACAGCCGACACGGAGGCGGCGCTCACACGGCACGTCACATCACATCATATTCCATTAGAACTACTGACAGCCTTGGGAGAGCCAGTCCTGACAAAACTCTACTATCTGGTGAGCAAGATGTATGAGACAGGCGAAATACCCTCAGACTTCAAGAAGAATATAATAATTCCAATCCCAAAGAAAGCAGGTGTTGACAGATGTGAAAATTACCGAACTATCAGTTTAATAAGCCGCTTCTGCAAAATACTAACACGAATTATTTACACACGAATCGAAACACTGGAAGAAGCCGACCTCGGGGAAGATCAGTTTGGATTCCGTAGAAATGTTGGAACACGTTAGGCAATATTGAATCTACGACTTATCTTAGAAAATAGATTAAGGAAAGACAAACCTACGTTTCTAGCATTTGTAGACTTAGAGAAAGCTTTTGACAATGTTGACTGGAATACCCTCTTTCAAATTCTGAAGGTGGCAGGGGTAAAATACAGGGAGCGAAAGGCTATTTACAATTTGTACAGAAACCAGACGGCAGTTATAAGAGTCGAGAGACATGAAAGGGAAGCAGTGGTTGGGAAGGGAGTGAGACAGGGTTGTAGCCTCTCCCCGATGTTATTCAGTCTGTATATTGAGCAAGCAGTAAAGGAAACAAAAGAAAAATTCGGAGTAGGTATTAAAATCCATGGAGAAGAAATAAAAACTTTAAGGTTCGCCGATGACATTGTAATTCTGTCAGAGACAGCAGAGGACTTGGAGGAGCAGTGGAACGGAATGGACAGTGACTTGAAAGGAGGATATTAGATGGACATCAACAAACGCAAACCGAGGATATGGAATGTAGTCGAATTAAGTCGGGTGATGCTGAGAGAATTAGATTAGGAAATGAGACACTTAAAGAAGTAAAGGAGTTTTGCTATTTTGGGAGCAAAATAACTGATGATGAAGTAGAGAGGGTATATAAAATGTAGACTGGCAATGGCAAGGACAGCGTTTCTGAAGAAGAGAAATATGTTAACATCGCGTATAGATTTAAGTGTCAGGAAGTCGTTTCTGAAAGTATTTGTACGGAGTGTAGCCATGTATGGAAGTGAAACATGGACGATAAATAGTTTGGACAAGAAGAGAACAGAAGCTTTCGAAAGGTGTGGTGCTACAGAAGAATGCTTGGATAGATCACATAACTAATGAGGAGGTACTGAATAGAATTGGGGAGAAGAGAAATTTGTGGCACAACTTGACTAGAAGAAGGGATCGGTTGGTAGGACATGTTCGGAGGCATCAAGGGATCACCAATTTAGCATTGGAGGGCAGCGTGGAGGGTAAAAATCGTAGAGGGAGACCAAGAGATGAATACATTAAGCAGATTCCGAAGGATGTAGGTAGTACTGGGAGATGAAGGTTGCACAGGATAGAGTAGCATGGAAAGCTGCATCAAACCAGTCTCAAGACTGAAGAACACAACAACAACAACAACATATCACATCACATCATTAAACCTCGTATACCGCCGCTTACTTCCAGTGTGCTCCCAGTGATGCCCTCGTGTACGTTTCGGACGAGCTATTAGCGAAAACCTGGCAGATATGGCACAGACATGGATAAGAAAGCTCGTTATACCCATAGCTTAACTGCCCAAACGAAGACTTACCAAGAAACAGTCACTTCATTTTTGTCTAATTCGAGTGGAGGCCAAATGCCTGAAGAGTGCGAAACTTCAAAAAGACGTAAGACGAATCACCACATTTTAAATGAGTCTGTTTTATTTTCTCACTATCAGCTGGTCTCCCCGGAATTAGGTGCTCACCCACCCACAATAATGTGATCCCTTTCAAATGTTTCTGCCCGTATTTTATAACGGATTTTATCTACAGTCATTCTAAGTTGCTCTTACTTGTGTTTCGTATTGTTTTTATGAACATTTAGGTCTGTGTTATATCTAAATAAACTTCCCTGCGTTTGGTTTTATTGTTACTGTTTAGTTTTAACCGTATTGTTATTTAAATTGATTTTGTTCACAGTAAGCTTACACTATGCTATCATCGTCATCGTCGTCATTGACATCCGTGTGGCTGGATTCCATGGAGGAAATTTCATTTATTGTCTTTTAGGCGCTGTTCGCCGTCCGCTGTGGCCGAGCGGTTCTGGGCGCTTCAGTCTGGAACAGCGTGACCGCTACGGTCGCAGGTTTGAATCCTGCCTCGGGCATGGATGTGTGTGATGTCCTTAGGTTAGTTACGTTTAAGTTGTTCTAAGTTATAGGGGACTGATGACCTCAGATGTTAAGTCCCATAACGCTCAGAGCCATTTAGGCGCTGTTCCTTCAACTTTTCCCATATACTTTATCTCTGATTACCGCTTCAGAGTCCCATCTTCCTTTCGAACCATTCGTTGTTTCAGGGTTCTATCTACGCTACATCCGCGTTATGCCTGGGATAGACTTATTGCTGTTTCCGACATCACTGTTTCTCGTATGTGATTTGGTATAATGTAATTTTCTTGATACTTCTGTAACCGCTTGTCAGAATGTTTCAAATTCGAGTTGCTTGTGAATGTGTACATTTTTAATGAACAAGGGATGGCTTGTAATCCATCGACTGCATTTACATTGCAGCCCAGGCATCAATGGCATAAACGCACAGTAGAAGCATTTCGCTGCCAGCTGAAGAGAAGCGCTTTTTTCTTGTTTTCTAATGTTGTTTGTTTCATTCCTAACCCATCTGGAAAGAGCATTTGTAGAATTTTGGTTCTCTTCAGAGAATCCCAGAGAGCAGGAAATGATTCACGCGAGGTCTATTTTCAATTCGGAATATTTTTGATGGGATTACTATATACTCACCTCTTCGTGCATTCGATGGAGAACGTCCTTCGCTATGTGACAGACAGTTGACTTCTCTAAAATGGTTCCAGGTCAGGTTACGAAACCAGACGTAATCGCTTCATAGCTTCCTTCTCTAGTCGACGAGGTACCTAAAGAACCATACAGACTTCAAAACTGTTCTGAGACGAGACGTGACAGGATTTTACTATTGCTTGTAGAATAATCCGATTGTTGTCGCACACACACCTAAGCAGTATGGAATAATCGTGAGACACAGACTAAACAGCGATTTTCAGGGAGAAGAAAGTGTCACACATAGGCTTATACACTTAACATCACCGAATCCTCCAAGAACGAACAGAATAAGCAGTGTGTTGCTGTGGAGTGACAATGTCAGTGTGCTGCCCATGAGGTAAGTATTTTTACATTAATTTGCTTATAAAATTTATTTGTATTGATATTTGAATCGTAAAGCTGGGAGGATATCGTGTGAATACAGTCGTCAAACTGATAAGTAGAGGTTTACAAAAATGACGGATGTACCTAGGTGGTAATGGCTCAGGAGATGAGCCATCGATGCAGCAAAAAAGCAGTTTTTTCCTGCAAAACACCAAAAATAAAAAATCAGGAAAGTGGAGGCTTAACCCTGGTATACTTTGGAAGAAGAAGAAAAGGTAGGAAGTATTCTTCGTTACAAGCACTTGTGACTACGGAAGCAAAGAAGCTTTCTCATTTAGTACTTCCATTAAGTGATGTTTTAGTGGATTAATGAACAGGAAATGCACAATGAGATTACGTGATAATGACGACACATGCTAAGGAGTATCGCTGAGTAGCTGCGTATCGCTGAGTGCTCAGCAACAGGAAGCGTTATTCTTGCTTTGGAGCCGAAACACACACACACACACACACACACACACAGGCACAAGAGCTCTGCCGCCCGACCGGGCAAAGAACGCGAGCGAGCACGAGGTTGTGAAAATTGCCGCCAGATGGCATCGCCGCGTTTCGTACCGCGGTCCACTGCTAGGTGGTACTGGGGTCAGAAAGTGCGACCGTTGGCCCCTGCTGCTCTCATTCCTGTGCGTTAGAGATGGGCAAACTGAAACACATAACTGTTTAGAAACAAATGAAACATTACAATGTAATGTTTCGAAACGCTGTTTCGAAACAGTGAAACAGTTTGTGTTTTGTAATAGTACTGGAGGCGGGAACAAACTGCAGAAACAACGGATACGCTACTGGGATTCCCAAATTTCGTTAGTACGGATAATATATACCCGGCCTGCTAATATTCATGCACACATTGTGGAGAATAGGCACTTTGACTATAGACTCATGAATAAAGCCACATAAATCGAAAAAATAACGAAATATAAGAGAAAAAATTTTTGTCCCTCAAGGTGTTTCAAATCATTACTATAAATCCACCATGTTTCCCAGCCCTTGCCGTTCACCATTACATCATCAATGATCCGTCAATCACATTGCTTGAAAGTACATCCAATTTACGTATATGTCTAAAACCTGCCACTCTACGCCTTTTCTAATTCAAAATGTTGTAGGTTTACTTGAGTTTTATTAATGTGATCACTGTACATGAACAGAGAAGCATATTTTATAGGAGATGTGTAATTTAACTAAATGTTTTTCACACTTTTATTATTTTGAATGCGAATAGTGTGCTTTATTTTATTGTTTGTTAGTGTTTATAAGGCATATATTACGCCATTTCGGAATAGAGCAGTCAATTAGAAACGAAACTTTATTTTCGGAAATCTTAAGCATCATACTGTTGTGTGTAAAAAAGATTTCGACACTCTTGAAAGAGTTTGATGAAGTAGTATGTTAAACGTATTTCCGTATCTGTGCAGTGCCCGAATCTCGTCCGAGACAAAGTGAAATGAAGCATCACTGTTTCGATACAGTTAGTCCGTCCAAGCACAAGTGGACTGAAACAGCGTTATTTTGAAACAACGATACAGTTTCTGTGGCTGGCTCGAGATCGAATCTGGTCCCGTTATCCGACACAGTGCAGAATGAAACACCACTGTTTCGAAGCAGTGAAACATAGCAATTTCGAAACAGTGAAACAGTTCCACGTATCGATACACTGTATCGAAACATAGAAACAGTGGCCAAGTCTACCGTGCGTGCTTCTGCATCATACGCAAAATCCCAGCCAGCCGTGTTCGTCTAGAAGATGAAATAGACACAAGCCATATTTCCTGCAGTAGTTTATTAAGTAGGTAATATTCGATTTAGCGCCTGCTGATAAAGTTTATGCATTAAGAAACACTCATCATCCCTTTGCTCACGAAAAGTTTAAACGAATTCCTCGTGCATGCCGTACTTCCAAATATACGTTTCAGTAACTTGCACACTGGGTGTCTGTCGTCGAGACAGGCGACTATGTATCAGATGGTTATAATTAAAGTGCAGCTACTCACAGAGGTCCAGCATGGATTATAGTTATGCTATGACGGGGTACCTGGTATATAATCTTATGCGTTAACGCGGAACAGATTTACTCTGGAAAAATTAATTCCAGATTTGGTCACTGATTGCAAATCTGGCGCTGTGAATGGAAGAAAAACGTACAGATATATTTCCACTTGTAATGGATAAGAAATGGAATGTGGGCAGAAAAGTCCAAACAACTGAGAAAGGCGTAATGTTGATTTTGTTCTTAACCGCTGCTTACTCAGTTTGTTCAGTATAAGCACCGGAGAAGTCGAGGAAATGCGGTATAGCGCCAGAGTTGAACCTGGTGGCCAAAATTGGTGTTTTTTTTTTCTTTAAGTACAGGTAGATTCCGCATTAATGCATTAGAGTATCTAACAAATTTCGCTGCCATACGATAATTATAGCCCAAACTGCACCTCCACTCATTATAACCACCGCGTAGAAAATCTTAGGTTCCCACCTATTTATGTTTCGTAGCATTTCAGGACAGCTAACCCTATTTTCGTGGTCCATGTTACACGAACTCCGCAAAACATCAGCTGCTGAGAAGGATGAGTGGGTTACGAATCCGTTAAGACAAGTATCCGGCGAGGTGTTGTGAGTGAGGAAGACCGTTACAATGCACCTGTTTCGTGACAGCCGGGCAGGAAACCGCTCGCCAGAGAAGGAATGAGCACATGGCTGCACAGCGCGTCACTTCTTGTGAATGAACGTTCCTCTATTGCGCTGCGGTCACGCGAACACGTTACGGTCGCATTCCTTCGTAGAGTGCTGGTCGTTATACCACATTCCCTGTAGCCTCCAGCTCCACATCTCGATGATAAAAAGTGAAAGTGGTCTTATGTAAACGTTGTAAACGAAAGTTATTGCAGCTTTTTTGTGCACAAAGTAAGCGGCGCAGATAAATGGATGCGAATAAATAGTTTCCTACATCCCATCGTATATCTTCAGAGAAGAACAGGTGACCCATGGCTTCAGTTCGCTGTCTTTGCCATCTTTCTTACTAACGCTCATTCCTGTATACTCCCAAGCTAAGCGTGACTTCAGAGTTCACAAGGTTGATCACCCACATTGTTCACAAAATAAAACTACACGCAGCTGTCAATATCTTATGTGTATCAGGCGAATATCAGAAAGAAGAACACCAAGACGACAAAGATTCAGTTTC
This sequence comes from Schistocerca cancellata, assembly GCF_023864275.1. Taxonomy (NCBI): domain Eukaryota; kingdom Metazoa; phylum Arthropoda; class Insecta; order Orthoptera; family Acrididae; genus Schistocerca; species Schistocerca cancellata. The sequence continues at coordinate 398,811,600 of NC_064634.1, read as the reverse complement.
ATACATACAGTGCTGCTCCCGAAAGATACTTATGCAGAGCTGGAGTCTGTGAGGAGCGGGTAACGGCGATGGGACGATCGGCAATGTTGCGAGAGGACTTAGAAAACAGTCGTGAGCCTAAAAGCGTGTGCTACACTAGGAGTGGACTTCCCGGAGGCGGTATGTCGTTGCTTTTCTGCCGCCATCCAGCCAGTTGTTGGGATATGGGTCACGCTTAACTTAAATTAACAATAACAGTGCAGGACGGTGTTTGCCAGAGGTGAAAGTGTCGCTACTCCTGAAGAAAATCCTAAAACTAACTGGGATTTAAGCACTGACAACGATTCAACAGACAAAAATTCCTAACAATATAGAACGAGAGTGTGACGTAATATGGGTCTTTTTGCCTGACGCAGGCATGACCATTATCTCGCGTACCGACGGAGTATGGAGTTGAAATAACACGGTAGCACGGCCTTCTCACTACAGTTGGAATAAGATCGCCACACTTAGCAGCAGGTTCCTGATATGGTGATCCTTGAAACATTTAGTGCAGCGATACATCACTGACAGGGAAGTAGAGACGAAGATGTGCTTGACCCCGCGTCAACGAAGAAATGGCCCATCGCGTCTATAGACTTGGGAAAACATGTACGAAGAGTTGCCCAAAGTACATAACTCAGCACTATAAGGAAATTATTTATACCGGCACATTATGGGTTCATGCCCATATTAATTAAAAAACATGAAGGGTTAACAAAAGTGACCACAATGGCCATCACAGAGATGATAAGCCATTACAGCTGAGATAAACTGTTTTTAATTTTTTACGACACTGTGAGGACAAGAACAGGGGTTGTCTTCATTCAGAGAGCATTCCCCCTCTTCTAGAAGACAGCTCTTGGCTGTTGAGCAGATGATCGTCCATTATACTCATTATATGAATAATGTTGCTTACTATTCTCATACTTGTTCAACAGTGTACGTCTCAACAAAACCCAAAAGTATATCTGGAAACCCGGAAATGCAGTCGTATACTATGCTCTCTATACTAAGCATCGGACACTTACATGTAGAATGAAGATGCACCGACAAGCGACGAAGCTGACGATCCTCGGACTACCTGGAGCGCGTACTGTGCTGACATCGCAGCGTACGTTCGCGACTTTCAAACGACGAGAAACGCCGAAACGAGTGGTTGTCCTCTTTCTCTCGCGGCCCCTACGAGGCGAGTGTAGACAGGGTGGAGGGCCCAGCGTTATGTGGGTTGCGGCTTCACAGGCGCTTCCGCTCGGCTGTTGGCCCACGCTACGTCACGTAACAACGGCTTCACGGAGCAGCGTGTTGCCTCTATTTTATGGCGTTTACATTTTGTTTACAGAAGTATGGAACACTGTTGTGTTGTCACATGAGTATCAAACGGCTGGGAAATCGATCAAGCAGTTTCTAATTAGCAGTGACAATTAAAATTCCTTTTGGCATTCATCTCGCAATCAAGAAAATTCATACCAAAGTGTTGAAGTATGTGACTGTAGTGGCTATTATTCTCTTTCACTGGTTGGCTGTATCAATACCGTCCCTTATCCGCGTTCACTGAGTATGTTCACATCTTTTAACTTAATGCTAATGCTGCTCGAAGCCTGAGACTAGGTGAGATATTGCTGCGACATCGATTATACGACTGGAACCCCGAAATCCATGTGCAGATCGTCCGAAATTCAGTACATCGAGGCGCTTTTACAGCACCTCTGCTCGCAAGGAAACGACGCCAGTCTCTCGAGAAGCTTTAGCAGGGTGCTGTCTCCGTACGGAAACTGTCTTCCAGTGGAAGCGTAGCGTAAGTTTTCTAATACACCACTGAAGTATCCTCTACAAATACAACTACAATCTGCAAACCACTGTAAAGTGCATGGCAGAGGGTATTTCCCACTTTACGATATATCAGAATTTCTTCCCGTTCTATTCGCGTACTGAGCGCGAGAAGAATGACTGACGAAATGCCTGTGTGCACGCTATAACTAACCCAGTCCTACGGGATTGTCAGCTCAGGAACTGTAAAATATTCCAAAACACTTTACTTCATAAGGGTTCCCGAAACTTTGTAAGTTGGCTTTAGTGGGATAGTTGTTGCAACCTGTACTCAAGCGTCTGGCAGTACAGGTTTTTTGTTTCCAGCATTTCCTTGACATCAAATCAAACAAACCTGTGACCATCGTGCTGTCCTCCTCTGTATAAGTTGAAAATTGTCTGTTGGTCCTATCTGATAAGTTCCCACAAGTTTGAGCAATATTCTAGAATGTCGTGCGAGTGTTTTTTCATTCACACGTTTTACAGCAGGTTTGTAACTGTAACACTCCACGAATGTTTTATGCGCTTTCCACTGCAGCTACTGTGTTTTATGGATGGAGACACTTTCGTAACAGCAGTAATGTTGGTGATGAAAATGTCATCAGCTACTCTTGTAAGTAAGTTTACTATCTTTCTCACACTTTCCGTTTAGTAACGAGTTTTTCCAGTAATTTCTTTACGCTGTCACACCGCTATACAGAATAACTCTATATGCCGACAACGGATTTGGGACTCTTTTGAAGGGTGCACCAAGTAAGCAGGCATCGACAATTCGTTGGAAGTTGGTGGGTAGATCCACACCGCACGCAACGACTACAGACGTAGTGGCTGCTCAGAACACGCACCACATGTGAGAAGCAAACGAAAACAAGAGAGGAAGAGAGAGAGAGAGAGAGAGAGAGAGAGAGAGAGAGAGGCGCCGGACGCGGAGGTGGCCGCGCGCCACACGAGCGCTGCCGGCGAATCGAGGCGAGGCGGTGGCCCGCAATTTGCGAAGTGCAGGAGCAGCCGAGGACAGGTTTCTCCCCACCAACCCGCGTGCCACATCGCGGCTGCCTCACGCCGCGCCCTTTCTTGCCCGCCGTCACGGTGATCGTCAATATTGTAAAGCTCGCCACCAGCCTTTAAATGTGAGCTTCCTTATTTTCGTCGCTTACATATTGGCTACCGTACGGAGAGAGCCTCGTGGGCCACTCGTTAGTCACGCTTCTCCCATCGTAGGACAATACGTGCTAGTGCTTTTTATGACGTCGATATCGAAGAGATATTAAGCTTATCGTGTCTCTAAAGATTCGAGTGTTTCGACACCCGCCCGTCAAGACCAGCAGCCAATTTGCCTCCGTAAGCGAACTCGCAATATGATGACAATATTAGATTCGAATTTTCCCCTCACTGTAGAGGACAAAATTTTCAGCATTTGAATTTGGCGGACAAGGGGGAGATAGATGAGGAAGCAGAATACTGATCACCAAATTTCGAGACAAAATGAACGTTTTATTACAGGCTTGTGCGCAGTATAAAGAGGGTAAAAGAGACTAAGAAGTTATTTTAGAAACAGGTAATGTGCTTGTGTCGCATTTCGTTCGTTATATCATTCTGCAACGATCAGAATCAATTCTTCCGTTAGCAACACTTCATTGACACATATGTAACAAATGACATACACAGCTGTCGGCACCGTTCTGGTAAACGAAGTCCATTACAATCTTGACAAGAGGACGAGATAAGACGTCTTATGCTGCTACCTTACACGCTGTCTGACAACATTTAACTGGAAAAGGATGCACTTTAGTGGATGGAAAACATCTCATACTATCAGTCGTGGTACTCCTTCCGTGGATACTTTGCACGCTGAGGAGATGGTCATGGCATTGGTGTGTCGCTAGTAGACCAAGTGACGCCAAATTACAATCCCCTTTCGTGTCCACGTGCAATTATGTCCGCTAGTTATACTTATGTTAACATGGGTACTACGCGGCATTTTCCGAGAAAGATTACGCAAAGGGTCTAGATAAGAAGGTTTCATATCGTTGTGTTTCTGATCTTGTGTTAGTCATGTAATTAATATTTTTGTAGATGCACAATTTTTTTCCGGACAGACGGTTCTCATGCCTCAGTATGTAGCTGTGATGATTACGTTATCCATATAAAACTAACGAGTGAATTCCAGAAATAGGCTAGTTGCTGCCTGTGAACAAGGACTAAGGATTCTGAGCAATATATTAATAACATATTTTTCGTAAAATGGTAAAGTGCTTATGAAATTGCGGAAAGCAGAACAACGAAATGACAGCTTTGGCTAATAAACTCATCGTTGAGCCTACAAGTGCCTATAAGAGTTGAACTGCTTCACTGTTATCATTCTTCACAGCGCGAAACTGTTCAGGCCAATCGCTCTATAAACAATGCTGAAAGAAAATTACGTAGTCTGAAAGAATAAACCTAATGTATTATTTTTCCAAATTCTACGTAATTTCTAACTGTTGAAGTAGTGAAGCAGTAGTTTAAATGTTAGTGTCGACTCACATGGTAAGTCTTCACAGCCCAATTCGTAAGAACACTGTACTCAAAAGGCAAATATCCGGGAAATACACGCAGTCGAATGTGAAATTCCGATCCCTCACGAACGAGAGTTCCATAAACGAATGCGTGCTTCCACAGGACAGACCAGCATTCTGAGAGCCATGTTGTAACCTCACGTGACCAACTTCCAGCACAGCAACAGTGTATCCAACAATAGCAGAAAAGAGCAATTGCAACTCATTAGAAATCTGGATCGCTATCTCATGTCTAAAGTAATTCATAATGTTAATAACACAGAGACAAATATTAAAAGAAGCCGACAGCCTTTATTGATTCATCTTTTCACGGGTACCACAATGTGAGTATTGGCACAGATAATCAATAAAAAATATAAAAGTAGCCGATTATAACTAATTTACGCCTCAATACCCAGACCGAATGATAGCAAACAGCGTTAATTTATTCGGATTGTGCGGAAGAGACCATAGAACTTTACATGTCACAGAAAACAATTTATTCCATATCTAGAAGGACAGAGGTAACAGAGTGCTCGAAAACATTTTAAGCGAAGAGCTATAACGTTTGTTGTTATACGGCAACGATTAGCACTGAATACTCTGTACACGGACAAGCCGAGTGTCGTTTACGTGAAATCAGAAATGCTGAGTATTCTGCACCTTGTCTAAGAAACGGTGCACGCGTGTTAAGTGCGAAATGACAGTAAGACTATTCGGGTGGAAGAAATCATTTACGTGTGCAATAACTTCTGCTGCGAGTGGTGCTGGGAGAAAGCAGTTCGCTTGGAACAAGAGAAAAAAACGTCAAGACTGGTAGCGGCGGGTGTTGGGTGTTGGCAACTGTAACTGGCCGTAGAGAAAGACGTGGACAAATAAGACGAGACGTTAGGACAAGTCCGCTGGCAGAGCGCGGCACACCAGCAAGGTGAGCCACGACGGGACGGGGTGGAGAGCACGCGCAGAGCTAACGACTGCTCCCCTGCTGGAGTGTCCCATTCCGAGTGCTGAACAAACGTCTGCCGTTTGGCTGAACGCAAGGCTAGTTCTCAGCCGTTGATAACGGCTGCAGGCACAATGCTCCAGTGACTCAGCGCTCATTACTTACTCTACAGTGAAAGGGGATAATGCAAAAAGCGGAGACGAGTGGACACTTCTACACACCTTCAGTTTAACATATGACGTCACGTTTGGGCGATGAACTGAACGAATAGCGCAGACGACTGCGGAGGTTCATCTGTTGAGGCAGTATGCTGCTCACTTTCCTTCAGTACAGATGGGCTTTTGTCTTTTATTGAAGGTTTCCTAAACTTGGAATATACATGATGTTTCATTGTTCCTATTACAGGCTAAAGAAACCCAAGTTCGGAAATGTGTCGTCCGGATGTAAAGTAAGTTCAAAGATTACATCACTTTTAAATGCCCCGCTTCACGGTACCCTGAGCAATGACAGAGCTGCACAACGCATGTGACACACCATCTTCGTCCGACGACTGCCAGACACTCTTACGTTCGCAGTTATTAGGGTTGACTGTGCTGGGCACCGCGTGCAGGAAAGCATGCGTCGCGTCGTCCAACGGACGGCAGGGTGGCCACGTGCAGCTCCTCCTGCAGAGCTCACTGTCTCTTCTGTGTGCGTATCGGGAGCCGTGAGATCTAAAGTGAGCCGATCCTCAGGTTTTTCCTACATACAAATTTAACATCTGCGTAAGCGGGAGACCTGCACCGCTGTACTAGGCAAGGTCCTAGAGGAGGTGGTTTGTCATTGCCTTCCTCCAACCGTAATGGGGATGAATGATGATGATGAAGACGACACAACAACACCCAGTCACCTCGAGGCAGGTGAAAATCCCTGACCCCGCCGGAAATCGAACCCGGGACCCCGTGCTAGGGAAACGAGAACGCTACCGCGAGACCACGAGCTGCGGACACGTATTTGCTATCGAAACTTTATCTACAAAGTTGCCTCCACAATCCCCAGAAGCCTGTAGGAGGCACTGCGTGATATCCTGTAGAATGTGTTTTCAATGCGATTCCAATCGCGTTAAAAAGAAAAACTACGCCGACCGCAGGGTATGTAATATATACATATGTACGATGTTTCAATACAAAAATAGAATCCCTGGAGCATGGCGGGACTAGTAACAGTTTAGTGAAGAAAATACAGAATATTTAATCCGCTTTTCGGGAAGAAATAAAGAAGCAACAGAGAAGCAACCACACGCAAATGAGAGTTTCATAAAAGATTGCGTGCTTCCGGAGGACGGGTCACAGTTTCGGCTTTCCTTTTTCTGACACCCATCGTCAGTTTATCGCCACGAACATTGCACGAAAAGCTACAACTGAGAACTGAACTCCGGTGATAACTAAAGTTAGCCTACACACATCTGGCTGAGATAAGTATACAGATTGGACGGGAAACTGTACAGTTAAACTGAAGACAGACAGGGTTATTCCGTGGTGGTGTTCCAAACTTTCAGGGGTGATGGAGAAGCGTAACTGTATGACTTTTAGGTAGAGGACCTTGTTCCACAAACGACGGAGTCTAGAGATGTTATTGAAAATAATTCTGATGAGTGGAATATAACTTTAAGAAGTGGTAGTACGTATCGGAACATGAAGTCTAGTAAACATGGACTCTAAAATGCACACATTAAGAGCTATGAGCACTTGTTTATCTTCACTACTGTGAAACATCTGTCTGTTGAACAAGTGCTCATAGCTCTTAATGTGTGCATTTTAGAGTCTATGTTTACTAGACATTTATTTTTCGTTCTAGTCCATAATACCATCTCTGGAAGTTGCCTGCCCTAGAATCGTAGCAAGAACAGTACCGGTACATGTATTCGACTGTCACGTATCGGAACGGTTTTCGTTTGTAATTTATGACTCGTTAGTTTCCGGACTAGGTACCTTTACCTCAAAACAGATACATTCACCATTCTCCAATTTCCCTTAAAGTTTGCAACGTCACGGAATCACCTTGTATAAGTCCTTATGAGGCGTTGCAAGTAACTTCGCGATCAGTCTGTGAAGACCGCACTAAGCTAACAGGCCACCGTGTCGTTCTCTGGCAATGGCGTCATTTGAATACGGTGCGCAAGGATTGACACCGAACTCCGCGCCCGTCGCCAGTGTGTCGGTATTTTCACTTACGCAGTTCCTCGGTGCTTCAAGGTGTCGGGTGTATCGCGTTCCCGTCCTCCCTGCTAGTCGCGGGAACAGAACCAGTGCCCTCGGCGCGGTACTGAGGAACAGCGAGACGGGCAGTGCAGACGGCGACCCAGCAATTAGAGGAGTGGCGCCGTGGAGGATGGACCGAGCGTGCGGCGACGGGCTCACGCGAAGGTCGCACGACACTGGCGGCGGCGGCGGCGGCGGCCAGGTGGTGGTGACTCGCGGCCGCAGCCATGTTGGCGACGCGTGCGTGTAATTGCTGCGGCTGGCACTGTGGCGGCCCGCAGTCTGCACGGAGAGCAGGTCTGCCGAGGAGAGCAGAGCAGGCCACAGCCGATGCCGCAGCCGCCCGCCGTATCGACCGCCTTGGCGCCGACGTACCACTCCACAGCACACATCTGCTCTCGTGCTGCTTTCTCGCGCCCACGGAACACACGTATATAGGCTGGTGCTCAAATTAACCGGAGTGTATCTTCACATTCCCGAGGATTTGTGACAGAAAATCGGTCTCTGAAAGTCGGTAAGCGAGTTTTTGAACATACGTAAATGGCGCGCTTTACCAGAGTCTGCGAGCTGCTTCTACTTCCGGCGCATTCTCGGTAACTGAAGCCGCCCGTTCTATCGTCGGAAGATCCTTTGCAAGTTCCGCAGAACCTCGTACAATTCTGTACACTCGAACAGATTTAGTAACAGGCTACGAATTTCTTTTCTGCTTGATGCCTCACCATGTACGACTTTACCGATTACTTTGACGAGAAGTGAAATTTTCTGAGCATTCTACTCCCTGATACCAATGTTACTGAGGGATATGAATTTCACGACGAACCAGACATTTGCCTTTCGCGAACATTATTTTTACCAAATGTGCTTTCAAGGCATGCCACACGAGTCGAAACTAACTTTCAGATTGCTGCTTCACACCTTCAACAGTTCGAAACTGTTCAAACCTCAAGTTGAATAGTTCAACGTTCAAGTTAAATACATTACATTAGCTACTTATGAAGTTCCGTACGTTTCTTTTTGCAATGTGATTGTTTCGAGCCCCCTTGCACTCTGAAGAATGTTAACAGCAAATTAGTGATTCTGAAATATTTTCACCCCGAAATTTATTGTATCTCTGACACAAACATCTATTGGTATGATTGCTGCACTTTTACACACAGTGAAACACACAAGTGTACATTTACCGCATTTAGAGAGACTGGAAACTGGAGAGCAATTTCTACTGCAGCACTTCATAACAACTCCTGAGAAACCTGGAAGACATCATATCGTAAATAATATTATCCACCAATAGCAGGAGCAGCAGCAGCTATAACAATTCTCTTCAGGCACCTGAGATAACTCCGTACGTGTTGATACTACTCCTGTTATGATGGGGTCATGCGAACTACCCCTCGAGAAATACATACTGATAGTTAATTCGAGCGTAGCTGATGTGCTATTGTACAAAATATTTCGAAATTGAAGATACACTGAAGCCCCTGTTTTGCCCTTAACAGCAATCCAGATCGAAGTCTGGCCAATGTGGAGCGTCAAACATGGGAAGTTCCAAACACCAGCTCAGAAGTACGAGTGGTGGACTGATGAGTATCAACCAAAGACTATCGGACAGTACAACGATTTACAAATAGAAAGAAGCGATATGTTGAGTACAAGGAATTGTTGTGCACAATACTAGTCACCGACAGATAACGAAAAGCCTACGCTTTCTATGGAGACTGTCTGCACACTGGACACTAGCCAAGGTATTCAGCATACAGCTCATCCCGCTAAGACTTCCCGGGACTGCAGCTGAACATGTACGGAAGACAGCAACATGGCTGCCCACCGGCTCCGCAGCTTATTTCACGCTGCCTCAGAAAAAGTGAAAAAAATTGCTTGACAAAACTGAAACTGCAAGATTTCACACCAGCTGCCATCTCTGGGGCTTTCCAAGTGTGATGTATAAGAAATTCTGCGCGCTCGACCAGAGAAGACGACTATGTGAGTTTAGAATTCAGACAACAAACTCGTGCGAGTTCGGAATTCGATATCGCCGGGAAGCGGATCACGTTCAGCTAAATATGTAACATGTGCTAAAAACTAAACTTAACCGGAGTAGATTTGTACATATTTTCTCAGTGTGTTATGTGAGTCACCACTTTTCACGGGGAAAATGAAGGGATCTGCATAAAGTGCACATAGGCTCCTTAAAGGCTCGATCCAGTAAGTATTTACAATCATAGAAAATTAACTGGGAAATACACAGGCAAAGGTTCAAATGGCTCTGAGCACTATGGGACAACTTCTGAGGTCATTAGTCCTCTAGAACTTAGAACTACTTAAACCTAACTAACCTAAGGACATCACACACATCCAGGCCCGAGGCAGGATTCGAACCTGCGACAGTAGCAGTCGCGCGGTTCCAGACTGTAGCACCTAGAACCACTCCGGTGACCCCGTCCGGCGCACGCAAAGGGGTGATTGCAAAGTGAACATAAAGAAATGTAGTAATCTATCTTCATTTTTAGAGCAAATGTTTGACCTCTCAGGTGCGGTAACAGTTGCGATAAGCTAACTTCAATTTTTACCGAGCAGTTACATATAACTACTGCGAACAAACACAGTAGCGAAGCGGGCTGAAACAGTTTGGTAAAAAAAAATGCTACTCAACACGATACTCATGCTCTATGGGTTTTCGAAAATTAGTTCGCATAGTAAAACATCACGACTACATAACCTGTAGATCTGTTTTCCAATAACGAGTTGAGAAAGACGTTCAACAATTGTTGAGACTAGGGCCAAAGTATAAACTATTCATTCTTCACGAGAAAAAACAAAAGGCGGCATACGTCGTAGTGTCTGGAGTATTTAGCACTCGATGGGAAGTACAAAGATGCGAGCAAGGTGAGGAGCGGCCCCAGGAATGTGTCGAGTCAGGACGCTATACCGATGAGAGGCGTTTCAGCGGCGCTATCTACTCACAGGTCTCGCTGCGGCAGACATACCTACCGGAGGCAAAGTCACGGCTAGCAGCACTGCCTGAAAGCTCTTGTTACCGGATGGAGATAAAGAGACGCAACAATCCAGACACCGACGTATGATGAGCAATATGTTCTGTTACAAAAAATCATCCGCATATTCTGCGAGTATTCGAGAAAGTCTACGGAATATATCTTCCACAGAATAACTGAATCGTCTCCGATGTTTCACAAGTAATTCTAAATTAGATACATCCTTCAGTAGTATTCAAGTGCAAGCAAAGTTATGTAGCTACATATAGTTGTTGGTATACTACAATAATTAATCATGGTGTTAGAGTACTTACTTATGCCAGCCCGCCAAAAAAAAAAAAAAAAACGACAGCATCCAAAATAACTGCTTCCAACACGGGGAACGACGTTTTCCGTAAATGACAAGAGACAAAGGTTTCACCGAAATCGTGGCACGAACGTCACGTGGACCGAGAGCTGTACTAAGCTTTAACTTTACCTGCAAGACACTAAACCGGAATCTAGGTAAGACCAAAGTGCGAAATGGTCCCACCGCTCCCACTCCCTAGTTTTCTTTCGTTGCACACCTCTTCTTTCACATTTTGTCAGATACACATAACGTGCAACTCTCATTGTTGGCAGACATAGATAATCAAACGGCGAGCAGTTACAAGTGAAGGCCAGTACACGTTTAAGAAGTCACCACTGAAATAATTTCCCGCCTGCCCTTAAGCAAAGCCCGCGTCTGTATGCGGCAGTACCTGTTGTCGGCTAATGGCACGAGCACCGCCAGTGACTCGTAGCCGGGGCGCCGCACGGCACGGGCGCGCCAGCCGCGGGGTCGCGCAGCGCACTGGCCAGGCTGCCGCAGCCGCAGCGGCAGCGGCAGCGGCACCCCACACCCCTCCGGCGGGGCGGCAGCGGGCGCACTGAGCTCTGCGCATGCGCGCCCTCGCCGCTCGCACCCTCTCTGGCGGCGGCGACACAAAGCTCCAGGAGGGGCGGGCGGGGGTTAGCCACAGGGTGGGGGGAGCTACCCTCCAAAACTTAACGCGCCTGCGACACTCCTCCCTCCCTACCACCGCCTAGTATTACCCTCGGGTGACGATCGCACAACACGATCGAGGGACAATTAAGAACCTACAATCGTATCTCGCTGCTGAGAGTATTATTTGCTAACGGAGTCGACTCGTCACGTAAAATCATCGCTGTACTACGACACCTCGTCAGTATCTAGACACGGCACATTGTCCAGGTTCGCATAGTTGGTGTATCCGTAACAACAGCCACAAAATTAACTGTGGTACTTTGAGATACTGTATCTACAGTCATGATAGGATACCCAGTCATTTAACAACATGGCCTGCTAGCTACAGGGGTGGAAGAAAAAAATAATCTTAATGGCAGAGAAAGGAGCGTATTACAATGAATACCGAATTAATAAGCGTCTAGAGGAAACGGTATCAACAGAAAACAAAGCGACTTTAATTACGTAACAAAAGCTTATTGGGAGAGCTGCTGTTATCATTCTTCTCGTAAAGAAGATGGATCCTAAGATTATGTTGCATTGGTTCAAGTAGTATGTTAAGATAAATCCTTGGAATTTGTCATAGCCTACAAATCCGTTGATGCATCCGTCCGGAGTGATACAAATTTTTTAATCTACCGAACAAATAAATGTAACTGTGGGAAAACAAATTTCGGCCTGAGTTTTATTTACATAAATCTAAAATCGTGCAATTCATCCAGTAAGAGCGTAGTTCACAAAATCCCTACCTAGGTTACTCGTGCATAGTGTACGTTAGTCTGATACTGAGCGGGATTAATGACAGACAGAACCTAGATTCATTGAAGATCTGTAAGATATGTCATGACACAGACAGAGAATGCCCAAGACTTCCATGCCTAGACAAGACAGTGTTACGCCAATGAAACACTAAAAACATTAGAATTTTAAAAGTCAGCTTTATCCTCGTTGTAACATGTCCTACTTACAGCGTTACCTTTAGAACTTTGTTAATCTTTCTATGGCGCATATCTAAAATGATTCGAATGACCTATTCCCTCTTATGACATGTATTTAGAGAGAAAAAAAAATTACAAAGACGGAATTGAAACACCGTTCGCGACTGTAAAATATATGCCGACACTACGGCCATACAAAAGAAGAATCTCACATAAAGACCGTGGCGGTAAAATTAGACGCTTAAACGGAGGCACTGAGACAGGACACACAGAGAACTGCCATTAAAATCCTCGTCCAGCCATCCAGCTTTACGTTTTTCCGTATTTCCCTAAATTGGTTAAGGCGTATGCGGAGATGGTATCTTTAAAAGGGCCGATTTACTTCCGCATTCTTCCCCAGTTTGCAGTGACCTCGTCGTCGACGGAAGGTCAAACCCTAATCTTCGTTCTTCTTACATGTGGACGAGCCAACAGTCATTCTGTCCGAGCACCTTTCGGTTGGAAAGGGAAGGGTGCACGATACCACATTCAGAGGATCAGCGAATCAGAGAGGGAATTCCAAAGGACAGAAAGGGAAAATTTCTTGTTGCTTTCTGCCTTGAAATTAGTCTCTCTTCGCAAATAAAAATTTAGATTTTATTATTTTAGGATAGGAGCTGTTCATACTCGAGGAATTATGATGCGAACTGATGACGATACACAGTACAGTCCTTTGGCCAAGCTCCAAGTCACAGCGGGGAGCATCTGAAATCGCTCTTTTAATATTCCAGTTGTCTGCCAATCGTTTGCTATTTGCACTTTCCGCAAATTATTCGTCCGGGATTGTCGAAAGAAGACAGTTTTACGATAAACAGTTCGCAGACAACATACAAAACATGGTATTCTGTGAGTGGTGAGTCTAGCACTCTTCGCCGAATACTTTTAAACCTGGGGGTGTGGCTTCATTGAGGCCATTTTGTACACTCCACAAGCCACAGTGCTGACCAAATGCGAGTATTAGTCACTCCCGGACCTATTCCATTTCAGATCGGAGAGGGAAAAAACGATACTCCGTGTATCTCTCGATACGGCCTGATCTCTCTCAACTTGTCACGATATCTACGCGAGATACAAGATAATCAGTACATTCGTTACATTGTCTTCCGCTCTAAATGTACCAACAGCTTTCCACGAAGATAACGTCGCTTTCCTTCGAAGAACTCCCGTTTAATTTCTCTGAACATGCTGTAACATTTCCTTCCCCTAACACAACTTGCCGTCACCTCAACTTTTAACGTCTCACATATATAACGATTTCAATATTAATGAAATATGCAAAGTGTTTTAATATAATAATAAATTGTTTGGTTTTTATAAAATATACAAAATATCGCAACGTAATAAATATTTATTTCTATCAGAGAACAGCCCACCGCTTTAGCATATGTCCAAAAACCTGCAATTTATAAAAGTAACCTGTGTTGAACATAGCTTTTAAGTTGTAAATACCTTGTCACATTCGAGACTCATTCTATTTTATTCTCCGAAAGTAATCTGTATAACTTCGATATTGATATATGCAGAAATATAAACGAATGCAATACTTAAAAAAAAAATAGGCATGGTCGCGACCCCCAAGACTCCATGCCCAGGACTCCAAACGCTGGAACAATACGCTAAAACAGCACTCATAATTTCCTGCCTGTATCCAGTATCTCAACAGATGCACTGCTTTTTCTCATAACGCTTCCAACAAATCGGCCTTCCACTTGTGTCTTTCCTGCTACTGATTTGAGGAGTTGGCTGTATTCCGCGTCATATCGGTATATTACTCTCAAGTATTCAAATGGTGACCTATCTTAACCTTGGAACAGGATGTGGTGTTCTTTCTTTTGTGTACGTCAGAATTTAAAGATGTCACCATTCTGTTACCAAGTGCAAATACTAAGTTGTTCTCGCTTTCCTTACTGTCATCCAGCCAAAATACTTTCCAGTGAACAATATAATTATTAGCGAATAATCTCAATGTGGTGCTGCTCCTGTTTGACAAATTATTAATGTATGCTGAGAACATTATCCGCTCTATTCTCTTCTCTTCTTTCAAGCTTGATTATGTCAAGCTTTTTCGTGCACTTTTATCACCCAGATGCGCCTGTATTAATGGGTAACCTTACCCAGATGTACGGATAAACATCGCAGTTCCTCGCTCCTGCGATCTCCTCGATTATAATTACCAACAATGATCACCATGCTTGTGCGAGCGTGGAGGCACTCCCACCTAAAAAAAAAAAAAAAAAAAAAACTCTTCTCTGGGGAATACCTGACACTACATCTCCCGTTATATTAGTTTCACATTTTTTGAGGCAGTCACAAATTTTTGAAGACATTCCGTATGAAAACATCTATAATGTGGTACAGTGCCTCCTTTAGTAGATCTAGAAAGGCGGTTGTCTGTTTACCCGCTTCTTGTATCACTCGAAATAAAATGATGAACAGTGAAAATGATTAATTTGAGACAGTTGAAGGCGAGAAGGACGGAATATTTGGATTTTTCACGCCCCACTGACAGCAAGGTCATTCGGTACGGAACTCGCAACCGGACGGTGGAGAAATAGGGAAGGAAATCGGTCGCGTACTTTTGAGAGTAGGCATCGAGTCATTTGCCTTAAACAATTTGGAGGGACAACGGTAAACCTAAATTTAGATGTATCCGCAGACGGAGCACGTACTTGGGCGATTAATCGTAATAATTCCGCTTCGTAGCGGTAGAGGTCACGAATTAACTAAACAAGGAGCGAGAGCAGCACGAGCTTGGCGCTCCGCGAGCTGACGAAGCTGTAGCGCGCGCGCCCCTGGCTACGCGGCGCTCAACTGTCGGCGTCGTTACGTCACCGCGACGGTGCTGCCGCCTACCGGCTCGCCGGTTTCGCTGACACGGCGTTCTCTTCGGTTCAGCATCTCGGCAGTTAGCTGGTCTTCGCCTGAGCCACTGCTTCCGAGCAGTACATCCGCGACGATACAACATTACTGTGGTCACGAGTTGCACGCAGCGTACGCCTGAAGGTCTTCTAAATGCTTTCACCGCCGAAAAATTAAACGATGCACTGGTCGTGTGTAGATGAAATGAACATTTTGACAGTTCTCCCACTCACCAACAGCTAGAGAATGAATTTTTCTGAAGAACAAAAATTGAAAAATAGTGTAATTGGTTAGAAACGATAACAAACTTTAGCATGAATAGAGAACTGGCAGAGAGTAATGCACATCATAGGCGGGTCTCGTGTTTTTCGAAGAAAATGTAAACCAATTATAAAAAAGTACCTTGTATCTTTAGGAACTGCGTGGAAAAGGATAGTTTTCATTGTTGGATACAGTAAGTGTTCGTTCAGCGCTACTGACGGATGCAGCTGAGACTACACTTCTTAAAACCATATATTCGGATCTTTTTTATGATCTAGTTGGTATTCTCAGTATCGGTGAAAGTTGGGTTGTAAGAGCCTGTTGAGTATTTTTGGATTCTTGTGCTCATGGAATCCAGTAACACAACTTTCTCCGCGTATTGCCAATGCATACTTTGCACATAATCATGTTTGGTAAAGGTTTTTTCAAATGGTTCAAATGGCTCTGAGCACTACGGGACTTAACATCTGAGGTCATCATTCCCCTAGAATTTAGAACTACTTAAACCTAACTAACCTAAGGACATCACACACATCCATGCCCGAGGCAGGATTCGAACCTGCGACCGTAGCGGTCGCGAGGTTCCAGACCGAAGCGCCTAGAACCGCTCGGCTACAGCGGTCGGAAAAGATTTGTGACCTTGTCAATCTATTAAACGCACACACAATCCGAAAAGAATCAATAAAATCTATATTCGTCAGTCACGTCCTGTTTCAAATCGTTAGCATACCTTTCAGAAACGCAATGTATTTCTGAAAGAGAAGAATATTTCCGCGATAAATTAGTGGTAATCTGTGTTGTTTAACGGTTGATAAGCTTATTGTCATCTGAATTAAAGTATCCGAAACGCGTTCTGAGTAATAAATATAAATTTTAGTGATTGGGTGCTGCAATTTTTATTCTCGAATTTTACTGTGAACTGTACAATATTGAAGCGACCAGTGATGACTCTATAAATGTGCACTACCACTGAAGCAGCAGGCCCGCCTGCATTAGGAATATGTTATTGGACGAATAGTTCGGCCACTCGTTTATTTAATTCCGATACAATTTATGTGGAACGATTTCTGGGACTCTCACCAAACTGCTGACTCCAGTTACGGAAAGCACGAGGGGACTTCAAAATGTATGTTACACAGTATTATGGCAGGCCAAGTAACTTTTATGGAGTGCTGCACTACACTTCAAAGAACACAGACACCTGACACTATTTTTCAACGTAGTCATCGATCTCTGTAAACAACGGTGGGAACGGTCTACCAGGCACCCAGTTCCTCAACGGCTGAAGTCTGCCGTGTGGATGTCCTTATCGCTTGAAAATCTATACCCCCCCCCCCTCCCAAATGTTCTCAAAGCTTGCCGAAAAGATGGTGCAAGACCTGTACTTCCCAATCAGCGTCACCCACGTCTGTGCGCCCTTGGTCAAATTGTTGGCGCCATTTCACTACGTCTGAACGTGACACTGAATTTGGTCCATATAGCACCAGAATTTTACGGTGAATCTTTCCGCAGCTTAGACGTTTTACTAACACGAATCTTACTTTGGAGCACTTTTCCGGCTGTCACGTCGTTTTCCTGTAACACTGCGATGGGCCTGTTGTCCGTGCCGCAGCAGAACTGCCTACGCAGAAAACCGGGAAAACATCCTCTTTTCTGTGAACGGGACGCACTAGTTGCGCAACTATCTTAGCGTGAGCCGACGTGTGGAACTTACTTTCTGAACTCCATACGTACTTATCCGACAAACACTTATCTATGTCACCTCACTTACTACATTTGGAACATTTTAAAATCAAGACGGAAATGGTTTTATTTATTTACGTTTTTATCAGTACCAGTTTAAAAATCTCTACCGCTGCCTGAAAGGACCAATTACGACGGGAGAGAACACGTTTGAGGTTGCTGTCCACTCTTTGTCAATGTGGCGGGAAGGAAACACAGCCTGACTCTTCGCACCGTTTACAAGCAACTGTTGGCGAATCCTGCAAAGCATCGCCCCATACTGCTTAAGGGCGTTAAAAACTCCAATGAATAATCTGAAAACGAAACAAACGAAAATGCGAAAAAAGTTAGGTTCGTTGAGGACTATTGTAGCATTATGCTGAAATTATTTCAGTGAGTGTGGTAAATCAGCAGAGTGGCAACTGGAGCAATGGGAATAATATCGGTTTTCTTTCATCAGATCCACGTATCTTATTATTGCCAGATCGTGTAAGATTAAGCGTAGCTTCTCACTGAATCTTCCCTCAGAGTTTGGAGTGAGGTGAAATTGTTGGGGATCTTGCGGGTGTTGTTGATTTTGCACCATAATCAAATCTGGCACTATTGCGAATTAGATATGAAGGCTCAGAGGTAAATGACATGGGCGCCCATGTAGCTGTTTCTGCATCCGCGAGAACTATTTACGTTGCACAGGCAGCTCTAGACAATATCGATTATCGCAATATTCCTGATGATACATACGAGTGGTTACGAGAGAGCCTGAATATCATACTAGACATAATTACTTTTTAAGAAGCACACATTTGTAATAAATGTGTTCTCTCCCAGATAAGTTAGTTATTCGAGGACAATCATCGTTGGATATCAGTCAGTTTATCGTAAACGTTATGCGCGAGAATTTGCTCGTCTTGTAATGCTGGAGTGGACAAAAATGGTTAAAATGGCTCTGAGCACTATGGGACTTAACATCTGAGGTCATCAGTCCCATAGAACGTAGAACTACTTAAACCTAACTAACCGAAGGACATCACACACATCCATGCCCGAGGCAGGATTCGAACCTGCGACCGTAGCGGTCGAGCGGTTCCAGACTGAAGCGCCTAGAACCGCTCGGCCACACCGGCCGGCGCTGGAGTGGACAGATTGCCGCGAGTTACACAAATAAGAAGAGCCTCTTCCCTTCCCTTCCCTTCCCTAACTTTCCCCTAAAATGGCCCAATCTTTGTTCTGGTCTTCGTCTTGTGCAGCAGAACAGACTTACTTTAACTGCATGCCTCTTTCGTATTATATTTTCTGAGACGCAATTTATCTGTGTTTTCTTACAAGAGAGAGGGATAAAGAAAAGAGAGGGAAAGAAAGAGAAAGAGAGAGAGAGAGACAGAGAGAGAGAGAGAGAGAAGAAAAAAACTTGTTAATTTCTCAGTTGACTCCTAATAGCTTGAATCACTGATTCTTACATCGGGGCAAGGTATGGACACGTCACCTTTTCTAGGAACACGTCTAATAAACTGCTATGAAGGCGAATAGATCTTCTTCACAGAATACTTACTCTTACATATCTAAGCTTTCACTGATTTCCCAAAGCACTCCATTCTTATTACGATGCAGCTGTTTCATAGCGCATCGGCCACTTAGTCTTGTCTTTATTGCCTAATTGCTTTGTTCGTCAATGACGTCGATGAGTGCTTAGTCTAGTCTTTTTTCTTTTAAAACCTGTGTTCAATGTGGCTCCTCTAGAAGCTTTCGTCGTAGATTTGATTTTTGTTTGCTTTATCGATTAGTCTTAATTTCTTCTTATTTGGGTTACAGTTGAGTGCGATTTTCCCTTCTCCATTGTCTGTCTCTCACACATCTGCACCTCCCATCTTAATCGTTTCTTCTACGCTTCCGTGTCTTACTTTCACCTTCTCTCTTTCACTTTTATTAGGAAAAAACCTCCCATGGCTATAGAAGCTGACTGGATGGAGAGGTTCCAAATAGGTGTACTCTCTCGTTTCTACCGTCATACGATCTTGACATGATTTCTTCTCCGTTCTATAGACAGTCTGTCAAACATTAAAATAAAATATTTCCTGGAACAGCGTACAACAGTAAATGCACCTACGTTATACACTGTTCATATCATACTCTAAACCGTGTGGCAACATTCTTTGCTGGCTCCGTTCTAGATAGAGGTCGCGTTCCAGCCCCTACAGTTCGTATGTCACATGACAGTATTCGAAACTTGAGCTGTGCTGTAATTTCCGTTGACGTGTGGGTCGAGCTTTTGATTGTTAAGTTACGTTCTCTCTGATATTTATGTCCTCCGTCTCTGCAGTTGATTGTTACAGGGAAGCCCTGAAATAGGTAGCATTTGAGACGGGTACTAAGCATACCGGTTGTAAACAACTCTCTGACGCTTTTGAGAAACTCAGTTTCAGTTAGTCGCTTAACTGAGAAAATACGAGCTTATGGAAAGTAAGACTAAACATGTGACTACAGGTGGGATTTTGTTGCAGACGCAGCCCATTATGTATGTTATTCTCAATGGAATGAGGTCATTAGAGACAGAGTGTGTCGCAAAGACGTGTGATCAGGCCTTAGCAGTTCATAAAATATTGGAATGATGTATCCGTGGAACAAGTACTGAAATTTATACTCATTGCCGACGTATCGGCCTTAATGTAAAATTGTAGCAGTGTCGTCAGACTTCAGACGGCATCAGTACATTAAGCCGCACTGCTGAAATCGTCGTCCGCATGCGCTTTTGGACTACTTCAAGAAGTCGCTACTGTCTGATGTCGGAGTCGCTCTCTCTACGCACAGCTTACGCTGTTCAGTACACCTAAGACAGCTGGAAATCACGGAAGAGTTACAGAAAGGCAACGATTTAGAGAAATACTGGTAGCTACATCTCTTCAAAAAGTAGGACTATTACAAAGGGCACAAGTAGGCATACGAAAGTCATACTGCAGTAACAGAGCATGGCAGTGCATCACAAAGCAGTAGCCAATGCCGGAATATTTGGTCACGTGTGCCTAAGAGCATGCAGATCAAAGTGTGCGCAGCTATTCGTAGGCTAGATAGTAATTAGTTTGTGAGGCCGGGCGATTATAGAGCTTCAGGCTGATCCATACTTCTGTACTATTCATTTGTTGCGATCTTTGTCACATGGAACTGACGTGATAAAGGAGATTCAAATGGAAGATTTGCATTCTTCACGATTTCCTCAATCGTTATGACTGTGCGACAGCAGAAGGTAGACACTACAAAAAATCATTGTGCTTCACGATAAGGTTAATTTGTAAAATTTCGAGAACTGCTTTCACAACGGAGTCAGAGAATGTGTGTGTCGCCTGGCCGCCCTGTTACAGAAATTCGCATTGCTGCTGAAGCGCATTGGTCATTATTGTTTCAGCACCTCTTGTGAATGGCACAGCAAGGGCATCCTCCCTCTGCACACGGCAGTGTCACGTGAGACATACATATAAATTTTTCTTCTTCAATATAAGACAGAAACAAATAAAGAGGTTCCATGGAGGAAAGCGAAAATATCACACAGAAACATGGGAAGATCGATGACTTAATCCCACGCGCTGAATAGGCAGTTAATGATGCATGCTCTCGTTCTCGCCATAATACTGCTAGCTCACTTGAGAAGGCGAAATTTTTTGGAAACATATGATTCAAAATATCGTTTATACTAATGGTTCAAATGGCTCTAAGCACTATGGGACTTAACACTTGAGGTCGTCAGTCCCTAGACTTACAGCTACATAAGCCTAACTAACCTAAGGACATCACACACAGCCATGCCTGAGGCAGGACTCGAACCTGTGACGGTAGCAGCAGCGCGGTTCGAGATTGAAGCGCCTAGAACCGCTCGGCCACAGTGGCCGGCTCGTTTATACTAAACCAAAAGAAAATAAAGTCTGTAAATGAGACACCTGGTGACCTAGTCGTGAGAGATAGGGAAGAAAGCAAGAGACGCGATGTACACGTCACCGGAATAACTGCCGTTACTCTGTTAACGATTCCAGCTTCTGAGTGGTCTCCGATAGAAGTATAATACACATCAAAGTTTACTCAATTTGCAAACAGATGGGACACTCGAATTTCCCTCCTTCTTAGAGTATATAACGACGTGGCGACACGAAAGGCATCCGGCAAAAGACATATAGTAACTGCCCACACAAGACGGCAGGAATGCCCATCGTGTATGGATCCAAAACGGTGAATACAGCCAAGAAGCGAAGAGAGAGAAAAAATAAGGAATGTTAACGATGCAGAACACAGACATAGGTGGAAGCTAGCACTCGCAGAACTGTTGTAAAACCGAGCGAGGTGGCGCAGTGGTTAGACACTGGACTCGCATTCGGGAGGACGACGGTTCAATCCCGCGTCCGGCCGTCCTGAATTAGGGCTTCCGTGATTTCCCTAAATCGCTCCAGGCAAATGCCGGTATGGTTCCTTTCAAAGGGCACGGCCGACTTCCTTCCCCGTCCTTCCCTAATCCGATGAGACCGATGACCTCGCTGTCTGGTCTCCTTCCCCAAACCAACCAACCAACTGTTGTAAAACTGTCTGAAAGATGGTACGTGTGTTCAAAACTAAAATCATAGATGGACATATTGAAAAAGAAAATCAGTTTTTTCTCTACACGTGAATAATTTGTGATTACATAAGGTTCACCTATAAATTCACTTTCCCAAATATTCCGAGATTAGCGCAAAATAAGAGAAGAGTGGATTGCGAAGTTCGACATTACGCCTATCCCAATGTCTGACACTTGGTGAAAGTAGCAGACCCGACGTATGGATCGAAAGAATAACCCAGTAGCGTGTGCGAGAGAAATCCTCGTCTCTCGGCTCATTTACACGACAGGCAGAGTCACACTGTTGGCCGCCTCCGCCCTGGGGAAATCAGGCTGCCGAAACATTCGCTCTGCAAGCGCGATTGGGCATTGGGCCCTCCTGTCGGTCCGCTGGCTGGGACTCGCGCAAGCATAAGAATCCTCTATCTGTACAAATGCTCTCTCGTAAGGGCAACACGAATCCAAAAAATGGAAATAACAGTAGAAATTATTATTTTTATATAGAAATAGATTTCGCGTGGAATTGAGTCACTTCTTTACAAATTGTATCAAAACATTTCGACAATCTGTGAACCAATTTCGTACTGTTCGTTTGAGCAATACAGGCATCCAAAGTGCAAAGTGAAGACTTGATCAACTTTTAAATTGCAGAAACAAGTTCTTGCTATACGATGTAGACTATCACGAAATTTTATAACCGAAAAAAGGATAAATTCTTTGAATTCATGTATTCACGAAACCAGAAACACTGGAATGATAATTTTCTGTGTCGTGAGTTCTCCTCCATCCGCCGCCATACGAGTCCCCTTAATAATATGAAGCGACTATATAGGAAGGCAAAGTCTAGATGGAAAGGTGTATGACTGAACAGACGAGAGCTAGGGGTAATGCACAGCAAGCGTAACTGCTACAGCATCAAATTTCAATCAGTGGGTGGCCAGTAAAAGAATTATCAAATTACTTATCACACACTCTAATAAGAGCTCGCGACCGCCGTTTACAATGAATGCTGCTTCTTCCCTAACGACCTGATTCTAACTTTTCCCTTCACGCATCTAATCGCAAGAAATTTAATATCATAAGACACATAGACCAACATAGGTTCTACAATTATAATACAGTGGAGAAACTAGCTTTAAATGAGCTCAAAATATATAAGGTACGCGCTCAAATATGACAAGGAGTAAGCAGCGACATTCTTGAATGGCGTTTGGCTCGAGTGAATCAGAGAAATTAAATTAGTACGGTTCTAAAAGAACATGACACACATCTATCCAACTACAAGTCCTGCATCATTCAGTTAGGCCGCGTTACCCTGAACATAACGGCAAATTAAACAAAAAATGAAAAATTACAAATACGCGCCTCTACTCCAGTTACCTAAGAAATGTGCAACATTGATCTTCAGGTAGTGAACACAGTTGTGAGACAGACCTGAGGTGGGGAGGATGTATAGAAATAGAGAAAGAATCTATTTGTGTGTAGAATCTAAATATGAGTTATGCCTATTCAGAAGTAAAGGAGGAGCAAAATTTACGATTCCTCATGAGAGATACAGATTGTAGGTCGTCAAAACGGCCGAATTTGGCTGGAAAAATTGAGCACACGCAGGATGACGTTAATTAACAGATGTTCCCACAGCTTTCACAGAAAACCTGTGCAATGTTATTCGTTTGGTTCTTGTGTCACGCGGGATTGACTCTGTTGAAGGTAACAATTTTTTCTACTATCACTTAATCATTTCATATTAAAAGTTTGGAATTACGTTTTGTTCATAGGTGTTTTCGGAGGAGGAAGAAACGCAGTGACGATTCTGTGAACGCAACCAGCGTTTTACAAACCTACACTTTACAGTCGCTATGAGAGGTATCGCGTACACTCTGTGCGTTGAGAGGTCTCGTAATGAACGTATTTCTTATGCGACCACTGCATAGGAGTGCGTGTGTTCGTAGATTACTTTCACTTTCCTCATTTGACTGGGTCTATAAATTTTACAGTTTCCAACTGGAGTATAGTAGTTTTTAATCGATATTATATCAAATGATATGAACAACGTTTCCATTAACATCCAAATAAACTGAGCAAATTGTGTAAGCGTAGGTTTCCGCGGCCGTTGTCATCTTCAATAAAATTCTTCAGGGTATCAGACCGCATCGTCATAATTTAAAATGCGCATTTTAAATTATGACGATGCGGTCTGATACCCTGAAGAATTTTATTGATCAAATTGTGATTATCCCAGCTGTCCTTCAATGTAGACCTACAATATATCCTGCCAAATACGGCGCACTGGATCAGTAATCTAGCATATATGCATCGGAGAATACAACTTTTTTATGCGGTATCTAAAGAGTATCTGTGCACTACAATGCATCTTTCCTTTACCGTACTCTTGTACTTACGTCGTTATGGGTGACACTATGTGCAGCTTTGTTAACACGTTCCTGTACGTTTCTGTATTCATGCACTTGTAAGACAGCACTAGTTTCTTCCTGGCTTCCCAGTTTCGTAGTGGAAGGCTTAATTAGGCTTTTCCATAAGTAGAAATTCGGCAGTCCACATTTTGCTCGGTTTAAGGTGATCTGACAGTTTTTCAGGCAAAATTCAACGTTAACATGACCCGGCTGTCTATCCGACATCTTTCTTATGTAAGGCTTTATAAGTGGCTTATCTGCAAACAGCCTTAGCTTATGTAGTGTACTTCCAACAATAACAGTGAGAATTAGTTGTCGTGATGTCTCGTGTCGAGAAACTTTCAGATTTGTTAGCTAAAACGTCTGACATCCTAAAACGTCTGACATCCTATTGACGTCAAAGTCAGAAGAGGAACACTACTTCTCCTTTTGTGGGAAAATTAATGGAAGGGATTAGACAGTTAACCATTGAAGCAATCTTTCCAGAATAAAACTACGAGGACATAGTGAAAAGTAATGCCATCGAATTTTTTATGTGAAAACGCTTTAAGCTTTTAAATAAAGCAAACTGTAGTAACATTCAACATCTTTATCCTTCAAGTCAACTTATTTATTTCTCAGCATAGCCACCCTGGCGACGAATGCATTTCTCCCAGCGAGAGACGGTTGTTGTTACCGTTGCTGTAGAATGTTTGATTTTGTTGACGGAGCCACAACTTCATCTTTCTTCGCATTACTTCATGACTATCAAAGAGAAGTTCTCCTAGGTGTTCTTCAAGCTATGGAAACAGATGAAAATCGTACAGGGCCAAGTCCGAGCTGATCACTGATCGATGACAGAGATTGCTGCAAATGTTGCAGCTCTCGTTCGTGGTCTGGCATTGTCATGCTGAAGCAGAGGGTGCTCCATGTGTGGAAGAACTCTTGATTTCGTGCTTTCATTTTTCTGTGGGTCCCTCGAGCGCCGACATAGGTGCGTTTCGGAGCCCTCTAAATGCAAAGGATTTCAAGTTTCATTAGCGAAGCTGAAGACTCGTCCGAGTATTATGGATGGAAAGTAATGTCCCAACCGTCATTAATAACAGAAAAAAATCGGAACATTACTTTCCAGCAAGCCCTTGCAACACTGACAAAGGTTCGACCGGTTTTCAAGACTGGCTTCTACACATTACAATCCTCTTACTTGTCTCAGTGCCACCTCAGAGCTAACAATGTATCATTGGAAGTTTATGCTATCATGGCAAATTTCCGTGAGGTCACTAATACTACAAATTTTGAATTATATTAGAACAAAATAGTTTTGGCGAGATATCTACGAATCTGTTCATAATAAAACTGGATGTAAAATAATTCTAATAATGGCGACGCTACATTCAGATACATGTTCATCAACCTTCCTATCAAGTGGCAAAATTATAGCAGACGAAGACTGGGACTTATTAACAAGGCGCATCGAATTAATAAAACTATCTTCGACATTGCATTTTTAATGTCTGTTTTATTTATGTTGTAAAAGCACTTATTGTAACAGTGTACGATGCGCGCACTTTCAGTTAGGTATTGGTTCAATTCTGTTACGCCTAACAGCTCTTAGGCATAAACAATGCCACCTGCCATCTGAAATAGACTCCCGAAGTATAACATTCAGCTCCTTTCAGAGCGATTGCTACTGTTTCTCGTGTGACAACAATCCACGTTTGCAATAATGACATAAACCGACGAGAGTAAGGAGTGAAGATGTGTTCCAAGGGCATCTTTTGGTGAGAGAAGTGTAACTTTATTTCTATAGATTTTCCTTGAACTTTCTGTTTTCATATTTATAGTTCTCGGAAGTTTGATATATTAGAAAAATATTTTATAAGGCCACACTCAACGCACTCGGGCTGAGGAATATGGATAAATAAGGAAAAGCTGTAGATGTACTGAATGATAAACAGCCCAGCTTTTCAAAGGCAAAAGGACGTCAGAAGCAATTTTGAACTTACTGTCTTTTGAGTAGCTAGAATAGAAATTTCTACAATGTGGAATTGAAGTAAACTATTCAGTATTTTAAACGAAATACATGTTACAGAAAGAAATCAAGGTTCTAGTTGTTGATTCGCATGTGGAAGAGGTAATGAAAGAAGTGAAAGAAAATTTGCCTGCGGGAATGAAAACCCAAACAGTAACAGAAAACATCGAGGCTATGAGGTGAATATAAATGAACAAAATGAGGTGGTAAAGTGGCCATGGCGGTGAACTCGCATTCAGGAGTTTAAATCCACGGCCGACCGTCCAGATATAGCTAGGTTCTCCGTGGTTTCCTAAACAGATTAGTGTTAACCCTGGGGTAGATCGTTCCAAAGGGCACAGCCGATTTCCATCCGCCCGCATCTCGTGGTCGTGCGGTAGCGTTCTCGCTTCCCACGCCCGGGTTCCCGGGTTCGATTCCCGGCGGGGTCAGGGATTTTCTCTGCCTCGTGATGGCTGGGTGTTGTGTGCTGTCCTTAGGTTAGTTAGGTTTAGGTAGTTCTAAGTTCTAGGGGACTTATGACCACAGCAGTTGAGTCCCATAGTGCTCAGAGCCATTTGAACCATTTTTTTTTATTTCCATCCCTACCTGCGCACCGTCCGAGTTTGCGCTCCTTCTCTAATGATAGCATCGTCGACGGAACATTGAATCCAGATTTCCCATGTTTTTTACAATGAAAATCAGAGAACAGTTATCATGTCAAGCGTCAACGGAACGAAAGCGACAGTAACAAAGAATGACAGAAACTATAAGAACAAAATTCAAAACACGAGCACCGAGGAAAACACAGTCGAAGGAATGAAAACTCTGGGGTTCAGAACGTCAGAGGGCATACACAATGTGCAACAAGAACAAAAAGGAAAAGGGGACGGGGACGGGGCAGATTTTTTTTCCGTTAACGAAATGATTGTTTGAAAGTAAACATTGAATATCACTCGTGAAAACATTATAAAAAAAGTGTATCTACAACATAAAAGTACGCGGAACTAAAACCTCTCCAAAGATGAATCAGGAGAAAGAAATTGTTTTTCTTGCGGAAGGTATTTGTGCAGCACACATTATATATGACGACAATTACTCGCAGGTAGGCAGGTTATTGATAATGTATGGGACAGGAAAGATGAAGGAATTGGAAGAAACAGACAACTTTAAACGAGACCAATGACTGTATGGAGATAATGTAATCCGTGTCTTCTCTTAATTTTATCGTGTTGTAGATAGGTTAGTGTCTGCTAGAGATAGGAATAGAAAAAAAATCAAATAGTAGTTCAATTAGCGGACTGGTCATTTTATTGGTAATACGTCGTCCCTCGCAGAAGCTGACTTGTAAATTTTCTACTGCCGGTTATTCTCACTACGTTATTCTCTAGACTAGGTCGGTGACCTACGGCTAGAGTTTTTTCACAGAATTTTGCTATAAAAAGGGGCCGCCGAGACGATGGGAGGGTATCCGGCCCTCCTGGTTGTGGGTGGCTGTGAGCAGTTGCCAAGCTGATGAGTCAAGTCATAGCGGTGTGAAAAGCCACAAAGCCGCGAGTGGGAGCCAAAGAAAAGGGAACGTGCGTCAGACGCGGGATCAACACCTCGCCGCGGCGGGCTGCTGAACTTGCGGCCCCGCAGATAACAGCAACGACAGGTACACTGCAAACAGCGACCTCGCGCATCGCTTACCAGTCCTACAAATCCATTTGCCGGATACACGTTCTACAGAAAAGTGGGTGCAACATATACGTCAAATGTTTTATCAGAATATTTTGTTTCTTACATAGTATGAATTCCAGTAAGAGAACGTTGCATACATAATCAGAATATTTACTTTTTATTCTTTTTGTCAATTGTCTTCAGGTGATGCTCTTTTTCTGAATATAAGTGATTTTTTTACCAGTGATCTGAGTACTAGATGATGTATGTTCGCAGCGGACAGAGTTCACTGTACTGGCTTCAAATTGTCAATCAGAGAGAACTTTCGAAGAGATCTGACAGGGGAAACGCCTCATCGCATCGCCTTCAGATTTGGTGGTAAGATGGCCCGTAAATAACTGTACACAGATTGTGCATGAAAACAGGAAGAACTGTGAAAAAAGAAGAAAACTCGAAACAGTAAACGGTATAAACTCAAGATGTGCAACATCGAGCGACAGCGAGCAGTCGAGGCGCCGTGGTTATATGGTCACGCTGTTGGGACTGCGAAGCGTGTTCAAATCTTCTTCGTGCCAGTATGTATATATATTTTTCACAGAGTTAAGAACTGTCCGTCCGGCCATTGACGTGTCTGCTCGGTGTTATTCAATTTGTGTCTGTGTCATGGAGTAGTACGCTTGCAACAGCGAGGCGTAAGGAAGGGACCCCCACATGTATGTGCCTCCTGTTTGTTCTACACAAGTACCACATGTTATGCCTCTTGCGTTCTGTTTTGAAAGTTTTCACTTCTGAACTCCTCTGTTGTAACATAGTTCATATCCGATTATTTATTGTTTTCATTTCTGTGAGAGGTGTATGCGACATCTCACCTGCTGTCACTATTCGTCACATTAACTTGCGACGGTAATGTTTTCTTTCCACATGACTCATATTCTGTAACCAATGTACAGTATGATAACAGTCAAGACTACAGAAGGAGAACGGACACGTCAGTATGATAACAGTCAAGACGACAGAAGGAGATCGGACACGTCAGTAATCAGACGAGAAGTTCATAATCATGTAAAAAAAAAAAAAAAAAAAGAGTGTGACACGGGGGAGATTTGAACGAGGATCTCTGACTTGGCAGTCCAGCACCGTGAACACACAATCACGACGTCGTGATTACCATGCGCTCTATGTTGCACATCTTGAGCTTGGACCATTCACTGTTTCTATTTTGCTTCTTTTTCACAGTTCAGCATACCTTCTTCCTGTTTTCACGCTTGACCTTTGCTCAGTTTTTGACGGGCAATCCGCTGGCTGGGACATTTTACCACTAAATCTGATGGGGGGTGGGGGGGGGGGGCTATGGGGATTTTCCCTTGTGAGCAGTACGACAGCTTGAACTCACATGATGCAGTCATCTCTAACAAAAAGAAGGGGTAGAAAACAGCACGAAAATATATTACACATGCTTTAATATGGTTAAGGAATTACACTAAGTTGTGTTCGTAATGACTAGGCTCTCCCTCGCAATACGACAGTAATGGAGCAAAATAATTAGTCTGGAACATTAGAAACGGAGCACTAGCAAAAACTAAATAACCACTGGGGAACAAAGAGACCGAGTCTTTGTGTAATGGACATTCCAGAAGTGACTTTTATGAGGTACGAAAACGACAGATTGCTCTTGCTAGAATGGACAAACAGATACTTGAATGAATCTTCTCTAAAATAAAGGGGTACTATTTAACCACGCTCGGTAATATCATAAAATACTCGTAAATCGGAACCAGGATGCATAACGCATAAGGAAAAATCATATTATCTTCTCAACATGCAGTACAAATAATTTCATGAAAAGGCGGTCGCATCTCGCCATAAGTGATGTATATACTTCAAAAAAACCTTCTCTACATCTTTTAAAAATTTTCTTTGTCGATCCATATAGCAAACAATTGGTCAACACATTTCGGCTATTTCGAAGTCAGCATATCAAACTGATGTGCATTGAAATGCTATAGTTCTTTAAATTTATAACAGAAATTTTCTAGTCAGGAGTTCCGCACTTTTTAAAATTTTTCTTTTCTCGTTGAGACATGCGAGTTGTCTAAAGCGAGCTCTCTTTGGCTGCAAAGTGCTGTCTCTTCCAGAGAAAAATACGAACCTCAACATTTCTTTTGTCCAGCTATGAAAGACAACACATCAATGTCAAAGTCACCCAGCATAAATCACATTTGTCACATTTGTTGTGAAACGCAATGCCATCAGTTAGAGGATCACTAGGCAAATATTTTTGAATTACAGAGGTCGTTTAAAATTGAAATAAAATATATTTATTATGTGATTCTATTGGACCTTCTTTTCGTATCGGCGGGGATGTTAAAAAAATTGCCTGAAGGGCCTTCGTGTGCCAGATAGTCTAGATATAAACCGCTAGAATTTGTCATTATCATACTTCCGAACAGAGGCGAAATAGATTAAATGGCTCCAGATTTGTATTCTTCCCCATGAACCATGGACCTTGACGTTGGTGGGGAGGCTTGCGTGCCTCAGCGATACAGCTGGCCATACCGTAGGTGCAACCACAACGGGGGGTATCTGTTGAGAGGCCAGAAGAGGGGCAGCAGCCTTTTCAGTAGTTGCAGGGGCAACAGTCTGGATGATTGACTGACCTGGCCTTGCAACATTAACCAAAACGGCCTTGCTGTGCTGGTACTGCGAACGGCTGAAAGCAAGGGGAAACTACGGCCTAATTTTTCCCGAAGGCATGCAGCTTTACCGTATGGATAAATGATGATGGCGTCCTCTTGGGTAAAATATTCCGGAGATAAAATAGTCCCCCATTCGGATCTCCGGGCGGGGACTACTCAGGAGGACGTCGTTATCAGGAAAAAGAAAACTGGCATTCTACGGATCGGAGCGTGGAACGTCAGATCCCTTAACCGGGCAGGTAGATTAGAAAATTTAAACAGGGAAATGGGTAGGTGGAAGTTAGATATAGTGGGAATTAGTGAAGTTCGGTGGCAGGAGGAACAAGACCTTTGGTCAGGTGAATACAGGGTTATAAACACAAAATCAAATAGGGGTAATGCAGGAGTGGGTTTAATAATGAATAAAAAAATTAGAGTGCGGGTAAGCTACTACAAACAGCATAGTGAACGCATTATGATGGCCAAGATAGACACGAAGCCCACGCCTACTACAGTAGTACAAGTTTATATGCCAACTAGCTCTGCAGATGATGAAGAAATTGAAGAAATGTATGATGAGATAAAAGAAATTATTCAGGTAGTGAAGGGAGAAGAAAATTTAATAGTCATGGGTGACTGGAATTCGAGTGTGTGTGTGTGTGTGTGTTGGGGTGTATGGGCGCTCAACATCGATCTGGAATTCGAGAGTAGGAAAAGGGAGAGAAGGAAACATAGTAGGTGAATATGGATTGGAGCTATGAAATGAAAGAGGAAGCCGCCTGGTAGAGTTTTGCACAGAGCATAACTTAAAATCATGAAAGAAGGTTGTATACATGGAAGAATCCTGGAGATACTAGAAGGTATCAGATAGATCATATAATGGTAAGACAGAGATTTAGGAACCAGGTTTTAAATTGTAAGACATTTCCAGGGGCAGATGTGGACTCTGACCACAATCTATTGGTTATGAACTGTAGATTAAAACTGAAGAAATTGCAAAA
Organism: Schistocerca cancellata; assembly: GCF_023864275.1. Lineage (NCBI taxonomy): Eukaryota > Metazoa > Arthropoda > Insecta > Orthoptera > Acrididae > Schistocerca > Schistocerca cancellata. The sequence continues at coordinate 398,779,923 of NC_064634.1, read as the reverse complement.
AGGTGGGAATTTAAGCAGATGGGACCTGGATAAACTGAAAGAACCAGAGGTTGTACAGAGTTTCAGGGAGAGCATAAGGGAACAATTGACAGGACTGGGGGAAAGAAGTACAGTAGAAGAAGGATGGGTAGGTCTGAGGGATGAAGTAGTGAATGCAGCAGAGGATCAAATTTGTAAAAAGACGAGGGCTAGTAGAACTCCTTGGGTAACAGAAGAAATATTGAACTTAATCGATGAAAGGAGAAAATATAAAAATGCAGTAAATGAAACAGGCAAAAAGGAATACAAAAGTCTCAAAAATGAGATCGACAGGAAGTGCAGAATGGCTAAGCAGGGATGGCTAGAGGACAAATGTAAGGATGTAGAGGCTTATCTCACTAGGGGTAAGATACATACTGCCTACAGGAAAATTAAAGAGACCTTTGGAGAAAAGAGAACCACTTGTATGAATATCAAGAGCTCAAATGGAAACCCAGTTCTAAGCAAAGAAGGGAAAGCAGAAAGTTGGAAGGAGTATATAGAGGGACTATACAAGGGCGATGTACTTGGGTACAATATTATGGAAATGGAAGAGGATGTAGATGAAGATGAAATGGGAGATACGATACTGCGTGAAGAGTTTGACAGAGCACTGAAAGACCTGAGTCGAAACAATGCCCCGGGAGTAGACAATTCCATTGGAACTACTGACAGCCTTGGGAGACAAAACTCTACCATCTGGTGAGCAAGATGTATGAGACAGGCGAAATACCCTCAGACTTCAAGAAGAATATAATAATTCCAATCCCAAAGAGTGCAGGTGTTGACAGATGTGAAAATTACCGAACTATCAGTTTAATAAGTCACAGCTGCAAAATACTATCGCGAATTATTTACAGACGAATGGAAAACCGGTAGAAGCTGACCTCGGGGAGAGCAGTTTGGATTCCGTAGAAATGTTGGAACACGTGAGGCAATACTGACCTTACGACTTATCTTAGAAGAAAGATTAAGGAAAGGCAAACCTACGTTTCTAGCATTTGTAGACTTAGAGAAAGCTTTTGACAATGTTGACTGGAATACTCTCTTTCAAATTCTAAAGGTGGCAGGGGTAAATTACAGGGAGCGAAAGGCTATTTACAATTTGTACAGAAACCAGATGGCAGTTATAAGAGTCGAGGGGCATGAAGGGGAAGCAGTGGTTGGGAAGGGAGTGAGACAGGGTTGTAGCCTCTCCCCGATGTTATTCAATCTGTATATTGAGCAAGCAGCAAAGGAAACAAAAGAAAAATTCGGAGTAGGTATTAAAATCCATGGAGAAGAAATAAAAACTTTGAGGTTCGCCGATGACATTGTAATTCTATCTGAGGCAGCAAAGGACTTGGAAGAGCAGTTGAACGGAATGGACAGTGTCTTGAGGATATGATATGAACATCAACGAAAGCAAAACGAGGATAATGGAATGTGGTCGAATTAAGTCAGATGATGGCAAGGGAATTAAATTAGGAAATGAGACACTTAAAATAGTAAAGGAGTTTTGCTATTTGGGGAGCAAAATAACTGATGATGAAGTAGAGAAGATATAAAATGTAGACTGGCTATGGCTAGGTAAGCGTTTCTGAGGAAGAGAAATTTGTTAACCTTGAGTATAGATTTAAGTGTCAGGAATTCGTTTCTGAAAGTATTTGTATGGAGTGTAGCCATGTATGGATGTGAAACATGGACGATGAATAGTTTGGACAAGAAGAGAATAGAAGCTTTCGAAATGTGGTGCTACAGAAGAATGCTGAAGATTAGATGGGTAGATCACATAACTAATGATGAAGTATTGGATAGAATTGGGGAGAAGAGGAGTATGTGGCACAACTTGACAAAAAGAAGAGATCGGTTGGTAGGACATGTTCTGAGACATCGAGGGATCACCAATTTAGTGTTGGAGGGCAGCGTGGAGGGTAAAAATCGTAGAGGGAGACCAAGAGATGAATACACTAAGCAGAATCAGAAGAATGTAGGCTGCAGTAGGTACTGGGAGATGAAGAAGCTTGCACAGTATAGGGTAGCATGGAGAGCTGCATCAAACCAGTCTCAGGACTAAAGACCACAACCACAACAACAGATTTGTATTCTGAGTCAGTTATTTCAGACATTGCTCTCGTGCTGTGTAGGACGAGACTATGCAACTGCAAAAATGCTTGGCTTGTATTCGGAAGTAGGTGGTTCCAAAAGTTAGGTTTCTTGGATTGTATGCAGTGAGTCAAGGACATGGCCGGCAGGAGTCCCCACCATGACCACCACCACTTCCTTACTACCGGCCGATATTCAGTTACCAGCATGTCGATGGGTCGTTAAGCTATAGCAAAGACACCAATATTTCAGTTTTGGTTAATAAGCTGATCAACGCGACAGTCTGATTTTCGCGGTCCCCAAGGCCATTATCTTCTCTGCCGCCCGTTGCCCGCTGTTTTTATTTTTCTGTATCTCTAGTGTCAGCTATGGTGAATTCTATCAGATAGCTCATCGTTCATTCTTTGAATGACGCTGACTGAGAGAGAGCATCTTTTACTGCGTGAGATATTGGAAAATGCTCCTCGGGTTAAAACACATCTGACGTTTGTTTAAAGAAATGTGCCATAGTTATTGTTTTTGGGTCACGTCTTCTCTTCCAAAAACTGTGTCACAGTGGTAGGATAATCACTCAACACGGCACAGTGTAATGCTAATGCATCCCCCTCTCTTTGCGCCTGACCAGAAGGATCCTCGCAACAGACCGCCCGGGATTTTCCGCTGCTTATAACTCGGGTACTACTGGTGATAAAAAGATAGGGTCAAGTACTTTGGAAAGCCCTTGAGCTAGGGACCATTTGTATACCAAACAGAAGGTTCGTCTTAATGTCACTATCCTACAGTACAGGGTTAGAGTATGAATAATACCCACATCCTCCAGCTTAGGCAACTGGAGCAAATCGGTTGATTCTTTTTTCGTTTTGTGTGGTCTGCCTGGGCTTGATGGAACTTACGGAGGCAGCATTAATTCATGGGCGGTACCTCGGAAAACACCACAGAAAGGTGTGTTACTATATTTTCACTGTCACCATCGGACCAAAACCCAGCCGACGATTCCAAAACGGTTATGCACAGAAAATGACTGAAATTTTTACGATATGTTCTTAAGATCTCGATCTCGAATAAACTTGAAAATTTTCATGACATCTTTATGCGTTTTCACGGTACAGAGGTTCAAAGCTATTTTACTTCTACACGCAAAAACCGGTATGAGGCGTATTCTAAATAATAAATAACCACAGCAAATTGCTGAAATTTTAACAGTATATTCCTAGGCATTCATCTAGAAGAGCCTTCTACCCTTCTTCAAAAATCTTTATTCGTTATCGAGAAATCCCATGAAAAACTCGTTTTTTAGCTACCAGCCCTGGATTCCGAGACGGATATGCACAGAAAATGGCTGTAATTTTTACGATGTATTCCAAAGATCCTGATATCGAAAATCTTTATCCATTCTCGAGATACAGAGGTTCAAAGTTTTTGCACGCAAAATCCTGTTTGATGTGTACAATTAGTTTCTCTTTATTTGACTTTCACATAAGTTAACTATCTAAATTTTACTGACCAGTCCATTCCTTTTCATACGATCTACATGCCCTGCTGCAGCAGGGAAAAAAGGCAGTGAGCAGAAAAATGCACCTATTGGAGCACAAAAAGCGAATATATTCCTACTTATTTAAAAGACCCTGCCACATTCTACATTCCTCAGCATCTTTAAAAATTTTCCCAAAGTTTTTGGCATACGAACATATTCGCGCTGAGACGGAAAAATAATAAATACTGGAAGATAGTAGATCGTGGGTGCGTTATAGGGAAAGTGAAGGAGACAATGGCGGCATGAGAGAAAGATGGACACAGTGGCAGTGGAGGATAGTTGACAGTGAGAGAATAGTGCTAGGAAAAGAGTGAAAGTGCCCGGAAGGGGGGGGGATGAGGAATAAAGAGAAGAAGAAAGTGGAAGTGGGTGAGAGACAGTGATAATGAGAGAGAGAATATATGAAAGTGACAAAGAGGAAGAGAGAGATAGTGACAGTGAAAAGAGACAGCAGCAGTAGGAAGGAAGAAATGAGATATTAGCAGAAAGAGAAAGCAAGAGCGACACAATGACAGTCAAAGGAGATTGTAGTGGTAGGGCAGAACGAAGGGGACTATGGTTGTGATACAGGAGACAACAGAGTGATACAAAGACATTATGACAGTGAGTTGGGCTATATGAATGAGCGAGAAAGGGCAGCTGTGAGTGGACGGGCGCGAACGATTTACGCGGTGGACTAGTGGGTGTGAGTGGGTTACAGTTGCGGAACTTGCAGGAGTTTGACGTGCACTGCACGTTAAAAAGAACGCGAGTATGTTCGCATGCCAAAATTTTTGGAAACATTTTTAAAGGTGCTGAAGAAGGTAGAATGAGGTAGCTGGTATCCCACTTCTGAGTCTTTTAAATAAACAGGACATCCTCGCATTTTTTCCGCTGGTTACTTTATTAGTTCCATTGGGAATTAGCTGACTAGCGGGATTAGCTGCTGCTGGAAGAGTCACACGCAGACTGGAATGTACTGCGGCATTCGGTTTGCAGAAACGGCCTGACCCAAGACTTACATAGTGAGACCGGGAGGAATATAGCGTGGATTACTCGTTACTGAAGATTATGACCTGACTGAAAAAGACATCGGGATTGTAGCTACCAAAAGCAAACTTCCTTTTGCGATGCAGCAGCTGATTAATTGATGAAAGGAAAAAATATAAAAATGCAGTACATAAAGCAGGCAAAAAGGAATACAAACGTCACAAAAATGAGATCGACAGGAAGTGCAAAATGGCTAAGCAGGGATGGCTAGAGGACAAATGTAAGGATGTAGAGGCTTATCTCACTAGGGGTAAGATAGATACTGCCTACAGGAAAATTAAAGAGACCTTTGGAGAAAAGAGAACCACGTGTATGAGTATCAAGAGCTCAGATGGGAACGCAGTTCTAAGCAAAGAAGGGAAAGCAGAAAGTTGGAAGGAGTATATAGAGGGTCTGTACAAGGGTGATGTACTTGAGGACAATATTATGGAAATGGAAGAGGATGTAGATGAAGATGAAATGGGAGATATGATACTGCATGAAGAGGTTGACAGAGCACTGAAAGACCTAATCCGAAACAAGACCCCCAGGAGTAGACAACATTTCATTAGAACTACTGGCAGCCTTGGCAGAGCCAGTTCTGACAAAACTCTACCATCTGGTGAGCAAAATGTAAGGCGAAATATCCTTAGACTTCAAGAAGAATATAATAATTCCAATCACAAAGAAAGCAGGTGTTGACAGAAGTGAAAATTACCGAACTATCAGTTTAATAAGTCATGGCTGCAAAACACTAACACGAATTCTTTACAGACGAATTGAAAAACTGGTTGAAGCCGACCTTGGGGAAGATCAGTTTGGATTCCATAGAAATGTTGGAAAACGTGGGGCAATACTGGTCCTACGACTTATCTTAGAAGCTAGATTAAGGAAAAGCAGTTGTAGACTTAGAGAAAACTTTTGACAGTATTGACTGGAATACTCTCTTTCAAATTCTGAAGGTGGCAGGGGTAAAATACAGGGAGCGAAAGGCTATTTACAATTTGTACAGAAACCAGATGGCAGTTACAACAGTCGAGGGACATGAAAGGGAAGCCGATGACATTGTAATTCTGTCAGGGACAGCAAAGGACTTGGAAGAGCAGTTGAACGGAATTGACAGTATCTTTAAAGGAGGATATAAGATGAACATCAACAAAAGCCAAACGAGGATAGTGGAATGTAGTCGAATTAAGTCGGGTGGTGCTGAGGGAATTAGATTAGGAAATGAGACACTTAAAATAGGTGTTTTGCTGTTTGGGGAGCAAAATAACTGATGATGGTCGAAGTAGAGAGGGTATCAAATGTAGACTGGCAATGGTACGGAAAGCGTTTCTGAAGAGGAGAAATGATTAACTACGAGTATAGATTTAAGTGCCAGGAAATCGTTTCTGAAAGTTTTTGTATGGAGTGTAGTCATGTATGGAAGTGAAACATGGTCGATAAATAGTTTGGACAAGAAGAGAATAGAAGCTTTCAACATGTGGTGCTACAGAAGAATCCTGAAGATTAGATGGGTAGACCACATAACTAATGAGGAGGGCCGGCCGCGGTGGTCTAGCGGTTCTAGGCGCTCAGTCCGGAGCCGCGCGACTGCTACGGTCGCAGGTTCGAATCCTGCCTCGGGCATGGATGTGTGTGATGTCCTTAGGTTAGTTAGGTTTAAGTAGTTCTAAGTTCTAGGGGACTGATGACCATAGATGTTAAGTCCCATAGTGCTCAGAGCCATTTAAAATGCATTTTTTTTTTAATGAGGAGGTATTGAATAGAATTGGCGAGAAGAGGAGTTTGTGGCACAACTCGACTAGAAGAAGGGATCGGTTGGAAGGACATGTTCTGAGGCATCAAGGGATCACCAATTTAGTGTTGGAGGGCAGCGTGTAGGGTAAAAATCGTAGAGGGAGACCAAGATATGAATACACTAAGCAGATTCAGGAGGAGGTAGGTTGCAGTATGTACTGGGAGATGGAGGAACTTGCACAGGATAGAGTAACATGGAAAGTTGCATCAAACCAGTCTCAGGACTGAAGACCAGAACAACAACAGCTGCTAGGAGACAAAGTTCGACATGAAAAGCGCCTTTACTAGGTGCTGTGAGAGAGTAACCGTGGTCGCTCTACTGGCGCTGTGTACAAAGAAGGAACAAAGATCGGTGATCGACTTACTACACTCGAAAAGTGTACTAGTGTTGGCACATCAACAAAGTCTTCCTAGGGAATACTGGAACTGTTCGCTATTGTGAAAACTGTGTGATTCTATTGATAAGATTGAAAGTATCAGGAAAAGCGAGATTGAAGAAAGTGGGTAAGATGCGAGTCAACATCATCACTGACGAAAAAATTCATCCTGTTCGAAGGATGCTACTAGCAAGTCAGCGACTTACAGTCTATGACAGACTACTTTCCCCAAATCATACTGTGCTGCCAATCAAATTAGTCGAGTTCCTGAAAGTTCGTGCGAAATGATTGTCAAGATTGTTTGCTGTAGGCATGTGGAAAACTGTAACTGATTCCTCGACTGCCACGACACTAAAGGGTTGAAACGGGGGTACATCACTATGAGTGAGAGTCCATACGTCACAATGTAGAATAAAATCACACTAGATTGCCAACGAAGAAGGTATTTTGAGAAAAAGGAAATGCCACCTCTCTCTTGTCACTCAAAATCCACGAAACAGAATGACTTTATCAACTGGGCCGGTAAGGTAACGGTGTCAATTCCACCGACTTGCTGGTCTGCAATCTGGAAGCAGCCGTTGACGCGGAGCGGATGTATGAGAAATCTCGTCCACATATGGCCAGCCAAACTGTCGAAATCATTAAATATGACATACATGTAGTGAACGACCTGACCCGTGCCCCTAATCCTACGCGTTCCAACTGTCATATCTGCTAAGGGGTGTAACGCAATGGTTGACTGGTATGGCAACGAAATTGGGACTCATGGTGCGAAAATGGCTGCAGGATCAAATGGAAATCGTCGTCCTTGAGGGAATACCAATCTATCTGTAACACTGAACTAAGTGTATCGAAAATGAAGACTACTGTCTACAAAGATCATGTACTCCTTCAACCCTTTTCTTAAATTACAGATCATCAAATACGTTCATAAAATTATTGAACGCTGTACTATACTAGCTAGCTAAATATTGCTACTGAAATAAATTAAACGCACACATTTCACACATGCACGCTGTGCTCTACTAAAAAAAATTGTTGTTGCTTAAATAATGGGCAAATTGGGATCAATTCTTTTCTATCGTTTTATTTAATGTAGGCTGTGCGATCGTTCTCGTTATTTGCAATGACTGAAATGGCTTCTTCAAATATTTCGGCAATGCTGCTTGTGAGACAGCTACATGTGTGTCTGAGATGCAGCATGTAGCCTACGTAAGTCTACACACTTTGGGTCCGTTGTCGCTGAAGGTACAATCTTTAGGGTTGTTAGGCTGCGTCATGTTCAGTTTCAGTTTCTTCTACACTATTAACGTTTCGACTCCTCTGCTGGTATCTTCATCAGAATCTTCATAAAGTTAGCTAACAGTGAAGACCAGAAGATTCTAGAGGAGACCCCAGCAGAGGGACCGGAACGTTGCTCATACACATGAAATTGAAAATGAGGCGGCTTAGCGTCCTAGAAGATTTCCCTTCAATAGCAAGTATGCTGTTGTTGGTTACAATTGGTGTTCGTTTTTTTTGTAGGAGAGTGAGTAAGAAATAACTATCTGAAGCTATTAAAAAGACTTTGGCTGTTCGTATTTTCAGAGAATTTTAACAGCTTCGTTTTTCAGTAACATTAAAATGTTATTAGTTTCCAAAAACGAAATTTAATTATTACAACCAGTTACAGGACGTAGTGAAATATGCAGAAAGTTATCACGTTAGTACAAAAGAGAATGTAATATCCGTCTATACAGATCCTTTTTTCACATTCACATTTCTCTAACGTCCATAGATATTGAACGTGAGCACTCCACTCCGATATATAAAAACTCTGGTGCGGAATGTGAATTACATGTGCACTAGTTCTAGAACTAGATTAAAAAAACGTAATTAACTACATAAACTTCAAACTTATGCACTTGAAATAGGACTTACATGTATAAAAATAACGAAATTCTGATGCTAAACAAGAGAAGATGATCTTACAGAGCTCGGAGTGCACCGCGCATCGTTAATAGAATGAAAATGTTGACAGAGGGCGAATTATTTTCCGTCTGTATGTTGCGAAACGTCCCGGCTTTTACTCCAATCATAAGGGATAAAATTAAGTAGTGTAACTTGATTTTGATATATGGCTCGTTTTACTTTTAGAGGCCGACCAAATGCTCCCCTGCCCAACAGTGCTAGCCACACACGAAAGAAAAGAAGAACCACTAATGGCGATGAATCTTGAAAGCAAACAGATAGAAAAAAACCTCAGTCTGGTAAATTCGTTGTGGAGTCATCTGTGGTGTGTTAAGCGCTTGCTGTGATATATCTGATGTATTTGGAATGCCATTCCGTAACAACGTTTTGTAGGCCGCTAGATTCATATTAGGCCAGGTGTCATATATCTGATATATTTGGAATGCCATTCCGTAACAACGTTTTGCAGGCCGCTAGATTCATATTAGGCCAGCAACGAAACAGGGTAAAAATGAGATCCAGGTGAAGATTAGGGGATGAGCCTCGGAAATGTACTGCGGGAAGTTGAATACAATTTGTGAGTGTATGGACATTGCGACTGAGACCAGAATTTATGGACAGAATAGGAGCATTCTAGCCGAGCGGCTACTTTTGCTCATTCGCATCACGTAATCGTCTGCCTGCACTCGCTTGCCATCGAGGCTAATTTCGCTGCTAATTTAAGCGGCGGCGACGGGATAGCACTGGGCACCCGAAGACACTAGTGAGAGCGTAACAAGTCTGCCGTGACCGCTTGACACAGTGATGGGGATATTGAATCACTTGTGTGGAAGAAAATGTCCAGCTACGGTGGACTGCTGGACAATTGACTACTTGCCCATTACACTGGTCAGAGATATGATAACAGACGGACACGCTTACGAATCTTTCTAACAAACACTCTTAATGCTGTAAAAGTTCAAATCTGTCAAGTAAGAAAACGAAAAATGTTTTGTAGGCTACGAATATAGGCAGTGTTGAATTTAACTTACCACTGACACATTCATAAAATAATCAAATCACTCAATGAAATTTTATTTGCACCACGCTTTTATAAAGCGCCGCTCGTGCCAAACTGAGCTTGCCCGTTTCTCACATGATATACGGAGAATTATGGATGAGGGGCAACAGGCAAATTCCATATTTCTAGACTTCCGGGAAGCATTTGACACGGTGCCCTATTGCAGACTGTTAACGAAGGTACGAGCACATGGAATAAGTTCACAGATATGTGAGTGGCTCGAAGATTTCTTAAGTAATGGAACCCAGTATGTTGTCCTCGTCGGTGAGGGTCCATCAGAGACAGGGCTGTCATCAGGAGTGCCCCAGGAAGGTGTGATAGGCCCTTGTTGTTCTCTGTATACATAAATGATTTGGCGGATAGGGTGGGCAGCAATCTGCGGTTGTTTGCTGATGATGCCGTTATATACAGTAAGGTGTCGAAGTTGAGTGACTATAAGAAGGTACAAGAAGACATACAACATTTCCAGTTGGTGTGATGAATGGCAGTTAGCTTTAAATGTGGAAAAATGTCAGGAGGAAGAGGAGACCTGTAATGTTCGGCTACAGTATTACGAGTGTCTTGTTTGGCACAGTCAAGATGTTTAAATATCTGGGCGTAACGTTGAAAAGCGATATGAGGTAGGACGAGCATGAGAATGTGATAGGGAAGACAAATGGTCGACTTGGGTATATTGGGAGAATTTTAGGAAAGAGTGGTTCACCTCTAAAGGACACCGTATGTTGGACACTGGTGCGATCTGTTCTTGAGTACTACTCGAATGTTTGAGATCCGAACCAGGTCGTATTGAAGGAAGACATCGAAGCACTTCAGAGGTGGGCTGATAGATTTCTTACCGGTAGGTAACACGTAAGTGTAACGCAGATGCTTCGGGAACTCAAATGGGAATCCCTGGAGGGAATGAAACGTTCTTATCGAGAAAAAGTATTGAGAAAATTTAGAGAACCGGCATTTGAAGCTGACTGCCGAACGATTCTACTGCCGCCAACATAAATCGCGCGTAAGGACAACGAAGATAAGATACGAGAAATTAGGGCTCATACGGAGGCGTACAGACAGTCGTTTCTCCCACGCTCTATTTGCGGTGGGAAATGGCAAGTAGTGCTACAGAGAACCCTCCGCTACACATTATACGATGGCTTGCGGAGTGTCTTTGTAGATGTAGATATATCTCTTGTCTTCTTGATAAGTGTGCCACAGCAGTACAGAGTTTTAACGATGTCATTGGCAGGTGACTGTGGGTTTAATTTTCTGAGGTCGGTCAGAAATTATTAGTAACGTATCTGTTCTAAAAATGAGCTGTAAACATTTATGTTACTATCAAATAATAGTACATATGGTCTCCAATGGCACACACTGCTGAAAGAAAAAGTCAGTTTCGCTTGAACTTTGAGACGTGCAATAACAACGCAATTATGAAAAATAATTTCCAGAAATACGTTTTATCCTATCCTAAAATCATAGTAGAGTATTGTATTCTGGTCTTCAGCAAGTTTCAAAAGAACAATGCTATAATTTGCGAATACTCAGAAATAAAAAACATAAAGACAATGATATAGTTTGTCATTTGTCTCCCTCTCTCGCAATTTTCTCGGTTCTGTATCTGTAGATGTACGTAAGAATAACACGTACTGTACATAGGTAACAGTTTACTAGCAATAATATCAATATAATTATATAAAAATGTGGTTACAGCAGTGGCATATAAATAACAACATAGTATATAAAGGAATAAAAGTAACACTTTTTCATAATTAATGTTACAAGGAAAGCCGCGTTAATAAACAGTGTGCCGTAGATAAAGCGGTTCACATCACACACTAACGTATGGCGTGAGTCGTCGTGGCCCTTGAACATTGCTTTCGTCGTGGCAACTGCGGAACAGCACACGAGTGCGAGTGCGCTGCTAGCTCGCTCTAGTGGGACACGGCGGAACTATCAAGCCTGCCTTGCAAGCTAGCGAAGTACCGTCAGACCTCGGGACACGATAACGACAGGCGGATCGAATAAGGCCAAACTAACTTTGCGACGCTGCTTCCAGGCATGACGAACGCTTCCAGATTCCATTGAGTGAAAAGAGATTCACTCAGCGCATCACTTTTGTCGCATCATCTGGCTCGGAAAACAGATTATTATTAATGGTTCTACAAGAACGCCCATGCTTGTTGTTGCAAAAAGAAAAGCTCGCGAAACTGTGCCGGCTTTAGACGTGGAGTAACGCGACACGCTCCGGCGCAAACACCACAGAGAACACGTGTGCAGGAATAACTGCCATCGTTATGTCAACGTGCTCGCCCATAAGCTTCATATCAACTCATAAGTGACAGGGCATATTTGCATAGTACCGTTCACTACAAATTCTTATCGTAGAATTGCAGTTCAGCCCAAAGCAATCACCCTGTTAAGCAGTAACGGCCATATAAAAATGTAAAAAATGAATGGCAGAATCAGATGTACCACAGACATAAATTCTGCTTAGAAAAAAAAGAAAAAACTAAAAATAAATAATAACGAAAAGAACTAGCACTAGTACTTTCTGCTGGGCAGCTCTTTCCGCTCCATTGAACAGTATTTCCACATAAACTCTTAAAATTAATGTTTATATTATGTTATAATCAGCACTAGCACTATAATACAATAACACAATTAATTGTATTGCATTTAAAGAAAATGCACGTCTCTGAATTCCATGCAATTTAATGCTTCTAATTTCGCTAAACTTACAGCAATTCTCCGTGAGTAGAAGGCGCGCATATCGCAGACCGCATTGTGTTGTAGGGTGATCTTGTTAGCAAGAAGGACTTATGCTACTGACGATGTAGATAAAGAGAGAGATAATTCTTATAGTGTAAATTGTAGGAGGTCACTTTTGTCAGCTGCAGCAGGACATAACGCGGAATCTTCGGCGATGAGTGAAAATATGGGACGGACAGGGATTCGAACCCGGGGATCTCCTGCTTGCTAGGCAGTTCGGTAACTACTGCACCATCCGGGACAAAGCGTTATCGCAACTGCGCAGGCTATCTCTGCACACCTCACGGCACATCTAAATTCCCGCCGAGCGCCACCTATCCACAGTCGCTGTCCATTGACTACGTGTTCGCTGCTCAGAGATTCCCACAGGAGATCGGACGTATTCGTGCATCCGCATATATATAATTCTAATAGTCTTGTGGATGTGTCTGTCTACGCAACTAAATGAAAGGCTGTTTGTTCTGTGCCAGATGCATTTCGCTTCTTTTTATTTGTGAAACATCTTCAGTGGCCTACATATACAAAAGGAAGCGGAAGCACATGCAACAAAACAAACAGTCTATCATTTAGTTGCGTGGACGGGCCACATCCCTCAGGGTATAGAAGCAACTAAGGAACGACGGTAAACACAAAAAAGTGACGAATTGTAATAGGTTTCTGAGATTGTCTGCAGGTTGCTACGTTATGCACAGAGAAGTGGCGTTGGCGAAGGGTCACGTTATTGCTCCACTGGCATTCTTCACATATAAAAATGATTTGACGCTGTAGCAGTGCTAAATTTCTCCGCGCACCTCTTCAACCATACAACCGCCCCCTTCTCTAGTCTTAAAAGCACAGATTTAGATTTTTTTGGAGCCGGCCGGAGCGGCCGAGCGATTCTAGGCGCTACAGTCTGGAATCTCACGACCGCTACGGTCGCAGGTTCGAATCCTGCCTCGGGCATGGATGTGTGTGATGTCCTTAGGTTAGTTAGGTTTAAGTAGTTCTAAGTTCTAGAGGACTGATGACATCAGCAGTTAAGTCCCATAGTGCTCACAGCCATTTGAACCATTTTTTAGATTTTTGGAAACTTGTGATAAAACAATGAGAAATCATTTTCTGAAATTCAGGTTTTTAAAGTAATGTATTATAGTCAAAACAATAAGACCACAATACGTAACACAAACAACAGGTGCTACCGGTTGTTCCGGCCCAGCAGTACAGACGTAAGACGATTCGTTCTTCCCTATTTGTGGATGGCACAAGCGTCACTGTGAAAGACGTGGAACAAAATGTAAATGGTTTATCTAATAGAACAGAGCATAACATCAGCACTGGGTGTATGGGAATAAGAAATAAAATGATCGCTTAACAGCATCAGTGAATACACAACTCTTATATAACTGACATTTTATTATCACAGTTTGATCAAACAATCAGGACTATAGGCAGATGTAAGGCTTTCTTGTGTGTGTCAAATTCAGGGTTGTATGCAAATACTGTGTGCCGTTCTCATCCCCACAGTAACAACTCTCTGCTCTTACCACCACTGTGATTACGTTCACTTTGCAGTGTCTTATTGTATTGTGCTGCTGGGTTCCTCTGTGCTTCTATAACGATATTTTAGCCCAAAGAAGGCCTTATAGGACAATACGTAGTGTCAGTTCACAAATTTCTTGTAGGTATCCGGTTAAACGTCTCTCATTTCTGACTTTGCCATTCTAGTATATAATTCCTCATGAAATTTACTAAGTGAATAATAGGAAAAAAATATTTTCCTTCCGATAACACTGTCTTACCGATTATGCAGAAAAGCGTGGGCTGTTTAGCAGGTCCAGTTCAATAGAATTTCAACACAAATGAAAAGTGTGACTGATGCACTACTCACATTCATGGGTAAGTTAATAGGCTCCGTTGCCACATGTCTCTATTTGTTAGTGCGGAAATCATCCTCAGCAGTTTATAGTCATTTCCTCGACTTTGTCACTTGACTGAACACAGTGTCGCAAAGTATAGATTATTGGTTTCGTATTTAAAAAATACTATGCCATTCGTTTCGTGACGGAGCTATTTTAGCTCACATGGAACTATGAAACACGAGAGGAAAAAACTCCCTGGACAACCCGTATGACAAAGCAAAATGTCTCCATCAACAAATTCTAGGTACAATTAGGGTACGCTCTCTTTTTGTCATGACAGTATTTTGTAGGTTGCAGGGACAGATACTGCTTAAGCGGATTAAGTAGAAATGAACATTCATCCCACTAATTCTGCAATGAAATTCGATGTGCAAAATTACAACAGTGATTTATTCGTTATGTTTTTGTAGGACTTGGGGTAAGACTTAGGGGAAATATGTAACTGATCGTTAGCGCAGTATCAGAACTACAGTGTGAAAATTCATTAAGTGGTTCGTAGCAGGCCGCCGTTTGCATAGTCAGTATCATATAATTAACTAATCAACAGTGAATTTGTAAGAGGATACGACGTGAAAATGGCGTAGATGCGGGCGTAGTCGGCAACGTGTGTTGGGAAGCATCGATGCCCTCCCGGCTGTAAATTTATATCGTATTTAATGCGATCCGATGAGCTATTGCATGTTACGGGAGAAACTGAAAAATACTTGCACCGTTACATTTATTTCAGTTTTAACCTCACTCTTCAGGACGACAACAGTGTGTTAACAACGCCCCAAGTATTTTCGATTGTGTTTTACAAAACAATGACATAGGCATTACCGTTTAGTTTTTATCTTTATTTTTTAGCTGATGCTGTCAATTAGAAAGTTGTACACTAGATGATTACTTTGACTACAGAGTTAATTAGCCACAGATGAGAGCCGCAAGAAGGCTAGATGGAGATGACATGCGTGCAAATACGATCTGGAACGATCGCAAAATCTCAGTAGTAAAGAGAGCACATGGCATTTGGTCGTCGACAGAAGAGATAGCTTATAGCCCAAACCACTGCAGGAAAATGCGGGATTTCTGCTCAAGTGTGTGGGGTCTATAACAGTTAGATTGTTTACAAAAATAAAATTAAAAAGACTGTTTAAAGTGTTAAAGACTTATCTGGCCGGTGTGTAAGTGCAGCCTGGCTCTGAGCACTATGGGACTTGACGAAAGTGTAGCTGAAACGCCGTAGTAGCAGAACTGGCGGATAATTAAAGGAAGACAGCTAATACTTTGCGAAAAACTGCTCGGATAATTGCGTGAAATGATTTCTTGGAATTAACCTACGAATACTCTCGAAACATTTGTATACTGTCCCCGTTGGGGCCGAGAATATACAATCGAGGTGGTCACAGACCTCACAGTGACATACCTCATGTTCTATGCTTGACTGCTCAATCAGAAAAGCTTAATATGTGGCACAACAGCAAGAGACTGCTGTCATGCACTTGTGGAGTTTAGACAGACTGGCCTTCTATGGTGACTATTACGTATACTTTAATTTGTTATACAGCGTCACCGAACCAATGAAAGAGCAAAAGTAAAAAGGCAATTAAGTGTTATATGAATAGCGGAGACTTTTTGCACGGTGCGCAACCTGAGCCCGGATGAAAGGATCGCCGGCCGGCGCCACAATGCGAACGGCGGCAAAAAATGTCGCGTGGCGCGCGACCTGCCGCCGACCAAAAGCGGCTTATCCTGCTCCGGGGGTTAAGACGTCAACACAGGCAGCGAACCGCACAGCCAGCGGCGTCTGCCGACTCCAGAGTGCGACTCCGAACTCGGGCGCGAGCGCGATAGTCGATCGCTGCTCACAAGCTTCGGTACAATTTACCCTTCAGAAGAACAGCTCGGGTACGTATGAGGGCACAGTGAAAAGAGGCGATGTTCACATACAATTGCAGCTGGCTGGTGCAGCGGTTGAAAATAAAGCAGAGTGCTTTGTGCTTATTATGTGCGACGCCGTCGAAATTCTACAAAATTATCGTATTACGAGGGTGAGTCAAATGAAAACCTTAAATTTGTAACAACAAATCGATATTTCGCGTCGTTATCCTGTAAGTTGGTAAGCGTGCTACGAACAGCGTGCAGAATGGCCTGTAGTTGGCAGCATAGTGCAGATGCGCACATACGGTCGTAGTACCAGTATAAAGATGGCCACCCCACTTGCGACTTGCACCAGGGAAGAACAGCGTTCTGTTATTCGGTTTTTGCGTAGTGAAGATGTGAAAACTATTGAAATTCATCGACGAATGAAGGTTCAGTACGGTGATGCATGTTTATCACAGCGGCAAGTCCACGAATGGAGTAGGGAGGTTGCAAATGGTTTGACTTCAGTGGAAGATGCTCCTCGTCCAGGTCAGGCACAACGAGTTGTGACTCCACAGAACATTGCAGCGGTTGAAGCCGTAGTGAAGGAAAACTGCCGAGTGACACTGAATGACATTGCAACATGTTTACACATTAGTCATGGGTCAGCACACCACATTGTGCATGATGTGCTCCAGTTTCACAAAGTGTCTGCAAGATGGGAGCCATGGAAGCCTAAAATGAGAGAACGACGTGCTGATGCTTGTGAAGAACTTCTTCGGCGCTTTGAACGAGAAGGTGATGCCTTCCTTGCAAGAATCGTTACTGGGAACGAAACCTGGGTTCACTTCCACCAACCGGAAACGAGTGTCTTACTCATCCACCATACTCACCAGACCTTGCCCCAAGTGATTTCCATATGTTTGGACCACTCAGAGACGCAATGGGAGGAAAGAAGTTCCGTCCTGATGAAGAGGTACGCCACGCGGTGCATGTGGTTGCGCGGACTACCAAAAGAATTTGTTTTCTAAAGGAATTTATGCACTTTGTAAGCGATGGAACACTTGCATTGAGCATGGGGAGATTAAGTTGAAAAGTGATACAGCTTTGTACCACTTCTGCACAATAAATAATATTTAAAAAATATTTGAGGTTTTCATTTGACTCACCCTCGTAAGAACAAACGAGCTAAACGACAAGAAGCACCTGCAAAGAGCGAGTGTTGTGAAATATAACACGTAGCAGCCGGAGTTGAAGGAAGGCGAGCGATCGAGACTGACCGCGGCGGGAACGGCACTCTTGTTACAGAGTACCGAAACTGGGAGTGGACTACTAGTCCACAGTGATAAACACGAGTTGTCGCTGCTTAAATTTGCCGACACTGTTACACAACTTCAGACTAGGTTTATACTAGACGTGGAATGTAGCTAAGTTGCGGCCCCACACGACGAGCTTTTAATGCGGGTAAAACAATGATCTCTTTTATGTCTGCACAAGAAGTGTATGATGTTGCGCGGAAACAATTCTTTCCCCTCCAGGTGTAACTGTACTGGTAGTCATCTGCGGTCACATGTCCATGCGTAACGTAGGATAAATACGACACAGATGCTGCTCCGACAGAGAGGCCGCGGACACTGTGCAGAGGCCTCCATAGTGACCTCTAGATGGCAGTGTGCATGCTGTATTAGTTCCTTTGTCGTAACCACTGTGTGCGGCTGGGGCGCAAGTTGCTCCGATATTACGCAAATTGTAGTCCATATAAGGAGGTGAGTACATGTTTCCTTCAGACAAAGTTTTTCCTTGTGTTCACATATTGTATATAAAGTTCGTTTCAGCTGCCTAAATAAGTACAGACAAAGTCATAAGCGTGACTGTAGTAGAGAGCAAGCCTAACTTCGGCCATATTAGCCGTGAGGTACGACAAACGTGGGGTGTGGCGTCTGACCCTGACACTTGGCGGAATTGAGCACACAGCGATCCGGTAGGGATACTTACTGCTGTCGGATTTTATGAGAGATCTGAAAACATTACGTACTATTCAAAGCGTACCGGTGTCACTTTATGACTCTGGAAATATGTAAGTTATCTTATTTCTTACATTTTAACGTCACTGTGACTGTATAAAATTGTATTATTTACAGAAACACACAAATATTTATAACATGCCTATTCAGTACTACAGGAAGAGCACTGCCAAGACACCTCAGTGGACACAGGAAACTTTAAGAGAAGCTGTAAAAAGGCTTAAAGCAAAGGAAAAATTACTCAGGGAGGCAGAAAGGCACTATGGTATTCCGGCACGAACCTTAAAACGAAGAATGGAGTCCAGCAACCTGGAAAAAGGAAACTGGATCCAGCAGGAAAAGCTATTTGAATAATCGCCCAAGTCAAATTATAATGGTTCAAATGGCTCTGAGCACTATGGGACTTAATATCTATGGTCATCAGTCCCCTAGAACTTAGTACTTAAACCTAACTAACCTAAGGACATCACACAACACTGAGTCATCACGAGGCAGAGAAAATCCCTGACCCCGCCGGGAATCGAACCCGGGAACCCGGGCGCGGGAAGCGAGAACGCTACCGCACGACTACGAGCTGCGGACCTCAAATTATAATCAAAATAGATATTAATGTCATTTAAATAAATATTATCTGCTAATTTAGTTCGAGAAATTTATTTATATACTTTTTTTTCACAAACTTAGGTTTATTTGGAACACGATATGAGAAGATATTGGTTGCTTATATTAAGGCTCTTGCAGCACATGGGTTGCGCCTGACAGGTTGAAGGTGATAAAAGTTACATACAGAATGACATATGAAATGGGACTACCAAACAGATTCAGCAAATAATCTGCAGCTGTGGGTTACGACTGGTTAAATTCTTTCGTATGTAGAAATCCAGAATTGAGTGTACGATGGTCTGAGGGTCTTTCCTTAGCAAGAGCGACGGGAATGAGTAAGAAAATTGTTGATAATTATTTAGGTGTATTGGGAGACGTACTGAAGAAAAATGATTTATTTGATAAGCCAGAAATAATTTTTAACATCGATAAGAGCGGAACGCAGGGAACAGCCAACCTGGTTCTGTGATAACGGAAAATTGTACCAAATCTGTTCATGTACTAACGTCAGAAGAGAAAGGCGAAAATGTAACTGTTCTGGCTTGTTGTAATGCTGCAGGCCAAAAATGCCTCCTGTTCTGATATTTAAGATAGTAAACAAGAAAGCGGAGTTTGCTGATGGCTTGTCTCCAGGTTCCGACGTTTACCTGTGCCCCAAGTCATCGCACGTTAGTACAGACTTGTTCTAAACCTGGTTCACGGATCATTTCCTGAAACGCAAGCCATCGGGAAAGACCCTTTTCATTTTAGAGGGACACGTTTCTCAAAGCAGTTATCTGCAGTTGCTTCAGACAGCTGTTGACAACGATGTCGTAATGATCTGCCAATCTGGCCACTGCACTCATGCCTTGCATTCTCTGGACGTGCCATTTTCCTGGCACTTAAAAGCATATTTCCGTAAAGAAGCTTCAGCATGGGTTGCACAAAACAAAAAAAATTCTCGATATCAGATGAGTAGACCGGTCGGCGCAGCTTGGAGTAAAGCCAGGTCTGTAGGAATAGCGCTAAATGGCCTTAAAGCCACGGGCATTACTCCCTTTAACTCAAACCGAATGCATGAATACTTGTCAATGTCATGCACAAATGAATCACCACCATCACCAACAGCGCATCAAACTTCCAGTTCCATGGGTCACTCAGCTACTCCTGTTGATTCTTCCCAGAACTCTCCAGAAACTTCCTACGTCACCTGATGAAATGACACCAAATGAAGGTTATCCAGAAAAAAAAGCTCGAGGCCACAACTGCCCAAATCAGCGTCAGTAAGGCGAAAGCTCAACCCAAAGCACTTACTGACGGATGCTACAAACACTGAAGCGAAGCGTGAAAAACAAAGGTAAAACGAAATTAGAGAAACACAACACAAGGAAAAGGTGAAAACAATATCATACGTCACTTCACGAGGCAGGACGCGACCACCTTAGAGGACGATCGCAGAAACTGGAAAGAACCCAATAAATTCAGAAACCAACCGCTGCTGTGAATGTTGCGAAAACTATTTCCTAACCACAAAAAAAAAAAAAAAAAAAAAGAAGATGAATGGATCGTATGAGTTGCAACCAGTGGCTCCACGAAACATGCGCTACATAATTGGACATGTGTGTAGACTGTGTCAGGAAAGATGCTAGAGAACAAAGCACTAAGAAACAATCTATGTAAGTTTGTATCTTGTACGCTGTAACTGTAAATTAAAAAAAATAACATAAATTAATGTTGCAAATTATGATTCATTTCATGTTACTACTCAGTTGTATGACTATAGTAGTCTAGTTGTGTTATAACGCTCAGTTATATTGAAGTTGAAGAAATAAGCTTAAATTTGATTTTGATCTCCCGAGAAAACTCGGCATCGATACCGGTTTCCAGGGAGAGACGCCGACCATGCAACAATTCCTTTGTTCCTTCTTTTGTTCCTTTTATTTACACTCACTGAAGTTTCGCCCATATATGATCGAATGCAAACATTCTAAACTTACGCTCTACCAATACACAATCTGGTTTTGCGATCTGCGGCATTGCATTATACAGCCTACCAGAGAAAATAAACATTTTTCTTGTATTTACTATCTTTCTTCATCCGTGTTCCTGGCGGTTCTCTTTTATGAGAATGACGGAATTCGATGTTTTTCCGACCATTTTCTCCGAAAAAACCCACGACAACATGCGGAGTGCCAAAGTCATATAATCTTGACTTTACTTGAATGGATATTGCTTCAGGCGGTAGA
This sequence comes from Schistocerca cancellata, assembly GCF_023864275.1. NCBI lineage: Eukaryota > Metazoa > Arthropoda > Insecta > Orthoptera > Acrididae > Schistocerca > Schistocerca cancellata. Next base: position 398,758,745 of record NC_064634.1, on the reverse strand, counting down.
AAAGCAGCCACCTATACCTTCCAGAGCGATAACGAAAGATTTTGGTCGCACAACTGGTTAAATTCCGGAAAAAGTGCAATTAACAAAAGCTTGCAACAGGGAAAACGGATTCTGCACACCTAAACGAATTTACTGTAATGGTAGTGCATGTTAGACATAATAGCGCGGAAAATTAGAACTTTATTGTCTGATGGAACACACAGATGTGGAGACTGTCAAACAGGATATCCTTGTGTGCTAAATACATAGAGACACATGGTAGTTACTTTCTTGTACGCCAGTTAGGGTAAAATTTTTTGGAAAGATATGTGTTTGAGAAAAGTTTGTTTCAAAGACTTCCTCTACCCCATAATTCACATCGCCCTTTGTTCGTCCATACTATGCAGTGATTTGGCGGTGGAGTCGTGTCAAGTTGAAGTACTCTTATGGGGTAGAGATTAATTTGTAATACGGTTGTGTGAATAACCGTGGCATCCTGCCAATGAAATAGTGCCCCTAAATTGGCGTAAGTAAGTCGGCTGGCTGGAAGATATGAAGCCTATCCTCATCCGTCCCATTCTGCAGCTGCAGACCTGTGTAGGATGCTTATAAATGGGAACTACTTGTTCTGGAGCCTAAAAGAAAGATTGTTGCTCTGTGTTACTGCAACAGTGTAGATGTCTATCGATAACGAATTTTTTGTTCTTCAGGATTCCGAGAAGTCTAGGTAAATGTGTTGTGTGTTACATCTGAAATAATGATCCACCAAGAAATAAACGTACTATACGTACGTAGAAAAAAAGGCTATCACCAGAGAAAGGATTCAGTATTGATCTTGAAATTGTGATGTATGCTGGAAATCGTTTAATAGAAGACACAAACACGTTATGAAAATCTGAACGAACTATCTATTCGCAGTGGCGTCAGATGTAACGCGATTCACCTTGTTCTCTGTTGTTGCTACGGCTGTCTCATTCACTAGAGCGACTGCTGCTACCGACGTGCCGCAGTAGCAACACAAAAAGCTGTGTTGCTGCACTAGTACGATCTTCGCTAACAGTCATAAGAGAGACGCGTTCCACAATCGTTAATAGCTTTCGTGCCTTATCTCTCTGCGCGTTATCTTCGGCGGTATAGTTGCAAAGCACTACCAACTGAATGGAAAACCGCCTATCTGGTCCCCCTCTACCCCCCTGGTCCTTCACCCACAGTGAAAGTGTCATTCGTCACATGAGTTTTGCCTATAGCACACAAGCGCCTATCACGATATATGTCTCCTGCATTGCAACGATTTCAGTTCAGTTCATATGATTTGTATAACTCTAAACCGGAGAATGTGTAGGTTGCACGCTTACGAAATTCAAATTTTAGTTGGGATATAAACTCGGTTAGGGTTCAAGTATGTGAAGGTGGTGGGAGGAGAGCGCTGGGTAATGATGAGGACGGGACGTGCAGATTTGTAAATAGAATAAGTGACATATTGCAGTAGATGTTGGAATATTTTGGTATTTTGCTATCGGGCTGTTCTATGAATATGTTTGTGTCGAGAACTACCCCTCCAAGAAGTACGTCGGCTATCGCATCACGAGTCTCACTTGCGACGAGCTCGTGGTTCTGTCACTCGGCAGAGAAATAACACTAATTGGTAATGCAAGACGGAATCGCAGGTGGCGCATTGAAGTAGCGGCCCGGCAGCGAGACAGGGGAGACCAGCGCGACGCGCCGGCCTGCGACGAGACCCGCTAATTGGCGGCCGCCGCCGCCGCCGCCGCCGCGCCACCTCCGTGCCCCCCAGAAACGCGAAACCCCGGCGTCCTGCGCGCAGCACTCTCTAGTCACCGCATGTCAAGCTTCACCACACCATAGACGCAGACGGTTGTCGACACACTTACATTCGTGAACCTATTGCAGTAAGACTAGAACGCAAACAGTTCATTCCCATCGCTACCAGACACATTTAAGAGCGCATTATCACTTTGACGACAAATAAGTGAAACGCATGTAGCGTGAAGCGTACCCCAAGGAACTCGTTCCGGACCTCGACTAATCACTAAGTAGATAAATTATTTCGCTCGCAACTCCAGAATGTTTTTAAGGTCGCTTGCTGACAGATATCACACCTAAGAAATGCTGCGGAACTGGAGGAGCCACAGTGAAAACGAATGTCCGTTACAGCTTGTATGTAATTATAAGTATATGTAGCGTAATACACGCAATTAGAGAGAACGTACCACCTGTGTTCGTCGTACAGCACATTACCATTGGCGTTATGACGCAAAGAGTACAACGGCAGGCAGACAAATCCCAACTATATGGCGAAAGTTAGCACATGAGACATTTGAGGAACCCATTCCTCCGGCTAGTACCACTGTGTGATTGAAGACACGGACAGTACGCGGAAGTTTTACGTTTGTGACGGACTTGAGCGTACTAGGCACAACAATGCTAAGAAGTACACGTCACTACACACGGTACTAAAATATACTGATATGTAACACAGCGAGGCGTGCAGAAATTCGTTTTCCCCACATATCTTGTGCGAACAGCGAAAAGATACCATCCAGATGGTGGCCGCGATACACCTCTGGCCGAGAAGTTTGACGGAGTGGGGTGATACGCCGCGAAGCCTGGCAGAAATACGTAATCTGGAGAGCAAAAATGGCGGAACGGCGACCGCCGCACTCGAGGGAGCTGGCGGAAAAGCTGAGGATTTCCGCTTTTTTTGTCGCTCGCGGAACAGTCTGCAGTGTGGCGGAAACCTTGCGAGTGTGTGAGCGGCGCTATAATTAGCTCGCTGTGCGAGCCCGTGGCATGTGGGACAAGGTTGAGGTCGCAGTTGGCAGCGCCGCGCTGCGGGCGCCGATCAATACTCACCTCGCCAGCGCCACCACCGCCGGCGTCGCCCGTCGCCGCCGCCGCCACCGCCGCCGCTTATGCCTCCGCAGCCGGCGGATCCAACACTTCCGTAACACCCCAGACAACTTTGCACACTGTAACCGACGCACACTAAAACACACTCACTCAGCTTCCGACGGAGGAAAAAAAAGACGAATGAGAAGGACACGCGGCGATGTTAAGAAATGTCCGTCGCAGCACTAGAATCGGGGTCTGTGGAGTGCGAACGCCAGTGGACACGCGAGTAAGTGAAAATATTTGCCGGAGATGCGATTTCGGCGTGCAGTACGGGCGCGGCGACACGGGCACGGGCGCGCACTCGAGCTGTTCCTCGGTCCGACTCCTCTCGCTCGCGCGGCCAGCCACACTTTGAACCCGCAGTGGCGGCGGCGGCGGTCGCGCCGGCGCACTCGCGGTCGCGCCGCCAGCGCCGCCCTAGCGGCTGCGGCGCCGAGGCTCCAGGCCCCACCCCCCGGAATGGCGGCGGGCCGCAGAGAGGGGGCGCCCCAGCCGCCGGGCCCCGCCTCCAGCGGCGCCACTGGGCGGGGCCACGGCGCGCCCGGCCGGCTCCTCGGCCACGCGGCAGCGCCGGCTCACCTCCGGACCGACCGAGCACATATTTCTATCCCGCTGAAAAACCAGAAACACGACAAAAGGAAAAGGAACGAGAAGGGTGGGGAGCAGAAGGAGGGCCTCTCCGGTCACACGATCGCTCGCGCAGGGGAAGGGACAGACGGGGCGGAATAAATCAGGAAAAATAGGAGGAAAAAAATATGAAGGAGGGTGGCAATGGGCACGAGGAACCTTGAAGTGTCGCTCTGAGACGGTCGAGAGCTAAAAAGAAGGTACGGACTGGGGCCGGGGACGAAAAAAGGGAAGGCGGCAATGGGCAGAAAGAGAGAGGAGTGTGTTGGGTTTCCCGCTAGGAACCGCCCCAACCGACGCGACGGCGGGCTTAACCGCCAACGGCCGAGCGAGGGCCTGCCGGCGCGCCCCTCACGCTAATCTCGCTCGTCGCTCACGCTCCGATAGTTCCGCCGTAGGAGCAATCGTCCGCAGTAGCGCTTTTTCAGAGGGAATATTTTTGAATGCAACATTAGACACCTTATACAACCTTTCGTTTTTCTTTTGCGGTTGTTTTCCTGTTTACAGCCTTTCCTCTTGCAAAATGTTAAATAGATAAGGTACTTGTCTCATCAGCTTTTGGCGTTACCTACAGTTCATTTCTACATTCCCGTCTCAGTCGTTTGTTATCCTTTGAGGTGTTCGCCTTTTGCCCCCTACTGACATCAAACGCACGCAAGAATGCCCGCAGAATACGGTTTTTGTTATTCATTTTGGTGAACGATTTACGCTCAGTTTATGAATTTGCCAAATGAACATTCCAGTTACCTACTTAAGAATAGAAACAGAGTAAAAATTAAACATCAGCCGCTACAACGATATTCTTATATGGGTAAGCATACTTTTGAAATTACTAGAGTCAGTGTACGTAGGATAAAGCGCAGCGTGCTAGGTTTGCGAGGCAGGGACGGGAGCCAGATCCGCATCGAATTCGTTGGCGGAGTGTTGGTCTCGGAAAGCGACCAGGCTGAGTGTAGTTTTCAGACGGCTTGCCACGCTCATTTCGGTAAATGTCGGGCTGGAGCCCTATCTCCGCCAGAAAAAGTGAGACACAAACTGTTAAAATAAGATCACATACGAAAAAATTATTAGATTTAGAAATAGATAGCGCACGCGTCTTCTCTTCCTCAGGTTTCCAGATTGTAGCAAAATGAAAGGCGACCGTCCACAAATAAAATAAATGTGCCAAGTCATGAAAAGAGCGGACCCATTACGACGGGATACATACCATTCTGTAGCAGAATGATTCTCGAGTATGTTAAAAAGCTTTAAATTAGTGAGTTCATGTGCTGCTCCATACTATCAACCTAATTGATTATTTGCGTAAAATGTAATGGATGGCCATTTCCGTTCGTTTCTTGCGTATGATACGGAATACAATTGTATATTTATAATCGAGTATCGATACAGAATAACAGCTAAGTTTCTGCTACTCTAACTGAGAAATACTATCTTTCTCGTTACCTTGACAAGATTTTGCTTATTCAATCTCGATTGCCATAATATAACAGAAAGCAAGCAATTTTCAAAATTAATAGTGAAATTAAAAAAAAGAGAAACTTGTAGATTTGTCCTTCAATCTTGAGAATGGTTGCTAATGATGAGACATGAAACATAGCGATGCGCCTGTTAATAGGCACGGACATCTAAACGTTGCCGAAGTCGGAGAAAGAATAAGGGAGCGACGGATAGGAAAACGTTTACCAAATGAAAGGACAAGTCAGTGGGAAGGATTTACCATGGAGGTCGCAGTGGCTAGCACAATGATCTTGCATTCGTAAAGACAGGAGTTGAAATCTGCATCCGCTCTTCAAGATTATTTCTCCAAATCGCCGAAGGCCAATACCGGTTGCCCTTTGAAGATAAGGCCGATTTCTTTCCGTGTCGTTATCCAATCAAAGCTTGTAGTGCTTCTCAAATGACTTCTCCGTCAATGGTACGTTAAGCTATGACCTTCTTTTCTTATCAGAAGTGGCAGTTATGTACAGGGAGAAATATAGATGCGGACAAAAATTAGAATACACGAAACGCTACCAAGGAGATTATGTATCGTTTAGTAACTACGCATACAGGTGCAGCTTAGCATAATATAGGAACCATTGGTGGATGACATGAAACCAGTCGAAAGAACGATTCTAACATTACGACGTCGCACGAAATAGTCCAAATCGCATCTCTACAACAGAAAACGAAAACTGGTTATAACAAAGAGTCCTGTGTTTAGCCATTACTAGTCGTTCAGTTGGGAAATAATTACATGTCGTGTCTCAGAAGGATGTTGAGGATCGTGCTTTTGGTTGTATGAACTGATTTCACAAAACTTTAAAATCACCAATTTTGGTTCAGAATGGAGCCAATTATACGGGAACATATATTTGCTACAATTTGCCATCCATATAAGAGTTTAGCTACTTGTGATGAGTTTTGATACTAATAAAGTAAAAATTTAATAGCAATTAATGAATTTTTTAGTAGAGCTCTTTCTGCTTTGGCCGTCATCCCCATATTTAGATCACAAGAATAAAGCTGCAGTTCACTCCAAACACTTTATGAGGAAACCACTTTGATTATTTGACAGTCACTAAAAAGTATTACGGAATGAACTACTTACTTCTCATGAGCTCAAGATGGCGGTGGCGGACGAAACCGGTAATTTCTCGCTGAAATTATGTGCAATTGTGAGAAAAGTAAACCTATTTTTAAAAAGCACTTCAACAATCCCCGATGCCTTTAGCAAGACCGAAAAATGTTCTCTGATGACGTTTGCCTACACTAGCCTAAGAAGTATTAATAATAATTTTATATTAAAACTCTTTCATTGATCCATGTTTGCATACAAAAACAACAATATGGGATTGTGGATCCTCATCGATGCGAAACACTTTTGTTATTCATTTATTTATTCTCACAAACTAGTTTAAGCGACAAATGTCACCATCATCAGTGGGTTTTTTGAGTCTAAAACATGCAGAAATAGCATACTAATAAAACACTGTAAAACCTTATTATATTTGTATTGTTTTGTTCCAAATATTGTTGTTTCCGTGAATAACTTCATAATAGCCTATAGTAAATAAGGTATTACGAAATTATTAAAACAAACAACAATATAAAGAAAAAAACAGTACACGTATAATAATGTTTTATAATGTGAATTTTATCCATAGCGGATGCTCTTGAACTCCGTGACTGTTCATTTACAGTGTAGAAAAATTTCCTCTACCAGTCACAATAAAAGATTATTTATTCGTCACACGACCGGTTTCGGGCTTGTGCCCATCCTCAGGTGTTTATACATTCATGTACATGTTTATATTGTTGGAGATCATTGTATAAATATAAAAAAAATATTTGCTAAACATGTATCTGTTTAGTCACCAGCAAATAATTAAAATTATTTGCTAAACAGGTGTCAAAAGCGATCTCCAGCAATATAAATACGTAAGTGAATGTATAAACATCTGAGGATGGGCACAAGCCAGAAATCGGTCGTGTGACGAATAAATTATCTTTTATTGTGAGTGGTAGAGGAAATTTTTCTACATCCTGTTTTATAATGGTTTATAAGTATGCTATTTCTGCAAGTTTTAGAATCAAAGAACCCACTGATGATGGCGATATTTGTCACTGAAACTGGTTTGTTGGAAGAAATAATAAATAATAAAAGTGCTTTGCGTCAAGGCGGTCCCACAGTCCCATATTGTTTCTTTTGTACACAAACATGGATCAATGGAAGAGTTTCAAGATAAAGTTATTATTAATAATTCTTAGGCTAGTGTAGGCGCACGTCATCAAAGAACATTTTTTCGGTCTTGCTAGAGGCATCAGTGACTGTTGAAATGCTTTTTAAAAATAGTTTATGTTTTGCGAAGATCTCCTCGCTATGTATCTCTGGAATGCGTATCTATTTGTCTATCTATTGTATTCTTTAAAATAAAAAAGGATTTATTGGTTATTATACTAGACGACACACACACACACACACACACACACACACACACACACACACACACGCACTCCCCACACAAAAATAAGCTCTGAAAAATGTATTGCTAGTTTCTAGCCTTCTGAACACAAGTATTTGATGCACTCGAGCCTGGAGACTGCACAGTAGAAATTAGTAAATCTCTATTAATTGCGACAGCCTATCGCGCTTATTTCAGGTTTAACAACATATGGAAAAATGTGACTGTTATTCACATCTAGACACACACAAGGGAAAAATACACGTCACACACGTGACGATTATTACTACATATAAAAACCCAAGAAATTCGTTGCTGTTCTTTTTAACGACAGAATCTAAGCTGACGTTCAAAGCCATAATTTTTGGGATGGATATTCTGTTCTTTATAGAACGTTCCCTTCCCATTTTTGTGCTTTGTATATCTCAGATCGTTATTGTAAAAGGTAGAGCGATATCTAATCAAATAAAAAAGATTATTTCCGGTAGTGGAACACGAAGAATTTTGGTTTTTTCCTGACCAAAATGAACAATGCAGAAAATAAGATTTAAACTGTATGGGATACTGTCAGTGCACGCGATAACATAACTAAACTAAATGACAATGTCGTGTCTGATAATTCACAAGCTGCACGTATTTTTCACAATCACTTTCTAAATGTAACAGCAAAAATAGGATTAAATGGTTCAGTTAAAGAAGCACGAGAATGAATTAAAAATTTCATTCCATAAAACTTTAAGCAACTAGGAGTAGCAAGACATCCTTTACTGAAATTAACAGAAATATAACGATTATAAAAACGAAAGCTCATGTGTTGTTGATGGAATTTCAAACAAAATTCTGTAAAGTATTTACAGCTTAATAAGTAATATCCTTATTCACGAATGCAATGCGTCACTGACACAGGGAATTTTTCCATACATGTTAAAATATGCAATTGCTAAACCTCTTCATAAGACAGGTGACAAGACAGACTTAAACATGTATCGTCCAGTTACCTTACTGACATCTTTTTCTAAAATATTAAAAAATTTAATGTTCTTAAGGGTAGTCTCACACTTAAGGAAAATAATGTACTTAGCATATCACAATTTGGATATCAGAAGGGTTGCTCGACTGAGTATGCTATTTACTCATTCACTCATCAAATAATACAAGCCTTAAATAATAAAATATTGCCAGTTGGTGTCTTTTGAGGTCTTTCCAAGGCGTCTGACTGTGTATACTATGTTACTCTTTTAGAAAAACTCAAGTTTCATGGAACTGAAGGCTTTATACACAGTTTATTTCACAAACAGAATGCTAAAGTTTTTACATGAATAGTTCAAACAATGTCGGAGGGGAAGAAAATTTTAGTGACTGGTGAAAAAGATCACAAGGGAGTTTCACTTATATATTTGGATGAGCTTCCAGTTAACATTCAACAAGCAACTTTCTGCAGACGATACTAACGTTATAATAAATCCCATTAGAGAGAAAGCAATAGAAGAAATTGAAAAAGACGTTTTCCAAAGGATTATAAAGTGGTTCTCATAGAAGGACTCTTTCTAAACCTTTTTTTTTAAAAGTCTGTTTTCAGTGCTGTACAACTAATAATCATACCAACAATATCGTAAAGGAGTCAGTAAACAGGGTAGAATGCTCCAAATTTTTGAGTGTACATACTGAAGAAAACTTAAACGAATGAAACATATAACTGAGCTTCTCCAATAATTAAATTCTGCTACGTATGGTTTTCGTACATTGCGAATTTTGGAAACAAGCGAATCACCCTACAAACATCTGTTTGCATATTACCACTCAATAATGTCTTATGGACTAATTTTCTGGGGCAACTCGTCACTTAGGAAGAAAGTACTGGTTGCACCAAAGCGAGCAACAAGAATAATACGTGGTGTTCACCCATGGACGTCACGTAGGTACCTCTTCAAGAAGCTAGACCTTTTTAGTGCGCCGTCGCACTACACATATTCGCTAATGCAATTCGTCATAAATAATCCATTACAATTCGAGAAAAACAGTGATGTCCCTATCTACAACACTAGAGGGAAAAATGACCATTACTGCCCATTGTAAAAGCTATCAGCGGCTGAAAAAGGAGTTCAATGTGCAACAACAAAAATTTTTCATCATCTGCCCAATACCATAAAGTGTCCGACAGATAGCAGAGAAAACTTTAGATCTAACTTACAATTTTTTCTTCTGGACTTTTCTTTTTATTTCAGTGACGAATTCCAAGTTACGAACTGGTAACCAGTAAATAACAACAACAACAATAATAATAATAATAATGATAAAAAAACTAAAATAATAATGTGTTTGTTAATGTTAACAGCAATCATGTATACATGTACTATTTGGATTAATAGAGAATTAAGTACCTCTTGCCGTTAACTCTTGAATTTTTCATTACAGACAACGGGAATTTGCATGTTATCGGAAGCAACACTTTGTCGCATACTTTCTTACCCGCAACAGCTGGCAAAATATCAGTACTTCTACACACATTAGAAATGTAAACAAACTTACAAGAGAGGAGGGGCACAACATAATTCGTTTTCCAGCGCAGGGTCTGTAAATACTGTCGTTAGAGCATGCTTTCATCTTCTGATCATGCTTAATATCTGGGTACTATTTCCGATTAAACTAATTTGTCGGAATAAGTGATGTCACTTTCAGCAAACTAAGACTGAGATCTGTCATTAGTACACTGGAGACATTTTTTCATCTTCTTCGCACCTCAGTCATTAATGTAATGTTTCTGGAGTACCACGGGGAAAAGAAATGCGGTGAGTGGCCATAGGAACTGATTAATTTTTTTGTATATAAAACTGTTTTAGCTTGGTACTCCACTGTTAAATGTTACGTGACCACGCGTGTTTCGTTGTTTTATTTTCTTAATATCTGCGCGTTTCTTGCAGAATTATTTTTGGAAAGAATTCATTATTTTCAGTATTACTTGTCAGGAGAAAGAAAAACAAACGCATCGGAGATGTATCGAGAAGAAAATTAACTAGAGTTCTTCCTAGGTATATGAAACGTGTAATAGGGGAAGTAATGTCAATCTAAAACAGATGAATTCGTCTTATATATGTTGTTATTGCACAGTCTGTTAATAGTTTCATTAAAGATAATTTGTGTATAAAAATGATTAGAAAATAACATGGAAGACGTTTGGTGAAAAAATATTTTACTCCGGAGAAGCAAGCCTTTATCTCAGTAGGAAATGAATAACTTTTTCTTCGCACAATCATCATTCTACCTCCATTTAATTATAATGTTGTAGTCCAAAACAGATATTTACTGTGTCGTTTGGAGATGCTCCATTTCCAGGTTAGCCTGAGCATAGCGATATCATTGTCTTATGCAGTGCTGCTGTAATTTTCTCGAGCATATGTCGATTTGGAGAACTATATACATAAATCCTTCCCCCGCCGAGAAAACTTTAGTCGTCTCTTTGGTGGTATGAATTGTTTACCAGTAACTTTAATTTTAGATAGGCATGCTCACTGTTGCCCAGCAGGCAAACTTATGCAGTGCTGCTGTAATTTTCTCGAGCATATGTCGATTTGGAGAACTATATACATAAATCCTTCCCCCGCCGAGAAAACTTTAGTCGTCTCTTTGGTGGTATGAATTGTTTACCAGTAACTTTAATTTTAGATAGGCATGCTCACTGTTGCCCAGCAGGCAAACTTTGCAGCAACCTTAAAAATCTGATAACTGTCTTGTTATTGTGTCTGTTTAACCACTTACTGCTCACGAACGTTTTATGTAAACACTTTTTCTGCTATTACACGCCAAGATGTTCCACGATCGTTCAAACGTAATTTCTGATTTTACTTCCAGAGGGCTGAATCTGCCACTTCAGATTACGTGTAGGCTGGAAACAATTTTCGCTGTTTGAGAGCGCCCCCGTTAAAAACGAGTGACCGCGAAACACTGCAACTTCGTGGAAACATTTTTAAGACCATGCAGGAAAGAAATAATAAACCACTGAAGTAAACAGATCTTAATTTCCACATGAGAGTGTAATATTTGTCAACTGCGTACCACGGTACAATCGTTGCACAGTGTGACGCCATCTGCATCCACGACTGCCTGGAGCCGCACCAGAGACTGCTCTACTGCTGCCCGAAGCGTCTCAGATGGGATGCCGGCTGCCTCCCTCGCTACGCTCATTCTCAACGTGTAACGTGTGTCAGTGTCCCGTCGATAAACCCTGTCCTTCAGGTAACGCCACGGCCATAACTTAAACCCTGTCCTTCAGGTAACCCCACAGCCAAACATCACACGGGTTCAAATCTGGTGATGCTGGTGGCCACGCAGTTTGGAACGATCGGCCAATTATTCGGTTTTGTACGGAGTGACAGAGTGACCTCACGAGCAGCGTGAGGTGGAGCTCTTTCGTGCATCAAAACAGTTGAGTCCAAAGCAGCGGGGATCACGTCGCACGTCCACGTTGCATGTCCTTAGTCCTTGGGGTTCGAATACCTTTACCGACGCCTAACGAGTCATGACGCTAAAACTACAAGCAACCTAGATCTTGCAGCGCACATTCTGAACATCATTTCTATAAAGTTGAGTGCCCGTATGGTAAATAGTTTTCCGTCTACACTGGCTGAAGTAGCGAAAGTTTAACTATAACCACCCTCTACTTAGAGAAGTGGAATTTTTGTTTCATTATTTATTTATTTATTTATAAAGAACGGGGTCTACAAATCTTGATGATGTCTCAGTTTTCATTGACCAAAACTTCAGGGGTTTCTGAGAAATGTTTGTGGCTATTGCATTTACTCCGTCTTCTAAGGCAAGCAGTAGCTTCTAGTTTAACTTTTAGAACGGAGTTTTCAACATAAAAAAACTAAATAATATAATAAGCGTTAAAAAATTTTAAGCCTTTTATTTTACATTAAAATAACGCTACTGGCCGGCCACAAAAATTTTAATGTTCTCATTCCATTTGATAGAACATCAGTGAATGTTGCGGCCTCTAATCGACTTTTCTATCGTTAAATGATATGAAATTTACTTCGTGTGTTGTAACACTTGGGAAAAATCGTTCGATGTTTTGTGGGTTTCATATATTTTTACTTGCTTAGTGTTTAAATAGTGACTAACCCATTTCTAGAAACCATTCCGTGGAAGGTAACAAAATGCTAACACTGGAGCGGTGTACAGTGAACGTGTGTGGTCTTGCTGTCGTGCGATTACAGCGTGGTGCCTGAGATATCCACGAACAGCTTCAGCGCAGTGCAATGTAAAGGATTCAACTGGATACCTCCAGCTTCGGTGTAGCAAACCACGAGCACTTTGGTAATTACTTTGATTGGAAAGATATTCGTACCATTACGCTACATTACATTACAATTTACCACAATATGAGAAACAGGTATATTAATAGTTTGGACTAATAGATTTTTCTGAGTATTGATCTTGTATGGATATAACGAGATCTTAAGAAGACTGTGTCCTATACTTACAAAATTAACGTGATCACGTATTATGAACTAGTAATCAAAATTCTAATAACTTACGGAAGTGTCTATACGGTTATTTTGGTCAAAGAACTGAATATACTATGAAAATTTTCGTTCTATTTAACGATTTACCATAGAATAATTTTCCGTAACATAATGACGAAAGTAACTAGAAAAAAAAAGTTAATATTCTGCTCAATTTATTTCGAAATGTGCAGTGGTACAGAATACAATAGTTACTTACTTAAAAAGCTTCAAGATTTGTCTCCTGCAATGTAAATGACCGTTAACACGTACAAAAATAGTTCTCAAGAAACTATCCTACTATTTATTCCCAAGCAATTACTACATTTATCTTTGGTGTGTTATCAGTGACACATAGTTTAAACAGAGCAAGAATCTATTTGTAGGAAACAACCTAATAAATAATTGGAGTTTTTTCTAGAATTTCCCTAGCTGCTGCATATCATTTAGAGCTTCTACGACAATAACTGTTGTTAATTTTGGTTACATTTCTGCTATTATTTTCACTACGTTTACGTTGTGCGAACAGTTAAAAATTATGATGTCTTAATCCATAGTGATGTGTTTATCACATTTCATCGACTGTACTTTTTACTTATAAGTCAGTCAGCTCTAATTGCTTACTTTCTTATATTTGTGTATCTCAGTGTCCACTATTACACATTAAATAATTATTTTACAAATGAGAAATATGTTGAATGTATTGTTTATAATGTAATTTTCTTACTTGAGGCTAATTAGTAAAATACAAGAAATTGCCTAACTTAAAATTGCTCTGTAAGTGTCTAAACTGTTTTCCGTATTTGAGAAAGAGAACTATAGAAGGGAAACTAATAATTTAGCGTAAAAACGGATTAAACGGAATAATACGATTTTTCCATATGGGCCTACTTTAGATCAGCCAGGAGCTGGAAGGAAAATCTTGATGGTGTCTCTCAATGAGACAAGACATTTCTTAGCAAGCAGCGAAAAAAAGTAAACGTGATGGACAAGGTTTAATCTGCACTGAGAAGACGAACAAGAAGCAGGGCAAGAGTGGCCGCACATCTCCCCAAAAGATCTCAGCGCGTTCAGCTCTCCCACTTGTATCTTTCCTTGGAGCTCAATCCCTGCCAACTACTTCTCTTCCCTGTCAGCCTTTCTATCTCGTGTGAGTGGACGTTGATATTTCCCACTTTAATTTCGTGTCCCGTGTTCTAAGAACCTACTGCTCCGTCTGTACGGAAGCTTTCCCTTTGTTCTTGGTGCATACAGTTAAAAATCTAAAAAACGGCTTGTTTTATATTTTAGGAATAACACTGTTTCCTTTCTTTTGCAAGTTTACATTCTCTTGTACCAACTATCACCAGAAATTTGCCACTGGCTTTATACCACAGCTATTATGCTAAGATTGCAAATGGGCTAAAGTCAACGAGGTCAACGTTTTAAAAATCCAGACAACTACACGTCTCTACATATCATAGACCCTACGTTAAACTGCCTCTATTGCCTACGCGCCGCATTCAATGACACGCACTGGGCTGTCTTTCTGAGAGAATAGCTAAACCAAATATTTATCATCATTTTGAAGTTTCCCTTCTGTAGACATGAGCATCCGGAATATCTTCCCTGCATCCCGCGGTTGATGATACCCTTCATAAGGCAAGGGAATGGTTCAAATGGCTCTGAGCAGTATGGGACTTAACATCTGAGGTCATCAGTCCCCTAGAACTTAGAACTACTAAAACCTAACTAAGGACATTACACACATCCATGCCCGAGGCAGGAATCGAACCTGCGACCGTAGCGGTCGCGCGGTTCCAGATTGAAGCGCCTAGAACCGCTCGGCCACACCGACCGGCCAAGACAAGGGAATATCAATAAAAACATTTTCCCACGGGAAAATATTACTAAAATCATGTTTTACACCAACCATCTGTAAGGACGTTAATTTGAGCAACTTCATTTCAAAGCGTATGCATCGCGTTAATATGCTGTATTTATGTCGTGTAAATACGATAGTGGAAAATAATCAACAAAAACCTGTGAATAATATACAAATATAATGAGAGACATGATGCAAACGCTCTCTACATCACTTTATATTTTACAAAGAAAACAGAAAACTCACTTGTGACTTGGAAGAAGCATTGGGTGCTCACGCGAAAGAGGCGCACTCAGTCAGCATCCGACTACTTCCAAGTCACACCGTTGCTGCATACAGCACTGCATGAAAACTAATGTGGGAACAACGAGTACACATCGCTAATTCGCAGAAATTGGAAGCTTTAACTCCTGCTGCTCAGTAGTTGCAACAGTGATGTGTGGGCCATTGAGAATCCCTACGGCACAGACTGCAGTGAACTTACAGGTGGGCATGGTCAGAGATAGGTTAACAGACTTGCTAAACTGCGCCAAAGTGCAGTGTGCTCGAAAATGAGCTCCTGATTACTTTGCACTTCGTTCTTGCGAACACCCTAAAAGTGGACAAGAGAAGAAGATCCTGTTTCGTGGCCAGCTAATTCACTTGATATGACGCCACTTGATTTCCTGGCTGTTTACTGTCGGAGGAACACCGGTGCTGTTTAAATGGGTACAACAGAATATTGTGCGATCTCCCCATAGAAGCTGGGAGATTATTACTCATTTTTTTTCGAATGCAACCCCCTGTGAAATTTGAGCAGATACATTAAATAACTAGAAAAATATTTGACTGATTTTCCATCGTGGGCATACCAACGGCAAATCTGCAATTTTTCTCATTTAGTCATTCTTGGACCATAACTCCCCCCCCCCCTGCCCATTATCCTTGAAAACTGTATCAACCTCGCGGAAGCAGCATGCAGATACCATGTCAGTACATAATCTCAGCTAATGCAGAGCGAATGTTGTTTGTTGGTCACCTCACAGCATACGATATCTTCTTATCCGTAAGGTAATATCGTTGCACAACAGCTTAATAAAATGTTAATAAGGCTGACATTCGTTAAATATCACATATTCTTTACTGTACTTCTAGTCATTATTATCATCATCATTATGATTACATATTGCTCATGTGCTATACAAATTTTAGTGTTGATTCACTTAGGATGTTTGGTTAGATGTAAGAGAGCGATAGAGTTCATAATCTATTCAGGTGAAATAAGTGCATAAGTAAAAAATGTAAATGGGTACCGCCGGCCGCTGTGGTCGAGCAGTTCTAGGCGCTTCAGTCTGGAACCACATGACCGCTACGGTCGCAGGTTCGAATCCGGCCTCGGGCATGGATGTGTGTGATGTCCTTAGGTTAGTTAGGTTTAAGTAGTTCTACGTTCTAGGGGACTGATGACCTCAGATGCTAAGTCCCATAGTGCTCAGAGCCATTTGAAACATTTTAAATGGGTACCTTTTAACAACAACATACCCTCAGAATAACATATCTATTTTTCAAATCAGAAGGAATTTTTTCTTCCCACCGTCTAGTAGTGGAAGAGCCACTGCTTCCCAACTCGCTAACAGAAATAATGGGTTTGGCGTATTATCTTCCCATTAAACACGTAAACGAGGATATATTGCGGGGCAAACAGCAAGCTGTATAAGGCTCATTGCACAACCTCAGCTGGTACCATTTTCAAACCACTGAGTATGCCGAAACGTTCGATGCATGAACTTTCTTATCTCCTGTATCACTGAACCAACGTTGGTTTTTTTTCTAAATAATAAAATTATATACGTATTAGACGATACTCGAGAGTACTTTGAATAAAGAATAGCGCTTGCCACAATATACAGTGGAATATTTTAAAAATGAAGGTACAGCAAGTTTCGGCATTGGTGTGGGAAATAGACGAAACTGTGCGGTGGCACAGGTGTATCCCAACAGTGAGAGGTGCGCAACATAAGAGTCATATTTCGATTACATGTTTGTCTTTTCTGTAGCTAATGTGGAGGAAATTTTTCTTATAACTCACATATCCCCCCCATGAACCATGGATCTTGTTGTTGGTGGGGAGGCTTACGTGCCTAAGCGATACAGATGGCCGTATCGTAGGTGCAAACACAACGGAGGGGTATCTGTTGAGAGGCCAGACAAACGTGTGGTTCCTGAAGAGGGGCAGCAGCCTTTTCAGTAGTTGCAGGGGCAACAGTATGGATGATTGACTGATCTGGCCTTGAAACACTAACCAAAACGGCCTTGCTGTGCTGGTACTGCGAATGGCTGAAAGCAAGGGGAAACTACGGCCGTAATTTTTCCCGAGAGCATGCAGCTTTACTGTATGATGGCGTCCTCTCGGTTAAAATATTCCGGAGGAAAAATAGTCCCCCCTTCCGAACTCTGGGCGGGGACTACTCAGGAGGACGTCGTTATCAGGAGAAAGAAAACTGGCATTCTACGGATCGGAGCGTGGAATGTCAGATCCCTTAATCGGGAAGGTAGGTTCGAAAATTTAAAAAGGGAAATGGATAGGTTAAAGTTCGATATAGTGGGAATTAGTGAAGTTCGGTGGCAGGAGGAACAAGACTTTTGGTCAGGTGAATACAGGGTTATAAATACAAAATCAAATAGGTGTTGCAGGAGTAGGTTTAATAATGAATAAAAAAATAGGATTGCGGGTAAGCTACTACAAACAGCATAGTGAACGCATTATTGTGGCCAAGATAGACACGCCCACGCCTACTACAGTAGTACAAGTTTATATGCCAACTACCTCTGCAGATGATGAAGAAATTGAAGAAATGTATGATGAGATAAACGAAATTATTCAGGTAGTGAAGGGAGACGAAAATTTAATAGTCATGGGTGACTGGAATTCGAGAGTAGGAAAAGGGAGAGAAGGAAACATAGTAGGTGAATATGGATTGGGGGTAAGAAATGAAAAAGGAAGCCGTCTGGTAGAATTTTGCACAGAGCATAACTTAATCATAGCTAACACTTGGTTCAAAAATCATGAAAGAAGGTTGTATACATGGAAGAATCCTGGAGATACTTGAAGGTATCAGATAGATTATATAATGGTAAGACAGAGATTTAGGAACCAGGTTTTAAATTGTAAGACATTTCCAGGGGCAGATGTGGACTCTGACCACAATCTATTGGTTATGAACTGTAGATTAAGAAACTGCACAAAGGTGGGAATTTTTAGGAGATGGGACCTGGATAAATTGACTAAGCCAGAGGTTGTAGAGAGTTTCAGGGAGAGCGTAAGGGAACAATTGACAGGAATGGGGGAAAGAAATACAATAGAAGAAGAATGGGTAGCTCTGAGGGATAAAGTAGTGAAGGCAGCAGAGGATCAAGTAGGTAAAAAGACGAGGGCTAGTAGAAATCTTTGGGTAACAGAAGAAATATTTAATTTAATTGGTGAAAGGAGAAAATATGAAAATGCAGTAAATGAAGCAGGCAAAAAGGAATACAAACGTCTCAAAATGATATTGACAGGAAGTGCAAAATGGCTAAGCAGTGATGGCTAGAGGACAAATGTAGGGATGTAGAGGCTTATCTCACTAGGGGTAAGATAGATACTGCCTACAGGAAAATTAAAGAGACCTTTGGAGAAAAGAGAACCACTTGTATGAATATCAAGAGCTCAAATGGAAACCCAGTTCTAAGCAAAGAAGGGAAAGCAGAAAGGTGGAAGGAGTATATAGAGGGTCTATACAAGGGCGATGTACTTGAGGGCAATATTATGGAAATGGAAGAGGATGTAGATGAAGATGAAATGGGAGTTATACTGCGAGAAGAGTTTGACAGAGCACTGAAAGACCTAAGTCGAAACAAGGCCCCGGGAGTAGACAACATTCCATTAGAACCACTGACAGCCTTGGGAGAGCCAGTCCTGTCAAAACTCTACCATCTGGTGAGCAAAACGTATGAGACAGGTCAAATACCCTCAGACGTCAAGAAGAATATAATAATTCCAATCCCAAAGAAAGCAGGTGGTGACAGATGTGAAAATTACTGAACTATCAGTTTATTAAGTGACGGCTGGAAAATACTACAAACGAATGGAAAAACTGGTAGAAGCTGACCTCGGGGAAGATCAGTTTGGATTCCGTAGAAATGTTGGAACACGAATACCCTCTTTCAAATTCTAAAAGTGGCAGGGGTAAAATACAGGGAGCGAAAGGCTATTTACAATTTGTACAGAAACCAGATGGGAATTATAAGAGTCGAGGGACATGAAAGGGAAGCAGTGGTTGGGAAGGGAGTGAGACAGGGTTGTAGCCTCTCCTCGATGTTATTCAATCTGTATATTAAGCAAGCAGTAAAGGAAACAAAAGAAATATTCGGAGTAGGTATTAAAATCCGAAACTTCGAGGTTCGCCGATGACATTGTAATTCTGTCAGAGACAGCAAAGAACTTGGAAGAGCAGTTGAACGGAATGGACAGTGTCTTGAAAGGAGGATATATGATGAACATCAACAAAAGCAAAACGGGGGTTATGGAATGTAGTCGAATTAAGTCGGGTATTGCTGCGGGAATTAGATTAGGAAATGAGACACTTAAAGTAGTGAAGGAGTTTTGCTATTTGGGGAGCAAAATAACTGATGATGGTCGAAGTGGAGAGACTGGCAATGGCAAAGACAGCGTTTCTGAAGAAGAGAAATTTGTTAACATCGAGTATAGATTTAAGTGTCAGGAAGTCGTTTCTGAAAGTATTTGTATGGTCTGTAGCTATGTATGGAAGTGAAACAGGGGCGATAAATAGTTTGGACAAGAAGAGAATAGAACCTTTCGAAATGTGGTGCTACAGAAGAATGCTGAAGTTTAGATGGGTATATCACATAACTAATGAGGAGGTATTGATTAGAATTGCGGAGAAGAGGAGTTTGTGACACAACTTGACGAGAAGAAGGGACCGGTTGGTAGGACATGTTCTGAGGCATCAAGGGATCACAAATTTAGCATTGGAGGGCAGCGTGGCGGGTAAAAATCGTAGAGGGAGGCCAAGAGATGAATACACTAAGCAGATTCAGAAGGATGTAGGTTACAGTACGTACTGGGGGAGGAAGCAGCTTGCACAGGATATAGTAGCATGGAGAGCTGCATCAAACCAGTCTCAGGACTGAAGACTACAACAACAACTCCCATATGAACGTATACACGAGAACGCAACTGTTGGGACATTTGCTTTCACCATTTTAATTGATTATGCCGTTCTCAAACAGCAGTAATTTCCATTAGCTGTTTTACGAGCACTCAGCGTCCTTATAATGCATTAGACTGGCGATGTCGTTTCGTTGTCAGTCTTAGGTCTAAATTGGCCACGGACAGCTTCTCTCTTTCTAGTGCGGCGTATTGCAACAGAACTGTAAGCTGTCAGACACCAGGTTAATTTTATTTATTCGTTTAATTATTTTTTGCAAGTGTGATCGCGAATGAGAAAAACTTTTTGGCAGAGTCAAGAAATACTGCATTCTTACTTATGCATTGATCAGCCAGAACATTCATTATGACCACCTACTGATCCCAATAGCCAGTATGTCCACGTTTGGCACGGATAACAGCGGCGATGCGTCATGACTTAGAAGCAATGAAACCTTGATAGATCGCTGGAGGGAGTTGGCACAACATCTGCACACAAAAGTCATCTAATTCCCGTAAATTCTGGAGAGGGAGGCGATGAGCTCTGACGCCACGTTCCCAGATGTGATCGGCGGGTTCAGGTCTGACGAGTTGGGGAGCTAGCACATCAATTGGAACTCGCCACTTCATTCCTCGAACCTCTCTATCTCACTACTGGCCTTGTGACATGGCACATTATCCTGCTGAAAAATTCCACCGCAGTTGCGGAACATGATCGTCATGCAGGGATGTGCCGGCCGGAGTGGCCGAGCGGTTCTAGGCGCTACAGTCTGGAACCGCGCGACCGCTACGGTCGCAGGTTCGAATCCTGCCTCGGGCATGGATGTGTGTGATGCCCTTAGGTTAGGTACGTTTAAGTAGTTCTAAGTTCTAGGGGACTGATGACCACAGCAGTTAAGTCCCATAGTGCTCAGAGACATTTGAACCATGCAGGGGTGTACGTGGGAGGCAACCAGTGTACGATACTCCTTGGCCGTCATGGTACCTTGCACAAGTTCCCCTGGGCCCATGGATGCCCACGTGAATATTTCTCAGAGTATAATGGAGCCGCCGGCAGGCTTACTCCATCCCGCAGTACAGGTGTCAACAAGCTGTTCCCTAGGAAGGCGACGTATTCGTGCCCTCCCATCGGCATGCTGAAGAACGTCGTAGTTGCCGATGGCGTGACGTTAACACTGGCACAATGCACGGGCCGACGGCTCTTCGTTAGGAGTGTTCGGTGCACTATGTGTTCACACCCTTGTAGCCCGCTCAGCTTTAGAGCCTGATGTTAGTTCCGCCAAAGTTTTCCGCCTCTCCTGTTTTACCCCCGTGCCCAGCCTACGACGTCCGACATCGGTAATGAGGGATGGCCGCGCAACCCCACGACGTCTGGACGTGGTTTCACCTTGGTTTCGTAATGTGTTGAAGACACCACAGCACTCCTCGAACAGCTGACAAGTTTTTCAGTTTCTGAAATGCTTGTGCCGAGCCCCCGGGTCAGCACAATCTGCCCTCGGTCAGACTCAGACTGCGCGCCGTCCCCAATTTACACACGGTCAACACGATCAGTCGTAGTACATGCACCGTGCGTGTGTCATTCCTCGCCAGGTGACGCCGCTTTAGCCTGCAGAGGTTTGTATCGATGGTTATAATGTTCTGGTTGATCAGTGTATTATTACAAAATGAGTCCTCAGTTTTACAAATAAAATGCGACCTAATCTACATCTACATCTACATGATTACTCTGCTATTCACAATAAAGTACCTGGCAGAGGGTTCAATGAACCAACTTCAAGCTGCCTCTGTACCGTCCCACTCTCGAACGGCACGTGGGAGAAACGAACACTTAAATTTTTCTGTGCGAGCCCTGATTTCTTTTATTTTATCGTGATGATCATTTCTCCCTATGTATGTGGGTGCCAAAAGATTGTTTTCGCAATCGGAAGAGAAAACTGACGATTGAAATTTCATAAGATCCCGTCGCAACAAAAACTCCTTTGTTTTAATGATTATCACTCCCATTCACGTGTCATGTCTGTGACACTATCCACCCAATTTCGCGATAATACAAAACGAGCTGCCCTTCTTTGTACGTTTTCGATGTCATCCATCAGTCCCACCTGATGCGGATCCCACACCGCACAGCAATACTCCGAAATAGGTCGGAAAAGCGTGGTGTAAGCAGTCTCTTTAATAGACCTGTTACAGCTTCTAAGTGTTCTGCCAATGAATCGCAGTCTTTGGTTTGCTCTACCCACAATATTATCTATGTGATCGTTCCAATTTAGGTTATTTGTAATTGTAATCCCTAAATATATAGTTGAATTTACAGCTTTCAGATTTGCGTGACTTATTGCACAATGGAAATTTAGCTGATTTCTTTTAGTACTCATATGAATAATTTCACACTTTTCCTTATTCAGGGTCAACTGCCACTTTTCGCACCATACAGGTATCTTATCTAAATCATTTTGCAAGTCGTTTTGATCATGTGATGACTTTACAAGACGATAAATGACAGCATCATCTGCAAACAATCTAAAACTGCTACCCAGATTGTCTCCTATGTCGTTAATATCGATCAGGAACAATAGAGGGCCTATAACACTTCCTTTGGGAACGCCGGATATTACTTCTGCTTTACTCGATGACTTTCCGTCAATTACTACGAACTATGACCTTTCAGACAGGAAATCACGAATCCAGTCGCACAACTGAGGCGATACTCCGTAGGCACGCAGTTTGGTTATAAGACGCTTGTGAGCAACGGTGTCGAAAGCCTTCCGGAAATCCAAAAATATGGAATCAATTTGACATCCCTTGTCGATAGCACTTATTACTTCATGAGTATAAAGAGCTACTTGTGTTTCACAAGAACGATATTTTCCGAATCCGTGCTATGTGTCAATAAATCGTTTTCTTCGAGGTACTTCATAATGTTCGAATACAGTATATGTTCCAAAACCCTACTGCAAATCGACGTTAGTGATATAGTTCTGTAATTCAGCGGATTACTCCTACTTCCCTTTTTGGGTATTGGTGTGACTTGAGCAATTTTCCAGTCTTTAGGTACGGATCTTTCTGCGAGCGAGTGGTTGTATATAATTGCTAAATATGGAGCTATTTTATCAGCATACTCTGAGAGGAACCTGACTGGTATACAATCTGATCCGAAGGCCTTGCCTTTATTAAGTGATTGAAGCTGCTTTGTTACTCCGAGGATATCTACTTCTACGTTTCTCATTTTGGCAGTTGTTCTTGATTGGAATTCAGGAATATTTACTTCGTCTTCTTTGGTGAAGGAGTTTCGGAAAACCGTGTTTAATAACTCTGCTTTAGTGGCACTGTCTCATCAGTGACTTCACCGTTGTTATCGCGCAGTGAAGGTATTGACTGCGTCTTGCCACTGGTGTGCTTTATGTATGACCAGAATCTCTTTGGGTTTTCTTCCAGATTTCGAGACAGAATTTCGTTGCGGAAATTATTAAAAGCATCTCGCATAGAAGTACGCACCATATTTCGAACTTCTGTAAATCTTTGCCAATCTTGGGGACTTTGCGTTCTTTCAAATTTGACATGCTTTTTTCGTTAATAGTACTAGGAAAACAATAATATCAAATTCTGCAGTACTTTATTGTTATGCTTAAGTTCTCTAAGTCTTGTAACGCTGCGCCATCCGTCGTTAGAAGTCAACATTACTTTGACAAATTTTGCGTCAGTGCTATGTGCGCTTGTACATTTTTCCTAGATGAGTGACGAAAAAGTGTCAGGAAAGCGTAAAGATAAAAAACTTTCCAGCATTATTGCTATGTAGCAATAATAAACTATATTTTCTGCGCTGTTATATGGAGTTCGGCAAAAATCCCTGTACGTGTACTTGTACACTATGTGATCAAAAGTACCCGGACACCTGGCAGAAAATGCCTTACAAGTTCTTGGCGCCTAACTTGCATAGTGGATCCTGCTGCAGTTTGGAATTCGTGTGTGATGGTCTGTATAGGTGTCTGCCTATTACACATTACGACCCCTCTTCAACTGTCGGCGGTCCTGTCACTCAACAGACGAGGTCGTCCTGTACGCTTCTGTGCTGTACTGTCCCTTCACGTTTCCATTCACTATCATATCGGAAACGGTGGACCTAGGGATGCTTAGGAGTGTAGAAACCTCGTGTACAGACGTATGATAGAAGTGATACGCAATCACCTGACAACGTTCGAAGTCCGTGAGATCCGTGGAACGCCCCATTCTGCTCTCTCACGATGTCTAACGACTACTGAGGTTGCTGATGGAGTACCTGGCAGTAGGTGGCAGCACCATGTACTTAATATGAAAAACGTATTTTTTTGGGGGTGTCCGGATACTTTTGAGCACACAATGTATATCTGCTTCGTGAAGAGTCTCGGCTGCCCACGGTAATTCCTTCGACGACAGCGGCTACGGTTATGGTTACGGTTCAAAGATCTGCAAGCAAGTCGCTGCCTGCCAGCTCATCGCTCCTCATAAGCTGAAGAATATCAACCTCTTACTTCACTGCTTCCGTTTCCCCTCACGCCGGCCCCCTCCAAACTCCTCAACAACTCCCATCCTGTCCATTAACTAATAAACAACATTGAAAGCGACGCTGCCGGCACTGCGCATTACGTACAGAAATAATCAAGCTGGGGGTAGCGACAATCAAATGGTTTCAATACATGAGTCTGTCGGTGGGTGAGAGCAGGAATTACGAGAAAATGGAACTGGTTGGATCACCCCATTGGAAACGAGAATATTCATGCTTCTTGAGACTGTCATTTATCTCCCGCTAGCCGTCCACCGCTGCCAAAAGTCGTCTCGCTCGCAGTTATCACGAAACATATGGTCGCAGCCCAGTGTGAATAGCTCTGCATAGGTTTACTGCCGACGCAATTCGAAAATCCGCTACACTTTGCTTCGCTGTTAATTTCTCGACAACGGACTTACAACTGCTGGTATTTATCACTAAATAAGTCCGCTTCACTAATCTGTTTGGGAGCGTTTCTGTAATTAAACTACAAGTTTGCTTTACTGCCTGTTCTGTGTTCAGATAGAATAACATCGGAGGTAGCCTACAAACCTGATTCATTGTCATCTCAACTAAAGCCTCTTTTCCAAGTCATTTCACTCAGATCTCTGCAGTCTGTTACCTGTACAAGTTGTATATAAATATCCTGACGTCGTATCTCATTACTTCAGAAATCCAAAGAGTGTCTACCAGTCTATATTGTCAGATGCTTTTCCTAAATCCACAAACGCCTTAAATATACGATTATCATTTTTTAGTCTGTGTTCTATGATGGCTCATACGGACAGTACTTCGTCGCATGGACATAAATATCTACGGAAACCAAATCAAGCTTCACCTAAGTCGGCTTCCACCAGCCTTTATATTCTTTTGTAAAAAACACATTGAGTATTTTGTAACCATGACCCGTCAAGCGGATTGTTCGGTAATGTACTCTCACCCGTTGGTCATTTACGGCATAGCTTCGCGCGACAGGGTGACCAAGAAATTATATTACATCTCACGACAATTTCGAGCAATATGTTAATTCATTATACGCTGTAAGTAACTGTCGTGAAGTGGGTTCGCTTTCTTGTTTGTTAATTTGAAGCAAATATTTTTCATCATTGGTCTTGCGTGACTAGTGGACATACTTACGAAACATTTCATATTCCCTGTCACTGTAGTAACTGCTGATATAGCCTGTCCCTCAGCATCATCCGAGTTAATTCGACTACAGTCCATTACCCTCGTTTTGCTTTGGTTGACTTTCATCTTATATCCTCCTTTCAAGACACTGTCCATTCCGTTCAACTGCTCTTGCAGGTCCTTTGCTGTCTCTGGCAGAAGTACAATGTCTTCGGCGAACCTCAAAGTTTTCATTTCTTCTCCACGGATTTTAAATCCGATTCCGAACTTTTCTTTTGTTTCCTTAACTCCTTGCTCAATACACAGATTGAATAACATCGGGGAGAGGCTACAACCCTGTCTCACTCACTCCCTTCCCAACTATTGCTTCCCTTTCATGCCCCTCGACTCTTAAAACTACCATCTGGTTTCTGTACAAGTTGTAAATAGCCTTTCGCTCCCTGTACTTGACCCCTGCCACCTTCAGAATTTGACAGAGAGTATTCCAGTCAACATCGGCAAAAGGTTTCCCTAAGTCTACAAATGCTAGAAACGGAGGTTTGCCTTTCCTTAATCTATTTTCTAAGATAAGTCGTAGGGTCAGTATTGCCTCACGTGTTCCAATATTTCTACGGAATCCAAACTGATCTCCCTCGAGGTCGGCTTCTACCAGTTTTTCCATTTGTCTGTAAAGAATTCGTGTTTGTATTTGATAGTTCGGTCATTTTCATACCGATTGGAATTATTATATTCTTGTTGAAGTCTCAGGGTATTTCGCCTGTCTCATACATCTTGCTCACCAGATGGTAGAGTTTTGTCAGGGCTGGCTCTCCCTAGGCTATCAATAGTTCTGATGGAATGTTATCTACTCCCAGAGCCTTGTTTCGACTTACGTTTTTCAGTGCTCTGTCAAACTCTTCACGCAGTATCAACATAAAAAGAAAGATGCAGCTCGAATTGTTGCTACCTAAGCTACGACTGCTTATCTTACATGGAACACAAATATTCTTAAAGGAAAGGTAAAGGTAGGGTTGCTTATATCATTTTTTGTGCTAAGTAACACAGAGTTAATGACTAACACGCCTGCTGAAGGACGACTTGTTTATTTTATTAATTACTACCAGAACCAACAATACTTTGCAATGACTAAATATGTATGGGCATTGGATATAGAGACCCAATCTCCTTCTCCCCCCTCTCTCTGTTGATATCCCCCTCAGTCCCTCCTTTTCCTTCTCCCTCTCTATGCTCATTTCGTCCCTCTTCCCTCTCTGATCTAGATTCAGATTCCTTCAGTTTCCACAGTAATATTCTATTCATAATCTGACAAGTAACAAATACAACTTTTCTGTTTCCTCTCAAAACCGATTGCTGCGAAGGAAACAAAACAGTGCACTATCATGTAGATCACTTTTTAACTACCTTAGTAGGGCATTAAACCATTAAAAAAATGATTGCGAGAAAAAAAACAAAGCCATACGTATTCAAAGCAGGTCAAAACACAGCATTTCCTTTCTAGCAGCCAGTTTAAAAAACTGACCTTTACATAGTCGTTTTTAAAATAATTTGCTAGCAAAGTTTTTACATACTATGATACAGACAGAGCTAACATCAATATAAGCAACAAACCGCAGGACGCATTCCTGACGGGAAATGGAGGAAAAAGTGCAATGAATATGTGTCCGAAAGTGCATCGTTGCCACGCTAGATGGCGCTGACGAATGACAGTTCCTCTGACCACGTGTGTTTTGTAGGATTTGTGATTGACGCAGCGTACGGTAAGCAGCACAATGGTGCAGTATTTATGTCGGGAACAAGCCAAGATGGTGTTCGGGTATGGCCAAGCAGACGGAAACGATCGAGAGGCAGCACGGCTATACCAAAACAAGTACCATCACAGACACCAACCACATCACACAACATTTCAAGGTCTTTTTGTGTGATCATGGGTCCTGTCAGACAGATGAACATGCAGGGAGAAGGCGGACAGTACGTAAACCAGATTTGGAGGACCGACGAAGCCTAGTACAAGGTCCAGGCAAGGGGCCCGCCAACGTAGTGTAAGCCAAAGTACGATTACGTGTATCCCACATGACAACCGCTAATATCCCGGTCACCTGCAATCCCGTGGAGGCCACTCTGAACATCTGTTGTGACGTGGATGTGATACAGCTATAAACTGTTTTCCAGAACGATTTGTTGCCGTTGCACGCTCACCGTATATTTCCGGACACGTATTCATAGGTCTTTACTACCTCCATTTCCAGTCAGGAATGAGTCCCCGCAGTTCGTCGGTTTTATTAATGTTCATTCAGTATCCATTTCTATATCATATATATTAAAAATATACTGAAGGGCCAAAGAAACTGGCATAGGCATGTGTATTCAAATACAGAGATATGCAAACAGGTAGAATACAGCGCTGCGGTCGGCAGCGCCTATATAAGACAACAGGTGTCTGTCGCAGTTGTTAGAGCGATTACTGCTGCTACAATGGCAAGTTATCAAGATTGAACGTGGTGTCGCACAAGCGATTGGACACAGCATCTCCGAGGTAGCGATGAAGTGGAAATTTTCTCGTACGAGCATTTCACGAGTGTACCGTGAATATCAGGAATCCGGTAAAACATCAAATGTGCGACATCACTGCGGCCAGAGAAAGATCCTGCAAGAACGCGACCAACGACGATGGAAGGGAGTCGTTCACATGGACCCTGCATGCCAGCAGGGGACTGTTCATGCTGGTGGAGACTCTGTAATGTTGTGGGACGTATGCAGCTTGAATGATATGGGACCCCTGATACGTCTAGATACGACTCTTGGTTCAAATGGCTCTGAGCACTATGCGACTTAACTTCTGAGGTCATCAGTGGCCTAGAACTTAGAACTAATTAAACCTAACTAACTAAGGACATCACACACATCCATGCCCGAGGCAGGCTTCGAACCTGCGACCGTAGCGGTCGCTCGGCTCCAGACTGTAGCGCCTAGAACCGCACGGCCACTCCGGCCGGCTGATACGACTCTGACAGGCGACAGGTACGTAAGCATAGTGTCTGATCACCTGCATCCAATCATGCCGTTTCTGCATGCCGACGGACTTGGGCAATTCCAGCAGGACAATGCGACACCCCACACGTCCGGAATTGCCACAGAGTGGCTCCAGGAACACTCTTCTGAGTATAAAGACTTCCGGTGGCCACCAAATTCCCCAGACATGAACATTACTGAGCACATCTGAGACGTCTTGCAACGTGCTGTTCGGAAGAGATCTCTACCTCTTGTATTCTTACAGATTTATGGACAGCCCTGCAGGATTCATGGTATCAATTCCCTCCAGCACTATTTCAGACATCCTTGCCACGTCGAGTCGCGGGCACCTATTCGATATTAGGCTGCTGCACCAGTTTATTTTGCTCTTTCTGTCCATCTGAATGTTTATTAGAGTAACGTGTGAAAATTTCAAGTCAATCGGTAAGGAACTTTTCGAGATTTTTGGTGACAAGGTTTTCCCTTTAAATATTACATACATCTTTACACTGTATATAAATTAAAATATATAATGTCTGTCCTAATGCTCATTAGAGTACTAGCTAAAAATATTAAGTAAATCTGTCATGAATGTTATAAGATTTGTGGCAACAACGTTCCAGCAGGTATGTAAGCAGACGCTAGAAATGGCGCAAAAGGTACAAAAATGGTTCATGCAAGGCGGGGCACCACCCCATTTCCTACGCCTCTGACAGCAACTGATTCAACTTTTGAGCGATGTATTGGCCAAGGGTGTCCGGCATTATCGCGCAACGAACAGCGCGTCCGTTGGAGGTGAACAAA
Organism: Schistocerca cancellata; assembly: GCF_023864275.1. Lineage (NCBI taxonomy): Eukaryota > Metazoa > Arthropoda > Insecta > Orthoptera > Acrididae > Schistocerca > Schistocerca cancellata. The sequence continues at coordinate 398,729,266 of NC_064634.1, read as the reverse complement.
TCCGAGAGTAGGTAAGCAGGTGTATTGAAAGGAGTATGTTTTGACAAGGAGAGCCGAATGATGTGAAAAAAAGAGTTGTAACCACTTAGAGAATCTCCTTGCATCTGAACGGAGGGACGACTGCCGTATGACAGAGTTACCCATGTCTCAGTAAGTATTTGTTTGTAGATACGTGTATTTATAAGAAATCTCTTAAAGGACGTCACGATAGCCTTTAACTACAAAATTATTCATTTATCGGATCCACTAATGAAATTTTTGTTGTATGGCCATTACGTTTCAAGTGGAACACTGCAAAATTGTGAATGTGAACTCCAGCTACGAGAAGTCAATCAGTTTTTTTTCTGTTTTTGACCAACACCGTCTCCTGTAAGAATATGGGACGTTTTATTAAACTCCCAGTATACGACACACACGTCACTGGCACATCGGCAGTAACGCTTTCCGCGCCGGACGGCCGGTGACGCGAGCGCGCTGACTCACCGGCGGACGTGCCGCTGCCTGCGGCGACGCCAGCACAAGCTCTGTCAGTAGGGGCTCTGGTTTCAGCATTTTGCTGTCAGAAGCCGTTCCGCAATCTCTGTCTCATGCGCATCTTGCCAATCAGCAGGCCTCCACCGTTTCCTAGCTGTGACGGATTCTTCTTCAGAATGATTCGAATGCAACAGAGGTTCAGTGCAACAGTGCAACGGGCAACAAAATCTCAGCCTGCTGTGTAACGAAGATTTAGCTCATTGTTTGGAAACAGTTCTCTCGACGTCTGCATAGATCCGTCAATGAACTAAGAAAATGTAGATGATCAGTCGCGACATAAACAATGCCACACGTCGTATTATATAAATAAAAGTAATGTTTTCTGGTCGCACATTCGGTTTTCTCAAAAGACTGCATCCCATATTAGCGACGTAAAATTTCGGTTATCAGAAAGTCACGCGCTCGATGATTTGTTTGTTGATTCGGGTAAGGGAATAACATCGCCCCGCCGTAGACGCACTGCATTTTCCCAGCAAAGATTGATGTTCCTGACTGGCGGGAAATGTAGAAGAATAACACGTCCTATCCACGATTTTAGAGTCGTCAGTGTAAAAGACGGTGGCACACTGCTACTCCTTAAGAACTGAAGGGAACAGAAACCAAAAGGTCATGCAAGCGAATGAGACTAGACCCCGGAAACATATCTTTTCCGATTCTTGGCCCGGGTAAAAACCAAGGGGAGGGGCAGGGGTGCGGGGAAGGAGAAAACACAGAAAGTACATTCTAGAGGATACGCGAAGATCCTGAGAGAGGGCTGACAGGCGCATACGGACTGGTAATCCCACCAGAGGGCGGGTCATAGATTTGATGTCACGCGTATGCAAAACGAATAGGATGTGTTGGATGTTCAGGAAATTGTGTAATGACGATTGCATATGTGAGAAAGATTTGGTACTATCAGAACTGAAGACGGAGGATCCCAGCTTTGCGAGGAGACTGTCTATGGGACTAGTCTGGAATGCACCAGTGGCCACTCTAACTCCAAGATGATGGAAAGGGTCTAACAATTTCAAAGCCGAAAGCAACGCTGAGCCGTAGACTTGGCAACCACAGCCGAGATTGGACAAGAGCTCAGTAGATACGAAGGAGAGTAGCGCGATACGCGTCCTGAGAGGTGTGGGCAAGGAAGCTGAGAGTGTTAAGCTCCATCGTCCAGCTAGTCTTTAGTTGTCGACTATGGGGCAGCCAAGTCAGGTTCTTGTCAAAGAGAAATCGCAAAAAATCTGGACTGTACAGTGCTGGGACCCAAGTAGAATTCTGGTTCAGGATAGACTGTGGTATCATGACAAAAATGCATGACCCATATTTTTGCTGGAGTGAATTGGAAACCATGGCACAGCGTCCAAGCAGAGGCCCATCTGATTCAGCCAAGGCTACTAAGTGGAAGCTACACAAAATCCAGAAGACGTCGACATACAGCGCAGGCATGACCAGTGGCCTCACAGAGGACACTTACCCATTAATGGCGATGAGGAAGTGTCATAGCGTGTGGAAAGCCATTCCTTTGGGCCCATGGTGAGCTGAGTGAAGTATCAATAGAACCAGAAAAACCGGATGGATAAAAACAGGTAGGGAGCCTTGAAAGCTCTATTCATAGAGGGTAAGTAAAATGTAATGGTGCCAGATGGTATTGTACACCTTCCGTGAATACAAAAAAAAGGCTGCAATGAGGCGGGTGCGTTTGGAAGAAGCCTGTCGGATTGCCGTTTGCACCCTAACCAGATGGTTGGTTGTGGACAATCCCTCCCAGAAACCGCACTGATAGCAGAACAAAAGGCCTCGAGATTCGAAAACCCGATATAATCGGTGAGCAACGATCCTTTCAAGCAGTTTGCAGAGCTTGTGTGTGAGGCTAATCGTAACTATCGATGGATGTTAGGTTTTTGTCCGGCTTAAGGACTGGAACGATGATAATACTGTCTCACCATTGCGAAATGGAGACACCCTCCAGCCAAATAGGATTCGACCCTGAGAAGATGGAGTGTTCTAGTAAGTCAGATGTTGCATCATCTGATTGTGAATGGAATCAGGGCCCATGAGACAAGAGCCTGAAGCGATTTCCAGTTAGTGGAAGGTTCATTATATAACTCAGAATGGCGAGGGTTGAAAAAGAAGTTTGTCAGTTGCATATCTGGAGGGGGAGCCACATAATAAAAAGATACTGACAGAGTTGCAAGGTGAGTAGCAAGGCGTTTAGCAAGAGGTGACAGATTACTGCAGAGTCCATTTCGAAGGAATGGACCCAGTACAGTTTGGATCTTCAGCAGCCCGGAAGACAATGCAGCTTGATCCACACATGGGGTGAATAAGGATACGTTTCCAGGGAGCAGACATAGCACTCCCAACATTCCTTCTGTGTTTGATTACATAGCAAACCCTAGCATTAATCGCTTAAAATGATTAAGGTTTCTTGGTGAAGGACGTTGCTTGAAACACTACAGAGCTCTTCGACGATCCAGAACAGCTATTGCAATGTCTTTGCTCCACCACAACACTGGCCAGCATTGGAGGGGCCTGCAGAAAGAGGAACAGCAGTCCTAGCGGCATGAGTGATCACATCAAAGTCACCTTACACAGCCCCTCGATGCTTCTGACAGAGAGGGAGCAAAGGTAATAGCATACAACTGCCAGTTCGCTTTTCAAAGCACCCAACATGATAGTCAGTCCGTCTGGAGGTGGCAAGGAAGTGACAGGGTCGCTGTCCCAAAGACCAATATAGTGAAACCATGAGAGTGGGCGGAAGAGCTCGTTAGAGTGATAGCTGAAAAGGTGCTATGGATGGCTCAGAATTGGAAGGAGTAATATCACTGAGAAAATACAGGTCATGGTCAGTAAGAAGCTGATTAGTTTGAAGGCTCCTACCGGAGGAAGAGGTACTCCCCCACAGGTAGATGGGGTTGTTGTTGGATTAAGGTGGTCAATTCAGCGCAAGTAAGTGGCCTGCCTGGAGATAAGTAAATGTTGCAAATGGTAATTGCTGAAGTCGTTTGCACCTGAACCGCTATTGTTCCAACATGAAAAAAAGAGGAATCTTCTCACTGACGACGTCTGGGCGAGTTAGTAAACAGATCCCTCCATATTCCATCTTGGGGCCACCGAAGTTCTGACAGAATGCACGATAACCATTGGGGATTGGGAAGTGGTCACCAGTGAGATGCTTCCCTAGCACAGCAACGCAAACTGCAGAAGTGGAGGAAATAATTCTGGCAGGTGACACTCATATCCATTGCAGTTGCACTGGATGATAGAATTATGGGTTTTCAGGCAATGCATGAAGGGGACAGGAGGTTCAGTGGCGCATCAGGATCACTGCTTGTTATCTATGGGGATGGAACCACATTAATTAGCTTTGGCTCAGAATCCGATGGGGTGGGGGATCTGGAGCCTCCAGAGTCACTGGAGTCGTCCTGTTCCGATCGTTCTTCGTCACCTTCTGCTTCTCCTTCTTCTTCTTATTATTATTTTACTCGATCACAGCCGTTAGTGGCTGTGATTCTTCGAGCGCCTATCTGCGGTGAATGTGGTGACGGATGAAGAGCAGGCAGCCCTCGGATCCCCAGGTACCGTTTCTTTCAGCCCCTTGCTGACGTTGAAGAACGGCACGTTTCGTCACAGGGTTATTTGGTAAGCGTTACGGAGATGTTTAGCAAACTCAAGTGGCAGACTCTGCAAGAGAGGCGCTCTGCATCGCGGTGTAGCTTGGTGTCCAGGTTCCGAGAGGGTGCGTTTCTGGATGATGTATCGAATATATTGCTTCCCCCTACTTATACCTCCCGAGGAGATCACGAATGTAAAATTAGAGAGATTCGAGCGCGCACGGAGGCTTTCCGGCAGTCGTTATTCCCGCGAACCATACGCGACTGGGAGGGAGGTAATGACAGTGGCATGTAAAGTGCCCTCCGCCACACACCATTGGGTAGCTTGCGGAGTATAAATGTAGTAGATCTGTCGGGTTCCAGGGAGAGAGATCTTGAGAGGGAGCCCTGTCGCCAGTAGACGCCAGAGGAGGAAGCTGCTGTTGAAGATGGTGCCAAGGAACCACATGAGAGGAGGGCAGTGGGAGAACTAGTTAGGAAAAAATTGAGGTAGTGAGAGTTACGCTGTGACTTTCGAATAATTCGTCATCATATTTTTGACGCCTTAGTATCCGACAGGTGGTCTATAACTTTATATTTCTGTGTTTTCTTTTCTTTGTTAAAGATTGGGCAAATCGGTGAATGTGGAGGATGATGTTCCATACGAAGCGTGCTCGAGACAGAGAATATCATCGTATGTAGAGCGGGCTGATGCATCACCGGCAGTAGTGCAAAGTCACGGTGAAGTGACGCTGAAATCAGGTTATCTGGTCATTGCAGCTGCAATAGAACGACGAAAACTTCATAAAAATACAAAAGCCGCAATAAAATAAGGAAACAGCAAGAAATCCAGAAAACTCAGAGCCGTAACGACAAGAGCATGATGCGCTTAGTGCAGACCTGTAGTTGAACTGGATATTCGGTCGTCGTAAAAAGAAAAAGCGACGAAAAGCGAAATAAAGAAAGGTTCACCGATGAAACGTGTGAGGTAAAAGAAACTGTTGTGTTCTTTAAAGAACTTGGACCCTATCAATCAGAGGTACTTGTACTATACAATGAAGTGACTGCCTGTTCGACACACAGAATTATGTGATTTAATTCTTGGGAACAGAGTCACATAGAGGTGTACTGGCAATGTCTAACATTCCTCAGTCACGGAGAATAACGCAGTAATGAAACTTCCTGGCAGATTGTGTGCCTGACCGAGACTCGTACTCGGGACCTTTGCCTTTCGCAGTAATGTATTTATATATACTTCTAACTATGTCGTTCTTCATGCAGATGAAATGTATTTTCCAGATAGAGACCATCTAGTTTCTGCAGTCGTCTTAAGCGAATATTCACAAATCGCTGGAGTGGTGCAGACCACACTGCAACACATTCAGCGAACAGCGAACTGGTGCATGCCATACGACGGCTCTACCAAGATTTTCGAGAATCTTATGTTAGTGCTCTTTTCGTTCCCTGCTCCATTAAGAATGTTAAGTACTCACTGGAGAGGTTATCAGTCAGTACTCACGCATGTTGTTTACTGGCTAAAACGGTTTAGGTACTAAAGCAATTTTCAGCAGCCTCGACTTACGAGTAAGTGTCGAACCCGGTTTTGCCAATACACACTGACAGGTTTGTACTGACGTTCGCTCATGTTTCTCAACTGAGGAACTTTTTAAAGAGATGAGTAACGAAATAGACGCGTCGGCCGCTAAATGTAGTGAATTTGAAAGGCATGCACCAGAATGCGGACACATTAATACTGACCATCACGATAAGATTTACAGATTAGGTATTTGCTATAGAAACGTGGCGGTGGTGGACGCTCATCGTGGTTCAAGAATCTTAAAAGTGAGACCTAACACGTTTTGTATGCAGGGTTTCAAAGTACAGAATGTCTTCCAACTTTTGGAGAGATTGTCGAGAGAAGAAAAATGGGTACGGAAAACCACGTCCAGAACCTCACAGAAAGATACTGCAGAGCGTTGAAAATATCGGGACCAAAGCCTACCGAGAGGCGATTAAAACACCCTGGAACTGTTTCTCTGGAAAAATGTACGGAAATAACATCGGATTCAGGATATATGCTGCTTCTGGAGATCCTAGAATTATGTCATGCGTCTTCAGGCGTGCATGCCAGTTAGCATCAATGCGAGTAATACTGCTTATTTTCTTAAAACTTGTGGTCCGTTTCTTATCGATGACAGTAGGTAATTTACATTTTATTTTATTTAATATGTGTACTTATGAATCCTTCGGCCTGCTTTGAAGAAAACTGACAAATTCTTCATACCCACGAGGGGCGTTCGATGAGTTTTTTTTCTGAAATCAGACTGTTTTTTTTTTTTCAGCATTCCAAGACACAACGTTATTCCCCTCTGTTTTGACCACAAAATCCTGTTTTTCAGCAGAGTATCGGTTCAGTGCGACGGCCTTACTGCAACAGACTGGGAGGGCCTTTATACCCGCATTGTACCAGTCTACTGGACGACGTCGCAGCCAACGTCCTGCTGCATCGATAACCTCCCCATCACCCACGTACGGCTTCCCGCGGAGTGCATCCTTCATTGGGCCAAACAGATGGAAGTCGAAAGGTGCGAGATCCGGGCTGGAAGATGGACGAGGAAGAACAGTCCAGTGAAGTTTTGTGAGCTCTTCTCTGGTGTGCGAACTTGTGTGAGGCCTTGCGTTCTAACAGAGAAGAAGTTCTTATGCATTTTTGTGGCAGCCAACATCCTGAAGTCGTTTCTTCAATTTCATGAGGGCAGCACAGTACACTTCAGAGTTATTCGCAGGACCGTGACGGGGGATATAAAATATAATAACCCCTTCAAAGTTCCAGACATTACCGGCTAAGGATGTGGCTTTGAACTTTTTTTTCGGATTGCCGTCTCGTTTCCGGTTCGAAGTGATAAAACCATGTTTCATCGCCTCTGACGGTGCTCGACAAAAATTCTAACGTTCAGCCTCGTAACGCTCAAGTAGTCCGCGCAGATGATCCTCCGTCGCTCTTTATGGTCCTCTGTTACGCGGCGAGGATCCCAATGCGCGTACACCTTTGATTACCCCGACTGGTGGACAAGAGTGTCAGCACTATCAAGAGAGACGTCTCGTTAAGCAGCGAAATGTTTGCTTGTGATCCGTTGATCACCTCGCATGAGAATACCCGCACGTTCCAACGTTACAGAAGTGACAGCTGTGTGCGGCCCGCCCAATGACTCACCGTGATTTTGTTGACTGCCAGCTCTCGGTAGACATTCTGCAAGCGCGTATGGATATCTGAGATGCTCTAATTTTACTCCAAAAGAAATTCAATGACAGCTCCCTACTTGGACGCATTCCGTTACAGACGTCATTTTGAAGGCCACGCCTGGCGCCGAGAACTATCATATTTTAGGGGCTGAAGTGGGAATATTCCGCGACGTCGCACAACAAATTCCGCATTTTTTTCAACCGAAATTGGCGGAGAAAAAACTGTATTGCGTTACCTACTGAACGCCCCTCGTATTACCTTACTTGTGGATGTCGGTCGAGTGTTGCCAATGTCCCGCACGAAAATGTTGGCAAATACTGATCTGGATGTTTTTCGAAGTCGTTTTGAAATCTGTGTATTTAAGCTCCATCAGACACACTGATAATTAAGATCACTGTGTTAAATGGCTCGTTCTTTTCAATACTTATTATGTTTGCAGCTGACATTTCTAATCGTCTCGAACGCATGAAATGGCAATACGATATTGTAAGTAAAGTATATAATAATTGCCGGAAATGAAAAATGTTACATCAAGAAGGACGACTTCGAAATTAACCAAACTTTGTGGAGACGTTCATCACATAACGGGTACTCAATGATTAAACTTTCATTCCTTTCCGAACTTACGTCCGTTATCAACATCAGTTCGATGTGTGATCCACACGCACGGCACGTGTACACTCTAGTATTCTCTGTCGCATGGGAGAAAATAATCTCCGAATGTCGTCTCGAGGATTTCCTTTCAATGCCGGAAATACTTGCTGCGTTAGTTCATGAAGATGGCTGACTTGAAGATGGTGTGGAAGTACACGTCTTCTCATAGCAGTCCCAGATATGCTCTATGGCTGACAAGTCAGAGAACTGGATAAGCCAGTCAATATTCCGTACATTTATCAAGATGTTTGTGGTGTGAACTGCAGTATGGGCTCTTGCATTATCCTGGTAGAATATGTGCTCTGATGCCATGGTCTTGAACGATTTGACAACGGGAGCTATCATTCTTGCCAATAATAGCGCGCATTCAGCCTCCCTGCAATTGTTACCATATCAGTACTGTTGTCATATCGAATAGCTTCAAGAGTTGGAGAGATATCTCTGCTTCCCGTTACGTTTCATCAGGTCGTCTAGGCATACCTTGGCGTCGACTAAATAGCCACGAACAGAAGCGTAATGCGTCACTGAACGCTACAGAATGCCACTCAATGTTGCAGTTGACTATAGCTGTACTCTATGCAAGTCTCTGCAGTTCGTGGTTTGGTGTCAGCGGTAAACAACGCATGGTAACTCAGATCTTAAGCGAGTTTCCAGTAATCTATTTCCGGCGGGTCTTAGTGATCCTCTGCCTGTAACCTCTGCACTAGCTTCAGGTGTTATCACCTATGAATTCGTCAGCTCACGTCGAATGATCCTACGATCTTCTTGTAGTGTAGTCCTTCTGGAATGCCTTGTGCCCACTGTTCTTGCCACGCTGTCGTCCTGAATCCATTTCGTCAACACTTGCTCTGCAGCCATTGGACCTATGGTAAACTAACATACACCGACAAGCGACAAACGTCGGCAAGCCCCTGCGTAACAGCAACACTGACTGGAAATTACCAGCTGCTATTAGAGCCGACCAACAGGCCACAGCAGGGAAACCGACGAGCTCGCCCATTGACGCACAAACAATTTGCCAACATCAACCTACACTGTGCATCCGATATATGACCTATCGGACACAAAAACGATGATAAACCTAACTGTTGCAGGTTGCTGACGCCGATCGAAACAGCGGCACTCAGCGGCAGCCGCCAAGCAACAGCACCGCACAAAGTCAAAGGTATCGACGTGTATGATACCCACTACTAACAAAGCCTATCCTTGCACGACCTATCGCAGGCAGCAAGACATCCGCTACTGCTCTTACCACCCCACCTAACTATCGCAGAGGTTTTTTTCCCTTGGCTCTTGCCTTGGTACTTTTTTTCCTCTGCCCTTCAAACCGCTACCCTTCGTTCGACTTCGACCCAATCGATATCCAGATGAGCGCGTATTAATGGTTAACCTTAATCAGACGTACGCAAACATCGCAGTACCCACATCCTGCGACACCTTACTTTAGTGAAAACTAACCCTTATGCAGAGGTGGCAGCAGACCTTTTGAGTTGGCCATCGTGCCGGTGTGGGCGTGGAGGGGCTCCACCTCTGTTGTTTATTTGCAGCCATTGGACTACAGCCGACTGTTTATGCTCGCTCCCATGTCGCTCAGACCAGTGAAAGTCAGTGAATTCTCAAAGCCTCAAGACGGCGGCAAGCTGCATTGAAAGCTATCTTGGCTTGCAGTGTTGCGATCTCCACTTGAAATGTTACAATGATGTTAGATACATCCAACAGCCATCACGTGCTCACAGCAGTCTTCCTTCATGTGTAGCACAGGCGTGCATGGAGGACCGGTTCCGGCTTGGCAGCGTTCTGACAAGGTGCTCATCAAGTAACACATTCAGTTTTTGTCTGTGTATTTATGACGAAATCTAGTACAATCAATGAATGGAACGCTAGAACATATTTCGCAGTTAGACATGCCCAAATAACCACCTGTTCGTCAGAAATAATGCTGAACTTTATCTGATTCTTAATTTCCATATAGATCAAGGTAGACAAAGGTCTAGCTAACTTGTTGGATTCATTGTGGTCTTGCAACCTAAAGCAACCACTCAAAGACACTATTAGTCGCCTTGTTTCGGTTGGATTTAACGCAATTTTTTTTTTCGTTCTTCAAATTCGCCTCACCACCTCAACATGGAAATTAGAGGGACAGCAGGGCTTTTCTCTCTCTTTTTGTTCTGTTGATTTCATCTATAAATACACTCCTGGAAATGGAAAAAAGAACACATTGACACCGGTGTGTCAGACCCACCATACTTGCTCCGGACACTGCGAGAGGGCTGTACAAGCAATGATCACACGCACGGCACAGCGGACACACCAGGAACCGCGGTGTTGGCCGTCGAATGGCGCTAGCTGCGCAGCATTTGTGCACCGCCGCCATCAGTGTCAGCCAGTTTGCCGTGGCATACGGAGCTCCATCGCAGTCTTTAACACTGGTAGCATGCCGCGACAGCGTGGACGTGAACCGTATGTGCAGTTGACGGACTTTGAGCGAGGGCGTATAGTGGGCATGCGGGAGGCCGGGTGGACGTACCGCCGAATTGCTCAACACGTGGGGCGTGAGGTCTCCACAGTACATCGATGTTGTCGCCAGTGGTCGGCGGAAGGTGCACGTGCCCGTCGACCTGGGACCGGACCGCAGCGACGCACGGATGCACGCCAAGACCGTAGGATCCTACGCAGTGCCGTAGGGGACCGCACCGCCACTTCCCAGCAAATTAGGGACACTGTTGCTCCTGGGGTATCGGCGAGGACCATTCGCAACCGTCTCCATGAAGCTGGGCTACGGTCCCGCACACCGTTAGGCAGTCTTCCGCTCACGCCCCAACATCGTGCAGCCCGCCTCCAGTGGTGTCGCGACAGGCGTGAATGGAGGGACGAATGGAGACGTGTCGTCTTCAGCGATGAGAGTCGCTTCTGCCTTGGTGCCAATGATGGTCGTATGCGTGTTTGGCGCCGTGCAGGTGAGCGCCACAATCAGGACTGCATACGACCGAGGCACACAGGGCCAACACCCGGCATCATGGTGTGGGGAGCGATCTCCTACACTGGCCGTACACCACTGGTGATCGTCGAGGGGACCCTGAATAGTGCACGGTACATCCAAACCGTCATCGAACCCATCGTTCTACCATTCCTAGACCGGCAAGGGAACTTGCTGTTCCAACAGGACAATGCACGTCCGCATGTATCCCGTGCCACCCAACGTGCTCTAGAAGGTGTAAGTCAACTACCCTGGCCAGCAAGATCTCCGGATCTGTCCCCCATTGAGCATGTTTGGGACTGGATGAAGCGTCGTCTCACGCGGTCTGCACGTCCAGCACGAACGCTGGTCCAACTGAGGCGCCAGGTGGAAATGGCATGGCAAGCCGTTCCACAGGACTACATCCAGCATCTCTACGATCGTCTCCATGGGAGAATAGCAGCCTGCATTGCTGCGAAAGGTGGATATACACTGTACTAGTGCCGACATTGTGCATGTTCTGTTGCCTGTGTCTATGTGCCTATGGTTCTGTCAGTGTGATCATGTGATGTATCTGACCCCAGGAATGTGTCAATAAAGTTTCCCCTTCCTGGGACAATGAATTCACGGTGTTCTTATTTCAATTTCCAGGAGTGTATAAGTACTTTCATCTTGATCTTCCTCTTGTTTCTGTTTAAAATAATTATTTACATAATTATACAATCTCATTTCATTTAGTTCTCTACCTGTTTCTCGTCCGCCACACTTCATATTTATTAAATGTTCCCCCATTTCCTCCATTATCGCTAGCTTCCCTCACGCCTGAAGTCATTTCTACATCTGCAGGATACTCTCCAACCATCATAACATGCTGCATGCTCCCTACCAAGAAGTTCTCAATGTACTCACGTATTTCGTTTGATATCTCGTACGATATTACTTTTATACACTTCAGCATTGCACAGAATCTAATTCTTTTCAGAAACCAAGAAACACTGCGTCTATCTGAGTGCCTTGGTCCATGGCTTTCAGAATGCCATGTGAGGAAAGCATGAGTTCGGTGTCGCATGACCGATGTTTTCGGAATCCTTCCTGGTTGGCATGATGAAAGCCATTCTGTTTGAGGTACATTATGTAAACATTGTCACCAAATGCACAATGCGATTTAGAGTGAGATATTCATTCTTCTTCTTATTTTCAAGCTATATACTGCCAAGTAATCTAATAGTCAATTCTTTCACTGCACTACTCGTGAATAAGTTCTAAGTAGGTTCTGAGAGGGCTCTCATTGCATATTCTGTGTTCGGGTCAGTGAAGGGTGATATCTCTGGGTTCGTTAGGATAGGTTAGTATCACTTTTTGAAATCTGCGCGAAGCTCACTTTAGCATGAGAAATCATTCGCGTTTTGGTAGAGATGCAGAAATATTTCTTTGGATCTGTACACCAATCACACTCCTAAGTAATTTGACGAACGCACCGTAAACTTCATATTCGGTCCATGCACGAAAAAATAAGTACACATAGCTGGTATCACGACTGAATTACGTTGCTCGGTGTTAAGCTAATACTGCTGTAATAATTATGCCCTAAAGTCCACACTACCACACAGGTAAGAAAAAGAGTAAAAACATATTTTTTTACTCGTTCACTGACACATTTATGTACGACTGGTCACTATAAACGAGAAGTATATACTTTAAAAAGGAGAAGAGAGTAATCGACGCGGCGCAAAAATTACACGCTGGCCAGTGTTTCGGGAAGAAGAAAGTGGCAGAAGTTCGCATCCCGTCTGAATGTTCACGATTTACGTTCTACGTATTTTCTCGAAATTGCGCGCGACGAATGAAAGAAGCGAATTTTCTGTCCTCAGGTGTTCTGATGTTGCCAGGATGTTACATTACGATCATAAACGCAAATTTTTCTCATATCTTCGTAGGAATGAGCAAGCGCTGTCTTTCTAATGGACACTGTCGATGCACGTTAAAGCGCGACTTGGCTAAGGAAAAACTTTTATATGTAAGTTCCAGGGAAGGACTGCTTATTAGCAGTCGTAAAAGCAAGAAGCTAACTACAAACAGCGCTACGCAGTAATTTCTTTGGATAACGCACATATTTAAATAATTATGACGTACATTTCGAGTGTGAGAAGCAAATCCTTTTTTATGACTAAGTGATTACATAAAGAAAAACTAACCTTGTGCACCACCAAGGACCACACCATCTGAAAACAGAAAGATAACAGATCTTATCAGTATATAGAAATTGCGACACTGGAAGAATAATTATAAAAAAAAAGGAAGCGTCGTAGATCCGTATTCGCCCCACAAAACACGTATATGCCTGTTATTTCTGTTAAACGAGTGTCAGATCTCTTTGTTAGTAGAATTATGGTTTAACTTATTCAAAACTCCAGAAGACCGTAATGTGTTGATCTTAAAATTAGTCACATCTAGTTATAGGTTAACAGGAACAACATCAGTGATACTGGGGATGAAGTCTTCCTCTGCGACAGCATCGCACAAAATATAGTCGATTTTCTTTGGACGTTGTATTTGGCTGAAACTGAGTAGACAAAAAAGGGGGGATTTGATAAAATATTGAGCTCTCATTTGGAAATAGTTGGGTTTAATCCCTTTCAAGCTATCGAGATTTCCGTGAGAGATGGCTATCGACAGTAAGGAGTTGCAGAGAAGTCCACTGTATCGACATAAGCCCTGCTAAAATAGCCAAGTTTATTCCAAAGTGTCTGCTTGACATTTCGACGATAGATCTTGCCTAGTAAACTGACTGTTTGTTATAAAAGGACACTACGAAAGCAACCACTGACGATGACAGTTCGTAGTAATAGACGGAAAGTCATCGAGTATAACAGAAGTAATATCCGGCGTTCTCCAAGGAAGTGTTATAGGCCCTCTATTGTTCCTGATCTATATTAACAACATAGGAGACAATCTGAGTAGCCGTCTTAGATTGTTTGCAGATGATGCTGTCATTTACCGTCTTGTAAAGTCATCAGATGACCAAAACGGTTTGCAAATTGATTTAGATAAGATATCTGTATGGTGCGAAAAGTGGCAATTGACCCTGAATAAAGAAAAGTGTGAAGTTATTCACATGAGTACTAAAAGAAATCAGCTAAATTTGGATTACGCGATAAGTCACACAGATCTGAGGGCCGTAAATTCAACTAATACTTAGGGATTACAAATACAAATAACCTAAATTGGAACGATAACATTGATAATATTGTGGGTAGAGCAAACCAAAGACTGCAATTCATTGGCAGAACACTTAGAAGGTGCAACAGGTCTATTAAAGAGACTGCTTACATCACGCTTGTCCGCCCTATCTCGGAGTATTGCTGTGCGGTGTGGGATCCGCATCAAGTGGGACTGACGGATGATATCGAAAAAGTACAAAGAAGGGCTATATATGACGGTAGTATCTGTTCCCGAAAGAACAGTTACCGTGGATGACCATGCAGCTTTGCTAGAAATGAAATGATAATTAAATGGACACCCTAGCTGCAAACAGGCGTTGATGTACTTCATTGGGGACATGTTGGAAATGTGTGTCCCGACCGGGATTCGAACCCGGGATCTCCTGCTTACATGGCAGACGCTCTATCCATCTGAGCCACCATGGGCACAGAGGATAGTGCGTCTGCAGGGACTTATCCCTTGCACGCTCCCCGTGAGATCCACATTCCCAACATGTCCACACCACTACATTCGTAGTGCGCCTAATAGATGTTTGCCCATCATACTCATTACTCGTGGTAGATTAATCTACCAAGTCCCCTACGAGTTCGGGCATAGCGTGTGCGTTCGCACAAGAAGGTCAACGGCCGGGAAGCCATATTTTAGCTATATATAGGCGCACTACGAATGTAGTGGTGTGAACATGTTGGGAATGTGGATCTCACGGGAGCGTGCAAGGGATAAGTCCCTGCAGACGCACTATCCTCTGTGCCCACGGTGGCTCAGATGAATAGAGCGTCTGCCATGTCAGCAGGAGATCCCGGGTTCGAGTCCCGATCGGGGCACACATTTTCAACATGTCCCCAATGAAGTATATCAACGCCTGTTTGCAGCTAGGGTGTCCATTTAATTATCATTTCATACAAAGAAGGGCAGCTAGTTTTGTATTATCGCGAGATTGGGGGGATAGTGTCACAGACATAACACGTGAACTGGACTGGCAATCATTAAAACAAAGGCGTTTTTCGTTGCGATGGGATCTTCTCATGAAATTTCAATCGGCTTTTTTCTCCTCAGATTGCGAAAACATTCTTTTGGCACCCACCTACATAGGGAGAAATGATCATCACGATAAAATAAGAGAATCAGGGCTCGCACAGAAAAAATTAAGTGCTCGTTTTCCAGAGTGGAACGGTAGAAAGGCAGCTTGAAGGTGGTTGACTGAACCCTCTGCCAGGCACTTTATTGTGAATAGCAGAGTAATCACGTAGATGGAGATGGAGGTGTAGATGACCACAGTAGAAGTCGCTGAAGACTCTGCATGTACATCCACATAATATACACTGTGTATCAGGAGGAGTGGTCGGTATTCAGGGATATGGAAGGGACGCTAATTTGAAGCAGAAAAGGTCCATTAAATATGGTCTCTAAAATGAAATGTGTAATTTAAGAGCAATGAGAACTTCTTCATCTTCAGTATTGTAAAACAAATATCTTCTGCGGCAAGCTCTTTGATTTCCATATTCAGTGAGAAGGTAGTATGGACTAAAACAACAAAAAATTGTCTCGCAAATAAGAGTTCTAAAACGCATACCTTGAGAGCTGTGACTACTTGTTCAGTAGAAGAGATGTGTTTCACAGTAACGAAGATGAACAAGTGCTCATAGCTTTTGTTTACTGGACTTTTTTTCTTGTTTTGGTGGCTAATACCTCATCTCGAAATGTGGAAAGCAAAAAGCTTGCAGAAGAGGAGATCTGTTTCAAGGTATAGAATGTGAAGAAGTGCTCATAGCTCTTAATGTACACATTTTAGAACCCTCATCTACTAGACTGTTTTTGCTTCGAATGATCGTTCCTAGCATATCCCTATACTCTGTCTATTCCTCGTGCGACATCCTGTATATGATATACTGCGCAAGCAAGAGGTGACGGAATGTCCATCGTGCCAATTTAACCGATTATTCGTGCTATGCTCTTTGCGTATCGACCGAAGGGAAAATAAATGGCTGAAAGCCGCCGCAAGAGCCCTAATCTGTTTTGTCTTTTTCTCGTGATCCCTGTAGTATAATGCTCGCAGTCTCCTTTCAATAGAGGTCATAAATGCACCCAGTAGGATTTCGTGAGAACTGGTTGGCTCTGAGCACTATGCGGCTTAACTTCTGAGGTCATCAGTCGCCTAGAACTTAGAACTAATTAAACCTAACCAACCTAAGGACATCACACACATCCATGCCCGAGGCAAGATTCGGACCTGCGACCGTAGCGGTCGCTCGGCTCCAGAATGTAGTGCCTAAAACCGCACGGCCACTCCGGCCGGCTTCGTGAGAACTGCTTCAGCTTTTTTCTACCTACCGTATTTCATTTATTACCATTTTATTAATTTTTTAATATAACACAATGAACGTAAGGGCGGTCCCAACACTCTTATTCAGGTTTTATTATTTCCTATATTTCTTTCACCTTGCCGCGCCGCCCGTTTCCGTGTGTGCTTCACACTTTCCTGTCAATCCGACACTTGTCTGTCCGCTAAGTACTACGCCGGTATCGGCCCGTGTCTGTTCTCTTAGTGATACTTCGGATGCATACGGTAAGCGCAGGAATTTTGTTCTGTTTCATTGGTTTTCCTTGGCACTCGTTTTATGTTTCCACCCTTCTTACTTTCATTACGGGTTTCTGTATTTCATTATACTTTAGACGATTTTACTACGTTTATACAGTAATACTGTCCATTTCGTGGCCTCCGAGTGAGAAAAATACAGCAGAAATTTACTAGTTTCACCCAGTGCTTGATGCGGTTGATATATTTTTGCTATCTAACCCTCCATTTTTCAAAGGTGTGGCATTTACCGTGGCCATTTTCTTCAATCCGCCACTCTTCTTTTAACTATCCTACCTTTTAAGGACGTTTCAATACAACACGAGTGACAAGCGAAACGCCCCATCACCCCCCCCCCCCCCCTCACATTTAGTTGTAACATGGTCCAGTGGATAGCCCGTCGAAAACGGAACACAGATCAAGAATAAAAAGAGGCAGAAGGTGTGCTGGCTGTACTATGAAAAAAGAAGCAAAATCGAAACAGTGAACGATCCAAACTCAAGAAGTGCAACGTCGAGCGAATTTATTAATAAATGGCGTAGTGGTTACGTGGTCATGGTGTTGGACAGCGAAGGGAGAGATCGGTGTTCGCATCTCCCTCGTGCCCCCTTTTCTTTTCCCTCAGAAAATTCAGAACTGCCCGTCCGGTCACTGATGTGTCTGTTCGCTGTATTCAGATTTGTGTTCAAATGGGTCAAATGGCTCTGGAAGCACAATGGGACTTAACATATGAGGTCATCAGTCCGCTAGACTTAGAACTACTTAAATCTAACTAACCTAAGGATATCACATACATCCATGCCCGAGGCAGGATTCGAACCAGCGACCGTAACAGCAGCTCGGTTCCGAACTGAAGCGCCTAGATCCTCTAGGCCACAGAGGCCTGCTCAGATTTGTGTTTGTGTCGTGGTTTAACAACCGTATGCAACAGCGATGAGTAAGAAAGGGAAACCCAGATGTTCGTACCTCCTATTTGTTCTACACAAGTGCCGTATGTTATGACTCTTCCGTTCTGTTTTGGAAGTTTTGACTCTTCCGTTCTGCAAATCCTTACAATAGTCCAGCGACGGCGCTCACCAACAGACGACATCATCGTCGCTCAACAGTCTTACAGTGCTGTTGTCCTATCTGATACATCGTTTATGTATGAGTCCGCCTCCATAGCTTAGTGGTCACTACAGCAAATTGCCAGGCGAGGGGCCCGGATTTGATTCCCGGCTGTGTCGGTTATTTCCTCCGCTCGGGGACTGGTTGTCCTCATATCATCACATCATCCCCATCGACACGCAAGTCGACGAAGTGGTGTCAACTAAAAATACTTGCAAGAGGGCAACGCGTTTATCCCACTTCAGGCCCCACCCACACGATATTCCATTCCAGAATTTTAGAGGATGTGGTTACATTCGTTTCGATATATCATTCGTCGAACTAGGTTCAGATAGTCAAATATTCATTGAGTTAATCACATACCTGCGAATACACTCCGTGTGATCCTATCGTGATTAATAGCCGACGACGTGGTACAGTATCGAAAGCCTTTCGGAAATCTAGGCGCAGTGTTATTCACCTAGCTCACTGTAGTGGACATCTGGGAAAGGAATCAGCAATATATATAGCCGGCAAAGAAAGGAAACAGAAGGTAGCACACATGCGAGGATATGCAAGTTTAAATCTATACATACACCCTCTGCGGGAGTGGCATCAGCAAATTTACAATTAGCTGCAGCTCGCTTTGGTGTTTACAGTTAAGCGAGCCGTTCTCAACAAGTCACATACTGAAAATATACAATTAACTAACATGTCAGAATTTTGGTTTTTCTGTTCAGCTTCGTGACGAAGTCTGAAAATCGTAGCGAGGCAGTTTTGCCTACGCACGAACATAGGAAACCATACATACACACACACAAACACACACCGGATTATACATATTGCAGCAGCAATAGGAGAATCCTGTGAGGTGTGTAGCGATTAAAGATACACCAAGAACATGACTTTTTGCATGACGATATGTAGCAGAACGGAGAGCCCCAGGGAGAAACAAGTTTAATGCTAAATACTACACTTTTTATGCATTTAAAGATACTGTTTTTACAGCAGCTGCCATTTTTGTCTGAATCGAAAGAGACGGAGTTAATGTGGCCACTACATTAGCAGAGTCATATATGTACACTCCTGGAAATTGAAATAAGAACACCATGAATTCATTGTCCCAGGAAGGGGAAACTTTATTGACACATGCCTGGGGTCAGATACATCACATGATCACACTGACAGAACCACAGGCACATAGACACAGGCAACAGAGCATGCACAATGTCGGCACTGGTACAGTGTATATCCACCTTTCGCAGCAATGCAGGCTGCTATTCTCCCATGGAGACGATCGTAGAGATGCTGGATGTAGTCCTGTGGAACGGCTTGCCATGCCATTTCCACCTGGCGCCTCAGTTGGACCAGCGTTCGTGCTGGACGTGCAGACCGTGTGAGACGACGCTTCATCCAGTCCCAAACATGCTCAATGGGGGACAGATCCGGAGATCTTGCTGGCCAGGGTAGTTGACTTACACCTTCTAGAGCACGTTGGGTGGCACGGGATACATGCGGACGTGCATTGTCCTGTTGGAACAGCAAGTTCCCTTGCCGGTCTAGGAATGGTAGAACGATGGGTTCGATGACGGTTTGGATGTACCGTGCACTATTCAGTGTCCCCTCGACGATCACCAGTGGTGTACGGCCAGTCTAGGAGATCGCTCCCCACACCATGATGCCGGGTGTTGGCCCTGTGTGCCTCGGTCGTATGCAGTCCTGATTGTGGCGCTCACCTGCACGGCGCCAAACACGCATACGACCATCATTGGCACCAAGGCAGAAGCGACTCTCATCGCTGAAGACGACACGTCTCCATTCGTCCCTCCATTCACGCCTGTCGCGACACCACTGGAGGCGGGCTGTACGATGTTGGGGCGTGAGCGGAAGACAGCCTAACGGTGTGCGGGACCGTAGCCCAGCTTCATGGAGACGGTTGCGAATGGTCCTCGCCGATACCCCAGGAGCAACAGTGTCCCTAATTTGCTGGGAAGTGGCGGTGCGGTCCCCTACGGCACTGCGTAGGATCCTACGGTCTTGGCGTGCATCCGTGCGTCGCTGCGGTCCGGTCCCAGGTCGACGGGCACGTGCACCTTCTGCCGACCACTGGCGACAACATCGATGTACTGTGGAGACCTCACGCCCCACGTGTTGAGCAATTCGGCGGTACGTCCACCCGGCCTCCCGCATGCCCACTATACGCCCTCGCTCAAAGTCCGTCAACTGCACATACGGTTCACGTCCACGCTGTCGCGGCATGCTACCAGTGTTAAAGACTGCGATGGAGCTCCGTATGCCACGGCAAACTGGCTGACACTGATGGCGGCGGTGCACAAATGCTGCGCAGCTAGCGCCATTCGACGGCCAACACCGCGGTTCCTGGTGTGTCCGCTGTGCCGTGCGTGTGATCATTGCTTGTACAGCCCTCTCGCAGTGTCCGGAGCAAGTATGGTGGGTCTGACACACCGGTGTCAATGTGTTCTTTTTTCCATTTCCAGGAGTGTATTAACGTTGTGACACAAATGTTTACTTCTTCTCGCTATGCGAATTGTTATTTTGTAATGTTAAATTCTACAGTTCCGTCTAACCAATAGTAACTGATGTTCAGGACTCGATTGCAGCTGTGAAATTTTAGTTAATAGAAGAACTGACGAAGGGAGATTAGTTTCAGTGTTGTTATGTTGCGGTACGGTTGGAGAAGTGAAAGAAGCTTGTTGAAAACTTTTGTCTACAGCGCAGTAATTCCGGCATGTGACTGTTTTATCAGGAGATAGAAAACTGGCGTTCTACGGATCGGAGCGTGAAATGTCAGATCCCTTAATAGGGCAGGTAGGTTAGAAAATTTAAAAAGGGAAATGGATATGTTAAAGTTAGATACTGTGGGAATCAGTGAATTGCGGTGGCAGGAGGAACAAGACTTCTGGTCAGGTGAATACAGGGTTATAAATACAAAATCAAATAGGGGTAATGCAGGAGTAGGTTTAATAATGAATAAAAAAATAGGATTTCGGCTAAACTACTACAAACAGCACAGTGAACGCATTATTGTGGCCAAGATAGACACGAAGTCCACGCGTACCACAGTAGTACAAGTTTATATGCCAACTAGCTCTGCAGATGACGAAGAAATTGAAGAAATGTATGATGAAATAAAAGAAATTATTCAGATAATAAAGGGAGACGAAAATTTAATAGTCATGGGTGACTAGAATCCCATAGTAGGAAAAGGAAGTTAAGGAAATGTAGTATGTGAATATGGAATGGGGATAAGAAATGAAAGAGCAGAATTTTGCACAGAGCATAACTTAATCATAGCTAACACCTGGTTTAAGAATCGTGAAAGACAGTTGTATACATGGAAGAGGCCTGGAGATACTGGAAGGTTTCAGATAGATTATATAATGGTAAGGCAGAGATTTAGGAACCAGGTTTCAAATTGTAAGACAGGGGCAGATGTGGACTCTGACCACAGTCTATTGGTTACGAACTGTAGATTAAAACTGTAAACTGCAAACAGGTGGGAATTTAAGGAGATGGGACCTCTATAAACTTAAAGAACCAGAGGTTGTACAGAGTTCCAGGGAGAGCATTAGGGAACAATTGACAGTAATGGGGGAAAGAAATACAGTAGAAGAAGAATGGGTAGCTTTGAGGGATAAAATAGTGAATGTAGCAGAGGATCAAGTAGGTAAAAGGACGAGGGGTAGCAGAAATCCTTGGGTAACACAAGAGATATTGAATTTAACTGATGAAAGGAGAGAATATAAAAATACAGACAGTGAATCAGGCAAAAAGGAATACAAACGTCTCAAAAATGAGATCGACAGGAAGTGCAAATTGGCTAAGCAGCGATGGCTAGAGGACATACGTAACGATGTAGCGGCATATCTCACTAGGGGAGAAAAGAGAACCACTTGTATAAATATCAAGAACTCACATGGAAACCCAGTTCTAAGCAAAGAAGGGAAAGCAGAAAGGTGGAAGGAGTATATAGAGGGTCTATACAAGGGCGGTGTACTTGAGGACAATATTATGGAAATGGAAGAGTATGTAGATGAAGATGAAATGGGAGACACGGTACTGCGTGAAGAGTTTGACAGAGCACTGAAAGACCTAAGCCGAAACAAGGCCCCGGAAGTAGGCAACATTCCAGTAGAACTACTGGCAGCCTTGAGAGAGCCAGCCCTGATAAAACTCTACCATCTGGTCGGCAAGATGTATGAGACAGCCGAAATACCCTCAGACTTCAAGGAGAATATAATAATTCCAATCCCAAAGAAAGTAGGTGTTGACAGATGTGAAAATTACCAAACTATGAGTTTAATGTCACGGCTACAAAATACTAACGCGAATTCTTTACAGACGACCTCGGGGAAGATCTGTATGGATTCCTTAGAAATGTTGGAATACGTGAAGAAATACTGACCCTACGACTTATCTTAGAAGACACATTAAGGAAAGGTAAACCTACGCTTCTAGCATTTGTAGACTTACAGAAAGCTTACAGAATACTCTCTTGCAATTTCTGAAGGTGGCAGTGGTAAAATATAGGGAGCGAAAGGCTATTTGCAATTTGTACAGAAACCAGATGGCAGTTATAAGAGTCGAGGGGCACGAAAGAGAAACGGTGGTTGGGAAGGGAGTGAGACAGGGTTGTAGCCTCTCCCCGATGTTATTCAATCTGTATACTGAGCAAGCAGTAAAAGAAACAAAAGAAAAATTCGGAGTAGGTATTAAAATCCATGGAGAAGAAATAAAAACTTTGGGGTTCGCCGATGACATTGTAATACTGTCAGAGACAGCAAAGTACCTGGAAGAGCAGTTGAACGGAATGTACAGTGTCTTGAAAAGAGGATATAAGATGAAGTCAACAAAAGCAAAACGGGGATAATGGAATGTAGTCGAATTAACTCGGGTGATGCTGAGGGAATTAGATTAGGTAATGAGACACTTAAAGAAGTAAGTGAGTTTTACTATTTGGGGAGCAAAATAACTGATGATGGTCGAAGTAGAGAGGATATAAAATGTAGACTGGCAATGGAAAGGAAAGCTTTTCTGAAGAAGGGACATTTGTTAACATCAAGTATAGTTTTAAGTGTCAGGAAATCGTTTCTGAAAGTATTTGTATGGAGTGCAGGCATGTATTGAAGGGATACGTGGACGATAAGTAGTTTGGACAAGAAGAGAATAGAACCTTTCGAAATGAAATGCTACAGAAGAATGCTGAAGATTAGATGGGTAGGTCACACAACTAATGAGGAGGAATTGAATAGAATTGGGGAGAAGAGAAATTTGTGTCACAACGTGACTAGAAGAAGGGATCGGTTGGTAGGACATGTTCTGGGGCATCAAGGGTACACCAATTTGGTATTGGAGGGCAGCGTGGAGGGTAAAATCGTAGAGGGAGACCAAGAGATAAATACAATAAGCAGGTTCAGAAGGATGTAGGTTGCAGTAGGTACTGGAAGATGGAAGTAGCTTGTATAGGATAAAGTAGCATGGAGAGCTGCATCAAACTAGTCTCTGGACTGAAGACAACAACAACAACAACAACGACAACAGAGTTCTTTAATTTCTGAAGATTGTTAATGTGTCTTCCGCCGGGAGTGTTCATGTCAAAAAATATTTCCCAATCTTTGTTACTAGTATGTTCATGTCAAAAAATATTTCCCAATCTTTGTTACTAGTATCATCATGCAAGGATATGTTTTAACAACTGAAATGAGCGTACTGAAGAGAGCCGTGCGGTAGACTGGCAGATGACATTAACATTCATTAAGGTAAAATCAAAGATAAAAATTGTTACCATGAACGAGGGATGTTCGAATTTCTTTATGGATGTATGGGTACCTGGGTGTCATTTTATTACAGTGTACAATAAAAAAACAGTGTCACTGTAGATGTCAAACGCGTTATGCGGTCTCAAAGGTCTTACGGAAGTTGATGTTGTCGAAATTTGAGCTGACTATCGTTAGCGACTGAGATCTTTGAGGTGCAGTTCACTGTATCATAGCAGTCCATTTTTGCACAGCATAAACTGACGAGAGTAGCTTTCTACATTGTCAATTAAACAATCGAGAGACTCACTTAAAATTAATAAAGCTACGTAAATTAGGCCGGCCACAGCGTTGACCAAATTTCGTTAGCGCCTCAAGATGCGCCATGCAACATAAATCGACGATCGCTAACGAAACTGATAAAATATTGTATTAATACACTGTGGAACAGCCGCTAATAAGTGTACAGATACTTTGTCGAGTTGTTTATTAATATTGATTTCGGTGTATCAATACATGTTTCAAACGTCTGGAGAGTACGATGACTTTATGACATGATTTAGCCATAGTATATGGATGCAGAATAAGTTACCCTTGAAAGGAGTCTACTGAGGCACACTTGTACCAGAACAAGATAAGAATATTAATAAAATAAAATGAAGACCCGCAACGGTAGCCAAGAGCGCCGGCACGCTAGCTCAGCGTGTTCGGTCAGAGGGTTAGCTACTCTCGGTAATAACTGAGTGAACGGATCAACTAAGAACATAAACGGGTGTCACGAACGTCCGCTCCGAAGAAATTCCACGAACAATATAGAACAAACGTGCTGCTTCCTGGACACAGGTAGGCGCGTTGGCCCGAGATCGAATCCTCCCGGCAGACTAACGACGAGGGACAGTGTGCCAGCCAGCCTGGAAGTGGCTTCTAGGCGGTTTTCCACATCCCACAAGGTAAATACCGGGCTGGTCCCCACATTCCGCCTCAGTTACACGACTCGCAGGCATTTCACACACGTTCACACTACTCCATGGCTTACATTAGACGCAGACAGCTGGGACTACACTGCTTCTGTCCCGGGGGGTATGGGGTGGCGACAGGAAGGGCATCCAGCCACCCCTTAATAATTAACATGTCACGTCCATTTAACCATAACAGCAGATCCTGCACTTCGGGATTAAGGCTTGGGAAGAGAGATTAATAAAACAAAATGAAGCTAGTATACTATAAATGATGAATGTCTCTGACAGACTCCATAACCTGGATCGCTGACTGTGAGTGACCGCAGAGCCAAAGATACTGTAGTGGTTTGTTGGAGTAAGAGAGCGCTGGGAGCACAGTAGTAGGTAACTGTCTGTGAGGGAAAACTATGGAGTAGGCAATTTTTTGTGGTGTGCTATGTGAAGCCACCAAGAATTAGATTAATATAGGTATGTCAATATTGTTGAACATGGAAGCAGAAGTCTTCATACAAATAAGGTAAAGATTTAAATAATTATGATTTTTGTTTTTGCCAGCTTGTTAGTAAATATGAGTTGGCTGATAATTTGTAATTGTTGAGTGACCCCAGAACGTATGTAAGCGATTTTGATAAAGAGGCTACTTAAATATTTTATTTTTGTAGTGCTTTTAAGATTTGTTAACAGAGCTGTATGTAATTTGATGATTTACATTTATGTTAGATTAATGAACTTAGATGAATAAGAATGTCGTGTGACTAGGGCCTCCCGTCGGGTAGACCATTCGCTGGGTGCAAGTCTTGCCATTTGATGCCACTTTGGCGACTTGCGTGTCGATGGGGATGAAATGATGACGATCAGGACAACACAACACCCAGTCCCTGAGCGGAGAAAATCTCCGACCCAGCCGGGAATCGAACCCGGGCCCTCAGGATTGACATGCTGTTGCGCTGACCACTTTTTTTTTTTCATTATTGATCGTTGTGTTTGGTCGTTGCGGACGTCGCAAGACATCCTGTTCAAGTTCGGTGGTTGATCCTTCCACTCAGTTTTTTTTATTACAGAGGCCAACCGGCTCTCTGACCGAACACGCTGAGCTACCGTGCCGGCAACCACTCAGCTACTGGGGGCAGATGATTTACATGAAGTTAGATAATACTTGCTGTTTAAATCGCACTGTTTGTGAATCAATTGTGAATAATGTAACTTCAGTTGTCAGATGTTTTTGAAAAGCCAATCTTAACTTGCAATATAATTTTGCTAAAAAAAACTGTGAGTTAGTAATTCATCATAATTAGTACCGCATCTCAGTCCAGGTCTTAATGGATTTTCTTAAATGTTCTCGTTCATCAGCCAAATGAGTTTCATGTGCATTTCAAGTATTATGGCCAGCATTGCACACTGCTGAGCCTGTAGTTACCATATTCATATTTTTTATGAGAGATCAGAATATATCGCGTTCCTCTGTTGCTGCTTTACAGGTAAGATAATCTAATTTATTTGTTATGCGAACAGGGCCTTAGGATTCAGTGCTTAAGGGGCTGAATGTATTTTGCAGTGACTGTATTTCTTTATTGGTGTTGGGAGTTGCATTGCCCAATCGATTCGTATAAAGTTTTGCTAACAGTAACACAGAGTCAGCACACCACTTGCAGTTCAAACACGCTACACGACAATTCGAGTTCTGTATCTGTTCCACAGTTCAGACTTCATGCAACATAATCGTAAAGTTTAATTATTCCACATTGTTTAAAGAACGTTACATCCTTACAAAATTGTTAGTTTTGTGATGAGAACAATTCTAGTCATACAACACATACGCGTCTTGCTCATCCAGCTTCTCCACTGGAAGACAATTCTTTTTGGTGATCCGTAAATAAAATCGAACGCCACGAGGAACATCATCGGGCTCGCAGGTATTCCACTACAGTCCTCTGGAACCGTGTGAAATCTCTGAATATGTTGGTGCAACGTGGAAAGCTTTTTGCAAGTAGTAAAGAAATTTCCTGCCAACATTGATCCATGAGCGTTGATTGAGAAAAATATTACCACGAAAGTGCTTACTAACCAACTTGTCTTCACTGCGATATTTTTTGATCGTAATTGCAGCTACACGGATAGAACCTGATCGACCTGTTGGTTGCTTATTCATACAGAGGAACATTGCGACTTGTTATCTGAATATTGAATCTAGAAAATAGAAGATTCTTCTAGATCGGTTAAGATAATGGTCCAGCCTTCAGATGTGTTAGTTATAGTTAAAAAGATTGACGTCTACAAGAGGACTAACAGTCCTTGGTATTACGTGAACTGCCGCGCGGGATTAGCCGAGTGGTCTGAGGCGCTGCAGTCATGGACTGTGCGGCTGGTCCCGGCGGAGGTTCGAGTCCTCCCTCTGGCATGGATGTGTGTGTTTGTCCTTAGGATATGTGTAAGCTTAGGGACTGATGACCTTAGCAGTTAAGTCCCATAAGATTTCACACACATTTGAACATTTTTATTACGTGAGCTACGTAATGTGACAAGACAAAAGCGGGAATTTGTTAATAAAAACGTAGCATTAATATCCGGACAGGTAGAAGCGTTACCTGACTTGTTTACGTATGGTTTTGAGAGAATATGTCCCGTTCCTAATGTATCGAAACAGCTACGGTCACCTCACCAGGACTATGATACAGATAAGAGTTTACTTTGTTTATCTGACAGTTGATAGTCTTGTCACTTTCCACGGATAAATGCTGTATTCGAGATTATCTGAATATGTCTTTCTGTTTACGTTTGTGTGATAAAAATTAACGTTGTTTGAAATGTGAGTTCTTTAGTACAAAAAAGATGAAAAGGCCGGTGTGAAGACAGAGCATTTTAGCAGTCATAAATTTCGTAAATTTGGGAGACAGTTGAAGAAGGGAAGTAATTCGAGACTTTGTGATTAATCGTGATGATTCTTCTCAAATTGTCTTAGTTTTCATTGTCTTTTGTGTTCAGCTTCCCTGGTCAATAACAGTCCGCCGGCGTCAGAAACCAGCCTTAAATCAACGAAGAAATTTCTGACGACATATTTTTGGAGCACAGCATTGTATGAAAGTGACCCATGTACTGTGGGAAAATTTATAAAATAATCGAAGCGCCGGTATGTGGTGACTCTTCAGGAACACCAAGACAAAGTAAGCCGTTGCCAACACGTCAATGTAACAATATGTATAATCTAGCTGATCCAGTTCCTTACTATGTGTATGCTGAAGGTAAGGACGAGAATATTGGCAAACTACACCCCATTGACCGTCGACGTGGCTTCGTAGTTAGCGCGACTGACTGCCATAGGAGGAGGGGGGGGAGGGGGGGGGGGAGGGTGGACACGGGTTCGATTCCCGGTAATGCCAGCGATTTTTCCTTGGTGGGAGGACTGAACGGGAGTGCACTCAGCCTCGTGAGGGCAACTGAGGGGCTGCTTGACCGATTACTAACGGTTCCAAGGTCAAGAAAACCGACAACGATCGAGAGAGCGGCCTGTTTGACTATGTCCTCCATACCACATCCGATGACGCCACTGGAAGAGGATGACACGGTGGCCGGTCGATCCCGATTGGCCCGTTCATGACCACAACGAAGAACTACATCTCACGAGTCTCGGGAAAATAGTTCATATATGTATCCCGGAATTGAGAGGCAACGTGGTAAAGATAGATGTAGTTGAGAACGATATCGACATGGAAGTGGAAAGCCCTGTCATAGCAAACAAATTTTCGCCTGCGTCTGTGCTTGAACAGAAGCTTATATTTCAACACATACGGTCAGAAAACAAAGCGTAGTTACAAGAGTGGTCATTTTCCTGCAGACAGACCGACCCAGCTAGCTGTGCGTATTCACACGACCACTTCCGGGACGGGGAAGTATGCCGGATCGGATCGAATCCACCTAGCTGTTTAGCGATGAGAGCTCGCTGTGCTGGCCAGCCTGGATATGGTTTTTAGGCAGTTTTCCTCATCCAACTAGTTGAATATAGGGCTGTTTTCCATGTTCAGCCTCTGATAAACGCTACGCAAACATTTAAAACACTTCCTCTCACTTGCAACAGAATTTATACCATACGCTGTCAGATTGGGTCAAGCATAGCGAAGGGTGGTTGTAAAAAATGGCGTAAAATCAGCGGAAGGGTTCACTCGTGGGTTCCAAACTGCTACCACCAACCACTCCAGCTAGGACAACGACTATACGTAGGGAGTTAGAAAGTGGGGTACAATGGTCCAGCAGTTGCTCATAAGCCTTACATTTCTGCAGCCAGTGCTGAGCGACGCTGGAGGTGGCATGAAAAGCGACGCGGCTAGACAGTGGAGTGGTATAAAGTAATGAATCACACTATACCCTGTGGCAATCCGACGAAAGGATTTGGATTTGGTGAATTCCTAGATTGCCATCATGTGTAATGCCAATTTCAGTAGCAGCAATAGTAGTAGGGAGGAGGTGGTGTTAGGATATGGGGGTGTTCCAGGTGTGTAACCCCTTACTACGTTTAAGAAAACGCTAAATACGGAAGGACACGAACAAATACACAGCATTATGTACGGCGCACAGTACGGGACAGTTCAAAGACGATGACCGTCTGTATCAGCATGGCGAAGTCCCATGTCATAAAGTAGCATCTGTGAGGCAATGGTTTCTGAACAACAAAATTGCTGAAATGGTCTGACCCGTCGAGTACCTCGAACTGAATCCAGTGGGACACCCTCGGGGTGAGTCGAAACGTCGACTTCACTCTAGACCCCAGACTTTTTCTGGTTTCGGCTCTTGGGCATGAATTGGCTGCCGTTGTTGCACAGACATTCAGATAACTCACTGAAAATGGTCCACAGTTCTCACAAAGGCCAAGGGTAGACACACCTCATGTCCAGTAATAGGTGTCTGGACAGATTTATCAGATAGTGTGCTGGAAAGGATAACACCAAATACTCATCCAGTCACTAAGATTTCTGACCCGCTAACTGTCTTCTGGATAAGAGAATATTAAATCGATTTCTAGATATTTTCAGAAGTTTGCGGAGACTGAAAAAAATTTATCCAAAAGTATCATAACAACGAGATACTTTCTATTTATGAATGACCTTTCAGATTCTGAAATTTAGTGTACAGATAGGCTGCAGTCTCAAGCCTGCATGTATCTCAGTGAAAATTGGAGTAAAGGTCTTCATATACGGGGTGTCACATCCAAGGGTATGACGTAAACGATAGCTTACATGGGCTCTAAAATGCATACCTTGAGAGCTAAGAGCCTCTGTTCAGTAGAAAAGGTGTGTTTCACAGCAAGAAGATGAACAAGTGTTCGTAGGTCTTACGGTATGCATTTTAGAATCCATGTTTATCACACTTTTTTTACTTCGATAGTTCGTTCCTGTCACATCAATGAATATTGGCCATTCTTCCAGAGACACACGGTATACTCTGATGGCTCAAGAATCACATCTAAAGGTAAGGCTGCAAGTGCTTTCCTGTGTCCAAGAACAGGCCACTACGAAGAGTATAAACTTGCATTGTCAGCCTCATCTCATACAGCAGAAGCAGTGGCATTCTTGAATGCCAAGTACTCCTTAATTCAGAGCGACAAAAGATTTCGATTAATTCTGATTCTAAATGCGTTCTAAGTGCATTAGGAAACAGGAACTAGAGAAAATACAGCAGTAAACTTATTTTCCGACGTAGTCCACTAGGTAACGTAATGCTGCCGAAGAATTAAATATAATTATACGCTTTGCATAAAAGCTAACGAAACAGTAAACCATCTTGACAAGAAAGCTGCTACATCCGAATTTGACCTTGATATTCATTTACGAGAGTGGTTTGTTACACCTGGTAAATTCCCATGAAAAATGGAATATTTTTATTGCGCCTTTATTATTCCAAGGATCTTATACAGAATTTCAACAACGTACTGCATACAGTTTATTGTTGACAGCCGTCTGGATTGACAGAATTTCAACAACGTACTGCATACAGTTCATTGTTGACAGCCGTCTGGATTGGTCAGTGTGTCGACTGAGATTTAAATCGGATAAAACTGAGTTTCGTGCTGTTATTAAACGTTTGCATTTGCAGGGTTGGATTGCCATACAAATCAAAACAGAATTGGATGAAGTTCACGCGGTCTCTGCACCATCACTGAAGACCGCCTACTTTCGGATTTATGAATTTAAACGTGATCGGACAAGCACCGAAGACGAAGCGCGCTGCAGTGCACTTGAGGTCACGACAAAAGGAAACCATTGACAATATCCATGGTATGGTAATACAAGACCGCCTAGCAAAAATTCGTGAAATTGCGGAGACTGTAGGCATCTCAACTGAGCGAGTGCATAATATCCTGTACGGAGAATCGATAGGAAGAAGCTGTGTGCAAGGTGGGTGCCGCCGTTGCTCATTGACCAAAACTCATCCGGCACAACATTTCAACTCAATTTCTTGAGATATTTAACCGCAATCCGCAAGACGTGACTGTTGATGAAATCTGGCTCCATCATTATCATAATGTCTGTCAAACAAGGGACAAAAGCTGGTGAAGAAGGCAAGTACCATTTTTTCAGCTGGTAAGGTGAAGAGACTGTTTTTTGCGACTCCCAAGGAATACTCCTCATACATTACTTGGGAAAAGGCACAACCGCAACTGGACCTTATTAAGCTTCGTTGCTGGATCGTTTGAAACTTCCGTTCGTTGAAAAAGACCAAGCATGGCGCACAAAGAGGTGCTCTTTCACCATCCCACACATCAGCGATAAAAATGGCGAAAGTATATTATTAGGGCTTTGAATTGGTTTTTGATCAACCATATTCATCAGACTTAGCTGTAAGTGACTTCTTCCTGTCACTAAATAGAAACTTTGACTTACTGGGAAGAAATTTTCATCAACGAGTGTGTTGCAGAATTTGACAGGGGAAAAGCTCGAGGATTGCTGGTCAAAGCGTATATCCCTCAAAGGGGTCTATGTCACCGAGAAGTAAGGTTAGTTGTTTGCGAAACAAACACTTGTTCTTGATTTTTTACCAGACTTCTCAAACACCCTCGTACCTTTCACCGACGTCTTACATCGAATGGAAGTCAGATTCCGGTGGGAAGAAGAATGGGAAACATCAATCGTAAACAGGGAAAGTATCGTTTGGTTAAACATCGCATATCTCTTCGGATGAAATTCTGTTACGGCACCTTCTCTTCGCATTTGTATCGCCTACAAGTAAGAAATTAAGACACTTTTGACTGCCGCAATTCAGACGTTGTAGATATTAATCATTTAATCTTCGCTTGTTCAGAGTTCCACTAACACAGGGAACAATTGCTCGCCGAATTCAGAAAACTCACTTTAGCAATCTCTACAAGGATTACCCGTCTCCTACTACGGAATAACATAGCAGTTCTTAGATGTTTGTTGAGATTATTTTAGTTAGCAAGTTTGAAATCTGACCACAGAGGTGCAGAGAATGTGTAATCATCATTTTAGCGGTTATCCCACATAATTATGTCTATTTCAAAGAGTAGTGACTAGACAAACCTGATTGTAAACGTTTTTGTGAAGTTCTATTATTACTTCCATACTTACAAAATAAGAAGTTTTTCCTTTTTTCAAGTCTTTAAGAATAGTATTTAGTTATTTTTAAGTAATACATATATTTATACGTTTAAAAAACATTTTTATTGTTGATGGCAAAACAGTATAATTGTTGAAGGCTAACCAGTGTAATCGTTGATGTCTAAATGCGGTGCACACGCCGAAGGCCAAATAAACAAATAATGCAAATACTAATTTTAATAAGTAATTTAACCGGTTGTGCTGAAAACAGAAGCTGGTCAGTCATGATCGACAGAAGACAGAGACACACATGTGTTAGACTTGTACGATGGATTTTCGGTCCGCGGGTTGCGACTGAGCACCTCTGCAGAAGTCTTAGCAGGAAGCCTTTGACGGTGAGCACTGGTAGCCGCTGTATGGGACGTCGTATGCACATGCAAAAATCTCCGTTCAACATGAGTGCTTGCAGAGGCTGCACGTCTATCACTCTGGTACATTAAACTAAGGTATCGACGAAACCCTGTTCATACTAAAACACAAGTCTGCGCCTTTCGCATAAGAAGCAGGCAACGCGGAAACTGCAAAAGATATGTGGGATGGCATTTTTTGGGATCGACAATCAATTTTGGAAATCCAAGGTGTAAAATCAGAGAGAGATCTGACATATGAAAAACATTTTGCAAACGCCAAAGACAAAATATGTACAAGGAATTGTATGCTTCAAAAGTTAGCTGGTCCTAATTCAGGAACGCAAGCTCAGACATTCAGACCTTTTCCCTTAGCACTGAACCACTCTGTGGCAGAATACGGATATCCAAATCATGCCATAATAAATAAGTACACATTATCAAAAAAGTAATTTGTAGGCTAATTTTTGGTTGCTCGAAATCAACATATTGTGATAAGTCCCTTGTTTACGAGATAGGTGAGACGTGCATCCAGATAGAGGAGATGTGAGACGAACATTCCTTACCTCAGGACTGAAGCCCAAACGACAGAGCCGACATGTTCCTCCGCCAATGCAGGGATTAGCGGACTGGAAGACGAGATGCTCCCAAATACTTGGGTACATGGCTCATCGCCGGCCGAGGTGGCCGAGCGGTTCTAGGCTTGCAGCCGTGAACCGCGCGACCGCTACGGTCGCAGGTTCGAATCCTGCCTCGGGCATGGATGTCTGTGATGTCCATAGGTTAGTTAGGTTTAAGTAGTTCTAAGTTCTAGGGGACTGATAACCTCAGAAGTCCTATAGTGCTCAGAACCATTTGACCCATTTGAACATGGCTCATCTGAAAGTCCTGAAGACTCCGTAGGAATCCCTAAACTGACGCAGATCTGGAGTTCGGCGATGTATGTCAAAAATCAAGAAAGAGCTTTCCTTGCGAGACGAGTTGTAAGATCGTGGAAGGAAATAAACCTCGCCGCGTTTGTAGAACTGCGTATCATATAATGCACCAAAAATGCTCTGTTTACACAACACCCAACCACTCAAATATCGATCTAAAAGTACTTTAACAATATTCGATGAGGTTTCGGGCTTGCAGATGGATGACGACGACAATTACCACGATATTTCTGTTGACAACCATTCAGCCATTTTCAGGTGAGTTTAAACCGAAACTCGACTTCATCCTGCTGTAAGTCTGAAACCTCGTAGAATACTCATTACATTGGGAAAACTTCAAAAATTTCTTTAAGGTTATCCCCGATTTCGCAGCTTTCCTGCGTATCACTTCAGCATAATTTATGAAATGAAACATAACATTTTGTCTATGTCTCATTTGTTTAATTAGCGAACTGTTACTTCTCAACAATGTCTTTCTACGCCAACAATGTTTCCCCGCTCGTAAGCAAACAAATAATCTGGTTTTGTGGAGGGGCATATACCGCCAGTCCTGTTATTCGTATCAAAAATACGAGCGAAATTCTACAGCCTTCCTTTCAGTAGCCTTTGCGGCACTCTGAATTTCGATGACTACTAGTGGCTCAACGAAGCTTTGTCTAAGGCTCCCTCGGGTAACGTTAAATGTACAAGAGTCGGACAAAGATATGGAAGCAACGCGAGAAATGCGTGCTTCAACATGAATGCTAGTCAAGCCTGCAGCTGACGCTGTTGTACTTGATCCGAAACGGAATCTTTGCAATGTCCTCAATAGGTTCCAAGTGTCAGCCGCGGTCAGAACAATGTTATGTGTAGATGTGAGTGCGTTATGTCTGGAGTTCAGTGCATTCGAACGTGGGCAAACTGTTGGTGTTCGAGTAGTGGGTATTTCCGTAACGAAGGTAGCCGAAGCGTTTGGTGTTTCGAGATGGTTACTCTGCAAGGTCACCACTTTGGCTGATCAGGCCCATCTAATTGTACAATGTCTGTGC
The DNA here is from genome assembly GCF_023864275.1 of Schistocerca cancellata. Classification (NCBI taxonomy): domain Eukaryota; kingdom Metazoa; phylum Arthropoda; class Insecta; order Orthoptera; family Acrididae; genus Schistocerca; species Schistocerca cancellata. The sequence continues at coordinate 398,694,767 of NC_064634.1, read as the reverse complement.
CTCAATGGTGAGGCTTTTTTCCAAGACGAGAGGGTCCCTGTTCACACAACTCGCATGATCCAGGACTGGTTTTGTGAGCACGAAGATGAAATGTCGCATCTCCCCTGGACACCACAATTACCAGACCACAATATTACTGTGTCTTTGTGGTATACGTTGGAGAGAAGGGTGCGTAATCGCCATTCATCTCCATCGTAGTTACCTAGACTTGCCACTATTTTGCAGGAAGGATCGTATAAGAGTTTTATCCATTCCGAGCCAAATTTCTGTCGTTTTGAAAGCCAACGGTTTTCCTACACCGTATTTATCCTGGCAGTGTGTTGTGTTTTTGTATGAATGGTTATATTTTTATTTTACTATATAGGTGGTAAACAGAAGAGGTGCGAGCTTAAAAAACTGATGCATCGAGTGTGACGAAACACTTGCAATTCTAGCTTTCTTGACTTACGTGTGGAACACTTCACTATGTACACGCAGTGTTGGAGTAATTTTTCACCTATTAGCTTCTAAACTCGCATTCGGGAGGACGAGGGTTCAATCCCGCGTCCGGCCATCCTGATTTACGATTTCCGTGATTTCCCTAAATCGCTTCAGGCAAATGCCGGGATGGTTCCTTTGACAGGGCGCGGCCGACTCCCTTCCCCATCATTCCGAAATCCTATGATGAGACCGATGACCTCGCTGTTTGGTCCCTTCCCCCAAATCGAGCTCCACGTAACTTCTAAGGAGCACCAGGCAGTTTTTAAGCTCGTAGTAAGGCATGAAACACAGCACTGCTGAGCCAAATGGCGCGATGTCGAAATCCTTAGACTCATATTTGGGGGTAGCGCGTTAGAAAATTTCATCTGCGCACTCAGATTTAATTTTCCGTGGCTTCTCTGTAACACTTCAGGTAAATGCTTGCGTAGTAGCAACTTCAAAGGAGATAATGCTCCCACCGAAATATTTACTAGATGGAAGAGATCATATCTTCAATAACCTTTATTTATAGTGTCGCATCATATAAAGTTGCCTTCGAAAATTATTTATGATGCTACGGCTGAAGCAGTGTCTGCAGTGAGTCAAAGGAAGGAGGTAATCTTGGTCTCTGTATAGTTTTTCCCGAGAAAGTCTTCTGAGATAGGTTATTCGCGTGTATAACGTACTACGCGTTAATCTTTTGAGAAAGAGCCATTGAATTCGGGTGACGGATTTTGTAACTACTGTAATTAAATTACTAATAGCATTTCATAGTTATCCTCGGCATTATCAAGCTTATGAAGCGTTTACTTAGCACGTTTAGGACATTATCTTCACTCGTCTAAAGTAGGGCACAAATGTATCATTTCGCAAGATAGCAGAAAAAGTGTACAACAGTTGATGGATGTTAGAGAAATACCGTTCACGTGTGAACCACCGCTGACAATATTGCCACGTGCAATATTGCAGACATGTATCTAAACGTTATCGAGTGCATTTGAGAGAATTACAAAAAACTAAACGATCAACGAAGATTAGGGTCTAACATCCTAAAGACGGAGTATAAGATCAGACCTTTCAGAGGTGTATGGAATTCAGACCTTTCAGAGGTATCATCCTGGAATTCTTCTTAATCGGTTTAGGAAAACTAGATGAAACTTAAACTGGATGGGCCAGACTGTGATTGGAATCCCGGTCCTTCAGAATATGAGACCAAAGTTTACTCTTGGCGCCACCTCGGTCGTTACAGTACATGTAGACTGGCTACCGCGACTACTTAAGTGTGGCGTTTCTCTTTGCAGGCACTGACAGCAAAGGAGGTCGTACTTTCTCCCAAACGCGACAGCGACCTCTGACACTTTCCTTCACAAGCAGTGCGGGATACTATATTTGCACCACATATCAGATCTATTGATTAGAGATTTGTGCCCGACAATCTCTAGTGCAGCGTTTGTTCCTGTTTCAGTATAATGTTGAGGAGTACCTAGCGCATTCAGCACGCTTGTTACGAAGAATCCGAGCGTTAAAGAGCTATTTTTTAGATTCTCCGATATGCGTCTTTCAGAATGCTTTTCTCTTAACGAAGAACACTTCTTTGGTCTACTGCGTCATTTGCGTCGTTTTATCACGGTATATTCCTGATACACAGATAGCGATAAATATGTGCTAATACATCAACGAATAATAGTTACTATGGCATTAAACGATCTATACCGTGTAACAACTGCGATTCACGTGGAGCAGATACAGACATGTAGTTAAGTATTGCACAGGAGTTGTGTACCATTCATCACGCTATCCAACTATTAAATACCTTATCGATGGCGTTAAAGAGACCTTCCTGCGAAATCTCTGTTCTTAAACCCTTCACAGTTGGTCGGCAAATTCAATTTGCGTTATTGTCTGGACCAAAAGGGACGTTGTTGCTTGTTTCAGTGGCTCGAACGGACCTATTAGTGTGAACTGAGCGTTTTCATTTTGTGAGCTTGTGAGATGGTGACCTCCTCAGGCAGAAAATAGGTCCCATAGGACGACAGAATTCGTAGCACATTTTATTTTGAGTGACGAAACCACCAACGAAATGCCGTGAGAATATGAAAAAGAGCATGTATCTGTAGGAAAAAAGGATCAAGTGGTTAAATTTCTTCAGGATCCATCGTTCTCTCTCGAAATTAAGGCGCGGGCTAACTCATTGGACAATATGGCTCTGTGTTTCCCGTGTTGTAATTTCATGGACTTGGTCATGGTAAAAATTGCGTTATTATAGTGCCTTCTTGGCTACAACCAGACATCCGAGTCTCCACTCAGACAGTGACGTTTACTTCTTGAAGATCACTCCGCACTGTAGTCACAGAAAAAAAAAAAAGTTCGGGAGAGTAAGTTTTGATTATCCCTCGTGCAGTATTTTCTCAGCAATTCTCTACGGCAGTGATTATTGGTGATCCTGATCGAGCATTTTATTTGTCAGCTATCACGTTTGTTCCTTATTTAAGTATGCTTCCATCACCATAGAATCAGTTTCTCTCAATGTTTCCAACTAATCTCACTCAAAGAATACGCCGTCGATGGGCACCTGGGAGGTTGTGATGTTTCCCCTGCATCTGGCTAAAACATGGACTGGATGCTATGTTACTGCAATGAAGGAAACTATCATGGAATCGTTATCTGGTCTGACAGTGCACAGATATAGCAAGGACACGCAGTGTCAAATGTACAGTTTACGTTCGAACTCGTAACAAATTTGAAATATAGAAAATGGATGTGTCATTGGTACAGCACAAGTTTCAGCAATTCGAAGTGTTGTATCCTGGTCGGAAATACTCTCTCGCAAATCAGACCGCTAAATGTCTCTAGAGGAGATTTTGTAACAACAAATGTACCGAGATCATCCCGAACGTGCTCCAGGGATTTGTTGAGATTGCCGAGATAGCCACTCCACTGGCTGGGTTGTTTCTGTTGAGGACTGTTGTCGTTAGCTAGCGCATAGGCATAAGAACGTACGCAAGCACCAAGGATATCATGTTTACATTTATCAAGATCTTGTTGGCCACTTATAAACACACCTAAGGGTACTTGAGTGTTCCAAAGGCATCCGTTCCATATACGTATTTCTGTATGTTTATATGCGTTTCGCAAACTACGGCGTGTGCACATTAAGCCAGTTTTATTAGCTGTTCCGTACGTGGGAAAAACTGCTGTCAGCACGCTTACATGTGGCCCAGAAATGCCCTAGATTATCGGTCATAGATACTAGGTAAGACGTGGATGGTCGAAAGCAATATACTTCTTCTCTTAGAACATATGCTCAGAATTTTACGAGTAAGCATTTACGTGGCACAGCATCTTTTCTGCTATGTCTGCCACAGGAGAATATTGCTGATTTCTGAAACAATTCTGAGCTGACATGAACCACTGTACATCTTGCTGAAACTTTCTATCTATCTTTCGCTGATTAAACCTGGTAAACAAACAAGACTAAAAATATACTCACGAATCAATCAACGAGGCTATTATAATTACACACTTTTAGATCTCAGCCTTGCATTTTCCTTCCTGAGCCAACTGCATTATCGCCATTTCCCTCCAGATATTTGACAGCAGTGACTGATACCAAAGATTAATGATCGGTTGCATTGTCAAAGAATATAGGATCCTTCCGTCCATTTAAGTATATTTGGTTATTTTTAGGATTAGCTGGAGTCTTTGCAGGAAGCCTCGGTCGTCTATAGATCTTCGTATAAAGGCGTCGTCCGCGGACAGCTTCAGAGAGCTGCGGCCTTTTATGTCAAGCCATTTATATGGGAGGTAAAGAGGTCATCTTGTCTGGAAGCAAAAATGAGAGTGAATCGTGACGAGAGGGACCCCCCATTAATGTGCAGTCCAGCGTAAACGCCGAAAACTTCCTCTCAAGTAAGGAGCGGAGCAGCTAGTTTCCTCACATACGTACCACCCCTACAAAGGCTTTTGCACGTAACGATCTATGGTATGACTGTACCGGGGTTGCAGCGAGTGCAGACTGTGGGTGTGGGTCGGAGGGCTCACTGTCCTGATCCATGCCGATAAAGTATTGAAATAGTGAAACAGCAGTAGCGATGCAGCATCAAATCTGACCTGCCTACAGACTTTCAAAAGCCATTCACACCATTTCATACGGTAAGTCGTGGTCGACATCGTTCTAACGAATTTTTATTCCACGGGCTTCTTTTCCCACTGTCACACAACTGACTGCTGTCTGATTTTCAGACAGGAGTCCTTCGCGATGATGAGCATCACTGCCTCGTTAAGCGGAGAGATCCGGATCGTATCTCCTCGCAGGCACTGGTGTGGGTTTCGAAATTGCCAGTACTACAAGTGTGTCCTCTGCAGAAATTAGAATGTAACTCAGAATATACAGCGACTCTGAACTTTACGTATGGTTGTTGTTGTTGTGGTGGTGATCGTTAGTCCGAAGACTGGTCCGGTGCAGCTCTCCACGCTACTCTCTTCTGTGCAAGTCTGCTCGTCTCCAAATAACTACTGCGACGCACATCTTTTTGAACCTGCTTATTGTAATCGTCTCTTGTCCTCCATCTGCAATTGTTATCTCCCACAATTCCATCCTATACTAAACTGACGATTTCTTGGTGTCTCACAACGTGTCCTATCAACCGATCCCTACTTTTAGTCAATCTAAGCCTATGTCCCAAATTTCTTTTCTCTCCAGTACTGTTCAGTACCTCCTCATTGGTTACATAGTATATCCAACTAGTCTTGAAAACTCTTCTGGAACACTACATTTCAGAAGCTTCTATTCTCTTCTTGTCTGAACTCTCTTCCGATCCAGATAAATATCTCCAAAAGAGGCTTGCTAATACGTAAATTAGCCCATATTCGATGTTAACAAATTTCTGTTCTTCAGAAACTTTTTCTTACTGTTGTTGTTGTTGTCTTCAGTCCTGAGACTGGTTTGATGCAGCTCTCCATGCTACTCTATCCTGTGCAAGCTTCTTCATCTCCCAGTACCTCCTGCAACCTACATCCTTCTGAATCTGCTTAGTGTATTCATCTCTTGGTCTCCCTCTACGATTTTTACCCTCGAAGCTGCCCTCCAATGCTAAATTGATGATCCCTTGTTGCCTCAGAACATATCCTATCAACCGGTCCCTTCTTCTTGTCAAGTTGTGCCACAAACTCTTCTTCTCCCCAATTCTATTCAATACCTCCTCATTAGTTATGTGATATACCCATCTAATCTTCAGCATTCTTCTGTAGCACCACATTTCGAAAGCTTCTATTCTCTTCTTGTCCAAACTATTTATCGTCCATGTTTCACTTCCATAAATGGCTACACTCCATATATATACTTTTAGAAACAACTTCCTGACAAATCTATACTCGATGTTAACAAATTTCTCTTCTCCAGAAATGCTTTCCTTGCACCCCATTGCCAGTCTAAATTTTATATCCTCTCTACTTCGACCATTATCAGTTATTTTGCTCTCCAAATAGCAAACTCTTTTACTACTTTAAGGATCTCATTTCTTAATCTAATTCCCTCAGTATCACCCGAGTTAATTCGACTAATTAATTCCATTGTCCTCGTTTACCTTTTGTTGATGTTCATCTTATATCCTCCTTTCAAGACACTGTCCATTCCGTTCAACTACTCTTCCAAGTCCTTCGCTGTCTCTGACAGAATTACAAAGTCATCGGCGAACCTCAAAGTTTTCATTTCTTCTCGATGCAATTTAATACCTACTCAGAATTTTTCTTTTGGTGTTACTAGTCTAAATTTATATCCTCTCTACTTCGGCCATCGCCAGTTAATTTATTGCTCAAATAACAAAACTAACTCCCTCAGCATCTCCTGATTTAATTCGACTACATTCCATTATGTCTCTGTTGATCCACTGTGGACGTGGTATAGCAGCTGGTCAAATATTTAACAAAGAAATTGGCCAGACAACCGTGGAAATTGAAAAATTATTTTTTTATTTTCGCTACCACTTTCAGCAATTCAATATGCCATTTTCAGGCTCCATATACATATCTAAAAAATGATCGATTATGGAATACTGGGGCCCTCTGTTTCTGGATATCGTGAATTCTTAAGTGCTTCCTTCAAAACTTGACTGCAACTCAATGCATTACCCTAAGTTTTGCTTTTGGCGATGTTCTTCCTTTCAAGAAGCGGTCCATTCCGTGCGACTGCTCTTTAAAATCATTCCTGTCTCTGACAGAATTATAGTATCATTGACAAACTGCGAAGTTTTTGTTTGTTTTCCCTGAACTTAAGTTCCCTTTCCAAATTTCACCTGACTGCTCTTTATAGCTTGATCAGTGAGCAGACTAAAGAATATCAGGGACAGGCTACAACACTGTCTCAGTCCCTTCTCAACGGTTTCACGTTCTTCGATTCTTACAACTGACGTCTGGTTTCTATGTAAGTTGTAAATAACGTTTTCGTCCCTGTATTTTACCCCTGCCCCCTTCAGAAATTAGAGAGTGAATTGAAATCAACATTGTCAAAAGCTTTCTCCAAATCTGCAAATGCTGTTATGTATGTTTGCCTTTCCTTAACGTACCTTCTAAGATAAGTGGTAGGGTCAGTACTGACTTGCGTTTTCCAACATTTCTCTGAAACCCAATCTGATCTAGGCCGAGGCAGACTTCTGTCAGCTTTTCTACTCCTCTGACGAAATTTGAGCGAGTATTTTGAAGTTTTGTATGTTTTTTTAATATTCACGCATGTCAGCACTTGCTTTCTTTAGCATTGGATTTATTATGTCATTCTTGAAGTCTGGTATGTATATTGGCTAAATATATCAAAATGTGAGCAATGGTCTTGAACTTTGTCGCGTTTCTGTATGTAGGAGTGTTAGCACTAACCTAACTAGATACTCAACTTCCATTTCCTTTGACACACGTTTTCCGAAGTTATCGCTGTTTCTGTGACTTTCCCTCTAACACATGTAAACTTGCGTAGTTTGCACATAAAATATATGAATGTCTCTGACTGCCTGTGCTGCAGTGCAGACTCGTTCCAACCTTATTGGGCTTGTGTTAGTGTCGTGGTTGTGGAGACGTCGGCAGCTGACGTGGAGAGACAGTGTGTGTGAGTTTCGGGTAGGCCCGTCGCCGCTACTCGATGGCGGGGAGATAAAAGCAGCAGCGTAAGAGGGCGCGAGTACGAGACGGAGCGGAGGCGATGGCCGCGGCTGGCCTCGGTGCGCCCGGGCTCCGAACCCAGGCCCCGGCACAGCGTGGCAACGGCCGCGCCGCGCCACAGACCGGTACGGCCGCGGCAGCCGCGGTGTTTGAATTTGAAGGCGAGGCGGACGCGGCCGTTGACGCTGCCGCCTGCCGGCTATCGCTCGCCCACCAAGGTCCTCCCCCCCCCCCCCTCCCCACACCCCACCCTTCACTCTCTCTCATTCTCTCTCTCTATCTCTCTCGCTAAGGCCAGACGGCGATACGTCTTCTGACAGCCCGCCAGATTACCGCCACACGTGATTTATTCGCCCCGCGCGAGCTGATTGCAGTGGATGGGTCACCCGCTGGAGTGTTCACTTACGGCACATTTGACAGCAGCTATGCCGCTCTCTGCGAAGGCACGTGTTGGACACTGGTAAAAACGACTCACTGCAGCTGCTAGTCTTCTCGCGTATTTGTAGATCTCTCAGGTTGTCCTTTCTTGTCTACTTACACTTATATCAGGAAATGTTCTGTGCCGCTGGTACATCTCCGGCATCCTTTCCTTGCCACGCTTCCAGCAGTAAAATTAATATCTACACAGATCATATCGCCTAAAGCCCACACTCATTCGTAGATTCTGGACACGAAATAGATCCTTGTGAGTGAACCTGCAGAGTATTTCCACATAGTGTTGGTGAAATGTAGGGTCTACATTGTACACACAGTTATAATTAATCTTAGACAGACAAATCAGGTAGCAAATTTTAACACAGTACATGCGCTCCAACTACAGCAGTCAGCGTGTGGTGATATACCAAGTGTTTGAGAAAAGTAATGTGACTGGTTTTTTGTAAACAAATCTTTACAATTTTTTAAACAATAATATTATCCCTTGCAAAGCATCTACATGGATACTCTGCAAATCACATTTGAGTGCCTGGCAGAGGGTCATCGAACCACCTTCACAATTCTCTATTATTCCAATCTCGTATAGCGCGCGGAAAGAATGAACACCTATATCTTTCCGTACGAGCTCTTATTTCCCTTATTTTATCGTGGTGATCGTTCCTCCCTATGTAGGTCAGTCTCAACAAAATATATTCGCATTCGAAGGAGAAAGTTGCTGATTGGAATTTCGTGAGAAGATTCCGTCGCTACGAAAAACGCCTTTCTTTTAACGATTTCCAGCCCAAATCCTGTATCATTTCTGTGACACTCTCTCCATATTTCGCGATAATACAAAACGTGAAAATTACCGAACAATCAGTTTAATAAGCCACAGCTGCAAAATACTAACACAAATACTTTGCAGACGAATGGAAAAACTAGTAGAAGCCGACCTCGGGGAAGATCAGTTTGGATTCCGTAGAAATACTGGAACACGTGAGGCAATACTGACCTTACGACTTATCTTAGAAGAAAGATTCAGGAAAGGCAAACCTACGTTTCTAGCATTTGTAGACTTAGAGAAAGCTTTTGACAATGTTGACTGGAATACTCTCTTTCAAATTCTAAAGCTGGCAGGGGTAAAATACAGGGAGCGAAAGGCTATTTACAATTTGTACAGAAACCAGATGGCAGTTATAAGAGTCGAGGGACATGAAAGGGAAACAGTTGTTGGGAAGGGAGTAAGACAGGGTTGTAGCCTCTCCCCGATGTTATTCAATCTGTATATTGAGCAAGCAGTAAAGGAAACAAAAGAAAAATTCGGAGTAGGTATTAAAATCCATGGAGAAGAAATAAAAACTTTGAGGTTCGCTGATGACATTGTAATTCTGTCAGAGACAGCAAAGGACTTGGAAGAGCAGTTGAACGGAATGGATGGTGTCTTGAAGGGAGGATATAAGATGAACATCAACAAAAGCAAAACGAGGATAATGGAATGTAGTCGAATTAAGTCGGCTGATGTTGAGGGTATTAGATTAGGAAATGAGACACTTAAAGTAGTAAAGGAGTTTTGCTATTTGGGGAGCAAAATAACTGATGATGGTCGAAGTAGAGAGGATATAAAATGTAGACTGGCAATGGCAAGGAAAGCGTTTCTGAAGAAGAGAAATTTGTTAACATCGAGTATAGATTTAAGTGTCAGGAAGTCATTTCTGAAAGTATTTGTATGGAGTGTAGCCATGTATGGAAGTGAAACCTGGACGGTAAATAGTTTGGACAAGAAGAGAATAGAAGCTTTCGAAATGTGGTGCTACAGAAGAATGCTGAAGATTAGATGGGTATATCACATAACTAATGAGGAAGTATTGAATAGGATTGGGGAGAAGAGAAGTTTGTGGCACAACTTGACCAGAAGAAGGGATCGGTTGATAGGACATGTTCTGAGGCATCAAGGGATCACCAATTTAGTATTGGAGGGCAGTGTGGAGGGTAAAAATCGTAGGGGGAGACCAAGAGATGAATACACTAAGCAGATTCAGAAGGATGTAGGTTGCAGTAGGTACTGGGAGATGAAGACGCTTGCACAGGATAGAGTAGCATGGAGAGCTGCATCAAACCAGTCTCAGGACTGAAGACCACAACAACAGCAACAACAAAACGTGCTGCCTTTCCTTGAACTTTTCGATGTACTCCGTCAGTCCTATCTGGCAAGAATCCCACACCGCGCAGCAGTATTCTAAAAGAGCACGGACAAGCGTAGCGTAGGCAGTCTCCTTAGTGGATCGGTTACATTTTCTAAGTGGCCTACCAATAAAACGCAGTCTTTGGTTAGCCTTCCCCACAATATTTTCTGTGTTCCTTCCAATTTAAGTTGTACGTAATTGTAATACCTAGGTATTCAGTTGAATTTACGGCGTTTAGATTAGACTGATTTATCGTGTAACCGAAGTTTAATGAGTTCCTTTTAGTACTCATGTGGATAACCTCACACTTTTCATTATTCAGGGTCAACTGCCACTTTTCGTACCATTCAGATATTTTTTTCTAAATCGTTTAGCAGTTTGTTTTGATCTTATGATGACTTTATTAGTCGATAAACGACAGCGTCATCTGCAAACAACCGAAGACGGCTGCTCCGATTGTCTCCCAAATCGTTTATATAGATAAGGAACAGCAAAGGGCCTATACCACTACCTTGGGGAACGACAGAAATCACTTCTGTTTTACACGAGGACTTTCAGTTAATTACTACGAACTGTGACGTCTCGGACCAAATCCAGTCACATAACTGAAACGATATTCCATAAGCACACAATTTTAATACGAGCTGCTTGTGTGGTACAGTGTCAAAAGCCTTCCGGAAATACAGAACTACGGAATCGATCTGAAATCCCTTGTCAATTTCACTCAACGATTCATGTGAATAAAGAGCTAGTTGTGTTTCACAGGAACGACGTTTTCTAAAGCAATTCCATTCGGCAGCTATACACCGAAAGAGTCGTAGTTCCCGGTCTTGGTAGCAGCGCTAAAGGTCTTCAACTGGCAGGGCGTTTAACGTGTCGGTCATCTTTTGAGTGTTGCCCAGAGTCCCAAAGTGATGTCCTTTCAACACATTTTTCAATTTCCGGAAAAGAAAAAAGTCACAAGGATTCAGAGCAGGTGAAAAGGGGGACTGTGGAACAAAAGGAATGCCTTTTGAGGTCAGGAATTCCGTTACAGAAGTGACCGTGTGACATGGGGCGTTGTCATGATGCAGCATTCACTTGTCTGCAATGTCCGGTCTCACTCGATTCACCCTTTTCCTGAGCCTTTCAAGGACGTATTTCTCAAACACATCGTTGACAGTTTGTCCTGGAGCAAAACTTTCACGACAGGACGCTCAAGTTCGATCTTTTCGTCGGTCTTCCTGGACGAGGTTCACCTTCAACGTGTTCTCGGCCTTCGAAAAATGATCTGTGCCAGCGAAAAACTACTGCTCATTATAAGGTATATTTCACATAGGCTTGTTTCAACTTTTGAAAGACCACATTCGCGTATTCCCCAAGTTTAACACAAAGCTTTATTGTATAAGGTTGCTCAAAATTCCGCTGTTCGATTTTCGTAATACGTAACAAACACACTTTTCTGATGGCGTTCTGAAAAATCACGACATGGCTGTGCGAAGTTGAAACTCGGGCTGACCGTCTGCAAGGAAAGAACACACCGGCCTATAAAGCAGAACAACACATCGTTGCCAGAACGCTCGCAGTGTTGTCAGACTCATTACTTTTCTCACACACCTCGTATAACGATCTCGTGTTCATTAAAACGTAAGGCTTCAAATCTTAGCAAAAATATCCGATAATCAGTTCCTATCACCTTAACATTTTTTGCTACGTACAGCCTTGCCTGCTCAAAGTACGTAAGACCATACTTATTCCATAAATCTAAGTTTCATAGCGCTGTTGATGTACAAAGGCTGGTCGATTTTTAGTTCATCCTCCGCCTCGTAGGAAAGAAGGAATTTTGGGGATTGACGTCTCGTCGACGACAAAGTCATTGGAGAACGAGCACGATACTCACAACTCTATTTTTATAAATTTGCTTTGGTATAATCAGTTGATGTTTCTGTGCTCACATTAATCTTTATTGGCCGTAATTTGGTCTTACGTATACTCATGGCTCTCGATATCAAGAGACTTCAGCAGCACGACGTGCATTTCTTATCCCCAAGCTGAAATGTTCAAAGAAGTTTCTACTGTCGATCCACTGTTTACTATTTACTGCGTAAGTGAGAGAGATTCTAGATGCTCTCAGATTTGATCGACGTGCAGGGATCCAAAACCTGCTGATAGTTTTGGATTCAAAAATCGCAATCTACTGAAATCCCAAAATGGAACCGTAAAATGAATATTCAAATATTCGAAATTACACGAAAATCATCGCTGAATAAACGAACCGGTATGAGAATCTCGTTGCAGAGGGCCCCAGTTTATGTGGGAGTGGGTTAGAATGGCAAGGTCGACCAGTTGGCAAGGGCAGCCATGCTTCTGGCCTCGTAATAAATTTCAGTCTACCATCCTCCGGTTTCAAGTTATGGATGCGGAAGCTGGCCTACGGAGAATGGGCAGTGGATTGGTGTATTTCAATCTGCTATAAAGGTTAATATTACGCTGCAATTCAAGTAAGTATTAGATGCTCCTTGTTTCGAAAATTTCAGGCGAATAGAAAGGTGATTACTGCTTGTCAAGAATACGTACCATCCATGGCTCAAGGCCTTCCCACTTTCATCAGATAGGCATCAAAGATAAACATTTCTGTGGCTAGCAGAAGAAAGAAGCAGCAGATATAATCCACTTGTTTTCTTGCATTTTCTACGAAGCATGACAAAACTGTTTACTTTACAACCAGTTAGCTTAACGGGCATTTTCACCTCCATAATAATCCTCCCCTGAATCTCAAATGATTCCGCCGATTTATGTTGTTTAAAGTAATCCAGAAGATAGGTTAAGTCCGATGTCCCGTAGACATGGACATAATGCAAGAAAGTAAGGTTAGGTTTCGACGTCTGGTCGACGAGGCCATTAGAGACACAGCAAAAAAGCCTTCTCAAAGAAACCGTCCAGCATCCACCATATATTCAATGCATATATGGAGAGCCGAAGAGTGGCAGAAACGCAGTCCTCCCGTGTGCTACCAACTGAGCCACGTCGCACGGTATGTACTGAGAAACGGTGGCAGTGAGATCAGACGAGAATTAATCCAGTCTGATAAACATAAACTGAGAAACCGTAACGATTTATGTTACTCAGCGTTCGCTAAGCTAATTCGTACTTCCGAATTAGCGAGCGCTCTTTGATTGCTCAAATACCAAAGTAAGTTTTGTGAGAAGTAATGCTCAAGCCACACAGCATAACGATATCTTAATATATTTATGTCTTACTCTTGATCGATGGCTCGTCAGCCTCCACTAAAGCTAATTCTTTTCCCCTGCAGTGGCTGCTCGAATTTCATTCTCTATCGATACGGGAAGTGTGGCAAAACATGTCTGACGATTAAACTTAATCCAAAAATCTACTGAAATACCCACAAAGACATGGGTCTGACTTTAAATGTCCAATTCTGTTCATCTGTAATTGAAACTTAAGTCGGATATCTTCGAACAGTACCGATTGGTCCACTCAGAATCCAAGGTTCCGCACGTCCGCCTCTATTATTGAGTTTTCCTTAGTCTCCAAGTACCATTTAAGCAAGTTTCTTACTGATTGATTCCCAGGAATATGGTGACCAAAGTTCAACTATTATTCGCTATTCTCGCCTTCTGCCCCCTTCAGCACAATATCTCACAGCAGACAGATGACGCAGCTTGCAGATGTCTGTTCTACAATTTGAATCCACGCCACGCTTTGGATGCAAGAAGGATTTCGGAGCAACTCATCCCTCACTCTTCCAAAGATAGCAACTATCTGCCAATGAGATTGCTCGGGAGCTGTAAACTTCCTTTCGTCTGCATTGTCAGAAGACTCAAATTTTCTCCTTTTTTATGGTAGAGTTATAGGAACAAGAAGAAATACCTGTCTCCCTTACTGAAACGGCTGCTAACGAAATATTCGAAAGCATCTACAGTTGGCTCAAAGCAAAATTATTATCATTAAATCTTGGTAAGACTCAGCATATACAATTTATACAATTCAGTAATTTTCATAGAACTGCGCAAGCTATAGAAATAGCCTACTCAAACAAAGAAATACAAGTATGAATTGTTAAGATTTTAGGACTACGTGTAACAGAACACGTTAATTCGAAAACCCACTGCTTACAATAAATAACGCGCCTTAGTTCATATACAGGGTTGTGAGAAATAATCTGAGGAGCTTGTAAAAGAGTTGTACGGGATGTTGTGCTGACACATAACTGTTAAGAAAATAATTCGATGCGTTGCGTCCTTTCGGAATTATTTACCACTGAAGTCAGCCAATCAGATCCTTCCGCACGCAAATTTAAGCAGTCTGCCAGAGACAATATCGCCAAACATGTTCTTGGTTTGTTTTCCGCTTCTGATCGTCTAACTTAAATTTTTCTGGTCCGTGAAAGGCAGAGTATAACTAGTAATGTGTACTTGAATGCAACGCGACGACCGAAAAAGACGTCGGGAGGTTAACATAATGACAGAAAAAGAGTCAGGTAAACGGCTGCAGACATTCACGTCGATTAAATATCTAGACGTAACGTTGCAAAGCGACGTGAAATGGAACGAAAGGCGAATGGTCTACTTCGCATTATTGCGAGAATTTTAGGAAAATATAGGTCATCCATAAAGGAGACAACGTATAGAATACTGGTGCAACTCATTTTAGAGTACTGCTCGAGTGTTTAGGATTCTCAGCAGGTCGGATTGACGGAAGACAGAGGAATGCCGCTAGGTTTGTTACCAGTAGGTTCGATCAATACGCAATTTAATGGAGAAGCTACAAGAACTCAAATGGAAATTCCTAGAGGGAAGGCTGCATTCTTTCTGCGATACACTATTGAGAAAATTTAGAGTACCTGCGTCTGCAGCTGACTGCAGAACGATTCTAGTGATGGCAAAGTAAATTCCGTATAAGGGCTATGAAGACAATATGAAAGAAATTAGGGCTCGTGTGGAAGGCCATAGAAAGCTGTTTTTCCGTTGCTTCATTTGCGAGTGGAACAAGAAAGGGAATAAATAGTAGTGGTACAAGGTACCCTCTGCCATGCACCGTATGATGGCTCTCAGAATAGATATGTAAATGTAGACATAGATATCCAGCAACCTGGCAGAGCGTAACAAATGTAT
Organism: Schistocerca cancellata; assembly: GCF_023864275.1. NCBI lineage: Eukaryota > Metazoa > Arthropoda > Insecta > Orthoptera > Acrididae > Schistocerca > Schistocerca cancellata. Next base: position 398,679,451 of record NC_064634.1, on the reverse strand, counting down.
TGCAGGTAATGTGGTGGAGTTTAAGACTAAATTAAGGAATTTTCTGTTGTGCAACTCCATCTGTTCGGTTTTGACAGAAGCTCTTAACATCAATGTTTTAGGATTTTTCATCAAGATTGGCACTGTAATGCAATAATCTTACATAACGTTAGGGAATTTCATTTTTTTTTACACTTGAGTAAAGTGTACATTTCGCAGTCATCATAGCCGCATTCTGCTGGTTGTGAAAGTTTTCATTCCACTGCTGCCTCATTTTGGAAACCACTGATTCACGGAATCACGAGTACATTACGGGCAGTTTACTTACGACATTTTCCTGATGTTGCGCTTACGCTCTAATAAATATTCCAGAATTCGAATCGAGAACAGCTGCCAACATGAGTAACGTAGAAGTAAATATTCACGGAATAGTGAAGGAACTCGAATCACTTAATAAAAGCAAGTCTTCTGGTCCAGGCTGCATACCAATTAGGTTCCTTTCCGAGTATGCTGATGCATTAGCTCCATACTCAACAATCATATACAAACGTTCGTTCGACGAGAGATCCGAACCCAAAGACTGTAAAGTTACACAGGTCACACCAATATTCAAGAAAGGTAGTAGGAGTAATCCACTAAATTACAGGCCCATATCGTTGACGTCGATATGCAGCAGGATTTTAGAACATATATTGTGTTCGAACATTATGAATTACCTCGAAGGAAACGGTCTATTGACACACAGTCAACATGGGTTTAGAAAACATCATTCCTGTGAAACACAACTAGCTCTTTATTCTTATGAAGAGCTGAGAGCTATTGACAAGGGATTTCAGATCGATCATCTACATCTACGTCTACATACACACTCCGCAGGCCACCATACGGTGCGTGGCGGAGGGTACCTTGTACCACAACTAGCATCTTCTCTCCCTGTTCCACTCGCAAACAGAACGAGGGAAAAATGACTGCCTATATGCCTCTGTACGAGCCCTAATCTCTCTTATCTTATCTTTGTGGTCTTTCCGCGAAATGTAAGTTGGCGGCAATAAAATTGTACTGCAGTCAGCCTCAAATGCTGGTTCTCTAAATTTCCTCAGTAGCGATCCACGAAAAGAACGCCTCCTTTCCTCTAGAGACTCCCACCCGAGTTCCTGAAGCATTTCCGTAACACTCGCGTGATGATCGAACCTACCAGTAACAAATCTAGCAGCCCGCCTCTGAATTGCTTCTATGTCCTCCCTCAATCCAACCTGATAGGGATCCCAAACGCTCGAGCAGTACTCAAGAATAGGTCGTATTAGTGTTTTGTAAGCGGTCTCCTTTACAGATGAACCACATCTTCCCAAAATTCTACCAATGAACCGAAGACGACTATCCTTCCCCACAACTGCCATACATGCTTATCGCACTTCATATCGCTCTGCAATGTTACGCCCAAATATTTAATCGACGTGACTGTGTCAAGCGCTACACTACTAATGGAGTATTCAAACATTACAGGATTCTTTTTCCTATTCATCTGCATTAATTCACATTTATCTATATTTAGAGTTACCTGCCATTCTTTACACCAATCACAAATCCTGTCCAAGTCATCTTGTATCCCCCTACAGTCACTCAACAACGACACCTTCCCGTATACCACAGCATCATCAGCAAACAGCCGCGCATTGCTATCCACCCTATCCAGAAGACCATTTATGTAGATAGAAAACAACAGCGGACCCACCACACTTCCCTGGGGCACTCCAGATGATACCCTCACCTCCGATGAACACTCACCATCGAGGACAACGTTCTGGGTTCCTGGATTTCCGGAAAGCTTTTGACACTTTACCACACAAGCGGCTTGTAGTGAAATTGCGTCCTTATGGAATATCGTCTCAGTTATGTTACTGGATTTGCAACTTCCTGTCAGAGAGGGCACACAGTTCGTAGTAATTGACGGAAAGTCATCGAGTAAAACAGAAGTGATTTCTGGCGTTTCCCAAGGTAGTGTTATAGGCCCATTGCTGTTCCTTATCTATATAAACGATTTGGAAGACAATCGGAGATGCCGTCTTCGGTTGTTTGCAGATGACGCTGTCGTTTATCGACTAATAAAGTCATCAGAAGATCAAGACAAACTGCATAATGATTTAGAAAAGATATCTGAATGGTACGAAAAGTAGCAGTTGACCCTAAATAATGAAAAGTGTGAGGTTATCCACATGAGTGCTAAAAGGAACTCATTAAACTTCGGTTACACGATAAATCAGTCTAATCTAAACGCCGTAAATTCAACTAAATACTTAGATATTACAATTACGTACAACTTAAATTGGAAGGAACACAGAAAATATTGTGGGGAAGGCTAAACAAAGACTGCGTTTTATTGGTAGGCCACTTAGAAAATGTAACCGATCTACTAAGGAGACTGCCTACGCTACGCTTGTCCGTGCTCTTTTAGAATACAGCTGCGCGGTGTGGGATCCATACCAAATAGGACTGACGGAGTACATCGAAAAGTTCAAAGAATGGCAACACATTTTGTATTATCGCGAAATTTGGCAGAGTGTGTCACAGAAATGATACAGGATTTGGGCTGGAAATCGCTAAAAGAAAGGCGTTTTTCGTAGCGACGGAATCTTCTCACGAAATTCCAATCAGCAACTTTCTCCTCCGAATGCGAAAATATTTTGTTGAGACCGACTTACATAGGGAGGAACGATCACCACGATAAAATAAGGGAAATCAGAGCTCGTACGGAAAGGTATAGGTGTTCATTCTTTCCGCGCACTATACGAGATTGGAATAATAGAGAATTGTGAAGGTGGTTCGATGAAGCCTCTGCCAGGCACTTAAATGTGATTTTGCAGAGCATCCATATAGATGTAGGTGTAGATGTAGAACGAAGTCCTGGAGATGGAGCGCCAGCCTAGTGACGATCTAGTGATTGCGGAAGCAATGTTTTAGCGAGGAGCGAGGTGCCGCGCCGACGAAAGGGAGGGCGCGCTTTAAACGGGGTCGGTGTGCGGCGAGCGCCGTGGGACAGGCGAGACGTGGACACGCAGACGCGGCGTCAGCGGGCGAGCGGCCCGCGGAATGCGCCGAGGCGGCGGCCGCGCAGCTGGGAACGCCCGCGCTGCAGCCCGCCCCTGATAAACGCCGGCAGCACACGGCACCTAAACAGGTGCTCCGGAGGACTACTGCGCCGCTCTCATGCATCGCACAATTCGTGTGTGTGTGTTTATTACATCGGAAACTTTTCCCTCAATACTCCTTTGACCACACGAAACTGTCACGCATACTCACTGAAGAACAAATAAAGCTGCATCCTCCGTGTCTAGTAGTGATTGCCAAGATCTTATAGAGACGTAGACAAAATCACGTTACGTGACTGGTGGTGAGGTAGGCGCTCGAAGCAGCCGCGTCGAGGCCACTGCACCAGTCAAGGCCCGCCCGGCGACTCTTAATACAGCTTACATCGCGCGCGCACCGTCACTTCGCGTTAAGAAGGGTTGTCGGCATTGGAAGTCGCCCACCCGATTGGTGTACACCGCAAAGTAATTCGGTATCGTGTACGGGTGTGATACACCCTCTCATCGCTGTCGAGGGTATTTTGAAGAGTGTGCTGTATCGGGAGCCGGCCGGAGTGGCCGAGCGCTTCTAGGCGCTACGGTCGCAGGTTCGAGTCTTGCATCGGGCATGGATGTGTGTGATGTCCTTAGGTTAGTTAGGTTTACGTAGTTCTAAATTCTAGGGGACTGATGACCTCAGAGGCCGGCCGAAGTGGCCGTGCGGTTAAAGGCGCTGCAGTCTGGAACCGCAAGACCGCTACGGTCGCAGGTTCGAATCCTGCCTCGGGCATGGATGTTTGTGATGTCCTTAGGTTAGTTAGGTTTCACTAGTTCTAAGTTCTAGGGGACTAAAGACCTCAGAAGTTGAGTCCCATAGTGCTCAGAGCCATTTGAACCATTTTTTGATGACCTCAGATGCTAAGTCCCATAGTGCTTAGAGCCATTTGAGGCTGTATGAGGACACGATCGTCCGTCCTATTGTCCAGCCCTACAATGAGGATTTTGGCGATGGAGTCATCTTTCAAGATCATAATGTACGAACATGACACCCACCTCGTGTTCACCTTCTTCAAGAGGGAGGCAATCAGTCGAATGGAATGGCTTGCGGTGTCTGCTAACAAGAACCTGGCTTGCGGTGTCTGCTAACAAGAACCTCGCTGAGCATGTCTGAGGCCAGTTAAAACTTGCACTAATTCGTCGCTGGATGCCTTCTCACACACTGGAAGACCTCAAGCGGGAATGGGACACGCTTGAGGAGCAAAATTTCCACCACCTTGTGATCAGCCTGTAATGAGGAGCCAAGATTGTTAAAAATAAGGGGTGGAGTAATACAACATTCAACGTTTTCCAGCAGCAGCAGATTTTTATTTCACAGATGTCAAGTATGAGGATCTAAGGTTGTTAAATACACGGTGTTCTGTATCACGATATTCAACGTTTCCCAGCATCAACAGCTACTGATTTCGCCCATGTCGACTTCCTAATCGCATTATTAACATTATAGCTACCTTTAGTTTCGTAAGGACTACTCATTCATTCCTCGTTCCCCTGAATGTAAGACCAAAAACTGTAGCGTACAACTTTTCGATGCGAACCATATTTGTCACAAAATCGTGAATCCCGTTGGGGACCGTTGCATTCAAAACAAGTGGTGGTCAATGAGAATTATCACTATTCTTCGAAAAAGAAAGTTTTTAGTTTCTTAAAGTGCTTAACAAGGGTAACAAGTTATTAGTTACACTCGAGTCAGGAAATTAAAAGCTCTTCCACAGCTACTGAGAAACATTGCGTCGTGCCGATAGTATACGGACTACAGTGAGACGGGTCAAGACGAAAATACGTCACGTGCATAGCACGCGTGGTCCAGAGACCCACTAGAAAGTCAGACCACTGCGCGAACGTCACAGCACGTCGTGCTACAGATCTTAACGAGTGCCAGCAGTCGTCTCCGGCGGGGAGCGAGTAACTATTTCAAACAAATTTAATAACTCTTGACTGCGTGATTAAATGCATGCATGTTCTCGATAGTACACGGGGCCGGGCGTTTGCGAAGCCGACTAGTGTGACGTCACAAGTTCGTTGCAGGGTCATTATACATCGCTGGCCCCGATAGCACGCCTGAACGACAACGTTAAGTGTGCCTATGGCTGTCCATGTGTTTAGGTGTTTTGGCTCTAAAGGATGCAACTGCGTGTGTTGCACCTTTAGTAGACCTACACATGTATACTCTGCAAGTCAACTTGTGGTGTATGGTGGAGAAGACTTTGTGTACCAGTCTTACTTTCCTCTTTTCCAGTTTCAGTCGCATATAGTTCGAGGGAAGAACGATTGCTGATAAGCCTCCGTGTGACCTCGAAGATCTTTCATTTTATCTTCATTCTGTTCTCGAGAGATAAATGTAGTAGGAAGCAATATATTTGTTGACTCTTCTAGGGGCGTATGCTATCGGAACTTCACCAGTAAACCACACATTGATGCGGAACGCCTCTCTCTGGAGTTGGTTGAGCCTCTCCGTGGCGCTTTAGCGCTTACTAAGTGAACCTGTAACGGAACGTACTGCTCTTTCTCGAATCTTCTCTATTATTCTATCAATTCCATCTGGCACGGATCCCATACTTACGAGCAATATTCAGTTATTAACCGACGGAGGTTTTTGTAAGTTACCTTCTGTATTGATGGACTACATTCTTCCAAAGAATCTCAGTATGACATCTGCCTTTTCTGTGATTAGTTTAATGTGGTCGCTATACTTTAAATCGCTCCGTACGCGTACTCCTAAATAATATTTTGTGGAGGTAATGGCTTCCAGAGATTGTTCTGCTGTCTTGTAGTCATGCGATAATAGGTTCTTCTGTCTATGCACGTGCAATACGTTATATTCGTTTATGTTGAGGGTGAATTACCACTCTCTGCACCAATTGCCGACCTTCTTTAAGTCTTCCAACATTTTGCTACAGTTTTCTACCGTTCGGACGTCGCTGTATACAACAGCATGATTGGCGAAAAGCCTCACGGAACGTACCATGTTACCTACTACCTCTTGACAATATGGGAAGGCTACGCAGCGCTGCGGAACTGTAACGGATGCCCCAGAGAAGTCGACGAACAAGGCGTCTATCCGAGCGGCGGTATATACCGCCTTCGTGGTCTCAGGTTCGAACAGAGCGAGCTAGGTATCACGTGATCGTTGTTTTCGGAACCTTGTTTATTCTTACAGAGGAGACGTTTGGCGTGGCAGGGTCATAGATAGATCCCGGCCATAGCGCTAAGTGGGCCGGGAGTTGACTGTCAGAGGAGCGACATTACGCGACTGTGTCGGGAATTCTAGGAGGGAGCAAACGTTCAAAAGTAATAAGGGAAGGGTCGAGCATGTGCTAGAACCCAGTTCCTGCTAGAGATATCGTACTACCATCGGCCTCGAGAAGCCTACCCAACGGATTACTTTCACATAAAAGTATGGCTCTGTGAATGTGATGCCTTGCCTACCATGCGTGGATCCAGGCATGCACCCTAAGATCGTCATCATGCTCCATTGCCGACTTCTAGAGAGGATTTATTCACCGACTTCTAGAAGGTATTTGTTCAGCAATAGGAGACTTTGCCGCAAGCACTGCTGGGCAGCCTGAATTATGGTACGGAAAGTCCTTACGCATCCTATTAACACATGAGAGGGTGTCACACGCTGCACTGACTTTCCGCACGCCACAGACGGAGGAACAGCATACAGGATTCCGCGCAATCCACTGTCCTTTGTTGGTTTTGTGGCAAACGTAGCATCTGTCCCACTATGTCACGTATCACCAATTTAATTATTGTAGTGTGTCATGTTTTTCTCGAATCTCCAAGATTCCTAAACTAACGGACACGTATACATTTCCCAATACCCTTCACGATGGTTGGGAAATATTCAAATTAGGGGGCCTTTGAAGGTCACGAGTAACATATTATTTCACATTCATGCTCACCAAAGCAACCTTCTACATTTAAAGCGACGAGAGTGATAACGTTATCGTCTTAGGAGATGAATTCCCTACTGAAAATAATAATTGCGCCGCTAGTGGCTCATAGTAATCTAAAATCCTTTTATACACCTATCCAGTTTTCTGTTTTCTTATTATGATGATAGAACCCAATGTAATCCACGTTATGAGCAGGAAGATAATTACAGGATATCTACCATTCTTCGCAGCTGGTCAAACAAAGCTTGGATTTTATGCTTCCTCTGTTGTTCTCAAAATATAAACAAATCTTGCGGTAAGGGACTGCATAAAGGTAGAGGCGGTAGACCACAAAACCTGTATCTATTGGTCAGTAGTCGATCTATTATCCTGTTTGTGTCAATGAGCCTCCTCTTTGCACCCACCTGGCTTACTAAATGCTCTACCACGAATATTTCGTTCGTACAGTTCCCATCGTGTTGTTTTCGATGAGTCTATTCTCTAGCACAATATTTCACTCTCATGATAGTGGCATTATTATTAGATGCAATAGTCACTCTTAATGTTCTCCTATATCTATGAATAGGATCAGTTTTTCTTCCTCTATTTTGTTCAGAAATCGAAGTTTCATAAAGAGGCGGAAGGCGAAAGTGGGCACTAACGGCAACACTGTCCCCTTACTCCTTACAAACATGTCTCATGTACTGTCCTCTGCTGAAAAGTACATCAGAGTCAGCACGGGACTGGAGCCGATCTTCTTGAAAGGTCCAAACCACCAAAGAAAGTGGGATTACTTGTCACTGGGAGCTCGACGTTAGGCGGGTGATGGAGATCCGGCACGTCGGGAAGTAGGCCAGTGTCCACTCTGCTTCCGGGGGGAGGATGACATCGTAGCGAGATGGAGGCGGCTGGTAACGACAGAATGCACTGGCTGCAAATCGTGGCTAATGTCAGCACGAATGCCGCCTGGATTCAGAAGCCATCCTCGGCTGCTACAGTCAGCTGGCTGACTCGCTCGCCGAGTGGAAGCAGAACTACGGTTTTGCAGCATCGTTCCCTGAACGGATCGCCGTCTTCTGGTTCGGAGTCGAGTGGAATGCTTAAACCTGTGACGCAGATGATTCTGTGACGATGTTTGTCGAACTTTGGTATCGGTTAAAGAATAGTAGGACCTTCTCCTCCCATTAATAGGTCAGGCGTGCACCAAGAGCACCAAGAGAAGGAAGCGGAGAACGTGGGGCGTGCACATTTGTGCGTGTTTTTTTCTTAGGATAGAGAAATCGTTCGATAGACCCGATAAGATGTGTTCTGATTTCAGATAGGGAATAATAATATCCCCATTAATTAAAGACAGTAGCAGTCATCACCCCAGATCGGAAAAAGAAAATTTTAACATAGTATTAGTTAACCGCAGGAGCATCTATTGAAAGATCCCAGAACTATAAACGGTAACAAAGCCCACATAGTACTAAGGGGAGATACCTGACTGAAACCAGATGAAAACAGGAAATAAATTAAGATTGGTATGTCTATCACAAGACAGGCGTGTTTACAGCAGTAAAAAATACGATAACATTTAGTCAGGTTAGTACAGATTCCGAATGCGAAACAATCTGAGTGAAGATGAGAGTTAAAGATGACTCAAACACCATCATTGTATGGTTTCATAGACTCTCTGTCACAGGAACAGTGGTGGTGGAACATTTGAGGAGAAACTTGGGGAAGATCTCACATAAATTTCCTTGTCATAGTATTAGGTAGAGATTTCAACTTAGCAGTTATGGACTGGCAGTCTCAAGTAATTAAGATACATAGTAGGGATTGTGAATATTGTGAATTTAATCTAAATGACCTATCCGAAAATTACCTTGTAGCACTTAATCAGAGTACCGACTTGTCAACGCAATATATAAGATCTGTTCACCAACAGACACGAATTTTTCTCTTTAATTAGCATAGAACAGGGAATCAATAAGACCGTTTCAGCGTTACTGAATGAGGTTGTAAATACGTAGATAGAAAGATATTACTGCTTAGCAAGAGCGACAAGAAACATACTTCAAATTACTTGAGCACCCAACTCGAAAATATCGTCTCTGTTACTGACAATACTGACAAGGAGCATCAATGGACAAAATTTAAGAGCATTGTTCAACACGCTTTAGACAGGTACGTGCAGAGCAGATTTATGAAGGATGGGAAAGATCCACCGTGTATCAGAAAGTTGCAAAGAGAGCTTCGCTGAAAATTTAAACGTTGCCAAAGCTTCACAAACAAACAGATACTGAACAGAGCCAAAACGCTGGGAGTCCTGTGTTAAGCGTTCCACGAATTCGAAAGTAAAATTTCATCTACCGACTTGACAGATAAATCTAAGGAGTTTGGTCCTATGCTGAAACATTAAAAGGATCGAAATCATCTTACCAGAGACTCTATCACCATAAATCCATCGAAACTGAGGATGACACGGAGAATGCCGAATTACTAAAACGTCTTCCCAAAACTGTTTCACAGAGGAAGATCGCACTGAAGTTCCTCTTAAATCGTCGCGCGAACGACAAAATGACAGATACGGAAATAGGTGATCAAGGGATAGAAAAGCAACGGAAATCGCTCAACAGAGGAAAGGTCACTGGACCCTACGAGCTACCACTTAGATCCGCAATGTACCGTAGGTCTCTTGAGGAGCAAAGTGTTCCTAAGGATTGGATAAGAGCACAGGTAGTTCCTGTTTTCAAGAAAAGTAATCGAACAGACGCACAAAGCTATAGGTTTATATATTTCTGACGTCGGCCTGTGGTAGAATTATTGAACATATTTTATACTCGCCTGCTACAACATTCCTGGATACCGAAAGTCTTGGGAATCAATAGGTGCGAAAACAACAATCGTGTGAAAGCCAGTTCGCTCTGTTCGTCCACGAAACCCAGGAAGCAGTAGATACCGGGACCCAGATTGACGCTGTATTCCTTTACTTCCGCAAGGCGTTGGGTACAGTTCTGTACTGCCGACTACTGAACAAAATACGAGCGTACGGAATATCAGACAAGCTTTGTGACTGGATTGAAGAGTTTCTAGCAAATAGAAAACAGCATGCCATTATTAACGGAGAGAAATGAAGGCATTGCTGCAAGAACAAGATAACTCACTTTACCATGCTTTCGAGTAAAACGACTGTCCAGATATTTGAAAACTCTAATAATGGATTTCGTCTTTTCCTAACTTTCATTTAGGTCATCAAAGCACCGTAACAGCTTATTGCATAAACAAACTATTGTAAGATTTATTATGATCTTTACGAAATTTTAAAACATTGGACTTGTCTCGCCCTTACATCAAACAACTTTATTTGTTTAAAATCATGTAAAAATAAACAAATAACTAAAGACTCCACAACTATTAGCCGTTTGCAGGTTACTGAATGTGATTAGGAGTCTGAGAAGTAAAAAAAGTAATACTCTAATAAAAATCATAGGTGTGGAAGGTTAATAAGAAGTTCATTGTTCTTCTCCCACTGATGAACTGTATGGAGCATCTGTAGCAGTCTGTAACTGTAACAGAACATCTTACTATAACATTCTATGTCTGAGACTGGCACACAATTCGTAGTACGTTTAATGACATCTTTATATTTCTTAGGTTTCATTGGTGGAGCCCTTCATAAACTTTTTTCACCTCAGATGAAATCAATGTAGATCACGCTTTCTGAATGACGATATCATGATAGATAAGTTGTAATAATGACTCACTTCAGTGAACAACATTCTTGTGTGCTGTGGAGTACTCAGAGAAACAGTTAACTTCTCAGAACTCTTAATGTTAGACGAAACAGATTTTTGGTGGAACAAGAAATCTAAAAATAGATCTTGCGTAACATCAACCACGGCGAACTTGTTGGATGTATTTCACGTGCCAAAACGTGACAATTGTTTGGTGCAATGACAAAGCAAGCCATGGACATGTCTGGTTCTTTCGCAAAACACCAGACTTCTTCAAGCCGATTTCCTACGTCATTCTCAATTGGTCCCATGCACAGGTCTCGTTCTTCCACCACACAATAGAACAATTTTCAAACTATGGAATGAGTGTAAAGTCTCATTTTCGGCCAAAAATGGACGTACCTGGTTACTGCACCAATGCCTTCAGACTTTCAGATGTAAAAGTAACTTCGGGCGTGCTCCAAAGGAGCGTTATAGGATCATTACTTTCCACGATGTATGTACAGTAATGACATAGTGGATACCGTAGGAAGTTCCATGAGGCTTTTCTCGAGTGATGGTGTTGTATACAGCGATGACGCGACGCTAGAAAATTGTAGCGAAATGTTGGAAGACCTACAGAGGATCGACACATGGTGCATGGACTTGCTACAGACCGTCAACATAAACATTTAATGCAATGCGAATACATAGAAAGACCCATTATTGTATGGTTTCTGAACTGCAGAAATATCAACGGGAGCACTCACATCCATACAAGATCTAGGAGCATTCGTACGGAGCGACAGAAAACGGAAAGACCACACAAAACTAATCGTAGGTAAGGCAAATGCCAGACAGAGTTCATTGGAAGAATCCTCAGGAAATGTCCACCCACAGAGGAGGTAGCTTACAAAACCCTCTTTCGACCAATACTTGAGTAGTGCTTGTCTGTCTGGGACGCTAACCAGATAGGATTGATAGAGGAAATAGAGAAATCCAAAGAAGAGCAGCGCGTTTCATTACAGGTTCATTTAGTAGGCACGAAAGCGTTACACAGATGCTCAGCCAACGCCAGCGGCAGACACCGCACGACAGGCGTCCCGCGTCAACGTGTGGTTCACTGTTGAAGTTCCGAGAAAGTACTTTCCTAGAAGAGTCAACAAATACGTTGCTTCCTCCTAATATATCTCACGAAAAGAACATAAAGATAAAACCAGAGAGATTCGAGCCCATGCGGAGGCTTAGAAACATTCGAGCTTCCCACGAACCATTCGCGACTAGAACAAGAAGAGGGGGAGGTGACACTGTCACACAAAATATCCTCAGCCACACATCGTAAAGCGGCTTGCAGAATGTGGATGTAGAAGCAGATGTAGAATAACTTTCTATGTTATCATGTCACTGGATATCATGTGACTAGATATATCTGTAGTAGATTTTCAACTGGTGTTGTTACGAATGCAACACCTAGAGGAGCATTGGTAATTCGCCCTCGTTGTAAGTTTCTAAAGTCTGACGTGACGAAGCATTAACATAAAATCACAGCCCGCATCTCGTGGTCGTGCGGTAGCGTTCTCGCTTCCCACGCCCGGGTTCCCGGGTTCGATTCCCAGCGGGGTCAGGGATTTTCTCTGCCTCGTGATGGCTGGGTGTTGTGTGCTGTCCTTAGGTTAGTTAGGTTTAAGTAGTTCTAAGTTCTAGGGGACTTATGACCACAGAAGTTGAGTCCCATAGTGCTCAGAGCCATTTGAACCATAAAATCACAAACATCGGCGGTATCACTGTCAGAGATTGGGTAGTACAATGGGAAAATAAAAGAACGCATCAGTATGTTAGAAGTCAAGGCGTAAACAATCTCGGCAACTGTACTGTTGACATTTAATTGTTCGAAGTGCAGTTTGCAATACATGTAGATTTACTACCAGTTAATACTGCCTCTAATCCTGTAACAAAGTCCCATGAGTGACTGTGATGTAGGGTTGCGATTGGGACTGCATATATCTCGTATTAGAGAAGTGTTTAGTTATGTATTCATTTAGTCCCAAGGACGATTGTTCTAAGGATCTCATTTGAAAAGGAGAATCTCTTTTGTAAATGTAGCACGTTGATGTCTCGAAACTATACGAGAGGCATCCTAGCTGTGTGCATCTGAGTGTTACTCCGTTGATAGAGTTCTAGGAATAAAATCTAGGCCCTTCACAAAGTTTTTTGCCAAGATGCAGATTAATGTTCAGCGGGGGTAAAGGCAACAAAAGCATTGTTCATCACATTCTTCCGTCCAGATAGTAGTTCTTTTCCCTTAACAGTGATTTCTCTATCTCTGCCATCCTGCTCGTATAGAAAGTAGCAGAGCTTTGAGTACACGAGACGCATGCCGACGCAGTTTGTAACGATTCATGTGGATGTTACTTAAGTTTCTTCTGCCTGGTCCATTGATGGGTGAATGCGAAATTTTCAGGCTTCACAACATTTATTCACATTAATTGACATCCGAACTGCACACTTGTCATGTAAACAAAGCACGAACAGACTTCACTGATCTCTTGGACTTCCAAAAGTAACTTCAAAACTGACTCCTCGCAGCATCGCTGCAACGCTTGATATAGAATTTTAGCAATAACTTCCAAAATAAAGCATTATTAGTTTTGTAGAATTTTGTTGTTACAAGTAAAGTTTACAAAACGTAAAGAAACTGATGTTACAGACGAATAAGGCGCAAAATACAGTATTCAATGACAATCTTTTATAGTAATAAAATAAATGCATAAATAAATAAATAAATAATATCTTTAGTTTTCCATAAGAAAACCATTCTGAACTTTAATTATAATAACGTCTCTCGTATTATTTTAGTTACGTAATTAATGACAGTTTGGATTTGGTTACTAATATTCAGTGGTAGTACAGAGCTCGTGCTTAATCCGATTACATACATAAAATGCACAAATAAGGCCTCAAATTCTGGAAATTGGAAAACTGTGAGATGTAAACAATTGGAGAGTTAATTGGTTCAAATGACTCTGAGCACTATGGGACTTAACACCAGAGGTCATCAGTCCCCTAGAACTTAGAACTACTTAAACCTAACTAACCTAAGGACATCACACACATCCATGCTCGAGGCAGGATTCGAACCTGCGACCGTAGTAGTCGCGCGGTTCCGGACTGAAGCGCCTAGAACTGCTCGGCCACCGCGGCCGGCGGAGAGTTAATTATAAATGTAATTACAAAGCATATTAATTACAGAGGAAGACATAAAAATAAATAACAAATGAAAATACATCGCATGGGAATAACTTTTAAGCTGTTTCTCAAGATAGTGAGGTCTTCTGTTACTGGATTTTTAGATTACCATTTTGTTAATTAGAAGCATTGGTTTTTCATGCTAACATCTCTGTAGTCTCATGTTATTTATTGCTAAGGACTTATTACTTCAATTTTTTGATTAGTTACTTAATTTAGTATATGTACATAATTTTATCAACAACAAAAGTCCATCGATAATTATGACAACGCACGGCCTTCCAGTACATTCCACACGCCTTCGCAATGGATATCAAGTTTTTATCAAATAGGACAGAATGATATATATAAAGACACACATACAAGGCCTTAGGAAGCACTGATTTGTCCGGTAACTATCCGGATGCATATAAAAAAGGTGGTATCAGACATTTCATATGAATTTTGGGAAAGGCTGTATCGTTATAAATTGTCTTGAGATTTACAGATATACGTCGTTTGTATTTCTCGTATTAGAAAAGTGTGAGTAGTAGATTAAAGTCCTCATACGTCTCCTTCAGATTAACTGGATGATTTATGGGAACAGAATGAAATTTGTTTCCATTGTGAACAAGTACTTCTTTGACACTAGCTTTGCTAGATGTCTGGACTCTCAGTTACACTGAAATCTTGGCCAACAGTATCCGTAATGGGCTCGATATCATTACAAACCATGTCACAATCCTTTGAGAAAAACGCAGAAACCACACCATGGCGGAGGTCGCGATAAACATTCTCGTATCGCCAAGAAGTTCCATGTTTGTAATTGCGAAGCTGAAAACTCGTCTCGATATACGACGAACAGTATATGTGCGTGTGTCCGCATGTTTGTGTGTGAGGGGGAGGGGAGAGGAGGTGCAGTTTTTGTCCTCATCGCCAACCGAATTAAGTTCGTAGCACCTGCAGATGAACACGAAGAGTAAGTTCCATTTTTGCGAATCACAGTGAACTCTCCCCAGACATAACAAAAAGAGTTTGCGATATTTACACAGGTACAATGCATTTCTTCTTCTGAATTAATACAAAGCAGGAATCTTCACCAATTTTATACAACAAGCAGTCACTTCCAACATTTGTCAGAACTCTCAATGCGCCGTTGAACGTGTGGGTGTTAGCAAGTTAACGTGAGGCGATTGACCGTATTGTGTAGCACTGTGGAATCTTACTAGTGGACTTATTATCTGGAACCATTTTGTCGTACTTTTTACGACAACTTCGTGGTTTAGCCTTTGCTTTATGCAATTTAGCCACGGCAAAGTATCTTTAATTCTGCTGCCCTGGTTGGGGTACTTGACACCGATACTTTAAAGTAATTCATACATTCACTCTTCTTAAATTCGTAATAAAAACACATTAAGGTCATCTGCCATGACATGGGTTCCTGAATGACTTTAGACCATTTGTTTGCACAGTAGTAGTTGAGGATATTCATGTGGATATGTAACTGCAGCAACTTAGTAAAGACATGATGGAAACCTCATCAATATCGATAGGTAGTGCAGAATGAGATTTTCACTCTGCAGCGGAGTGTGCGCTGATATGAAACTTCCTGGCAGGTTAAAACTGTGTGCCCGACCGAGACTCGAACTCGGGACCCGAGTTCGAGTCTCGGTCGGGCACACAATTTTATCGATAGGTAGTCTTCAGGCGACCAGTTTACAGCTACTTACTCTAAAAATCTAGCTAGGAAGACAGGTAACGCTGAGCGTATTTGTCGTGCGTAGTGGTATTTCATCTTTGATTAGTGCCATATAAAATTTGTCTCGCTGACGTTCGAATCCTGAGCATCCTTGTATCACTTAGATGAGATTCATAAGTTTGACCGAGTGTCTTTCCGTGTGTCGTTCTGGTGAGTTTTTGTGCACCTTTTTGAAGTTAAAAAATCCATTACGATCTAATTGTTAACAAAGCGTTCAGAACAATGTACTGAACGTCATCTTTTCATTAAAACCTCTTTGAATTGTATGCAATAGGCAGATAGCACGCTTACACATTTACAGTGTGGATGATCACACGACACAAGTATCTTATCACTTCCTTGCAGTTTCCGTCTCCCATCCTGCAGGAAGATGAAAGCCTCCGTTGTCAGTTCTGTAGAAAGGATCGCAACCAATACGTAAATAGTGGTTCTATCAGCAACCCCGATACTGTTATTGATCTGTCTGTACTACATGTATAGCTTTTTATTGTCAGCGAATATTTCGGCAACGAAAAAACTGCCAAGTAGTGAAGAAAACTGTTTTATGCTAATCCTCTTAGTTGAGAAATCTTTCACCGAGTGAATGTACATGCATCTGCAAGTACAAGCACGACTGGATCGGAGGTATGTGACATCAGCTTAAATTCCCAACACACTCTGCTGCCTCTGATCACGACGGGCGATATGAGTCGCCTCCTGAAAGCTGCATGTGATGACGTGTAAAAATGAAACGGTCTGCCCCGTTATGCTGTAGGAATTCTGTACATACACAGACTACATTTACATTTTGTAAGTCTATAAAGTGCGTGGAAGAAATTAATTACTATTGTTTCATAAATTATGTCTCCATTTCATGGAGGAAGGCTCCATGGGTTGCACGACTGATGGCATCCGTTCGCACAAGCTGTTGCCAATCTAATATACATTTACGACCCACCTTTAAGTGTCATTTATGAGGCTGCCGAAAAACCGTACAGTCCACGTAGAACACTACATATAACTCTTTTCTGTCGTATTCTCCGTCTTTATTTGTTTTTAAAAGTTTTTCTAAGGTCAGCATTACTCTATAAAAAGTCTGCAGCTGATTTCTGATCCAACAAGTGTTCATCTGAGATAGTGCTATGTCCTTGTAGAGGCAATCGCCCTAAAATTGCGCTCTTCTTCTTCTTCTCCTTCTTCACTTCGCGGAGTAGGCTTACAGCCTGTTCCGTCTTCATTGAAGGCACTTCTTCCTTGTTCGTCCATATCTTTTTCATACTGGTTTATAACTGAATGCGTCTTTAACTAATCTGGTTCAAATGGCTCTGAGCACTATGGGACTCAACTGCTGAGGTCATTAGTCCCCTAGAACTTAGAACTAGTTAAACCTAACTAACCTAAGGACATCACAAACATCCATGTCCGAGGCAGGATTCGATTCGAACCTGCGACCGTAGCGGTCTTCCGGTTCCAGACTGCAGCGCCTTTAACCGCACGGCCACTTCGGCCGGCTAACTAATCTGGCTTTCCCCTTTTGTTGATATGTTGTTTCCATTTTGTGCATCCTTGCTCTTTTTCATTTATATAGTATAATTGTCTTCTCTTATAATATTGTACGGTATTTGATCTCTAAGGATACATCCTTTAATTTCCCTCAAAAATTTCATTTGAGTCGACTGTATTCTTTTCTTACTGAAAGTCCAAGAATTGATTTCATGTATCAGAATAGGGTTAGCTCCTAGTTTATAACACATTACTTTTATGAACTATCTTGTATTGTCGCTCATTGTTCTGGATATTTTGCCACATTGTCTTTTGAAACTTATTTCATTTATAGTAACGACGTTTTCGTATTTCTGAACCAATATAGGAAATGAAATATCGTAGTGTTCGTGAAACTGCAACACAAAGCGGGACACGACTGCTGAGATGGTACGTGACAATACACAACTGATAATCAGCACGCTAAAGAACAGTACTAGTACTCTGACTTCACCAATTTAATATGTGATGAAGCCCCTACGTGCTGCTGTCAGACCAGTGACAATGACGATCAATTTGTCGAATAATCACTTCGTAGAAACGATTGATTAGGGATTTGACGAATATACAAGTCTCCGAAGAACTCCCATCTTTCTCAAGGCGATGACCTGCTGAAATATGGCCGGAGGAATTGGCTGCCGGATGGGCCATTACTTCTATCTCTCTGAAGTTTCTGGCTCAGAGACTCTATTCAGGTTATCCTCAGTACACACGATACACATACGATACGAGAAAGTATATTATGTGGATCATACTGTAAGGTGGCAGAATAAATGAAGGGCTTATTTCAATAGTGGTACAAGTCCATTTTTGTTCATATTGAGATGCAGAGTCCTAAAGTTAAATGAGTACTGAAAAATCTGCAGTTGAGATACGAGAAATATTCAAGCATGTGGCTTTTTGCTAGAGATGAACCTTTCTTTCTGTTTCTTTGGATCATTCATTTCTGAAGCATTATAGGCAGAAAGGTGGAAGCAATGGACTTGTACCACTATTGAAATAAGCCCTCCAAATGAAGGTCAGATTCGCACCTTACATGAGAGCTTTATACATCGCAACGAGAATAAGTATCCACTTTACCAGCAAATCGTCGAAGTTAGTATTTGCCCGCCACGGCACTCAAGAAGCAAGCTGTTAGACTATGGTTACCACTGTAGAGTGTAACATGTAAGCTGTCATCACTGTGGGACAAAAACACCACACTGTTGCCGCTCAGAACTCCATTAATGTCTGATGCTCATTTTACAAACAACACTTTGCTGCTTCAGTCACGTGTTGCACGACACATATCGGCAGCATGCTGCCTTCGTTAGCATAAATTCATTACATGTTATTTTGCATGACTACGTTTGTAACAAGTTGCGCGTTGTTGTCACTAATTTGTACTCCAGTGAGGTTAGGAGACGAAATTTTGTTGGTTCTGTCGATAAATTTACAATGAATTACGATATACAAATAAATTGTGCTTTTATGTGGTATATATTCAATGAAACAACCTATTACTTACACATGATGAGAGCATACATTCCAGTTTCTGGCTCGTAGAACACTAAACAAAAACAATAGTTTCACCTGCACTTTTGAGTTATGTTTATACTTGAGACAAAGAGGATAATAATGGTAAGATATTGAACAAGAACACAGACATGTATACTAGACAAAAAATTAATCATCCCCAGGAGATATCTCGCTAATACCGTTTAATTCCGCCTCTCTCCCCGGTAACGGTCTCAATTCTACGAAAAGAGAATGCACAAATTTCTTCAGGTATGCCCTATACACCTGTGCGTATTCATTAATAATTGGATCCGATACAGCTTATCACATTGCGGCCGATGTTGATTGCTAGTTTTCACTCACTGTCTCAAATAGTCCCCAACGTTTCTATGGGATCGAGAGCGGTTGATTTCGAGAGCCAGTTGAAGTGCGACACAGTACTCGAGTATTCGCCAAACGTGTGCAGTCGTTATCTCTCAAGACGGGAGTGTCCCCAGTATATTCATTATGAAGATGTAGAAAAATAGCAGCAGCTGGTTAACAGGAATGTTGAAATAAACATCCCGGTTCATCTTCACGGTAGAGAGAACGAGTGGGCCCAAGTCATAACACGAAAAACACTCCCAAAATATAAGAGAATTACCTCATCGTAGGAAAATCTCTCCCCCCCCCCCCCCCCTCCTCAGATGTTCTTTCACTTTCCGAAGAGATGGGAATCGCAAAGTGCGAGATCGGCGAGAATTTCACGGCGAATCTGTGTGTAATTGAGATAGTTTGCCCACAAGAACAGTGTTGTCACGCTAATTACTTGAACTCCGGAGTATGTTCCCAGTTGCCGCGCCATTTCAATCGAACGCTGTGAGGTACCTGTTAACCGTACCGTTGCAGAAGTGTGTCTGTAAGAAATGCGCCACTCTTGTTGCACAATGATCTTAGCGTGAGGCGATAAGTGTAACATACTTTTGGAAGTCCCTACGTACAAACTCCACATACACTGTGGGTTAAATACCTCGTGGGCAGCTAGTGTACCCGGATCATAGCAGCATTTGAAAAAGAGACAAAATCGCTTCACTGGCACACGCATCAACAGTACCAACGACATCATGGCATATATGGGAAATGCAGCCCTACAATATAATTTATAAATTCGTCGGCACCTCGTGAAAGCAGCTTGTTGCCAAAACGCGTAGTACCGAACTACACATTGCTATCAAACGTGAGCAAAAGCAGCAGAAGTATTAAATTGTTGATAAGTTCGTAGCGGTTTTGTTGTGCATGTTAGTATTGCGGTTACTATGGGTTTATTAATCGATTTTCATTATTTGTATTTCACCGTAGCTATTTTAGTTTACACATTGTCATTCTGTCACTTGCAGATAGCGAGTAGAGCTGCAGGTGGAGTGCCAAGTGAAGAAATCGGAGAGTTTCTGACATATTCTTCCGTTTGAGTTCAGCAGAGCGATGTAACAGCGGAGACAGCCAGAAAAATTTCAGCCGTGCGGCTGTAGGAATACTGCCATTAGAGACAGCACGGAAAGAAAATGGTTTCCTCGTTTTAAGGAGGATCGTTTTGACATTAGTGACTCTCCACCTTCAGGAAGGCTTTCAGGGTTTGATGAACATCGTTTACACGCATTAACCCACAATGATCCGCGTCAGTGGGCTCGAGAACTGACAAATGTGATGAACTGCGATCATTCCACCATCGTGCGACATCTGCATGCAATGGGGTCGTTAAAAAATCGGGTATATGAGTATCGTATACATTAAGCCAAAATAAAAAATCAGCGGGTGGGCACGTGTGCAAATCTGCTTGCTCGTCATCAATTGGCTCGTGAACAACATCGATCATTCCTACGCTGTATAGTTACTGGTGATGAGAAATGACGTCTTTATGCTAACATAAGGAAAAGACAGGACTGATTGAGCCCAGACAAAGCAGCAACTACCCGTACAATGATCTGAGCGCATCCACAAAAGATAATTTTATGCATCTGTTGGAACAGTGACGGTGTAGTGTATTACGAATTGCTTCCTCGGTGTGTAACCATCACTGCAGACATTTACTGTTAACAACTGAGACATCTTGCAGACGCAATCCGAGAACAACGTCCACGAAGGCTGATAGAAGTGATGCTACTCCAGGATAATGCCCACCCGCATTCCGCTAGGCTGACAAAAAACACTATAGAGGAATTGGATTGGGAAATCATTCCTCACGCATCTTATTCACCTTATCTTGCACCCTCAGATTTTCACTTTTTCTGCTCTTCAAGGAATTTCCTTTCCGGATGAAAATGCGCTATCATAGCTCACTGACGTGATATAATTCCCTTCTGCCGTGCCAGGGCTTTCATTACACTGAATCTTGAATTACTGTTTCAGTATTTAAAAGAACCGATAGGGAAAACGGAAGGCACAATGCATGTAAAATATACTTGAAAAAATAGTTCAAATGGCTCTGAGCACTATGGGACGTAACTTCTAAGGTCATCAGTCCCTTAGAACTTAGAACTACTTTAACCTAACCAACCTAAGGACATCACACACATCCATTCCCGAGGCAGGATTCGAACCTGCGACCGTAGCGGTCGCGCGGTTCCATACTGTAGCGCCTAGAACCGCTTGGCCACCCCGGCCGGCTTGAAAAATATACGTGGACTCCGGCACAGAAGTTTTCTTCTTCCTCATTGGCAGCTAGAAGATGTTTTATGCGAAGTATTGCAGTGTGCTTACTGAATTGAAATTTAATTTGGTGAACAACTATACAGGGTGTTTCAAACATACTTTTACAAATTTTGAAGACAGGTTCCTTTCACCAGATAAGAATAAATCTAGTAAATATGGACTCTAAAATCATATTTTAGGTGCTAGTTAGTTAGTTTCATGTTCCACGGACCATCTGCACGATAAATCGTAATAATGTTGAAGGAGTTTTTTACATTCGCATTGCATTGATTCGTAAATATGGACACGTGCTGAACATTTATAAGTTAATATACAGATGTAAGTTAATTACTGTTACCCAGTAACTTTTACACATTCAGTAATAGAAGCTGCTGTAAGCAATACGAGTAGTTGTCAAGGAGAAAGTTTTCCTGTTTGTTTTCAAATTTTACTTTGATGTCTGTCAGACATTTTATAGCACTGGGTAAGTGATCAAAAATTTAATTTGCAGAATTGTGCACCCCTTCTTGTACTAAAGATACTTTTGAACTACTGTGGATTATTTACAACAAACTTCATGAAGGAATAAATATACTGTGCGGCAGCATTCAGAATACCCAACTCGTTAAACAGATGTCTACAACATGATCATGGGTGAGCACAACATATTATTCTTACCGCACGCTTTCGAGCTACGAAGATTGTTTTTCTTAGAGATGAGTTATCCCAGAACATTATATCATAATACATTATTAAACGAAAATATGCAAAATATGTCAACTTACTGATTTTTCTATCCCTAAGATTTGCAATGGTGTGGCTGAACTAAGTTGTTTTAGGAGCTCCAAAATACGCTTTATCCAGTTTAAATTCGCATCAACGTGGGCACCTTATTGAACACTTTTTTGTCTTCAATATTGTGAAAAACATCTCTTCTACTGCAAACTCCTTGCCTTCCATATTTTGGGAAAAGGTAGAATGGACAAAACAAGGAAAAATGTACTGTAATCATGGCTCTAAAATGCTTACATTATGAGATATGATCACTTGTTAAATACAGGAGATATGCTTTATAGTTGCGAAGATGAATAAGTGCTCATACCTCTTAAGACATGTGTTTTAGAGCCCATGTTTACTGGAAATTTTCTCCCTGTTTTGCTCCATACTTCTCTCAAAATATGGAAACTAAAGAGCTTGCATTAGAAGAAATGCATTAAACAGTATCGAAGGTGGACAAGTGCTCACAGCTATTACGGTATGAATTATAATGCACATGATTACTATAGAGTTTTTTTCTTGTTTTCATGTAAGGAAGCTGTCCTCAGAGGTTGTGAAGGTGTTTTTCAAACATCCTGTACTTTAATATGGAAAAGAATAATTACGAGGAGAGTATTTACTCTATGAAATTTACAAAAAGTCAGAGAGAACCAGAACTTAAGATTTCGTGTAGCGAAGTATTGATACTTCAGTATAATAAATCGTTGCGCGAGTACTGGGATTTTAGCATTGGGGCCCTATTGTGGGTAGTATCTAGACCGTTCGGAGTCGAGAGCGTGAACAGACAGGCAGATTATAAAACACTTCTGCAATCATGTCCCTATGCCACAGAGCCCGGGCCGGTGAGGGAAATAATTTGGCGAGTGCTAGGATGAGCTGTAAGGGTGGAAGAGCAAACTGTCATTTACCAAACTAGTTAATTTCAGACTGAGAAAGCACATGTCTGGGGTTCGGAGGTTACTTTAAGCCACCTCTAACAGGACCTTGTCTACTACAACAAAGTTGTTTTGAATTTTCGTGAAGACGAATGCACACAGTCTCGGATATCAAAGCTGTATGCTGCTCACAAACAATTTTCAACTCTCATTCAGCCCAAAACGAAACATAACTAAAATTGGTAACCTGGCACGCGCACAAACACGTTCCGTTGTCACGAGACACGTGCTACAGAGAACGGCTGACAAACGGAACTCCGGAACGGGCTTCCTCAGCGGCCTGTGACAGGCCGAGATGCCGAGCTGTGTGCGAACGCAGACGCGGCGGCTCCGTCAGCAGAAGCGCGCATGAGCGAGCTGGCGGCCGCCACGCATGTCCCACGCATTTTTCTTAGCAGCGCTGGAACTTGGTAGGCGCTAGCGATGTCATCAGAAATGTTACCTCACCGCAGTGGACGGGAAGCAGCTATTTCTGAATGCTCTCCGAAGTGCTGAAGTCGACGAGAAGTTGGAATATCGAAACGTTATCCCGCCGCAGGCGACGGGAAGCAGCTACTTCCGTATAGTTTCCACAGTGCTGAAGTCGACGAGAAGTTCGAATACCGACACGGCAGATATACGGCTGACTGCATTGCGAGACAATACAGCAGCGCCGACAATAGCCCGGAGTTCCTTGACACGACAACGTCTTTGCTGCCAGTAGATCAGTAGAGCTGTGTAGGTATACAGAGGGATGTAGCAGAGAACTTCCGTAAAGTTTGAAGAGTAGGAGATGTGTACTGGCGGAAGTTGCGAGAGCACGCTCAATCAGTGACGGCATTGCCCGCGGAATTCAAGCATATTATTCGAGTCCGGTCCGGCAGACATCTTTAATCTGCCGGTAAGTTTCAGAACTTACTCACAGTGCCTGCGCTTAACCTCTAGAACCATCGTCTGAAACGACATACAGCCGCTTCATTGCCATCGTAGTTCGAAGAAATGTGTTCCGGCAAAAATCATCGTCCTATGTGATGCTTTTTTTGCGACCTGTGCTGTGAAAATATTTGCTTCCTGTATTTTACCTGATGTAGGCAGAGCATGTGCAGCGTGTACAAATAAAATAAAGATAACTGTCTTTACAATTTGGATACGAGTACGAGCGAGAAACGAGACGCGTTGGAATTTAAAACACTTAAACTAATTGACATAGTCAGCATTGTTCGGCAGCTGAATGATATATTTCAGTCGATACGTACACCGCTGAGCAGATCACCAGTTGATAAGGAATAACTTTGGAATTAAAGTAAAAATATTCGAAGCTCAAGTTGTTGCTAATGAGGAGATGGGGCATATAAATCTAATGCTCACATAATGGCAACATCTCAAGGAGGTCGACAAGAAAAGCAAAGAGTAGATATGCAAACATGAAGTAAAAAAAGTGCGGGAAATTCACTTTGGGAATGTCTAGAAAGCTTATCATACAAGGCCTGAGAAACAAAATAGAACTTTTTTTTGCGAAGATGGGTCAAAATATGTTACGAGACAAGAAAGCAAATTGTAGACGGAAAATACATAAATAAAAGTTTAAGGACAGAAAAAGGAGATTACAACATGTTAAATATAAATACATATATTAAAACATGTGTTCAGAAATATTTCCAAACGAGGCTGTAGGGAGGCATTACGATATATCAAGACGGGTGCAAAGAGTTTAAAAGAAACAAAATATAACGTGAGATAAACATATGACAGATAAGAAGAAATTATGAAATAATGGTGAATATATACTCTAGAGCGAAAGAAAAGCGATGCGAGGACACTTTGTTTACCAAAAAAAAAGTAAGGCTTCGGTTCGTCTAAAACGAGGCAGTTACAAATGCAGTTGGAGTCCGAATGGGGCGGGAACTTGGCTGCCTCCTTTTGCCGGCACACCTCAGCACACGTGGATGGCCGCACAGGCATCTGAACCCCACTACTCTCGGATGGCAGTGCAGAAGTGCCATAACTACAATCGCTGCGCCACCTCGTTTGCGTTTAGATGGGGTAAAAATCAAGCAACCAACAATGAGAGATATTTTCATCACAACTGCATAACAACTCATCACAGTACTTTGGGAAATGTCATGAAATATATTTTTATGAAAACTGTGTGCTCCATAGAATACACCGTTGAAGAAGGGCGTCGATGTTCATTGTGCACTGCACGAGTGACAGCGTTAATTCCATAATTGACGGATCTCACATGTGGAAGAGAAAATTAAGAGACGTGAGACGGAGCAATGATTCAACAGAGGAACTGTATTACTATCCAGAAATACTGAAAAGATTTGATTGCACGCATTGAGAAATAAGTACTCAGTACATAGCTTCTGAAGTAGGAGAAACAGAAAATTCATTGTTCATATTAATAAAAAGCAAAATGCTCGCTTCTCCGTGAGATGATTTAGAATAAAATTTTATAAGAGACGTAGGTACAACTGTGAATTCTGTATACTATTATTAAACTTGCAAAAATAGTAGTACGCAGTAGCATGCAAGAAGGAATTCCCAAAAACGACAGAAACGAGATAATGATAAATAGCTTCCAAACAGTTTCTTTTACAGATGGCATTTCCGTGATGGCAAACAACGAATAGTAACTACTAAGAGAACTACGTCGTTGGGAACTAGTTTGAAGGGCTGAATATCGCGGAGAATTAAAGATCTACAGTGCTGGAGCCATAAAATGTGCCTTAGCTGACCTGGAGAGCAAAAATTAGCCTTAATTTCAATTTACAGGAATGTAAGCACTATTTAACATCAAATGGATAAACTAAAGCATGTATACACTCCTGGAAATGGAAAAAAGAACACATTGACACCGGTGTGTCAGACCCACCATACTTGCTCCGGACACTGCGAGAGGGCTGTACAAGCAATGATCACACGCACGGCACAGCGGACACACCAGGAACCGCGGTGTTGGCCGTCGAATGGCGCTAGCTGCGCAGCATTTGTGCACCGCCGCCGTCAGTGTCAGTCAGTTTGCCGTGGCATACGGAGCTCCATCGCAGTCTTTAACACTGGTAGCATGCCGCGACAGCGTGGACGTGAAGCGTATGTGCAGTTGACGGACTTTGAGCGAGGGCGTATAGTGGGCATGCGGGAGGCCGGGTGGACGTACCGCTGAATTGCTCAACACGTGGGGCGTGAGGTCTCCACAGTACATCGATGTTGTCGCCAGTGGTCGGCGGAAGGTGCACGTGCCCGTCGACCTGGGACCGGACCGCAGCGACGCACGGATGCACGCCAAGACCGTAGGATCCTACGCAGTGCCGTAGGGGACCGCACCGCCACTTCCCAGCAAATTAGGGACACTGTTGCTCCTTGGATATCGGCGAGGACCATTCGCAATCGTCTCCATGAAGCTGGGCTACGGTCCCGCACACCGTTAGGCCGTCTTCCGCTCACGCCCCAACATCGTGCAGCCCGCCTCCAGTGGTGTCGCGACAGGCGTGAATGGAGGGACGAATGGAGACGTGTCGTCTTCAGCGATGAGAGTCGCTTCTGCCTTGGTGCCAATGATGGTCGTATGCGTGTTTGGCGCCGTGCAGGTGAGCGCCACAATCAGGACTGCATACGACCGAGGCACACAGGGCCAACACCCGGCATCATGGTGTGGGGAGCGATCTCCTACACTGGCCGTACACCACTGGTGATCGTCGAGGGGACACTGAATAGTGCACGGTACATCCAAATCGTTATCGAACCCATCGTTCTACCGTTCCTAGACCGGCAAGGGATCTTGCTGTTCCAACAGGACAATGCACGTCCGCATGTATCCCGTGCCACCCAACGTGCTCTAGAAGGTGTAAGTCAACTACCCTGGCCAGCAAGATCTCCGGATCTGTCCCCCATTGAGCATGTTTGGGACTGGATGAAGCGTCGTCTCACGCGGTCTGCACGTCCAGCACGAACGCTGGTCCAACTGAGGCGCCAGGTGGAAATGGCATGGCAAGCCGTTCCACAGGACTACATCCAGCATCTCTACGATCGTCTCCATGGGAGAATAGCAGCCTGCATTGCTGCGAAAGGTGGATATACACTGTACTAGTGCCGACATTGTGCATGCTCTGTTGCCTGTGTCTATGTGCCTGTGGTTCTGTCAGTGTGATCATGTGATGTATCTGACCCCAGGAATGTGTCAATAAAGTTTCCCCTTCCTGGGACAATGAATTCACTGTGTTCTTATTTCAATTTCCAGGAGTGTATAAACAAAAAATTGTCTGTCTAATAATATAGTTAGTAGGGCCTATGATGTGAACATATAGATTCGCATTCATAATAACATGAATAAGACGTTTTAAAGTATTTCAAATGTGGACCAGTAGAGAATGTTTATAACAATCTGGAGGCAGGGCGAACGACGCAAGAGGAAGTATGTATGACGCTGAATCAAGGGCGCGCTGGCTGGGAAGGACGGGATAAATGAATTTTGTTAGACTACTAATCAAGCAATAACGGAGAGAATTTTTAATGTATAAAAATTGAATAATTAATAGTAGGACCTTGGGTAGTTTTCTTATTTTCTTGATTAGCTTGATATTTGGTACTTTGGCCATCAGCTGGCAACGTTGCCACGTTTATTCATATTTACTCTGTACCTATGGTGTTTAACGATGTTTTACACTGGATTTATTCTTTGTTTGTGATAAGGACATCCTGTGCTGCATGAGCCACACATATGGTGGTAAGCAGTTCTTATTGGAACTCATTTCTTATGTCTTGAATGTTTGTACAAGTGAAGATTTATTAGTAGCTTCCTCTGGAAGCTGTAAGGTTACATTTAGATCGTTTCATCTGTGTTCCTCGAGTGTTTTCTATACCATCACACTGAATTTTATTTGAATGCTAATGCGTTGTCAAAAATCATGTACGTCATTGAAGACAATTAATTTTGGCAGTAGATATAAGAACTCTAAAGATATATGAGGCACCAACAACTGAAAGTAATAGAAGTACAGAGGAACATGACAGTTCATCAATGTTGTAATTGTTCCACTTCGCAAACCTCTTATTCGAAAGGTACAAAGTAATCACTAAAATTTTGAGTAACCACACAGAGAAAAAATTATTTTAATCAAGATAAGGAACAGGCTGTCTTTCAGAATGAATATGAAGAAGTGGGCCATTTGGAAGACGTGAGTGAGATTATATAACGGAGCAATGAATGTAAATTACCATTTTGTCTGAGATTCATACATTTTGAGAAAACGTTTCATTCAATTTCAAGAAAATATGTTAGATTAGCGCTGATTTTACCTATGCTAATATAATGAAGTACTAAAGGAAACAGGAATTGATGGAAAAGATCTAAGAATAATACCCAATTTATACTAGAACCAATCTGCAGTCATGAGAATAGATCAAGACCAATCAGAACAAGTGAGAATACGACGTGGCGTCAGGCAGGGCCGTATAATATCACCAATACTCTTTAACCTGTATTCAGAACATATATTCAAAGAAGCCTTACTTGACGTGGAGGAAGGAATCTCAGTGAATGGGGTCACACTCAACAACTTTCGTTATGCAGATGACACCGTGGTATTTGCGGATACAATGAAAGGGCTGCAGATGCTGATAAACGAAGTTCCTGAGATAAGCAACTAATACGGCTTGGACATCAACACAAACAAAACAAAAATTAAGATCATCATCAGAGCATAGAGCGAGTTTCACAGTAACCGTATCTGGGCACCATCATTAACGAAGCGCGAGACAACTCGCAGGAGATAAAGTGTCACACCGGAAAGGCGAGGAGTGTTTTCAACTCGATGAGCTCAGCCTTCAAGAGTCACGATCTCACCATGAACACAAAAATGCGACTCCTCCGGTGTTATGTGTTCTCAGTTCTCTTGTATGTTGTGGAAACATGGACCCTTACAAAGGCAACCACTGCCAGACTCCAAGCTTTGAACTCTGGCTATACAGAAGAATGTTGAGATTATTATGGACTCAAAAAACGACAAACTTCGAGGTTCTACGTCGAGTTAGCATAAGCCCAGAGTTGATAAACATCATCAAGTGTCGCAAACTACAATACCTTGGTCACTTCGTAAAAAAAAAAGAGATGCTACAACGTATCCTGCAAGGAAAAATCGAGGGAAAGAGACCTCCGGGACGAAGAAGAATTTCCTGGCTCGACATTCTTGGTTTAATATTCTTGGTTTAATATTAGCTTTGAAGAACTATTTCGCATAGCAACTGATGAACACAGAATAACCATTATGATCGCCAACGTCCGAAGCGGAAGGACACGCTAAGAAGAAGAAGAATATAATGTAGAGTATATAAGTCAATGCTACAACTTTCATGTCTTAAAAACTATTCCCAGCATCTACATAAGTGGAAAACCGAAGAAGGAATACATGTTGACACAACATATGTTAATCAGCTTTGCATGGCTGATGATATTTTACTATTTGCTTGCAGCGTGATAAGTTGCGACGACGAATTGAGGAAAGTAAAACTGAAAACTCACTCTAATAGAACTAAAAAGATGTGTAGTGAGCGCACTGAAAAGCTAATGCTAAAAACTAACAATGAAGTCATAGAATCAGTTGAGTGGTTTCTGAACTTACAACATTTACAAACATCATTTGGATGAACAGCGAAAGAGACAACCAATATTAATAATGAACTGGAGCGCTTTCAGTAGAGAAACTATGGATCCTTCTTGTCGAAAATAACATTTACAATCAGTGAGAGTTAACAGTTTTACTTGTGGCAATGAGACATGGGATTTTAAAGTGGAAATCGTTGCAAAACTGAGGAGTAACAGAGTGATGGTAGTTTGAATGACTAGGAGGCACAAGAATGCAAACAAAGGGACTGAGAACCACGTTGGAGTGGAAGACATGATCATGATGGGCAAGGAAGTACTTTGCTGGATTACGTGAGATAAAAGGCGACTGAGATGACAACCTAATGGAAGCTGGAGAGAGCTTTTATTCAGAAGTGGACGGCATACAGGCCCACTTGTTGCTGATGATATTGACGAAGATGAGCCACACATCGTGGAACAATTCTATCTCTGTCTAAAATTGCAGAAACTGCATGTTAAGGCTTCCGTTGCTTTGCGTATGACAGTTGCTACTAAAAACAATAATAATAAAAATGTAGAGGCTCTACAAAGTGTAGCAGCCATTACAGAGATACAATTGTGTTGTCCTGTAAATCTGTTCGTTTGTTGTTGTGAAGTAAATAATGGAGCAGTTTCCAGTCTACTTACAATTTGGAGAAGGCTTTCTAAAGTTATGTTTAAGCATATCTGATATATATATCTCTCAGTTTTACTGTCGCAGATGCATGGTACAAAATATGCATGTAACGAGAGGACTGCGTTAAGTATATGTTCATACATTCGCATCACGACATGTAACGTTCACCGCTCATTAATGCTAGTATTTGAAAAATAATGTACTCATTGGTAGCCTACGTTGTCAGTATTACATTCTTATGAAAGAATGACAGCAGTAATAATCTTTTATAAATTATCCGGTTTCGTGACAGAAACATACATGAACCCTTTTCTTTTTACCCCTCAGAAAATTTCTTTTTATTCTTCAGGGCGTAATTAGCCCCAGATTGCGAACAGCTGAAACAGACGATAGTGGAAAAAGTGAAAATCAGTTTTCAACATCTTGCACGATATTTGGAACATGACAATGGTCACTGCCCGCTGGGTTCTGCTACTGCTGCATCACCGTCTGCAAGATTTCTTGAACTGCCTATCATAACGAACAAGTGCTCGGTGCATCACTATGACCCCGAGAAAAAGGAGCAAAGCAATCCGTGGAAATATGTGAATTAATCACCACCGAAAAAGACCACGCCCTATCACCGGATAAGATGGTGCTGAGGTTATTTTTGAGGAGGGGACGGGGGAGGAGGATATTGCCATTGTGAGATGCGAACAAATTACGCTCGTAGCGGAGTAAACCGTCATAGAAGCATACTAGCGAAATATCTTGACAACCGGACGGTGTCAAGACGAAGCTGTCTACGGGGGTGCTTCTGTTCGACGACAACGTCACAGTTCATCCTGCACAGGACGCGGTGACACATGCTGTTTTTTTGGGGTATCAAATTTTGCGGTACGCTCTTTATCTTCCTGACATGTCATTCACGAGCATCTGCATCTTTCCTCTGCTATAGGAACAACTGCATGGCAGGCATTTCCAGAATGAATAAGAGGTGACTTTCGCGCCGAAAGGGTTCTAGGGCAGCAAAACGCAAACTTCTACCACCAAGGTCTCCGCCAAGTCATCCGTCGTTGCGAAAATGTGTCGCATTGAAGACTGAACGCGGTAGCGTTCTCGCTTCCCACGCCCGGGTTCCCGGGTTCGATTCCCGGAGGGGTCAGGGATTTTCTCTGCCTCGTGATGACTGGGTGTTGTGTGATGTCCTTAGGTTAGTTAGGTTTAAGCAGTTCTAAGTTCTAGGGGACTGATGACCATAGATGTTAAGTCCCATAGTGCTCAGAGCCATTTGAACCATTTTTGAAGACTGAACGTGTGCAGATGGACTGACATCATCATTAAGTTTGATGGACACAGCTAGATATTTTCGAAGAGATTATTAAAATTGTACATCCCTCGTACTTATCAATTTAAAACAAATTACTTCTCGTGATAACATTGCTTCCAAGACACAAATGCTTTGAGAAGCTGCTTGGAATTTTTCTGGCACGGCAAAAGCGTTAGTTGTGTTTTGCGTACTCGTACTCGTATTCGTTCCGTTTAAGCCCAGATGATTCGCTACTTATTTGGTTTAAAGCAAATGACGGTGTTGGCACTTTTCTTGTTGTTCTTTGTGTGTAACAACTCGTGAGCTGTGAGTGTACACAGACAGCACGCAGACGACCAGCAGGTAGTAGCCAGTGGGCGGCGGGCGGCTGGCGCGCGTGGGATGCCCAGCGCCCAGCCGAGCCGCGGCTGCAGCTTCCGCGAGATAAGATAGTCCGCGCACTTCCGCGACTTAGTCACCGGCGCCGCTCCTTATCACCGTCTCTCCCGAAGTGACCGTGCCGACACTGTCACAATGTCGCAGCTAATTCGACAGATACGTTGCCCTCACACGACGTCTGCAAATGTTTGTGAGCGATAACACGCCGCTGCCGAGATACGCCGTCCGCCCGTCTCCGCCGGGCACTCGTCTGCATGTCCACCGTTATACACCTGCCAGCAAAAGACCTGGATGTGCCACAAAGCTTCGCGTCGTTTTGCTCATCAACCCTAAGAATGATTTATTTAGCTTTCAATTCCCATCACTTGCCGGCTACCTTTGTAAAGGTTCACTCCCTTTACACATAATTTTTTTTCCAGTGAGAGCAAAGATTATTGTACAGGATATGAATACAACACGTCCTACACTCAAATATCGCCAGTAATTAAAATGTTTAATGTAAAGTTATCGCTGACGCCAACAGTGCCTTTCAGTAAGCACAGGAAACAAACTGATCGAAAGCGCCATTTCTGTGTGAGAATCTTACGAAGGTGTCTTAATCACGGAATTATTTTAAAATTTATCAAGGTCTGTTAACTTCGCGTTGGCGGTTTGTGTTTCGATGACTCCTAATATCCACCTATTTTTCTTAATTCGCTCCCTAAAAATACTCCACGAAATGATCAAATTCGTTGAAAATATCAAAGTTATAGCTACGCTGAATGCACAGACTTCCTTCAGCGTATCGTGCCCTTCGTAACAGATTATCGAGCGAGGTGGTACAGTAACTAAGGCACTGGACTCGAATACAGGAGGGCGGCGGTTTAAATCCCGTCAGACCATTCTAATTTAGGATATTCGTAATTTCCCTAAATTACAGGAGGCAAATGACGGGATGATTTTTTTAATGAGGGGCAAGCTTATTTCCTCGTCCAACCTTCCCAAATCCAAATTAAATCTTAACATTCTTCCGTTTTTTCGTAACAGAATATCACATTTTTACTATCTGTGTCTCTGATACCTTCGAATTCTGGAATCTGTGACGCATATTTTCCTAACTAACAGAGGGAGTGCAGCACAGAAGTCCATATTACAGCGATAATTTTTGACCTACTAGGAAGAGACCTGCAAAGTTCAAGGCCATAGTTTAAGAGGACTAAATCTGCTATTATGTTTTATTCAGAATGTCGCTAAAATCTAAAATGTTATGTAGTGTCTACACAGGACTCCACAGGAAGAATGGTCAATATTGAAGGATATGACATAACGATAATTCGAAGCAAAATGGTGTAGTAAACATGGGTTCTAAAATGTATATCTATGCCCATGAGAACTTCTTTATCTTCGATACGGTGAAACAAATCTCTGCTACTGCAAGAGCTTTGCTTTCCATATTTTGAGAGGTGGTAGTATGGACAAAAACAATCAAAAAGTACAGTAACCATTGGTTCTGAAAGGCATACCTTAGGAGCTATGACTACTTGTTCATCTACATTACTGTGAAACACATCTCTTTTGCTCAGCAAGTGCTCATAGCTCTTAAGTCATGCGCCTTAGAGCCCATGTTTACTGTTTTCCCTTGTTTGGTTCGTACTATCTCCCACCAAAACATGGAAAGTAAAGAGTTTGCAGCAGCAGAAATTTATTTCACCGTATCCGAGAAGAAGTAGTGCTCATAGCTCTTGAGTGACGAATTTTACAGTCCATGTTTACTAGTTCTTTTGCATCGAATGGCCGTTCCTGTCAAGTCTCTGACTATTGACCATTCGTCCTGGAAAATCCTAAGCACGCCCTTTCTGCATCATCAGATGCACTGGTGTGCAAAAACTATGGACGAAAGTAACTTTCATATGATGTGTCACTGCCAAGTAACACAGTTTGATGAAACGAGAACCATACGTAGAAACAACTTCTACAGTGTAGTACAGATGGTAACTGAAAGAATTATACAATGACAAGAACAGAAATGACTCTTTTATTCAAAGACTACAATTACATTGAAGTCACCGCGGCTCATGTTGGTTCCCAGGTCATTAAAAAAGGCGGGACACGGTTCATAATAGGACGTGTGATCGCTAAGGACGGCAACATGGTGGTAAGCAGTTCTTGTGGTACAGCGTCTGTTGAAAAATGCCCTCCTTTAATCATAGGCTTGGTAAAATCAGCATGAAGTCTAATCCCGCAAATCAACACTGCAAGGTGTCACTGTTGACGATACGTATGCACAATAGCCATATATCTGCCTCTAGCAGAGTGTGTGAGTTAGCCATGTTGTTGAATGTGTATAAGCTACTAAAGAAGCTGAATCAGTTAACAAGTACTAAATAGCTTATCAGCAGTTAGCTGTTGATTTGCTGTTCCTCCGTCACAAAAGTCATATAGGGTTCAAATTCGATCACATAGGATTTTATAAAATACCTGTTGTAATTTGGACCTGTGCTTCTACGAAAGTTCTACTCGAAACGGTCGTCACCAGCTCTTGAAATTATTTATTGTTGTTACTGAGTAGGCGTATGTGAATACACGCTGTAGTGTAGGAGAAAAGCCTTTCAAAAGCTGGGAAAGATAAGAGTATTCATTAATCAAAAGATGCAAAGCCGTCCCAGTTGAAATGCAGCTTATAAGGTCTGTTATGGCTCCACGAATTTCATCCCTTAATTACTTAATGAAGCTACCAACAATGCCAGATTTCATCTGCAAACCCGTACGTGAGGCATACAATGTCGCCTAGAAACGTAAAAATAAAAGAAACTTTTCTCCACATCGTACTACAGCGCCTAATCTGTGTTTAAGCAGTGTATTACAAGAAGGGCGCGATAGATGTTAGCAATCATTTATATATATATTTTCTACTTACGCTCTCGTTGACGAAAAGAGGCGCAACGCCGCTGATTAACATCTGTAACAAAGGACAAAAGAGGAAAGTTAGTTTCTATATTAAAGCCCTGGTACTAAGTATAGAAAGTCACACCCGCTTATCAGATCAGCCACTCTCAATAACCTGATGAGACTCAAACATTTTCAGATAGCGAAATGCAGCGACAACTCTAAAGCTATTAAAAAACTGCCCTAATCAAATTACAACTTCCCGTTGTCACTGTTATTATCACGTTTACGAGTTAATTTGTAACAGATCTCTGAGATGCAATGTATTTACAAAAAATGTTCATTACTAAAGATCTAGACTGAGAGATCACAAAAGAACGTGAGGCCGTTCTAGTAGAAGCTAAACACTAGGATGTAA
This sequence comes from Schistocerca cancellata, assembly GCF_023864275.1. Classification (NCBI taxonomy): domain Eukaryota; kingdom Metazoa; phylum Arthropoda; class Insecta; order Orthoptera; family Acrididae; genus Schistocerca; species Schistocerca cancellata. Next base: position 398,644,182 of record NC_064634.1, on the reverse strand, counting down.
GCCAAAGTGGACAGTGTGGCCATCTAGGCCTCGCGCGTATGAGCAGAATATGGTTTGTTAATAGTGCTCAGCTTTGAGGACGACAGTGTCATGTGACGGAGTAACAACTTCTTAACCCGCATCTCCCGTCTAGGAGCGCAATCTGCTTCTTTACAACAGCATGTTGTCTCACTCAATAGCACCAAATTACTGGATCGTGGGCAACTGTTTCTTAAAAGCTAAACTGCTAAACTGTGTGCACAGCAGCTCCGAAACTAACATTTCATGAGAATATTCACTGAAGCCATTGTAAAGGTCTTCAATGCAGTATGATTCTAATGTCTTGTTGAATGAAGCACATATTTTGACGAGACGTGACGGAATTGTCGGCGTACTGGAGAATTAAAGTACTTCATACAGTGTGCCAAGGACTACCTTCTTCTCTTTCTAATAAGAAGAGCAAGTGTATGGAATCAAAAGGGAGATACCTATCGATTTAATAATTGAGGTTACCATGTATTTCGAGGAGACATATCTAAGTAAATTTTGTTGTTGAATACTCTGTAATTCAGGTAATGCGCTTCTAGCAATCTTAATCCCTCATCTAGTGTCAAATCTAATGCTGTGTGTCCAATTTAAAGTTGTTTAGCATAGAATCAGAGAGTATGACTAAATGTGGTTTTTGTTGAAGACGAAAAGTACAGGAAGAAACTACGATGTCATTTGTTGCGCCGGCCGTTGTGGTCGAGCGGTTCTAGGCACTTCAGTCTGGAACCGCGCGACCGCTACGGTCGCAGGTTCGAATCCTGCCTCGGGCATGGATGTGTGTGATGTCCTTAGGTTAGTTAGGTTTAAGTAGTTCTAAGTTCTAGGGGAGTGATGACCTCAGATGTTAAGTCCCATAGTGCTCAGAGCCATTTGACCTTTTTTTTCATTTGTTGCTTATCAATAATTACACGTTTCATCTCAAACAGAACTGCGTTCCTACGCCATGAAAGGAATACAAATTTTAATACGCGTTTCCTGGGCCATATAACATCAAATGTTCGTATATCAAAAATTATCTTTTTGTGGCATACGCGTTAGCGGAACTTATCGTTTAGTGGTAAGTCCCGCAGCAAAATTCGTTGAAATTAAAACATTAACTATATATTCAGTGTAAAGTACGAAGTAAGTGACAGATACAGAGAACTAAATGCAGATATGGATATCAGATCAAAGTAGACACAGACTGAAAAGACCATACTACGTTTAGTGTATTAACATCTTCAATTTTCTCTCATTTGATTATAAGCTACGAAGCCTTGACGTACGTAAGGAATGAATCAGAACAGTTGACTGGTATCTGAACTTGCAAAGTCACAAAAGGAATGTTTGTACATTAGCTATAATCACTGAAGCAGAACTTCTCAAAACAAGCCGTCAATAACAGATAACAAAAAACTCGTATAAAAAAGATGATGAACACTTAAAAACAAGCAACAGTAAACAACGAATCACGTAAAAGAGCTAAAGTAGTAAAGAGAATGAAATATATCAAAGATACAGCAATAAAAGAAATCCTATGCAGGGAAACACTGAAATGTGAGAAGGTACGTGCTTACTGCTTTCTCTGGAAAGAAAGTCTTCTAATGTGAGATAACCATTTACAATTACAACAGACATTTCTGGAATTTGAATACGGCAGAGGAAAAACTGTGTACTATATGAATGAGAATATCTGACGTGCGGATCTTAGAAGCTGCTTCAGCTAATTCATGTGACAGAAATGATGATAATGAAGGCACGTGGGTGAAGAAATCAACGATAAACATACTGAAATGAGGGAAAAGATTGTCTAAGACGGCAAGAGCAGTGGAGAGTAGGATACGGTAGCGAATGTTAAAAATGAACAGAATCAATGTAAAGCAGATTTTGAGTGGTCTAATTGTAATGGAAGGACCATAAAATGTATGAAGGAATGAAACACTACGAGAACAGTTGATACGCAAACGGAAGATGTACTGAAGACTACCACATTGTTTAACTCGAACATGTAAGACTACAATGGCCGATAGACTTAGTAAAAGAACAGGAGTTCCATAGGAAGTATGGCGCAAGTTACTTGTCCCCGCAATGTTCACAGGAAAAGTGCTTACGACAGTTGCGGTCTCTGGCCTGGTGCAGGATAGGCAGCCGCGCCTGACGCCCCTGCTGCCTAGGCTGGCCCGCGATACAATCTCGGCGTGTTGTTGCTGAAGCTCCAGATTACATTCTGCTTTTTACTAACGATTATGTTTCTCCGCCTTTGAGAAACTCCAAGTTTTTTCGGACGAAAGTCGTGACAGTATGCCCTTCGCGTTGCGAGAAAATATTACCGCGTGTGCCATTATGTCTCTAGAACCATGGTTATGCTGCAATAAGCATCTAACGACAGCAATATCGCCGAACATAGTGGTTCTTTTGCTAAAAACGATTTGCCAGATTTTTATATGAATGTTTAAATGTGTTGGTAAAATGTTTGGTTGTAACGATAACACGACTCTCTACAAATTACACAAAATATTTTTATCCGAATTTTCATAGCCAAATGAAGAGTTGGAAATGGGGGAATGTGATATGAAATAAACCAGCGTGAAATATAGATTTGATTGCTTCAAAGAAGTCTGGGGAATTAAGAAAAACTTTATTCGTGATTTGAGGGGGAATTCCAATATTTCATCAGCTATGTAAATTAAATGATCTCTACAAGCCCTAGCCATTTTTCACGTGAAAAGTTTCTTTGATTTGATATTTAACTGTCAAAATGGTTTCCTTCGACTCATATGCTTAATTTAGGACATTTTGAGAGCATAAGACGCTAAGAAGGCAAATGAGGTGCCAAAAAGTTTATATCTTCAGGGCTAAGCTGTTTCGCGCTTAAAATGTGATGTAGTGGTGTGATATTTAACTGTCAAAATGGCTTTCCTCGAACCATGTACTAAACTCAGGGCATTTCGAGAACAGGAGATGTTAGAAAAGTGATTTTGTAAACGTCTCTATGGTAACGATTCAGAGTGTTGTCACAGCACTATAGATGACTATTGCTGCTCCTGAAGCCGTTTGCGCTTTATAGCTGAAAGCTGACAACAGCGCTGCTAGCGGTCAGGGAACTTCGTATGCCAACTCGACTACAAAATGTCTCATGTATCACCTGAGGAGCGCAAGCGTGGCAGACCACAAAAGAGGCCTCATAAGCGTAGAAATTATTGGAGCAACATAGAAAGACCGAGAATGGAAGTACCGTCCAGGAGCATGGAATTACGTGAAAGAGTAGTAAGAAAACGTTTTGCGGATATTGACACTTTCCCGACGACGTCTTGCCGTGTTTACCACAGCCAAATGTTTCAACATCTTTTCGTGTGTCGTGCAGGTAATACACACATTAAGAAAAGTTTAGCATCGCCTCGGTTCCGAGAGTTTCGGAACCTGTACAGAAAATTGGAATAAAAATCAACATAAAAATCATTTTCGTCCTTTTTATTGCTCATGAAAACCACACATTGCATGTTGTACAACCATACAGCGAGACCTCCACAGGTGGTGGTCCAGATTTCTGTACACACCGATACCTCTAACATCCAGTAGCACATCCTCTTGCATTGATGCATGCTTGTATTCGTCGTGGCATAGTATCCATAAGTTCACCAAGGAATTGTTGGTTCAAATTGTTCCACTTCTCAACGGCGATTCCGCGTAGATCCCTCAGAGTGATTGGTGGGTCACGTCGTCCATAAACCGCCCTTTTCAATCTATCCCAGGCATGTTCGATAGAGTTCATGTCTGGGATATGCTGACCACTCCAGTCGAGCGATCTCGTTATCCTGAACGAAGTTGTTCACAGGGTGTGCACGGTGGCGGCGCGAATTGTCGTCCATGAAGACGAATGCCTCGCCAATATGCTGCCGATATCGTTGCACTATCGGTCAGAGGGTGGCATTCACGTATCGTACAGCCGTTACGGTGCCTTCCATGACCACCAGTGGCGTACGTCTATCTAACAGTTTGAGTCGTAACACGACCTCCTGTGGCTGCACGAAAAGCATTATTCAACATCTTCAATAAAATTCTTCAGGGTATCAGACCGCATCGTCATAATTTAAAATGCGCCAACGTTTCTGCCAGCGTTGCAGCTAGCCTTCATCAGGGCCTTACGTTAACGTAAGGCCCTGATGAAGGCTAGCTGCAACGCTGACCGAAACGTTGGCGCATTTTAAATTATGACGATGCGGTCTGATACCCTGAAGAATTTTATTGAAGATGACAACGGCCGCGGAAGCCTACGCTTACATTATTCAACATGGTGGCGTTGCTGTCAGTCTTCCTCTGAGCGGAATCCGTAGGTAGCCGTTACCCACTGCAGTAGTAGCGCTTGGACGGTCTGAGCAAGGCATGTCATCGACAGTTCCTGTCTCTCTGTATCTCCTCTATGTCCGAACAACATCGCTTTGGTTCACTCCGAGACGCCTGGACACTTCCCTTGTTGAGAGCCCTTCCTGGCACAAAGTAACAATGCTGACGCGATCGAACCGCGGTATTGACCGTCCAGGCATGGTTGAACTACAGACAACACGAGCCGTCTACCTCCCTCAGGCCGGCCGCTGTGGCCGAGCAGTTCCAGGCGCTTCAGTCTGGAACAGCGCGACCGCTACGGTCACAAGTTCGAATCCTGCATCGGGCATGGTGTGTGTGATGTACTTAGGTTAGTTAGGTTTAAGTAGTTCTACGTTCTAGGGGACTGATGACCTCAGATGTTAAGTCCCGTAGTGCTCAGAGCCATTTTTTGAACCCCTCCGTCTAATAGGCGCTCCTCATGCATGGTTGTTTACATCTTTGGGCGGGTTTTGTGACATCTCTGAACAGTCAAAGGGACTGTGTCTGTGATACAATTTAGACAGTCAACGCCTATCTTCAGGAGTTCTGGGAACCGAGGTGATGCAAAAATCTTTTTGATGTGTGTAAAAGGATTCGTAAGCTGTTGTAAATAACAATATGTCTGTTGACGACGACGGAAAATTAAAGTCCTAATGTCAACTTCTACGCTTTTATCTTGATCGATGCAGTCGTAATAACAATAGAGCACTTAAAGATATTTAAATATATTGTATTTCGTGCTTTCTAAACAATACTTGAAAAAAAAAAGAAATTTAAAAAAAATGGTCAAATATTTTTCGAAATCATTTGTCTAAAAGTAAAAAATAAAATAGACTAGAGAAACATTCGACGCATCTTTGAATTATGCTCAAAATTATGTACAGTAAATGAGGTCACGAGTCAGGATTTAAAGTTCGATGTTTAACTTATAATCCCAGCATTTTTAGGAGAAGGAGAGATATTTGTCTGGAGGATATTTGTCTGTTGGCTTAAGTGGACCGTGCAGTGCAGTGTGCTGTTGCGTGGGCTTGACATGTTTCTATCACCGATGCCCGAACGTATAAAAAAAGTTGCAAGTACTTTCCTGTCTCAAAAAGGCTTCGATAGAGAATCCTTCAAATATCGGCGAAACATTTAAGCGATATCAATATTTCCGATGGTATACCGGAATAATATGAAAAAAAACGCCAAGTCTTCTCTTACTCAGTTCTCGATCAGTTTTCTTGATATACACATTCGTTTACATGTGTCAGTATTATTTCCACTTCTTCTATAATTTTCAAAAATGTTCAACTACGCTAGAGAAAATGTTCATACGTAGGTATATAAACTCTCAACTCCCAAAGCTGTTTACAGGAATTTACTACTGGCTATTAGAAAAAGAATCTCAAACAGAGAATAGTTGTCACATATGCATCTGGGTAATGTACATCATCGAAGTTTTCGTAGGTGTTGTCACGTGCGTACAGAGAAAAAAAATCTTAGCTCAAGATTGAGGGAAATGGCGTAGAAAGAGCAGATGTAGTCCTGCTACACAATTCGAGGATATGATAAATTGCTCAAGTTTCGCAGACTGCTTGCGACAAGACCTTCTGAAGCAGGGGAGCATAAGCAGAATTGTAGCGATCTCTCACGTGCAGTTTGCTCTTGGCTTTCTGTGTTTGAGACGCGAATCATTTTTGCCTTACCATCCAAGATATCTAAATATTTTCTGAGTGTTTAAATGGTAGTCACCTCTAATGACAGCGTTAACTCGCAGCTCCTACCAGCAGTCAGTTTCAGTTTGAGTCTTTAAAATGGTTCACCGTATTCATTGGTGGCCTGGCAGTGGTTGTCACTCCTCAGTGACGGCAACCTCAATGCAGTCGTTGTTTGCTCTGCGTATTCCAGAAGATTGTATGGTTTTTTACATCGCAGCATTATGAAGACTGCATCGTATCACGAAATGCTGCATTGAACCGTTACAATTCCAAGTTATTGTGTTGGAACACAGACATTAGTTTACAGCAAATGAATTGAATAAAGTCTGTTCAGTAAGCTCCTGTATAAGTATCATGCTTAACCTACGGAACTCATGAACTCAGTGAATTTTCAGACGCAATTTGTACAGCCTTTAGGTACACGAGGAAGGAAGTATTTGATCAAAAATGTGATTCTAGATAGCAATGAAGGCGTGGCACGAATGCATTTTAATGTAATTTAATATCGACTTCAGTTGAGAAGCTGTGCGTTTGTTCACCGATGTTCGCATCTCATTAAAATCGTCTTTCCTTTTTGAAGCGATAGATTAGTGTCACATCGGTAGATGGACTCTAACTTTGCTGAAGCTGTTTACGCCATCAAATGACTTCCTGGATATAGTCTGAGAGCTGATCTAATATTTGTTTGTGTCCTATTCATCGTTATGCTGTATCACACGAAACGCAACATACGCTAGACAGAAGGCAAGTAATTCTTGAAGAAACCAGCTACACGAGCATTAACAGTAATGAATTACTCCAAGGGAAGGAAGGTTGTCGATATACCGCTGTGTGAGCCTGAATTTCTCTAATTTTAGCACCGTATTCGTTAAGCGCGATGTATACCGGAGGAAAAAATGTTCCCGTAGACCCAGTTTGGAAGTTGAGGTTTTGTGAATAAGTCCCACCGCTCTGCATGAAACTTTTCACGTGATGTCTACAACTGCAGAATGTTGAACATTGCCGTCACTCTATTATGGTGAGTAAACGAAGCCATTACGTATCGTGCAGTCTTCTTTGAAAAGTCTCTGTTGCGTCAATCCAAGTTCGTCATGATCGCACGCCGACGAACAATACTTAAGAACTGGTAAAATGATACTTTTGTATACAACTTCCTTTGTACGTAAATTATCATACTCATCCTCACTACTGTTTCATATGGCATCTCCATTCTCTACGACTAGATACAGCTTATGTGCTCGTTCCACCTCAAATTGCACCTTACGGGTGCACCCAAATACTTTAAAGGTGTGACTGCGTCTAGTAACAAATTACTGACCACGTAGTAAAACCATTTGATATTTCCGTCTGTTTTCAAATACAGGGAGAGATCTCACCACCCCCTTCATTACACACGTAGTAGCTTGAAGATGTATTTGCTGCCGTGTTGACTGCACTTTCAGCTACTGTCTGCAGCAGCAGTTGCTAGCTAGACTGCCACGGACTGTCGACGCCATCCGCATCCTAACGAGTTAATACAATCGATACCATTCGAATATCATTACTGTCCATAATATGCAAAGATTCATGATTAAATTTTCGTCAATAGTTGTTACGGAAGTGGCACAGGAGGAATAAGACGATCTATTCTGGACATACAAAATTTCTCAAAAAAGTCAGCAGTTGCAGAAAAGATAATTACAATTTACATAACCGAAGTTTAAAATACATTTTCGAAGATGATTCCGGCCCTGGTTCTTGGTGTAACAAAATAATGTTTTCGACGAGTCATTAGAAAAACAGCTTCATCGGTCGGCAGTTTGATCTTAAGAATTCTGTCGCACTATTTCTGAGGTATGTTCGGCTCCTAGCTCATCACCATATAAGAGAAGCTCCAAAGAGTCATGAACAACTTTTTCTTTGCAATCCTTACGCCATAATGGAGACATAACAGTACGTACCTATCGCACCAGACCATATCAACCTGGTTTCTATATTACAAAACAAAAAATTCGAGTTGATCGAACCCACTAACGCGTAAAAGAAATACAGAAGGTAAAAGCAAGAGGACAATGTGTTATGTTTAGGAGTGTGAGAAACTAGCGATAAATGTTACATGTTTTTTCGATAAAAGAAAATTATGGTTAAAATTCCTAGTTCCACGGTTCGTAGCATTAAACTGTCTTGAGGCAAGCTTCACTGTCGAGCACCCATGACGGTAACGACGATGTGTGTGTGTGTGTGTGTGTGTGTGTGTGTGTGTGTGTGTGTGTAATCGCATCGAAATAATAAACTATCTGCTGAACTGGGTCAGTAGGGATTGCCGGATTGTCTTGTCACATCCTGTGTGTTTATCATTAACTTACAGTTGATCACTTTCCGAGAATCTGTTATTTTTTACTAACCACATTCTTCCTGGTTCCTTTTGAATGTACACCTAGGAGAAACAATGCTCATACAATCTCCCTTAGCCTCTCATTGTGTCTTTTCGGGTTGTAAGAATTAGTGATAAGGCGTTGGCATCGACGCACGGCAGCAAGGCTGTTTAGGGGTAGAATTGGTTTACATGAGGTCCAAGGAGGTGCTTGGGTTGGGAGGAGGGGGAGAGGGGGGGGACAGCTGCTTCCTCACCTCTTTTCAAGAAAAAAAGTGAACTCCAGAAGCCTAGCTAGTATTCTGCTGCAGCACACAGACAAACGTACCAATTCATTTTCAGTTTCAAGAAAGTCAGAACATGTAATGGACGCTGACTAATAGCAAGTGTTCCCAGAGATGAAATCTGAAAAGTATTGCTCTATTCACAGCGTCACTAGCATGAGTTGCGCCTCCATTCCCTTCCCCCTAGCACAGACCCTGGGTACGCTTTTGGATGTTTCGGTGTATACAGAGTGATTTAGGATATCACCGGCAGAGTGTGACGAAGTCACGAACGGACAACCATCTTGTCGCTTAACCAGTTGTTTAAGAGTTACGTGCATCAGACCTCAGGAAAGCACACAAATTACATTTCACTAAAAAACTGTTCTAATAAATTTAAAGCTGGTGTTAGTCTGTTCCGACCGTCGACACATGCTTGATACTTTCGGAGCAATGACTTTCCAACTCTATCGAGTGTGGCCGGATTGTCTTTGATGTTTGAAAAACGTCAGTGATTAGGAAGATCAGTTTTGCACTGATGGGAATTGCAGTAATGTACTCCACACTCTCGACATCCGCCCAAAACAAAAATAATAAAGGAAGTATCCAATCAGGCCACGCCTTGACCACGCGTCAAAGGTCCGAAATCTAGTAAACCTTTTTTTGATCGGGACAAAGATTCTCCATCTCTCGAAAAGACGTCGATCAAGGGTAGCGAAGGTATCGTAAGGTGGACGTCTCCAGTTAGGGAACCGATACTAGTAGACATGATGAACGTCTTTTCCCTTATTCCTCTAGTTCACAGACAATCACGCCAGTGTATACAAACAATTCGCACTCAAAGCCGCATCCAGAGCCTCGCGCGTTAAAAACAGCTGGCAGGGCACGCTGGAGGCTCAGAAGCGTAGCTACAATTACTGTGGCCTGAAAAAAAAAAAAAAAACATTGTGAGTGATAGAAAATGGTACTCTATAGCCTGTGGGATCTATTGTGCCTCAAAGTTTGTCGATAAAGACCGGTAGATATAGACGTAGAAACAAATGGTACTTACGTCTGGCATTAGCACGCTAGTTCAGCAAAGATGTGACAAGAGTCTCAGTCCTGAATACACACGTGTGAAGAAACAGAGTGCTCCTGGTTTGCTGAGATTTATTTCGAAGGTATATTATCCGGTGGCGGGAGACCTGACGTCAAAACCGTGTAGTTTCTTTCCGCTCAGTAAAGGATAACCATACAAGTATGCGTTAAATATGTTCGAGGTTTCGGTACCGATGTTGAATCATTTCGTTGGTTAGGTACAGCAGGTAGTGACAGAACTGGGCTACTAGGTAAAACTTTTGATATCTATTCTAAATCTATTTGTAAACTCTGCAAATCACTGTAGAGAATGTTTTCCCAAATCACCATAAATAATGTTTCGCTGTATTTAGGTTTCTCCTCATTCCATTCTTTAGTAGCCTGGATAACAGTGTGCGAGATAGTCTAATGTTATTAACAAGAAAAGTGATTTGTAGGTGGTTGAAAATCAGCAGACTGTGAGGAAATTTCTACGCGATATATCATGCATCTTTTTTCGCATGTCGGAGTTTGCTGTATTGTATTGAACTCTCTCTCGAGGTAAACCCTTCTGATCATCTGCGCTGCCTTGTTTTATGCTTCGCATTTCTGTATCTTTGCATGAGGTTGATAATTGCACATGCCAACGAAAATTTTTTTTTGAAAAACTTCTTTTACTTTGAGAGCTGATCTTTATAGATTTTTATGAGCTGAATCCAAATCCAGCCTTAGTTTTTTTGTATCATCCATAGTTTTCGAGCAATATGCTTTTTATTATATAGTATAAGAATCCTATGCTATACGGTAAACGGGGAAATTAATGAAACGCTTTGTTACAACATAAGCATGGTTTGTATTAACAGTAAGCTACTTTAAACAATGATATGTGTTAATAGAGGTTTCACTTGTCAGCTGGAATTGGTTTGTATTTTCTTTTTCTTTTTTCATTGAAGCTTCTCGTGTAGCTTTTTCTATGATGAGTCGCTTGCTGAACTTCTCGGTGAAGTGACCAACAGTAGTCCTCCATTATGTTGGTGTTCCAGCGGGCTTGGTAGCGTTTTTCCATCACTTTAATGTCCTGGTGAAAACGCTCTCCTTGCTTCTTACTAAAATCTCCCATATTGTCCGGGAAGTAATTAAGGTGACTGTTCAAAAAGTGAACATTCAGGCTCCTTAAACATCCTTAAGTTTTAAACTTCTTTAACATTGTAGCTATAATACAAAGATATTATGGGCCTTTTTCATGTCCTAAGAACTTCGTAACGACTTGTTTGAATGATATCCATGCTTATTTCTCATTTAAGGTCATTGTGGATTCAAAATTAACACCAAACATCAATTTTCTAATGTCAGGTCCGACAAAGACGCTTTCTTTTAGTTTAGCTTTTGAAAGGTGTGGAAATTTTTGGCAGAGATACTTAAAACATGATCTATCTTTACGCAAAGCCTTTACAAACTGTTTCATTAGGCCTAACTTTATATGTAGATGTGGTAGGAGTACGTTTTTTGGATCTTCAAGGTTTTTGCGTAGAATGTTTTTCTCACCAGGTTTTAAAGACGCCCTCAAAGGCCAGTTCTTTCTGCGCCAGTGTTGATCCCTAGCCCTACTGTCCTATTCACACAAAAAACATGGAAATTTTTAAAGCCACCTTACTGACAAAGGAGCATGCATGTTACTTTTAGATCGCCACATATCGTCCAACCATGGGCAGAATAGCCTGTTTTATTTAGCACTATTTCTAGGTTATCATGTCCAACAGGTAGAGATGCATACATGTTACCATTGTGTAATAAAACAGCCTTTAAACTAGTTTTGGGTGGATCAATAACCAGCCTCCAATCTCCCTTTTCGTATTCAATACCAAACTCATTCATCAGACCGGAAATGTCTGAGCAGTACACTGAATCACCTTCTTGTTGAAAAAACTTTGAAAATACACATATATGCTGGTTCCAACTGCCAGTAAGTTCTTTTCTTTTAATCTAGAGCCTAGCAACTCAGCGTTTTCTTTCATTAAGCCCAGATCCCTAACCAAATCGTTAAGCTCGGTCTGAGTAAACAATTTGGACTCTAAACTTTCTGTATTTCAATGGAATTCATCATCATATGGTTCATCTAAATCATACTGTACATCGGAAAATATTTCTGTTGGAATAGAATTTAAATCATCTCTTGGTTCAGGAACCGGCAAATCTACACCATGCCCTACTGGTCGGATAGCGGACGGAAGGTTAGGGTAGCTTATTACCTTCTTGTTTTTCGAATTGTGACCAGTAATATTAACACTGCAAAAGTAGCAAGCATCGGAATGATTTCTTGGCTCCCTCCATATCACAGGAACAGCAAATCTAAAGGCTTCTTTCTCCTTCTTGGACAAGTCTCTCAGATCTTCAACACACACATAACATACCTTATGCGGCGCCAAAGATTTATCTTGATCACCAAGTTTAGATCCAAAGTATGACAGATAAACCTTTTTCACAAAGTCTGTAATGTCTCTTTGGTGTTTTTTAATCACAAATTCACCACAAACATAACAAAACTGCCTGCAGAATTTTTACAACCACGAATAGTCATTGTATTGAGCACATGTACAGGAAATGTTTTTCAGCAGTGCTACCAACGTCATCTACGTTCATTACACCTCCTTTTTAAATTTTTTTAACTATATAAAAGCTGTTAAATTCTTAAAAAATCGCCTAATTTGATAAATTTAACTGTAAAATGTGAAGAAATGGTGGGCGATACAGTTTTTTAAGTATCATTTAGATTTCCCACCATAAAAAACACAAGAATAAGGTATTTCCAGCAAAAAAGTTTTTTCATTGTTGGCCTGTGATATTTGTGGAGATTTTACCAGATATCACTATGATTTTCCCTGGATAAGGGTCCATCGCCGATAATGCCATCTGAAGAAAATGTGAGGCTGCAGCTACTAGGCCTACTGCCATTAGTAACATATAAGACTACAGCTTTATCACGTACTCTTGACGTAACTTACGTCAAAAACAACTTGAGTGTTTGTGGATGATTCTCCATCAAGATTTATTTATATCTTGTGTTACGTGTCAACAAGTTCTCAAAAAAGGCGCATCTGTGCCGGCGTTTCTAACAGGCGTCATTACTGTTCCGAGTCGAAAGTTTTGCCGCACTATAAAACAGCGAATCCAACTTGTTACATACTCGTGTATCGAAGGCTATTACGATATCATGGATGAAGAGAACGGGTTGAGTCTTACACGACTGCTGTTTCTAGATTTCCCACTGATTTCCATAAAAAAGACAGTATTTATATCTCGAGTTTTGAGGTTTAAGTCCCTATACAGCAATCGAGAGGGGGATATTTCGTGGTTTTCTAGAATCAAGTTCTGACGACATATTACTTCAGTTTTTCAAGGGTAACTTTCCATCACATGTAATACCACCGTCTATAGAAAGCTTGGGACCTTCACTGGAGGCAAATCCCGGGATGGGCGAAGTCGAGGCAGATTTCTATTCCCTCTTCATCCTGCTCTCTCCTGTGTAACTTATACTGATGTTCGACATCTACGGAACGTTACACTGTTACGTTTGCTTCTTGACAGCAGTGATCTGTGTTTTATTTGTAAATGTATTCGGCTGGTTCCATTGGTTGACGTGTCGCTTCTTAGAGAAATGAGAAAAATTTTCAGGGCTGGCGGGCACTGGGTGCACTATTCCGATTTCCAGGTTCCTGCTCGTCTCACGAGAATAACAAGCGTTGTCACTCGTCGCTAAACTCGATAAAATGAAGTAATTTCTTACTAATTTACTGACTTTTAATCGGACATGCACTGACGCTGATGGCTATAAGTGAATAATCTAAAATCATCAGGCATCCGTTGACGTCTCCAAAGTAACGAGGAAGTAAACTGCGATGAAAAGGGAGCATTTTGTAAAATTGCGCCTAGAACATTTTCTCCTTAGGGAAAGAACTGGCACGCTTCAAAATGGCCGTCTCCTGTAGGAAAAAGGAGCAAGGGCGGAGGAGGAGGCGAGCGGGTCCCGGGCCTCGAGGATCGCGCGAGGCGTCGCGTGCGGCGTTGCCAGGGCAACGGCGCGGCCAATGGCAGCGCCGCCGGGCCACGCCCCCTGCCTGCAGCCGCCATCGCGGGCCCCCCACCACGCGGCCGCACCACGTGGCGCGCAAAAAGCGCCGCGACCAGTGTGCGCCGGCACTGCTCTGCTATGCACTCCGTGAGAATGTTTACCCAACGTCTACTACCGCTTTCATCATATGCAGATTTACTCTACCTCCATCTAGCTTTTTCTTTCACGTCTCAGAGAAGAAACAGATTTTCCAACTCCGATCCAAGCATCAGTTCACGTGTTCACTTCGCAACTTTATCCGGTGTGGGGTAACCGACGTTCTATCTACAGCTACACTCTTAAAACCACCGTGAGGTGCGTGGTAGAGGTTGCATCCCATTGTACCAGTTATCAGGGTTTCTTCCCGCTCCATTCACTTTTGGAGCGCGGGAGGAGTGTTTGTTCAAATGCCTCTGTGGGTGCAGTAATTATTCTAATCTTATCATCACGATCTCTATGTGAGCTGTATGTAGGGGGTTGTAGTATATTCCTAGAGTAATTATTTAATGCAGGTTCTTGAAACTTTGTTAACAGACTTTCTCGGGATAGTTTACGCCTTCTTCAAGAGCCTACCAGTTCAGTTCCTTCAGTATTTCTGCGACTCTCTCCCACGGATTAAACAAACCTGTGACCATACGTTCAGTAGTCCTATTTGGCATGGGTCCCACACACTTGAGCAATATTCTGGAACCGGTCTCCTTTGTAGACTGATCGCACTTCCCCAATATTATACCAATAAGCCGAAGTCTACCACCTGCTTTAACCACGAGTGAGAGCCTATGTGAACATTCCATTTCATATTCCTAAAAAGTGTTACACCCTGACAATAAGCGTAGGTGAGGCAATGAATCAAATGCTTTTCGGGAATTAAGAAATGCTGCAGCTAGCTGACTGCCTTGATCCAAAGCTTTCAGTATGTCATGCGAGGAAAGTGCGAGTTGCGTTTATATGACCGATGTTTTCGGAATCCATACTTGTTGGCATTAAGGTCATTCTGTTCGGGATACCTCGTTATCTTTGATCTAAGAATGTGTTCTAAGACTCTACAAGAAGTCGATGTCAAGGATACTGGACGGTAGTTTTGTTGATCACTTCTACTACACTTTTTGTAAGCAGGTGTGAGATGTGCTTTTTTCCAAGAATTGAGCACGGTTTTTGTTCGAGGGTTCAAATGGTTCAAATGGCTCTGAGCTCTATGGGACTTAACTTCTATGGTCATCAGTCCCCTAGAACCTAGAACTACTTAAACCTAACTAACCTAAGGACATCACACACATCCATGCCCGAGGCAGGATTCGAACCTGCGACCGTAGCAGTCCCGCGGTTCCGGACTTTTGTTCGAGGGGTCTACGGCATTTTGTAGTAAGGAGAGGGGCTAACTAAGGCGCAAATTCAGTATAGAGTGTGACAGGGATTCCATCGGGCCCTGGGACTTTCTTCAATTTTAATGCCTTCGGATGTTGCTCAACCCTGCTGAGACTAATTGCTTATCTCATTCATCTTTTGAGTGGTACGAGGGTTAAATTAGGGGCAATTCTCCTGGGTTTTCCTTTGTAAAGGTACATTTGAAAACATAGTTAAGCATTTCAGATTTTGATTTGATAACCTCAATTTCAGTTCCTGTCTCATCCGCCAGGACTTGGACATTAACGTTGGTGCCACTAAAGGCCTTTGCACACGACCAGAATTTCTTTGGGTTCTGTGAAAGATCACTTGAGAATATTCTGCTATGGAAGTCACTGAAAGCATCAGTCATCACTCTCTTCACAGCCAAACGTGTTTCATTCAGTAATTCTCTATGTATAGCCCTATACTTTGTTTTACACCTATTATGCAGTAATCTCTTTTCATTATTAGTTTATTTACAGAAACCGTATACCATGGAGGTTCCCTCCCATTATGAACAGTTCTACTGAGTCGTATCTATCTAGTCCATGGTCAACTATTCTTTTAAACTAGAGGCGGAGTTCCTTTACATGCTCCTGCCCTGTGCTTAAAGTTTCAAGTTTCTCATAATTTTACCTAGTTTACTGAAAATATATATCTTTCTGCTTGTTTTAGTTGTCCTTTGTACTTTGGTAATCACTGTTGCCACAACCGCGTCACGATCGCTGATACTTGTTTCAGTGTGGACATCCTAAAAGAGGTCCGGTCTATTTGTTGTCAGTAGACCCAATATATTTTCATCATGAGCGGGGTTCCTAACTATCTGTTCTAGGTAGTTTTCAGAGAAGGCACTTAGTAATGTTTCACTGGATGTCTTATCACACTCACTACTAATTTTTCCAATTAATCGATGGATAATTAAAGTCTCTACAGATGTTTCTAGATGGTCTTTAGAAGAAGCAATAGCTTCGGAGCAGCTAAAGAGCCATCGAGTGGGATGTGCTGTTCTGGTGTTCGTGTAACGGGAGTGGAAAGGAGACTACCACAAAAAAGTGCAATAATACAGACCTGTGCACGTTATTTGTAGTAACTTAAATGACAAAAAAGACATCCATTAAACTGCCATCGTTAAGTACACTCCGCGAAGTACTGTACGTGTACAACAAAGACCATAGTATGTTGTTATTAAGACAAACGGAATTTTAAACAGTACTGGATTGATATGTAATTTAATAAGTTCACTTGGGTATGGTAGTTGCTATTAAATAGGCGTTCCCATAAATCACTGACTTGAGGTGATGGCTAAATTTGATTACTATTTCTCAGATGAAAATAATATTTTGACAATGCTTAAGAACTTGAATTTTTTTTGCTTGTTTCCCTTATTCTGCATCAGTTACACTGTGTCGACGATTGCTGCGCAAACACCGTTTCCACGTACGCGCAAACCATAATTTCTCTACCACACAAACATTTGGAGATACACACGTCTGGCATGAAACGTTCCTAGGAGAGGGGGTGGGGGGGTGTCAAGTGGTGGCCGAACCGCACAATAACCGTGGGTTCTGTGTGGAGAGGCGTCGGGGCGGGTGGACTGCTGTGGTCTGTTGTGGGGTTGTCAACCACAGAGGGCTGCGACGGGACGAAGCCTCTCCGTCGTTTCTGGGTCCCCAGTTTGACACAATACAATACAATGTAATAAAATTACTGCCTACTGTTTTATGCCCTCGGGATTGCTTTAGATGAGCGTTAAATCCTTATGGCTCTGTGACATAGAAAACTGAGAGACAGATTTGAGCTCAGGTGCTCTAGTAACTGGCAAGTTGTCGGCTCGCCATTGTGTGTGGCACAGCTCCAGTCGGATATATCTAACTGACGTCTCTGCCATCAGTGATCATTTGCGATGTGTAACCTGAGCGTTCAACCACAAGTCGCCAACAAAGAAGAAGTTGTAGAACGAAATGAGAAAGAGTACCAGTTTTTGAATTGAGGTAATAAAGACTGAAAAAGCGAATGAGCTGGATTATCTGTCAGCGGAGCTATTTATGGTTCTTGAAAGCAAAGCAGGTAATGCAGATCTTGTGATTATGTAATGTAATATACGAAAGTGGGGAGCTGCCTCGCCGAGCGGTTCTAGGCGCTTCAGTCTGGAACCGCGCGACCGTTACGGTCGCAGATTCGAATCCTGCCACGGGCACGGATGTGTGTGATGCCCTTAGGTTAGGTAGGTTTAAGTAGTTCTAAGTTCTAGGGGACTGATGACCTCAGATGTGCTCAGAGACATTTTTTGGGGAGTTGCCAGAAGACTTCCTGACAATGGTCATGAATCATACTGAGGAAACACTCCACACAGCAAAAGTGTTAATGAGAATCTTATTCAGGAGAATATATGCAATAATAGGTAACTGTATTGATTAAGAACAATAGGGCATTTGAGGAGGAGGGTGAGCAAGTGATTAACTGGGTTACTGCGAAACTATATTAGAGAGGGGTATCGAAAAGAACAGGGAAGAATATATTGAATGTATTGATGCTGAAAAGCATTTAATAACGTACAATGGAAAGAGACTTCATTGATTTTGGGAGAAAATGGAATGGTTTGTAAGGCAAGAAGTTTAATCGAAAACATCTCCATGAAGCAGAAAAAATGGCTGAAATGGCTCTGAGCACTATGGGACTTAACATCTGAGGTCATCAGTCCCCTAGAACTTAGAACTACTTAAACCTAACTAACCTAAGGACATCACACACATCCATGCCCGAGGCAGGATTCGAACCTGCGACCGTAGCAGTCCCGCGGTTCCGGACTTTTGTTCGAGGGGTCTACGGCATTTTGTAGTAAGGAGAGGGGCTAACTAAGGCGCAAATTCAGTATAGAGTGTGACAGGGATTCCATCGGGCCCTGGGACTTTCTTCAATTTTAATGCCTTCGGATGTTGCTCAACCCTGCTGAGACTAATTGCTTATCTCATTCATCTTTTGAGTGGTACGAGGGTTAAATTAGGGGCAATTCTCCTGGGTTTTCCTTTGTAAAGGTACATTTGAAAACATAGTTAAGCATTTCAGATTTTGATTTGATAACCTCAATTTCAGTTCCTGTCTCATCCGCCAGGACTTGGACATTAACGTTGGTGCCACTAAAGGCCTTTGCACACGACCAGAATTTCTTTGGGTTCTGTGAAAGATCACTTGAGAATATTCTGCTATGGAAGTCACTGAAAGCATCAGTCATCACTCTCTTCACAGCCAAACGTGTTTCATTCAGTAATTCTCTATGTATAGCCCTATACTTTGTTTTACACCTATTATGCAGTAATCTCTTTTCATTATTAGTTTATTTACAGAAACCGTATACCATGGAGGTTCCCTCCCATTATGAACAGTTCTACTGAGTCGTATCTATCTAGTCCATGGTCAACTATTCTTTTAAACTAGAGGCGGAGTTCCTTTACATGCTCCTGCCCTGTGCTTAAAGTTTCAAGTTTCTCATAATTTTACCTAGTTTACTGAAAATATATATCTTTCTGCTTGTTTTAGTTGTCCTTTGTACTTTGGTAATCACTGTTGCCACAACCGCGTCACGATCGCTGATACTTGTTTCAGTGTGGACATCCTAAAAGAGGTCCGGTCTATTTGTTGTCAGTAGACCCAATATATTTTCATCATGAGCGGGGTTCCTAACTATCTGTTCTAGGTAGTTTTCAGAGAAGGCACTTAGTAATGTTTCACTGGATGTCTTATCACACTCACTACTAATTTTTCCAATTAATCGATGGATAATTAAAGTCTCTACAGATGTTTCTAGATGGTCTTTAGAAGAAGCAATAGCTTCGGAGCAGCTAAAGAGCCATCGAGTGGGATGTGCTGTTCTGGTGTTCGTGTAACGGGAGTGGAAAGGAGACTACCACAAAAAAGTGCAATAATACAGACCTGTGCACGTTATTTGTAGTAACTTAAATGACAAAAAAGACATCCATTAAACTGCCATCGTTAAGTACACTCCGCGAAGTACTGTACGTGTACAACAAAGACCATAGTATGTTGTTATTAAGACAAACGGAATTTTAAACAGTACTGGATTGATATGTAATTTAATAAGTTCACTTGGGTATGGTAGTTGCTATTAAATAGGCGTTCCCATAAATCACTGACTTGAGGTGATGGCTAAATTTGATTACTATTTCTCAGATGAAAATAATATTTTGACAATGCTTAAGAACTTGAATTTTTTTTGCTTGTTTCCCTTATTCTGCATCAGTTACACTGTGTCGACGATTGCTGCGCAAACACCGTTTCCACGTACGCGCAAACCATAATTTCTCTACCACACAAACATTTGGAGATACACACGTCTGGCATGAAACGTTCCTAGGAGAGGGGGTGGGGGGGTGTCAAGTGGTGGCCGAACCGCACAATAACCGTGGGTTCTGTGTGGAGAGGCGTCGGGGCGGGTGGACTGCTGTGGTCTGTTGTGGGGTTGTCAACCACAGAGGGCTGCGACGGGACGAAGCCTCTCCGTCGTTTCTGGGTCCCCAGTTTGACACAATACAATACAATGTAATAAAATTACTGCCTACTGTTTTATGCCCTCGGGATTGCTTTAGATGAGCGTTAAATCCTTATGGCTCTGTGACATAGAAAACTGAGAGACAGATTTGAGCTCAGGTGCTCTAGTAACTGGCAAGTTGTCGGCTCGCCATTGTGTGTGGCACAGCTCCAGTCGGATATATCTAACTGACGTCTCTGCCATCAGTGATCATTTGCGATGTGTAACCTGAGCGTTCAACCACAAGTCGCCAACAAAGAAGAAGTTGTAGAACGAAATGAGAAAGAGTACCAGTTTTTGAATTGAGGTAATAAAGACTGAAAAAGCGAATGAGCTGGATTATCTGTCAGCGGAGCTATTTATGGTTCTTGAAAGCAAAGCAGGTAATGCAGATCTTGTGATTATGTAATGTAATATACGAAAGTGGGGAGCTGCCTCGCCGAGCGGTTCTAGGCGCTTCAGTCTGGAACCGCGCGACCGTTACGGTCGCAGATTCGAATCCTGCCACGGGCACGGATGTGTGTGATGCCCTTAGGTTAGGTAGGTTTAAGTAGTTCTAAGTTCTAGGGGACTGATGACCTCAGATGTGCTCAGAGACATTTTTTGGGGAGTTGCCAGAAGACTTCCTGACAATGGTCATGAATCATACTGAGGAAACACTCCACACAGCAAAAGTGTTAATGAGAATCTTATTCAGGAGAATATATGCAATAATAGGTAACTGTATTGATTAAGAACAATAGGGCATTTGAGGAGGAGGGTGAGCAAGTGATTAACTGGGTTACTGCGAAACTATATTAGAGAGGGGTATCGAAAAGAACAGGGAAGAATATATTGAATGTATTGATGCTGAAAAGCATTTAATAACGTACAATGGAAAGAGACTTCATTGATTTTGGGAGAAAATGGAATGGTTTGTAAGGCAAGAAGTTTAATCGAAAACATCTCCATGAAGCAGAAAAAATGGCTGAAATGGCTCTGAGCACTATGGGACTTAACATCTGAGGTCATCAGTCCCCTAGAACTTAGAACTACTTAAACCTAACTAACCTAAGGACATCACACACATCCATGCCCGAGGCAGGATTCGAACCTGCGACCATAGCGGTCGCGCGGTTCCAGACTGAAGCGTCTAGAACCGCTCAGCCACTCCGGCCGGCCATGAAGCAAAAAGTTATGGTACAAACAGGTGATGTGATAACGACCGAAAACATGTCAGAGGCAGTCAGACGAGGGTGTTACTTGGCTGTTACACTATTTAGGGGCTGAAGGTGCTGCTATCTTCATCCAGAAGATTGGTATGCATGCCCTTGGCTTCCTCTGACCAGTTAACAAGCAGAAGGCCTACTGATTAACTTGGACTTCGAACCAAGGTGCAACTCGGCATTTTTCACATCATAAAACGTTTCCAGAGCGAAATAAGCGTCAATTGACACAAAAAGGAATAGAGCACCGGCTGGGGACTGAAGCACGCACCTATGAATCTGTAGTCTGATACTTACCCACTGATCTGCTGAGCTAAATATTAAATGTTTGGGTGGAAACAGAGGAGTGTGTGCCGGTGAGGGAAAGATTCGAAAGCGCTAAGAATACTGATGATGGGATAATTTTAATAGCAAATGTACTAAGAATGAAAAGCTGCTACTTTTTCATAAAGAACCTACGTCCGGAAACGTACCTTCGGATTTAAATACTTTCAAATCTCCCGTTTCACGTTACGGTACGTAATGCTAGAATTGCACAAAGCATGCATGGACAACGTTTTCCGGCTCGCCTCAGTCCATAACAAACCATTTTCGTCCGACTACAACAACGGTTACGAGAAACTGACACGTTCGTAACTACACAGCAGGTTGACTGTGGTGCACCAAAGACACGCCGCACTCTGGACGCTGAAGAAGGCATTCTCCGTCACGCAGAAGAGAACCTGGCGATGATTACTCGCCCATCTCATGGCCTCCTTCAGAGCTCACAAGTCAGAACTCATTGAATGCGATGTGTGCGTCCAGTGAAGTCGGAGGTTTGAAAGAGATGCAATCTTCAATCACTTTTTACATCCAAACCGAACATTTCTTGTCATTGGTTCGTTCTATAACACCTACAACACTACAGAAATTGTGAAACAGTCTGCATATAACATATCGGAAATAAATTTGGCAAGTAAAATAATGCTTAGGAACTGGTGACATGACAATCAATACACAGGAATTAGAATAGCATTGGCCAGTCAAGTATTTAACACGAAGACAAAGTTATTGCTTGGGAAACTGAACTTACAACTGAAAGCAAGACTGGTTTTGTATGGGGCAGAGATGTAGGCGAGTGGGAAGGAAAATAAAAGGAGATTGCACAAGATAAAATGTACAGAAAGAGTTAATAGAGAGGAACTAGTAAAAGTGGTTGGTGAAACTTGGAAAAATATAGACAAGAAAAGCTTGAAAGCTGTGTTGTCAGTTCTCGAATAAGAAGGCCAAAATTTAACAAACGCTCTGCCGAATCGACTCAGGTGTTAGAAATGAGTGTTGTTTATCTTTTTGTATATGTAATTCCTTATTATTATTATTATTATGTTCCTATGAACATTACCCATTGCTTGAAGAACAAGAGTTACATAGTATATAAACAAACAATAATAGTACTAACATGATAAAATACAGCTTGAAAGGGAAATTTAAATTGAAAAAAACTGAGTACAAAAACATCAAAAGTTATAGTTTTTCATTTGTAACATATATACGAACAGGAACTGGACAAACACGGAAAATATGGATAAAAAAACTCTGAAACTTAAAAGAGAGATACAAATACACTGATGAGCCAAAACATTATGACAAACTTCTTAATAGCCTGTTTGTCCGTCTTTGAAACGAAATATATTTTTTATTGTCTGTATGAGGGATCCTGTAGTTCGTTGGTATGTTTGTCGAGGTATGTGGCACTAGATGTTTGCATACAGGTCACGTAATAGGGTTAATAACGGGCCGCTGATTTGCGTACGCGGTGATAGCGCCCAATAGCGACCCAGACTGGTTCCATAGGATTCATATCAGGCGAATCTGGTGACCGAGGCATCAACGTGAGCTCACTACAACGCTCCTCAAACCACTGTAGCACGGTTATGGGTCTGAGACATGGATAATTATACTACTGAAAGATGACAGCGCTGTCGGGGAAGACATAAAGCATGAAGGGATGCAGGCGGTTCGCTGCTGTAAGCGTGTCTTTGATTACTACCACAGGTCCCATTCAAGCGCAGGAGAATATTTCCCATAGCGTAATACTGATCCCACCAGCCTACGTCCATGGCGCGCAGCACTTTTCGAGCCGCATTTTACCTCGATGACGACGTTTGTGCAGACGACCATCGACCTAGTGTAGCACAAATGTGATTCACCCCAAGAGCCTACACGATTCCACCAATCGACGGTCAAATGCCGATGCTCCCGTTCCCCCTGCAGTCGTAACTGACGATGTCGTTGGGTCAGCATGTGAGCTCCATGTTCAACAATGTACGATGAACGCTGTACTCCGAAATACTTGTGCGTACACCAACATTTTACTCTTTCGGCAGAGATGCCACAGATCACCATCTATCTTACTTTACGAAACAGATAAGCTTCCGAACCCCACGCTCTGTGAAGAGTCGTGGACGCCCAACCATTTAGCTCCTAGTGGTAGTTTCACTGTCCTACGTCTTTCCGTAGATGCTGAGGATGGTAACAAGTGAACTTTCGACTCTCTTCGCCGTTTTCGAGATACTCGTTCACACGCTTTGCGTAATAATAACCTTATCCTTTCACAAATTCGCTTATTTCACCGGATTTCCCCATTTGCAGCCCATATCTTCACTAAGGTGATCCCCCATCCGCCTCTGCTACACTTACATACTTTTCATAGCGCGTCACGTTCCCACGTCAACAGGTGGCATCCGACGTCGCGGCCGCCAGCGGTCATGTTTTGGCTTATCAGTGTATGTTAGTTTTTCAACTAATCCAGTGCTGGAAGCGTTGGGCCGTGGATTTCTTGCAGCGACTCTTCAAAGCGGATATCTGGGCATTCGAAGACTTTGTGGAAGGTTGTTTCTTTCTTTACTACATATCCCCTGTCCAGTGCTGATTCCGTTGAGGTTGAACCATACCCTTCTACTCTCGTTCAGACCAGCGACTTTAACTTCCGAAGTTGTGTTGCTGTTCTCACTGTGGGATTTCTTAATTTCAGTCTTAATTCAGTATATTCACCAGTAAGCTTGATAGAATCGGCGTTAATACGCAAAGCTGACTTATCAGGACATTTCTGAAGTTGAGACTTTAGAGCAGCGAGGCGTCGGGTGTGTGGAGGAGCTGCGTTGCTCAGAACAGGCAACCAGTGAGTGAGGTTTGTCCTGATTGTTCCCGTAACTAGTCTCATTAGTGTGATTGGGTTGGACGTCAGTACAATGTGTGAGGTGCCTGTTGATCCAAATAAGGGTACTATACTCAGCAGCAGACAAGAACAAAGATGCTGCTGGTCCTCAAGCTAGTTCCTTGTGAAGATGTTACAGAATCAACTGTCTCAAATAATTAGGTTCAGCTTTCTCAAACAGCCAAATTAAATTAAATTTTAATTAAATTTTAATTTTACGTCATTATTAATCAACAGATATATCAGTATTTAACAGTTTTCTTTTTAATTTCTAGCCGTCAGCGTCTTGTGACATTTCTTAGAAAGACAGTCTGTATTACAGAAAGTGATCAGTCAGAATCGCAGGCACCTCTGCAGGTAGTTAATCATTTCCGCTACACCTTCATAATAAATATTATAAACAAATCATAACAAAATCCACAAACACAATACTAGAAGCAAAAGATTACCTTTATGTCTATTGTGGCGCAAGGAGGAGTATATCATTTGATTAAAATATATCATTTGCTTCAAAACGTAAAAAGCCTTAAACAGAGCTAAACCATGTGTAACACAGAATACAAGTTATTTCTTATCGAAATTACTCCCATGACAGGCAAATTTTTAGCGCACTTGCGCTGATAAACAGCTCAAGTGGCAGCGCAACATGCCATCTGTAAGGGGCCGAGATTTAATGGTGAGTGACTGAATGTTGGAATGTCACCGCTGTGATGTGCCTATACGCAAGCAACGTCGAGTGCTGGCAACCCTGTAAAGTGACGGTCCACGCACAGTCTGAGGTTGAATGTTGACAGACTGAACAGCGTTTTACTTGTACCTTTCACGATAGGAAGCTCACCGGCCTCTACTGAGAGGTACAGTTGATACGGCTTAGACAGGTGAGAAGGAATGTGTTGTTTGGAACTGATGCCCGAATTGTGGAGTTGGGGGAGCGTGTACACGGTGACTGTTAACATAGCACGGCAGGTGTAGTAGCAGGTCAGTGTCCTGTTGTCGTTTTCTTGTTGGCGTGGATTATGTAAGATGCGACATCTATGAAATATTGCTCCAGTGCGTAAATGCACATGTTGATACAATTCCTCGGTTTTAATATTGATAGGATGTTGCAGATGTATAATGGTCTCGTTCTTAACCGTAACTATTTCGTAATTTAGTTTAACTAACTTTCTCAAGGATGAAAAAAGACGCAACATCAAGAAAGATTTGTTCCACGTAAAGTAGATAGGCGTGTTTTTACATCTGAAAGATGATGTCTATTCAAATTTCGCGCCAGTCGCTTAAGAGTGGTGCTAGTAGCGCAACTATGAGGATACAAAACAGGTTTGGTTCAAATGGCTCTGAGCACTATGGGACTTAACATCTATGGTCATCAGTCCCCTAGAACTTAGAACAACTTAAACCTAACTAACCTAAGGACATCACACAAATCAGGTTTGCTTTAAATACACACTGTAACGGTCGTCAGCGGTAGTCACGTTTGAGGTTGGACCCGGTGAGTTGATGTTAGTCAAGAATGTCTTTACGGCGGCAAAGATTCCATTATCAACACGTCACTGAGTGTTATAGGGCTACGAGAAGCTGGATGTTCCTTCTGCGATACTGCGGAAAGACTTGGCAGGAATGTAACGACTGTACATGATTGCTGGCTGTGGTTGTCATAAGAATGTACCGTCACAAGAAGACGGGCCTCCGGACGACCACGCAGCACTGTCGAGAGGGAATACCATGGTGTTCTGCGTGTGGCTCTGGCGCGTCGTACTGCATCTTTAGAAGCAATCTGAGGAGCAGCTGGAATCACAGTGACACAAAGAACTGCTACAAATCGATTACTTCAAGGATGGCTCCGAGCCAGACGCCCTGTAGCGTGTATTCCACTGACATCGAACCATCGCCATCTGCGACTTCAGTGGTGTCAGGCGACAGCCCATTGGAGGGCAAGGTGGACAACAGTTGTGTTTTATGATGAAGGCTGTTTCTGCCTCGGTGCCAGCGACGGCCATGTGTTGGTTAGAAGGGGACCCTTCCAGTGACTGTAACCAACCTGTTTGCGTGTTAGACACAATGGTCCAACACCTGGACATATGGCCTGGGGTGCGATTTCGTATTT
The DNA here is from genome assembly GCF_023864275.1 of Schistocerca cancellata. Classification (NCBI taxonomy): domain Eukaryota; kingdom Metazoa; phylum Arthropoda; class Insecta; order Orthoptera; family Acrididae; genus Schistocerca; species Schistocerca cancellata. Next base: position 398,617,891 of record NC_064634.1, on the reverse strand, counting down.
CGTATGACAGCAGGAGCACACTCGTGGTTATCCCACGCACACTGGCTTCAAATTTGTATGTCAATCTGGTGATTCGACTTGTTGTGCTGCCATTTATGAGCAGCATTCCAGGAACCGTATTCCAACAGGATAATGATCGCTCACATACCGCTGTTGTAACTCAACATGCTCTACAGAGTGTCGACATGTTGCCTTGGCCTGCACAATCAACAGATCTGTCTCCAATGGAACATCATCGGACAACAATGTCGTCCACGACCAGTATTTACCTCCCTGTACTGACTGGCCAAGTGCAACAGGCATCCAACTCCATCCCACAAACTGACATCCAGCGGCCGTACAATACAATGCATTCATGTCTGCATTCTTGGATTCACCATTTTGACGGTTACCTCGGTTATTAACGTAACAGTATTTCACATTTTCAATGGTTTATCTCGCACTTACATTAACCTATGATGTTGCAATGTTTATCATTTAAATACGTCACCTAGACAAATGTATTCCCGAAATTTCATGAATTATTTTTTGGTGTTAACGATTTTTTTCTGTCACTGTACATCCAATAGGCTCTTTACAGAACGTCGTGGGAACATGTTCACGTACTTGGCATCATGCTATTCCACAAAACTGTCACTAGCTCATCTTGCTACAAAGTTGTTCTCCTACCTGCTGTTAAACCGCCAGAGTCCTAAATTTCGTCGAGTTTTCGTTCGTTTTATAGGCTTATAAGGTATGTATTCCAATACTTCTTTTAGTCACTGAGTAAGTCAGGCGCAGTTTATTGTATATATCATTATGTCATCCTGAATAGGCTACCGTATTTTACGGACTATAAGAGACTACGGACTATAAGACGCACCTTAATTTTTAAGCATTTTTTAAATAGTATTTCCACCTTTTTTATTATTAGGTTGCGAAGGCAGACTAAAAATTCTTAATTCATAAAAGCAAGCTGACCTTTAAAATCTCTGAAAATCGTCATCCGTGCTCCTTCTTGTTCTTCTTTTTCTTCTTCCTCTTCATCGTCATCATTGACCACTTCAAACATAAGATGGTCTTCACTGCCATAGAGAGAGCCACTTACGCCGCACTTCTTGAAAGATTTAACAACAATGTCTTCTCTCACTCTAGGCAGCGACTTCTCATCAACTGCGACACTTGCTTGGTTGTAGGTAATTTTAAAGCTCTCTTCGGCGTGAGTTCATGTTGTGTTTCATCCATCATACATTCGGTCGATTCCTCTCATATACACTTTAAATGTTTTATTTTTCGAGACATCAAGAGGTCGCTATTGTGAAGTAAGTTCTCCCGGAATAATAATAAGCTCCGTATTTCTCTGCCTCACTTTATCTTTCACATAATTTTTAGAATGACTACTAAACTGATATAGCACAAGAAGAGAACTCCTCTTCAGCAAAGCAAATTTGCTTCTCTCTGTTAATCCACAATTGTATACCGCCCTCGTCCGTCCAGCCCTTGTGATGTAAGTGAACATCGGCACTTGGCCATGTTTCAGAAAGTTTTGGCATTGTTTGCACTTGGAAAATGATCACTGGATTACGTTTAGTACCGTCACCACAACATGAAATGACGAAAGGTTTTATAGTTACAATTGTAGCACCTTTGATGGCAGCAGTTCCGTTACTTGGCACATCAAATGTCAGAGGAGTTAGTCCATATTCGGTATTTGACTTAGTTCCACGCCGGTTTTCTTTCGATGTTGAATAATAAAGTGATGGCTAGATGATATTTTCTCTTCATACTTTTGGGGCATTTTCTGAGATATTTTGATTCACATCCTAAGTCCATGACGCTTCATAAGCCTATAGCACCATCCACTCTCCCCTTAAAGTCTGTAAAGTTCCACTATAGCGCTAGCCTACGGGGGTGTATTTGAAACATTTTTGTTTTAATTACAGTGTCATTTTGACTGTGCCCTTGAATCCATTTCAAAACGTCATCTTCCAGTTTTGACCATTTTGTATCCAGTCCTCTATTTGTACATTTAATCTTCCTCAGTTTTTTCTGTTCTTCTTTACTCGCTTTTTTTCTATTGGTGCGGGGCCGAAATGTCGCTCGGCTGCTCTGTTTCCACGTTGTTCTTGCGTATGTTATTACTCTCAATTCATACTCAGTACATATGAATACCTTACTTCCTTTTACGAAACCAGCTACTAAAAAAAAATTGTACTGTTACCGATAGCACAAATCATTTTAATTTCAAGTTCACTGGGCCCGTAGATTACAATGACGCATAATAGGTTAGACAATGTTCTGGGTTTGTGTTTGCGGGCCTGGATGGAGGCAGTGTTAGTAAACTTGTGAATTCCTGCAACTTACGCTCTTCGCATCGGTGCACTGCTGCTGACAGTTGAATCCAGTGTTGCCATATAGAGATAGATTTCCCGCGGCATCGAATATATGGCCGTTTCTAGGACTGGCGGGAATTTTAAATCCAACGCAGGACACTTTCATATTAATTTCGAGTATTAGACGTAACTGAAATTTGGAGGCAATTTTTCGAAGAAAAAGAGCATCTTATACTCCATAAAATACAAAGCCGGTAAGATATTGTCTTGCAAATATGTATTTGTTGCTATCTGTATGCAGAGCATGATCAGCATTATTACTTAATATCGCTTAGGTTCACTTTTGAAAGCCGTAATGACTGAAATACAGCTGGGAATCAATATATATGGTACACATACTATGTAAAGGAATTCTGTTCGTGGCATTGGGTGTCCTGTCTCTCCCAGTAAATGTAGTTTTTCTTTGGCATTTACGTTCACACATTGTTTTTTTACTAAATTTAGTCGTCGTTTAAATACTAGATTCAGCAGTTCTAAATAGAAACTTTTCGTCTGTTGTCATCGATGCACAATCAGTATGTCCTGGTAGGAAAACTGGAGTGTGAAACACTGTGGCAAATAAACATAGTACCACAACTGGCCACATGAGTACAATGAAGTGCTGAATAGGGTGTTTATAGCTGGGTGATGTTATTTGCCACAACCCTTGTGTTAGGGAGCAATTTAAGAAGACTCTAACTGCACCATGGAATAATGGAAACATGGAACCCAGTCGAGCGAATAACTTGAATCGTGGATAGCACAGAACCAACAAGCTGCTTTGCAAGTGTGAGTGAAGGGGACCTCAAACCCTTCTACACAAACCTGTTGGTGGTGCCAGTATTGGTCCACTCTGCATTGTTGCCAGATGCATCCAACATGGCGGTGTGTAGACTTGGCAACAGTGTATGACATCATCCAAGATGGCAACTCTGACGCCATTCAAGATGGTGGTATTTGGCGGGAAGTTTGAATTTTGGCGGGAAATTTGTCAATTGGGCTACATCTACTAACCTAACCCCCATCCCCCAGAAAAATGGCGGTAACTTCAAATTCCAACAGGGTAATGCATCATACCACAGTTATCTCTACTAAAACAAGAAGAATTGCGGAAAGATAGGTCACTAGGTCTACTTCACTAACCTAAGTCACCTGACCACCACCTCCTCCTATGAACTGGGGCCAAGTTTGAATTGTGGCGGTAAAGAAAGGTCACTTGGGGTTTCTCTTTGCGGGAAACAAAGCTCACCTCCACTAACCTAAGTCACTCAACCAACACCGCTTCCTAGGGATTGGTGGGAAAAGGACTCAGCCAGCGCTGTGCTGGTGCAGGGAGGAAGGAGTGTACTTTATTTACTTTGGAGCAATTTATTTAGGGATGGACTATATTTATCACAGTGATACAGAACACACTCTCTGACATGTGCACAGAATACAGATCTGCAAACTACTCATAAATAACTCATGTACAATGCTCTACACACGCACTTGATCATTGTAAACTGTCAAAATATCGTATAGCACAGACTACAGACCAGCAAACCACTCGTAAATAACGCAATACATTTACGTCCAGGGAGCCAAACAACTCCTCAATGGTCAAAATAGTAATCCATCTAAGAGACTCTGCAAACATGCTTGCTAATTGTCAACTGCCAAAATCATGCACCAGTCTTTATTTAAACAATTTGAGCCACTACCGCCATCCAGTGTGCTCGCCACGTGATGCAGAGCCCAACTGACCTAGTACACAGTACCACCACCAGAGGGCCCCGTCATCCACTCTGTGACGTAATCCAAGATGGCAGCCATGATGTCAGCTGATGACACAAGTATCATTATCCAAGATGGAGGCGTGTTGTCACAACTACGTCAGGACCTAGTACACAGTAGTGTAGGCAGAGGGTACTCTCATCTGTGACATAATCCAAGATGGTGGGGGAAAATAGTGGCAAACAGAGATGTAGAGTCCAACTGACCTAGTACACATTACTGCCACCAGAGGGCGCTGTCATCAGTTCTGTGATGTAACCAAGATGGCGGTCTATGGTGGGGAAAAAATGGTGAGATAACGAATCTGGATATAAATCTTTAATTTGCAGTCAATGTCTCCATCACGAGCTCTCGAGTCCAACCGACCTAGTACACAGTACTGCCAGTAGAGTGTGCTGTCATCCTTCCTGTGATGTAATCCAGGATGGTGGTATGGAGGGGGAAAATGGCGCGACAATGACTCAGCCTGCGCTGGGCTGCTGGGGAGAGTGTACTCTATTTATTTTGGAACATTTTATTTAGGGGCGGAGTATATTTATCACACTTATACAAAACACACTGGGCTGCTGGGGAGAGTGTACTCTACTTATTTTGGAACATTTTATTTAGGGATGGAGTATATTTATCACACTTATACAAAACACACCCTTTGACATGCTTGGGGTCACGCCACACAGATCTGTAAACTACTGCTAAATAACACTCTGCAGACATGAAAAATAACTCCTAAATTACCGAAATAATTTCAGTACAGACTTGCAAACTCCTCCTAAATAATGCAGTACACAGATGTGCATACAAGAAATCGTAAACTGTCTAAATAACACGTAGCACAGCCTACAGACCTGCTCGAAAAATAGTGCAACAGACATGTATTCAACACCTGCAAGCATCCTCCGCCACCCCCTGCCCACTAGACTGCACAGGAGGCTACAGGCAGCCCTAGTGAACTGACACAGCCGTCAGCTGTCAAACCATGCACAGCTGCCCCCCAAGCATGAGGCGGCAACATCCGTTTCATACTTGGAACCAGTGAAATTCCTCTAGAAAATGTGATCACCTAGGCACCGTTGAAGACGCGAGTGGATAGGAGCAAAGACCTATTTCCAAAGTGCAGATGCTCCAAGGTGGGCCGTGTTCGCGTGTGTTCGCCGTTGCTGGTGTGAATCCCTCCTCTACTTGTGGTCCAGCAAAGAGCTAATTGCCGTGTGACACTGCAGAAATCCATGGCAGAACAGAAGCGGATGCTTTCGCCCTAGCAGATTCTAATGGGCCACGCGTGACGTGTAGCGGTGGCCGAGCGGTTCTAGGCGCTTCAGTCCGGAACCGCGCGACTGCTACGGTCGCAGGTCCGAATCCTGCCTCGGGCATGGATGTGTGTGATGTACTTAGGTTAGTTAGGTTTAAGTAGTTCTAAGTTCTAGGGGACTGATGACCTCAGATGTTAAGTCCCATAGTGCTCAGAGCCATTTGAACCATTTTTGATGCATCGCCATGGGTTTCTACACACCAAGGTGCCATACATATCATCAAATACGGAAAGACTCTTACTCAATTACACTGCTCTCCCACTGAGGACGGGAGCTTGAATATTGAGGAAGTACTTGCACATCTTCTCGTTCGCGCCGAACAATTTGTACATGGGAACAAGTATGCAGCAGCAAGAGGAATCCGAGGAAACTTTGTCATTGAAATGAGGTGACACATGGAGTTAGTCAATTTTTCTTCGTCAAGGCAGCATTATACTGTATGTCTATCGAGGTACCAGTGATACACGTGAGTTGCCTACTGTATTTGATGCTTTTCAGGAAGACAGAGCACCATCCGCCTCTAAACTTACTTGCATCTGCATTAAAGGATAACAGAGTGTGGAGGGGGTAATCGATTGAGATGGTGCTGTAACGAGGTACGATTTAATGGTTAACTGATGATGCATTCTAGAGAAGAAGTTGTGGAGGTCAATTTTTCTACTATTCTGTCAGGGTGTATCAGTCGCATGACATAGCCTGCATTCTACTCATATACAGTCATGTATCCTGTATGTGGTTAAAGCACTGTCTACTTCTGATCGTTAACGGTAAACCTGTCGGTCATCAAAGGACTTCCATCTCATGTGTGATGAAACGTGGCACATTCCTCTAAACAAACTTTGATTTATGTGATGTACTCCATCCCCCACTGTCGCATCCTGGATATAAAGTCGAGTCTTCAGCGTCATAACTAAGTTACCGATAGATGCTTGTGAGTCAGTGCAATCCCCATGTACATATTTGCCTGTGTGCTGTTTACAGAGTTAGTGATGGAATGACTTATAATTTTCCCATATCGGATACTGCTGCTATGCGTTTATCTGTTTGCTTGTAAGAGGTATTCGCCATTACTAACGATCATTTTATATAGGACTGATGCAGGTATAGTATAATTTCTGAACCATGATCGGAATGCTGTATTGTACTCGTATCACAAATAGCCAATGTTTTAAGGAAGTAGTTTCTTTCGTTTTACGGTTCGATTACATAGTTTAACATAGAGAAACCCAGAAGAAGAAATGTATGTCCTGCACTTGAAATATATTTCTTACATTGAAATATTAACAACGCTATATTCCATATGACTGATAGGTTTGAAATGCGAGCACTCTAACATTATAGCTCGCTTTAAGTGCATAACATTGTAGCCTTACGAGTGCATGTTTTATGTTCCCTCTTACAATACCTTCCAGGTACCGATCCTATACTCTACAACGATACTTTAGAGTTGGTAGCTTGGTTGGTTTATGTAAAAATACGTCTAACTCCATCTGTCTGGAGATCCCTCGTGCATAAAAATCATTCGTTTCTTGTTTTTCTTAACCGTCTGCTATTACATCACAACAGTTTGAAATCTGTTACTATACATCAATTAGGAGTGCTAAGCTCCTCGACATGGGTGCATCTCGAGACATCTCATGCACTTGGATGGGTGGGGACTCAGAAAGCTCTATTCATTCACGAGACGTGGAGTGTAGCGGTATACTTCTGATCGGTTGCAGATTAATTCGGTAATGGTACTGCAGCGTGGGTTGGTCAATGGCAGTGTGATGAGGGTCTTTCACACTCTAATTTTATCCTAAGACAGCGAGGATGCTCTGTGACTCTCATACCCAGAGAGACAGATTGTAAATTAAGCACTGTGCTCAAGCTGTTAGAAATATGTAGAGCGCTATCCGGTATACTTTGATGATTTATATGTTCAAGAATTGACACAGAATGGATGTACTGCGCAGTCATCTATCTGCATTCGCAATGATGCTCACAAAGTATAGAAGGGGCGGTTTTGCTATGATACTGAAACTGGGGAAACATGCTGTCATATCTTTGGCTGGTGTTGAAATTACTGTAAAATTGCTAAAATTGTTCGTGCTGTCAGCTGCAATGCTTATTATTACAGTACATCGGCGGTGTCTTTTCCATCGCATCTGTGCATTGGCACGCTGTTAGTTATCACATAAAGATTTACTGATAGCGCTTGTTTGAGTTGGGACTGAGTTTTGTGGATGGGTGACACCTTGTGGGGGCTGCTAACACCGAAACAGTGACCATGCACGTGAGTGCAGTATGAGGAATCAGTCAAAAGGGAACACAGAACCATTATCTATTCTGTCACTGTGACAGATGTGTTTAAATGTAGAGGTCGTCAATCACTTTCGGACATCAGATTGGAAACTCTCCACAATGCAGCAGAATTCCTTATGTTGTAACTGTCTTTTATTTAAAATCGTCCAGTGTGTGGTGTGTTATGGTAGCCATCGTAACAACATGATTTACACCATGCGATGTCTGGTTTTCTGCGAGAGGCCGTGGATCAGAACATCTTAATGTTAGTTTAGAACCTGACACAGGTCTCGAAGTCGTGGCAGAAAAAGAAAATGTTTGGCAGTGTACAAAAGCGTGTTAGAAAACAATGTTTCGAACAACGACACGGGGTCACAGGGAGCCTCTCTTGTGACTTACAGTATAGTCTGTGGGATACGGTCATCATCCTGCAGTGCGGGTGATGAAACCATAAACTGTCCTCTGCAATGGATCAAAAGCTGTATATTTAATAGGATCGTCCCGCATAGTCAGCAGCAGCAGTTTGACTGGCGAATTCGATGATGGATGGAATAACTCGTTAGGAGTGCTATTCTGGGGAGCATTTCGAAATCTCTTCTCCGCACTGGAGTGCACCACAGATATGCGTCATTTGCCAGCATCAGTGTCTAGGTGACTTCTGTATCGGATGAAGTTAGTGGAGCTTTTATCCTTCATAATTTTTCTCTGTTGGGGGGTAGAGAATAATGATGTTAGCATGTTGAGCTGATTGATTTGAATGGACGCGGATCTGCTTCAGACTGTAGTAGCTGTATCTAGTTTGGATACGTACCACATTGCGCTCATTTCCACCGAATAGTCAAAACACGGTCCTGTTGCACTAACTCAGCAGGCTGCAAAAGGTGGTGGATATGACTTTCTCTGACTTATGCTCACTTCTGGCCAAAATTGCAACGATCACATGCAGAAAGCTGGAGAAATGGGAGCAGTTGCTAGATGCATAGGGGGTGACTAAAACCATGTTGGAATTATACTGTAGCAGCTAGGTTCAGGAAAGATGACTCATTTTGAGATATGGGAGTGCCAGAAATATGATTCAGTAGTGGTTGTAATCATTAAAGGTATTGTCAATAGGATTGAATGCAGGTATGTGCTTCAATGGAAAGACCTGATTCCAAATCATAGATGTCATTTGCAGCAGATAGCGTAACACTAGAGATCTGAGTAGCTAATGTACATTTTCTTATGACCTCAATCAGCACACCATCTACTACTGTTTGTGATTAAGAACAATCAACCACATGTTGGTCTGACACTATATACTCCTGCGATCGTCGTCACGGTATTTGTCTGGGCAAAAAACCACCTCATTCAGAGGTAATGTCGTACCTCAATTTGTAAAGTGGATATAGCTTTTAACATTGATACTTGTATGCATCAGTAGAGCCAAGACCGCTTGTGACAGCAAAGGGAAGAGTATGTCAAGTCATAAGAATGGTACTGATATTTCTATTTCCGGAACCATAGCCATCAACAGTGTGCATTTCCGATACTTCTCTCACTGTCAAATGTAGTTCAACTGAGACCACAATCGTAACGTTAAGTTGTAAATACAGGGATGAAATATGTATGTGACCGATTTCTTAGGATGACTGATTCTACGTGTGCATGCTCAGCCTGCAGCGTTGGTGACCTGTGCGGGGGTGATTCATGTTTTTCCTTTAACAGTAGGAACTGTCAGAATGGAGAGGCCGGTTGGAGTGTAGGAATGTAGATGAATTAAGGTGTTGTCCTCTAGACTACCGAATAGCGAACTAATACTTTGTATGAGTTGGATAGCTTTCGTGATCACGTGGAAATTTGAGAATGAATACGGAGGACCATTATTCCCTACAATGTAAATTGTTCAGTTGTCTGCTTCTGCACATTTCGCGCCTTTATTTAGTTGAGAGATGGTCGATTGTGGGGCGTGCATCTAGCATGTGGAAGACACATTTTCCGGTTCTCTAGACATGAGAAACATCTTACTTGACCTTGTAAATTATAGGGATGATTTCGAATCTGTTACATCACCGAGATCGGTATTTGCGGGTGGAAATATCATTTTTCGTCTGTTTGTTTCTAGTTACTCAGTGGTCTAGAGCACACTGCACCTAGCTAAACTTTCAGGTTTGTATAGAAATAATTCCCAGTCTATATCTTCAGAATTATTTTGCTTGAGCGATTGGTAGGATACTGCTGTGTGCAAGCCATGCGAAATTAGATATGTTCTTGTAATCCCAGCGTCTGGAGATGGGTGTAGAAACTCGAGCAAGCAGTCAGGTCTGGACCAGAAACAGTAATGCGTTTGTACTGGGGAGGGGGGGGGGGGGCGAAACGAGCCAGTCTTTGCACAACAATTCTGAGAGTGAGTTTGATCCATTGATAGCTTTCTCATGTAAAAGGGATGATTTTGTATGGCAGAGGATATGATTGTATATTTACTACATCGACACGATATGCAGTGGTATATTGCTGGGTTGGAGATCAGTTTCACGCTCTAATATTCCTGTCCTCAGTGGGAGAGCAGTGTAATTGAGTAAGAGTCTTTCTGTATTTGACGATATGTATGGCATTTTGTGAGGTTTAGTTATTGGTGCAATATGGTGATCAGTGTAAAATAGTTTATTGCTGCTGAATGTCATGTCTGTAGAAAGAAAGAAAGGCTGACGAGGAGCATCGTCACATATAGCCGATGTGAGTGTAGGCATACCATAACTTTTTCAGGTGCCATACAGATATAAAAGATAACTGCAGTGTTTGAGTAAAATGTATATATATTGTATTGTAAAGTTACTGTGGCTTACATTGTTTAAAATGTGTATATATTGCATTGTAAAGTTACTGTGGTTTATGTTGTGGCACAACTAGAGAGGATGACTGTGTGTACTATCGAGAGGGACATATAGATTCAGCATGTCGATAATCGCGAGAGTACGACAGAGATTTTTTACGTGGAAATTTATATGCGCTATAGATACTGAGATTTGTTCCAGAAGCACAGTCATCAAGAGGAGACATTACCTGTACATCGATCGGTGTCAGACTGTAGCAGCAATCGTAATATTTAATTGTAGTTACACTGGTAAATATCTTCCTGGTTTCCAATATTCTTGTGAGTCTCGTATGTATTTGATGATCTGTAGACACCTTTGCGGGTTTAACTGTCAATGCAATTTAGCAATCTGTACAAAATAATTTTACCATTGAAAGTCTCGTCTGCAGAAAGAAAGAAAAGGTGGTGGGTGCTTCGATACCAGTGGTATCACTAATTCGGTGGGTAAATTCGATAAGAGCCAATCACAATGCTCGATTCATTCACAAGACAGTCTTTGCGCTGGGATATAGGAGTCTCTACATAGCGGTGAGAACGTTTGTGTATGTTGAGAGCAGGAAGGGTAACACATGATGGACTGGGTTATTATGCGCTATTTTCATAAACATGTTCTGTTAGGATAAGTATTTCTGTGCATACAAGCCGAGACATTGGGAAAGTTCTAACAAAAGCGACCGTTAACTATTTCTGGGACTCTATACAATTTCCAAGGGATTGACTTGGCTCTTATTTTACATAGCCATGTGATATCAATATGGCATTGACAGGGTTGCTAGATGCACTTGTGCTGGTATTTACCTATGAATGGTGATGCATCAGCCACACGTTACACATGCCCCGTTAGAGTCGCTAGGGGGAAAGCAGCTTGTGCTATTCTGGAACGGATTTTTGCAGTGTTGTTCGGCAATCAGCTCATCACCAGACCGCAAGTAGAGGGAGGGTTCATGCCAGAAGCGGTGAACACACGCACATGCGGCCCACCTTGGAGGGTCTGCACTTTGGAAATATGTCTTCGCTCCTGTCTGCTCGCATCATCAACGGTTTCTAGGTGATCACATACGTTGAGAGGAATTTCTCAGGTACCAAGTATGAAACGGATGTCATCACCGCATGCTTGGGGGGCAGCTGTGTGTGGTTTAACAGCTGACGGCCATGTCACTTCACTGGGGCTGCCTGTAGCCTCCTGTGTGGTCTAGAGTACAGGGGGTGGCTGAGGGTGCTTGCATGAATTCATTGCGTGTCTGTTGCATTATTTTGTGAGTGGATCTGTAGGCTGTGTTGTGTGTTATTTGGACAGTTTACGATTTCGTGTTTGCACATCTGTGTACTGCATTATTTAGGAGGAGTTTGCAAGTCTGTACTGAAATTATTTCGGTAATTTAGGAGTTATTTGCGTGTCTGCAGAGCATTATTTAGGAGTAGTTTACAGATCTGTGTGGCGTGACCACAAGCATGTCAGAGTGTATGTTTTGCATCAGTGTGATAAATATACATCCCTAAATAAAATGTTCCAAAATAAATAGAGTACACGCCTTCCTTACTCTCCCCAGCGGCCCAGCGTAGGCTGAGTCATTTTCGCGCCATTTTCCCCCTCCAGACCACCATCTTGGATTATGTCACAGGAGGGATGACAGGCCCTCTGGGGGCAGTACTGTGTACTAAGTCAGTTGGACTCTAAATCTCTCTGTGAAGACACTGTTTCCCACCATTTTCCCCCACCATCTTGTATTACATCACGGATGAGAGCACCCCCTGGCTGCAGTACTGTGTACTAGGTCCAGTCCTTGTGGTGAACACAATGTTTTCCGCCATCTTGGATGACTGTACTTGCGTCATCAGCTGACATCATGGCTGCCATCTTGTATTGTCACAGAATGGACGACAGTGCCCTCTAGTGGTGGTACTATGTACTAGGTCAGTTGGGCTCTGGACCTCTTGGTGAGCACACTGGATGACAGTAGTGGCTCAAATTGTTTCAATAAAGTCTGGTGCATGATTTTGACAATTAGCAAGCGTGTTTGTAGAGTCTTTTAGATGGATTATTATTTTGACCATTTGTGAGTTGTTTGGCTCTCTGGAAATAAATGCATTGCATTATTTACGAGTGGTTTGCTTTTCTCTAGGCTGTGCAATGCGAAATTTTGACAGTCTACAATTAACAAGTGCGTGTGTAGAGCGTTATACATATTTAGGAGTAGTTTGCAGGTCTGTATGCTGTGTGGCTTGTCAGAGAGTGTGTTCTGTATCACTATGATAAATACACTCATCCCTAAATACACTGCTCCAAAATAAATAGAGTACACTCCTTCCTCTCTCCACCAGCACAGCGCTGGCTGAGTCCTTTTCCCATCAATCCCTGGGAAGAGGTGTCGGTCAGGTGACTTAGGTTAGTGGAGGTGAGCTTTGTTTCGCGCAGTTTTCTGAGGCTGACAGAGAAACCCCAAGTGACCTTCCTTTAGAGCCAAAATTCAAACTTGGCGCCAGTTCCTAGTAGGAGTGGGCGGTCGGATGACTTAGGTTAGTGGAGGTAGTCCACGTTACCTATCTTCCCCCGATTTTTCTTAGGTTAGTAGAGATAACTGTGATGCGATGCATTATCCTGTTGCAATTTGAACTTCCCGCCATTTTTCTGGAGGAGAGGAGGGGGTTAGGTTAGTTTAGGGAGCCCAAGTGGCCTATCTTACTGCCAAAATTCATACTTCCCGCCAAAAGCTGCAATTTTGAATGACGTCAGAGCCGCCAACTTGGATGACGACGTGCGCTGTTGCCAAGTATACACACCGCCTTCTTGGATGACATCATCTCCGTTATCTTTGGTACATCTGGAAACAATGCAGAGTGGGCATAACATAGATTGTCCCAAAACTGGTGCCCACTACGAAATGCTACTTTGAGACCATTTACTCGTTTCTTGTACTCCTACACAATGGTATCATAATACAGTAAAACAACATCTCCTATCACAGAACTAAATACGTCTAAACCGTAGAGTGGAGAGTTTCAATCAATGGATCACCTGTTGTTTCTGCTATTATGTCCCGCAATGCTCCTGAAAGTGATGTAATAGCCTATGGATGTTATAGAGCTGGGGACTGCAGAGAAAAAACGGTCTATTGAACTTTTCGTACTACAGATAGAAAGACATAAAGAGAACATATCATTTCTGGAGAATGTGCCTTCTATATTTACGTGATATGATAGGAATTCTCTCCGAGGCTGTTCAGAAGTTTAGTCGGAGGTAGGAGCATCCTGTAACACAGCAAGTCGGTGTTCCACAGGAGAACTTTCAGATACAGGTCGTGGGTATATGAAGGGCAATCCGTTCGTTATATTTCGTTATGATATCAAGACTGGCAGGTCTATTGTGGACCGTCAGCATAAGTGACGGAAATAAGGCGAATGTCCTCCTCTGCACCATGATGGTGTCCGCCGCTCGTGGTCTCGCGGTAGCGTTCTCGCTTCCCGAGCACGGGGTCCCCGGTTCGATTCCCGGTGGGGTCAGGGATTTTCACCTGCCTCAAGATGACAGGGTGTTTGTGTTGTCCTCATCATTTCCTCATCATCCAGGAAAGTGGCGAAATTGGACTGAGCAAAGATTGGATAATTGTACGGGCGCTGATAACCACGCAGTTGAGCGCCCCACGAACCAAACATCATCATCATCATCTGCACCATGAGAGAAAATACGTCCCTCCAAATGGTTCAAATGGCTCTAAGCACTATGGGACTTAACATCTGAGGTCATCAGTCCGCTAGACTTAGAACGACTTAAACCTAACTAACCTAAGGACATCACACACATCCAAGCCAGAAGCAGGATTCGAACCTTCGACCACAGTAGCAGCGCGGTTCCAGACTGTAGCGCCTAGAACCGCTCGGCCACCCCGGCTGGTGGAAATTATTGTTAACTGCGACCAGGACTGTCGCGGGGTAGCGATGACGGAAGGCGCGGCGGGACCCGCGGAGAGGCCCGCGAACAACAACACAACGGAAGGAGACGGACTCGACCAACGTAGGACGGAACGAATACGACAAGACCGAACAACAGAGTCACAAGGAAACAAACTCGTACACGAACCAGGAATTAAGCAGTCTAGCGCAGAGCGAGGTGTAAACCGACGTAAGCGAGATTAGACTGACTGGGTGAGCTTTTTTTTTTTTCTTTATTGATTTTCAATTCCCCCGAAGGGGGCGGGCTGGCAGCAGCTTAGTACGCTGCTCTACAGCCTACAGACTTTTTTTAAAAACAGAAGAAGAAAAGAAACAAGAAAAACAGGCGATAAAACGGTGACTTAAAGTGTAAAATGGCGGAAAAATGCGGAAAGTGAAAACAGAAAGCAAAAGGGGTTCGCAATGTTAATAAAATACACAGGAATCAGACAAGTAACATAGTAGACACACAATTAAAAAAACCATGGCGACAGTCTGGTTTCTGTTCGCAAGAGATAAAAAAATCACACCCAGCGACAGTATGTTGGCCATTCGCAACACTTCCCAAAAGACACAACACGGAACATTCACTGTAAAACACTGCACGAAAATGGGGGCACAAAGATGACACTCCCGAGCCAAAGGCAGATGGGGGGGAGGGGGGACCTGGAGGAGGGGGAAAACAAGGAGGGAGGACAGGAAAAAACGAAAAAAGGGGGGAAACCAAGGAGGGAGAGGACTCATAAGGGGGGGAG
Source organism: Schistocerca cancellata (assembly GCF_023864275.1). NCBI lineage: Eukaryota > Metazoa > Arthropoda > Insecta > Orthoptera > Acrididae > Schistocerca > Schistocerca cancellata. The sequence continues at coordinate 398,602,635 of NC_064634.1, read as the reverse complement.
AGGGGCAGGGCAGACGCGAGAGGGAATGAGAAGAGGCAGAGGAGCGAGATGCAAAAGGACTCGGTGGAGAGAAGGGGGCAGAGAGAGGGGAGGTGGGGGAAAAAGAGGATGGAAGGGGGGGGAGAGGGAGCCCGGGAAAGGACAGAGGAAAGGAGGGGGAGTGAGGATCAGAGTTGATAGGAGGGATAAATGGAGGGAGAGAGGGCATCATCTGGGAGGGGGAGTTGATGGAAGCCACCTTGGGAAACGAGATGTAGGGTGTAGAGATGGAGGGTAGGGGGGACACAACAGTGATGACGTGGCAGGGGGCAGGGATGGGAGAGGAGAGGAGCAACCAGGGGGTGAGGGGGATCAAGGCGGCGGGAGGTGCAGAGGATGTGGATATGTTTGAGGAATAGGAGCAGATGGGGGAAAGGAATGAGGTCATTGAGGATCCACGTGGGGGACGGGAGGCGTATGCGGAAGGCGAGGCGGAACGCGAGGCGGAGTGCATGACGCTCAAGGATCTGGAGGGATTTATAGAATTTGGGGGGGGGGGGGGGGCAGATATCCAAGATATCCAGGCGGAACTGGCATAACAGAGGATGGGACGGATTAAGGACAGGCTGAGCTTTTTTTTTCCCTTTATTGTAATTTTAATCACCTCATACAGGCAGGCTGTCAGCAGCATATTACGCTGCTCTTCAGCCGTAAGTGGTACAATAATATGACATATAGGTGACACAGACAATACAATAAAAGCGGCGGGCAAAAAATGGAGATACAAAAAAAAACAATAAACATGAAGCCGTTCACGCTGGACGCGAAAAAACAGTAACACTTGGTGACACGGCGCACATAACACGGATGACTGCGACGGCACACGTGAACAGTGGAGGCGTGACGGCGAAAGAACACTAAACACAAATCGAGGCACACACACGACACACAGATGGCGATGATCTCCGGCGCGCGAAAGTCCACTGAGCGTGTACGAGTCCGGGGACCTGCCAAGAGTGGAGGAGGAGGAGGAGGGGAAGGGGAGGGGGGAGAGAAGAGATGCCATGGGCAGAGAAGAGAGGGGGAGGGAGGAAGGGGGAGGGGAAGCCCAGGGGAAGAGGGGAGGAGGAAGGGGGGAAAGGAAAGGGAAGGGAAGGGAGGGAGGGAGGGAGGGAGGGTGCCTAAAGGAAAGGACACAGGAAGTGGGGGGGAGGATCAAAGTTGTTAGGAGGGGTAGATGGAGGGGAGGAGGACATCATCAGGGAGGGGGAGCTGGCGGAAGCCACCTTGGGAGAGGGTAAGGAGGGTGGAGAGATGGAGACTGGGTGGGACGTGGGAATATAGGCGCGGCAGCGGGCGGGGGTGGGAGAGGATGGGGGATACGAGCGGGTGAGGAGGATCAAGATTGCGGGAGGTGTACAGGATCCGTATCCTTTCAAGGAAAAGGAGGAGGTGGGGGAAGGGGATGAGATCATACAGGATCCGCGTGGGGGAGGGGAGACGTATGCGATAGGCAAGGCGGAGAGCATGGCGTTCAAGGATTTGGAGGGATTTATAAAAGGTAGGAGGGGCGGAGATCCAGGCGGGACGGGCGTAACAAAGGATAGGGCGGATGAGGGATTTATAGGTGTGGAGGATTGTGGAGGGGTCCAGACCCCACGTACGGCCGGAAAGGAGCTTGAGGAGACGGAGTCGGGAACGTGCCTCGGCTTGGATTGTCCGGAGATGGGGAGTCCAGGAGAGGCGACGGTCGAGGGTGACGCCAAGGTACTTAAGGGTGGGAGTGAGAGCGATAGGACGGCCATAGACGGTGAGATAGAAATCAAGGAGGCGGAAGGAAGGGGTGGTTTTGCCTACAATGACTGGCTGAGCGCGTGGCCGGCGTTTAAGTACGCTATCGGGGGCGCCGCTATTGGCCGCTGGGACCACTTGTTCCACTGTGGCGCCCCCACACTAAAAGCGGGCCAGGAGCCGCGCGCCGCCACAGCTTAAGGCGCGTTGGTGCAGAGACCTCTATTGGTCTTGGACGTCCATGACGTCTGGCGCGGATTCAAATTCCGCGGCGCGCGGTACCAAAGAAATGAACAGTTACAGACATACAGATATATGTATGTATTAGCGGACATAGTGGGTTATGGCACCAACGTGTAGATGCGCTGTGTTGGCGGACTGAAATACGCGAGGAATTCTGCCTGTCAGCGTTGCCCCTACCGCATACTGCAATGATCTCACATGTGAAACTTCTGCTCCCTGGGCCTTAGAGACTTCGAACAACGTCTCTTACAACAGGGAATTCTATTGTCGGGCTAAATAACTTGATTAATGAAGGGAACAGAGGGAGACTACAGACCAGTGGTAAAACACAGAAATGAGAGGTAGTTCCCTCACAAGTGGAAATTTACAGCCCACAACTTTGGACTATGTGGCGATCAGCATGCTTGCTTTGGGTCTAGTCAAATGTACGTGAAAAGGCACAGAAACACACGAGAAATAATGATGATTTGTCCAGTCCGTAGAGTGAGAACCGATCAGAAAACCACAGATAAATCTCCGGAATTTAGAATCACGAACGAAAGTACGACGCCGTGCTGAAAAGTGATGCTTTCGAATTTTTTATGTGAAAAGTCTTTTAGCTTTTTAAATGAAACAAACGTTATTAACATTCTACATCTTTATTCTTCATGTCCACATAATTTCAGCCCAATGCCGCTAGGGCTCTGAATTGAAGCGAGCAAACAGTAGCATGTAATGCAACTACGTCGGTGATCGAAACGCGCAGCACGCTCTCCTCCACAAAATGCCATGCCGTAGACGAGTACTGCGACATCTACAACAATCTGACACCTTGGGTTCACTGTCATCGACCATCCTCCGTACAGGCCCGATTTTTACCTGATTCCTGATTTTCATCTGTTCCCAAAACTTAAAGAGTACCTTTGAGAACTTCACTTTGGGAGTGATGAAATGGTGCAAGCAGAAGTGTTGCTCCGTCAGCAAAGTCAAACATTCTACAATGACGGTATCAACAAACTAGTCTCTCATTCGGAGAAATGGTTAGTCGCCAACGTGATTATATTGAGAAATCAAAATACAGATATGGAGAGTAAAGATGTAGAATATAACAACGTTTGTTCTATTTAAAAAGCTTTAAGAGTTTTCATATAAAGAAATGGATAAATTGGAGAAATTATTTTTCAGCACGCTCTCGTAATAAGCCACGAGTAATCACGAAATGCAAGCACACTGACAGGGGCGGTGCGATAAAGCTAACCGCTCAAACAGTGATGGAAGGGTAATACTGATTTCTCGCTGTGCAAATCGCGCGTTCGCATCTTAATGACGGACGAATTTGCTACAAGCGTTCTATCGCAAATGCCATGTCAAAATCTGAACGTAACGGTGCATGGTTGCTTCCAGGATGATGGAGGCGAACACTTGTATTGCGAGAAATGGAGCAACAAACGCACTGCTGCTAGTGACGAAGTAATGCTTACGAGAAACTGCAACGAACCGAGAACGGGAGAGCGCCTCTCACGTGTCAGTAGTTCTGTTCCCCGGGTCGCCGAACAGGAGTGTGCTTCCTTCGATAGGGAAACGTTCCGGTAACCAACTTGACTGGGTGTAGCAATGCAGATCTTGCTACTGCCTTGTGCACAGGGGCAGTTCAGCCTGGCTGTCCTGGGGTGGCGCCCGTTCTCTGACCGCGGGTGTGGGCACTATCCATATGCGCCGCCGTTGCCTTGGCTTGAATTTGAAACTAACAGGTCCTGGAACTCCTGCAGATTTACGTCATTTTGAGAATTTTATGATTAAAATGATTGGCGATCACGAATATTGTCCCCCCCCCCCCCCTTCTACAATTCTCAACTTAGGCAAGCTATCGGTGGTTTCTGTTGGCTGGGGAAAATTACTATTAATGGGTAAACAAGCAGATTAAATTCATCGATTTTTTAATTAATTTATCAGCCGGCCCTTGCCTCCTAACACTGAAATGGTAATTACATAGGCAGTCGGAATATATGATTGGAAACATGGTTACAATTTTATTTAATTGTCTCTGTGAGGGCACTGGGCTGGCCTCCTGCTTTGATTTAGTACTCTAGACGTCTCCGAAAAGTCTTTGGATTATAAGCGTACGGCTGCACAGACTAATGCTGGCATAACAGAAGCCATCCATGGTGTGTGTGCGGCGTATGGTGCTACTAGGCTGCATTTGATGCAACATAAGTTGTACTCAGGATCATGTCCCTTGATCTAAATGTCAGAGGAAGAGCAGGCACCTAATAGACAAAAAAAAGGACATGCCGTACGAACAAGGGTGTATCTAGCGATGTGGAAGGAAAAAGCAGCTACAACTCTCATTTCCCAACGTTGAAAAAAAAAATTATGAACTCGCATCGTGTCACGGCATACAGTCGGACAAAGCACTTCACAGTCAGTTCGAATCAACCTCAAAAATTACTGAAATGTGTATATTTAGTAAGTACTCGTATGTTAACTGAGTCTTACATACTTGATAGCAAAATAATATACTCGTACATATGATTCCCTTAAAAAAATATACTTACAGTCGAAAAAATTGCTGGTAGTAGGAATCTATTTTAAAGTGGTAACATTAGTTTGTGTGGTAAATAATAGATAAAGTTTCCCAGTAGCTTTATTGTCTAAAAAATATGCCTCGTTTCCGCCATTCCCGTTCCCTTTCCCATCGTACACTTAGCCTAGATCCGGGTATGCTCCTGCATATACAGTAAACATACTATTTCTGACTCGAGCAGACAATAGCATTTCTGTCTTGGAGTTTGTTATGGATTTATGGTAGGAGAGACTGACTCCTGTGCCACTGGAGGTTACCCTTATTGCTTCTTTGCAAATGTTAAGGTGGCACTCCAAATGGTTTACGGCAAATCAATCGCTAGTTTCGTTCATTGACAGGACATGATGCAGAATGTACAGAACCAAGACAGCATTACCCTGATGCGACTCTGCCGCTGATTACATCCTACTCGAAGGCCCACATTTATAAAATGTTAATGGCAGAAGACATAGCGAAGCCGCGCGCTAGACTACTACTGCCTGAGAGGCAGTGAGTGACGACGTAAAATTTGGTTTCCTGAAAGTAATTGCCGAGCTGCACTTTGTTTCCGAGAGAGCTAAATGAGGGCGTACAGGTCAGCCACTGCGTGCCCAAGGCGGGAGGATACGAACGTGCCTATGAGGAAGGAAAAGGCTCGATACTAATATAAGAAATGAGTAATGATATGAAAGTACACAGGTTCAGTGACACGTCAACTCGTTTGCTGATGTGATGGTAAGATGGAAAGGGACAATAATCTGTAACACAGATGTTGGAACGGGAAAGACGCTGACGGAAAAAACGCAACACCAAAAAATAATTAATGTAGCCTAATTAAATTTCAGGAATACATTTTTCTAGGTAACATAATTGCGTGATTAACACTGCAAGGTCCCAGGTTAATCTAAACGCGAGATAAGCGAGTGTCCCAGATAACCCATTTCAACTGTCAGAATGTTGAATCCAAGCATGAAAAACATGCATGTATTGTGTCATAGAAGTGCCTGATGTCAGTTTGTGGAACATGCCTGTTGCACTTGGTCGTTCAATAGAAGCGCAATTAATGCTGTTTGTGGATTACGCTGGAGTTGTTGCCCGATAATGGCCCATACGTGCTCCATTGGACACTGGTTTGGTGATAGTGCAGGCCGAGGCAACATGTCGACACTCCGTAGAGCGTGTTGGGTTACAACAGCGCTATGTGGCCGAGCGTAATCTGTTGGAAAACACCCCCTGGGATGCTGTTCATGAATGGCAGCATAACGGGCTGGATCACCAGACTGACGTACAACCACGAGAGTGCTCCTGCTGTAATACGAAATCGCACCCCAGGCCATAACTCCAGGTATAGGTCCAGTGTGCTTAGCACGCAGACAGATTGGTTGCAGGCCCTCCGTCGAATCAACATACGGTCGTCATTAGCGTCGAGACAGAATAGCGTTCGACAGAAACCCAACAGACCTCCACCCTGCCCTCCAGTCCACTCTCGTTTGACTCCACTGAAATCGCAAATGACTGTCTTTTGGGGTCAGTGTAATGCACGCTACAGGACGACTACCTCGGAGCTGCCCATGAAGTAACCGATTTGTAGCAGTTCGTCGTGTCACTGTGGTGCCAACTGCTTCTCAAACTGCTGCTGTAGATGCAGTAAGACGCGCAGGGCCATACGCCGAATACGATGATCTTCCCTCTCGGTAGTGCCACGTGGTCGTCCAGAGTCCGGTCTTCTTGCGACTGAACATTCTCATGACCACCACTGCCACAGTGGCTGCATTTGTGCCAAGTGTCTTTCTCCAGTGTCCCAGAATATCCATCTTCCCTTAGCCCTATTATACGACCTCGTTCAAGCTGTGTGAGGTGCTGCTACTGACACCTTTGTTACCTTAAAGACATTGTTGACTAACAGAACTCACGATGTCCAATCTCAAAGGTAATTAATATCCACGACCGTTACCACGATTATGTAAAGCAAAACTTATTTGCATGCTCAGAATGGCGCTACTAGGGCCACTGTTATACTACTGGCGTGAAATTTGAAGAGACATCATCTTTCAGATGTAGAAACACGCCTGCCAACTTCCTTTTCGTTGCGATTTTTTCTGGCAGTGTACTTCGATACATCGTCTGCTTCCTTTTAGATCCTTCAGGTTCTAGAAGCTAGCGCAAACGGAAACGGCACACATCAGGTACACTGGTCACCGAGGCTCGTTCAGATCAGTTAAATACTGAAGTATCGTAGTTAAAGACAGAGATTGTGGCAGCCAACATGTACACTGAGGTGACAAGAGTCATGAAATACCTCCTAATACCGTGTCGGATCTCGACCTGGCAAGTCGTTGGAAGTACTCTGCACAACTTTCGAGCTTCGCTGCCTCCATAGCCGTCTGTAATTGCGAAAGTGTTGCCGGTGCAGGATTTCGTGCATGAAGTGACCTCTCGAATATGTCCCATAAATATTTGATGGGATTCAGGTGGAATTTGGGTAGCCAAATCATACGTTCGAATTGTTCAGAATGTTCTTCAGACCAATTGCGAACGACCGTGGTCTGGTGATATGGCGCATTGTCATGGAAATATTAAGTCCATGATTTGTTTGTTGCAAATGGACTCCAAGCAGCCGAAAATAACGGTTTCCTGTTAATGATCGGTTCATTTGGACCAGAGCACCCAGTCCATGCAATGTTAACACGGCCCACACCATTATTGAGCCATCAACAGCTTGCGCAGTGCTCTGTTGACAACTTGAGTTCACAACTTCGTGGAGTCTGTGCCCCACTCGAATCCTACCATCAGCTCTTACCTACTGGAATCGGAACTCATCTGACCAGGCTATGGTTTTCCAGTCGCCTAGGGTCCAACCGCTAGCCTAGTAGAGAGACTGCATGCGATGTCGTGCTGATAGCAAAGACATTCGCGTCGGCTGTCTGCTGCCATAGCCAATTAACGCCACATTTTGCCGCACAGTCCTAAGGGCTACTTTCGTTGTACGTCCCACATTGATTTCTGCGATTATTTCACGCAGTGTTGCTTGTATGTTAGCACTGACAACTCTATGCAAGTGCAGCTGCTCTCGGTCGTTAAGTAAAGGCCATCGGCCACTGCGTTTTCCGTGTTGGGAAGTAATGCCTGAAATTTGGTGTTCTCGGCACACTCTTGACACTCAATGTTCAACTCCTTAACGATTTCCAAAATGGAATGTCGCATGAGTCTAGCTCCAACTACCATTTCGCGATCAAAGTATACTAATTTCCGTCGTGCGGCCATAACATGTCGGAAACCTTTACATATGAATCATCTGAGTACAAATTGCAGCTCAGCGCTGCTCGCAATACTTACAGACCTTTGTACATGTGAATATCGCTATCCCCATGAGTTTTGTCAGGTCAGTGTATTTCGTTGCTGATAACAAATCATCTTTATTATGTTATTAGTCTTCTACTTCTTTTCTTGTTCCACGTCCTCTTTCGGTCTCTGTTTGTATTATTATTATATTTACTGTCAGATTTTGAAATTATTATTAGAGTATTTGTTTTGTACTATTAGGTCCTGGTTAGTAATAAGGGGGGAATTATAACTGTCGAACAGACCATACATTTCATTAAGAGAGAACCGTTGAACGCGTGCTGTCGGAACCGTAGTCTTCCAGCAGGGAACGAGACTATAAGAATTTAACCAACACTTTATGATGTAACAACAACAAAACGTGTTCGTTCCGTGCTACGAGTTTACTAAATAGGTTCAAAAATAAGGACTATGTTAGTATACTATATGAAGGATCATGACTAAAAATGATGGAATGAGATATGATAAGTTGGTCTACGTCATCTTCTCTGCCTTTTCTAAAGTTTCCTTGAAATTCACAATAAAATGTCGTGAGATCATATAACTATGGTAGTCATAGCAATGATGATATACAGACTACTACTAGCACTACTGCTACTACAACTACTACTATTACTACTATTCCCCTCTAGCACTCATCAGTCACTGAGATGTAAGCTAGGAATCGTCGTCCTGTAGGATTATTCACTTGTTCTCAGTAGCAAGGGGCAAAGAAAGCTACAATAGACTCCCAGAGTCATGTCTTACAGACTGAGTGAACGGATCTTCTGTAACAGCGCCGGGTGATGTGGTTTTCAGTGCCGTCTACCATTAATTTATACGTTAATTATCAATACATACCTATACAGGAAAAACGATCAAATACTTGGATCTATTTTATTCCCTGAAACCTTCAGTGTGTAGAAGTGAAGTTTCCAGCATACTATGGTAGGCAGAGCTCATAGAATTTTCGTGAAATTTTGAGTATACTGTAATGAAATTTTCAGCATATAATAATAGGCAGTGGGGTATAGATGTTTGTTGAATGTTTAATGGCTTAACCTGTTGAGTGAACCGCGCTACTGAAGCAAGTATGATCTTTTTGGTGGAACGATGTATTTATTTTAGCAGTATTCGAAAGCCGTTGAGAAGGCGAGCATAGGGTATAACTGTTTTACTGCTGACAAAAGTTATCGCAAAAATATCCGTGAAATGAGCTAAAATTGAAAGACAACAGCAGAGAAGATAATGTTACATCTACACAGTATATGTCATTCAATCATTTTAATCATACTACATCATGTAGAATATTAGTGTAGTCCGAATGTTTTTAATTAACCTTTTTTAAACAAGTTGCGCACAATGTAAGTTATGGAGGGTGATTCTTAATAACGTGTAAAAACCTCAGAGGTGACGTAGACAAGTAATTTTATACAAGAGGCCAAAACATCAGGAAACACGCCGAAAGTGACTGACAAATGCCGAACATGTTGGGCCACCGTATGTATATCGCCGCACATGCAGCAATTAACCCGATAGGTCTGTAGCACCTGATCATCCTAACCCAAGTCAAGATTTCGAATTTCGTTAAAAATGTACAGGGTAGTCCATTGATAGTGACCGGACCAAATATCTCACGAAATAAGCATCAAACGAAAAAACTACAAAGAACGAAACTCGTCTAGCTTGAAGGGGGAAACCAGATGGCGCTATGGTTGGCCCGCTAGATGGCGCTGCCATACGTCAAACGGATATCAACTGCGTTTTTTAAAATAGGAACCCTCCCATTTTTTATTACATATTCGTGTAGTGCGTAAAGAAATATGAATGTTTTAGTTGGACTACTTTTTTCGCTTTGTGATAGATGGCGCTGTAATAGTCATAAACGTATAAGTACGTGGTATCATGTAACATTCCGCCAGTGCGGGCGATATTTGCTTCGTGATACATTACCCGTGTTAAAATGGGCCGTTTAGTTATTGCGGAAAAGGTCGATATCGTGTTGATGTACGGCTATTGTGATCAAAATGCCCAACTAGCGTGTGCTATGTATGCTGCTCAGTATCCTGGACGACATCATCCAAGTATCCGGACCGTTCGCCGGATAGTTACGTTATTCAAGGAAACAGGAAGTGTTCAGCCACATGTGAAACGTCAACCACGACCTGCAATAAATGATGATGCCCAAGTAGGTGTTTTAGCTGCTGTCGCGGCTAATCCGCTCATCAGTAGCAGACAAATTGCGCGAAAATCGGGAATCTCAAAAAACGTCGGTGTTGAGAATGCTACATCAACATCGATTACACCGGTACCATATTTCTATGCACCAGGAATTGCATGGTGACGACTCTGAACGTCGTGTACAGTTCTGCCACTGGGCACAAGAGAAATTACGGGACGATGACAGATTTTTTGCACGCGTTCTATTTAGCGACGAAGCGTCATTCACCAACAGCGGTAACGTAAACCGGCATAATATGCACTATTGAGCAACGGAAAATCCACGATGGCTGCGACAAGTGGAACATCAGCGACCTTGGCGGGTTAATGTACGGTGCGGCATAATGAGAGGAAAGATAATTGGCCCCCATTTTACCGATGGCAATCTAAATGGTGCAATGTATGCTGATTTATTACGTAATGTTCTACCGATGTTACTACAAGATGTTTCACTGCATGACAGATTCGCGATGTACTTCCAACATGATGGATGTCCGGCACATAGCTCGCGTGCGGTTGAAGCAGTACCGAATAGCATATTTCATGACAGGTGGATTGGTCGTCGAAGCACCATTCCATGGCCCGCACATTCACCGGATCTGAATTCCACGGATTGCTTTCTGTGGGGAAAGTTGAAGGATATTTGCTATCGTTATCCACCGACAACGCCTGACAACATACTTCAGCGCATTGTCAATGCATGTGCGAACTTTACGGAAGGCGAACTACTGGCTGTTGAGAGGAATGTCGTTACACGTATTGCCAAATGCATTGAGGTTGACGGACATTATTTTGAGCATTTATTGCATTAATGTGGTATTTACATACATGCTGTAACAGCATGCGTTCTCAGAAATGATAAGTTCACAAACGTACATGTATGACATTCGAATAACCGAAATAAAATGTTCAAACGTACCTATGTCCTGTATTTTAATTTAAAAAACCTACCTGTTACCATTGTTCGTCTAAAATTGTGAGCCATATGTTTGTGACTATTACAGCGCCATCTATCAAAAAGCGAAAAAAGTGGTCCAGCTAAAACATTCATATTTATTTACGTACTATACGAATATGTAATAAAAAAGGAGGGTTTCTATTTTAAAAAACGCAGTTGATATCCGTTTGATATCCATCTGGTTTCCCCTTCAAGCTAGACAAGTTTCGTTCTTTTTTCGTTTGACGCTTATTTCGTGAGATATTTGGCCCGGTCACGATCAATGGACCACCCTGTATGTCATTCCATTAAAATACCATAATTCGTTCGATATCTCGGTTGATACACTAGCTAAGTTTTAAAAACATGGAAGAAAATTACATGCTCCTCTGTGTGCGGTCATACTGAAAACCTCGTTTCAAAAGCTTGAACGCCTCACTATATAAAAGGATGCGCGTGTGCTGGGTGACTGGCTGTGTACGGGGTAGTTACGAGCGGTCTCAGCCGAGACTCGGCTCCTTGAGACCGCCGTCGCTGCTGACCCGCAGGTGGTACTGCGGCCGGGGCGGGCGGGCGTGGGTGGCCGCCGTCCGCCTCAAGGCCGGCGCGCGCCCAGCCGCCAGCCACCGCTCCACCACGCGCCAGCGTCTCATAACGACCGGAGCTCCTGCAGTCGTCAACAAATCGAGCTGAAGTGTGATGGCGAAATTTGAGAATTATCAGCTGCGGCAGACAGATTCTGCCTTCAAACGACTGTCAGCAACAAAAGTGTAAGAAAAACTCTACGACATCTGTACTGCCCCCGTCGAAATCCGACAGCCAACTGCAACATCCATTCCCTACACACAACCTCAAACTGCCGGTCGCAGTTTGGCCTCAGCTGACTGAGACTACAGTCATATGTGTGTGTGTCAGGTGCGTTTGCGTGAGTGTGTATGTGTATGTTTGTCGTCTAATTTTGACGAAGCCCTTAGTGGCCGAAAGCTGTATTTGTGCAGTCTTTTTTTTGTGCCTATCTGCGACTCAGCATCTCCGCTATATGGTGAGTAACAACTTTCCTTTTCACAATATTGTTACATTCCATCCTGGATTTTCCACTGTTTAATAAAAATATAACAGTCCTTAAATGTAGATTTTGCTACGAAATTGATATAATTCTCCAGAAGAAATGATTCTAGACTAGATATAAATTTTACTTTTTTACTAGTCACATATACCACAATGATCAACAATTTTCGCGGTTATATACTAAACATCCAATAAATCGGACCTAATAAGGAGGATCAATGGCAATCTTTTTTCCACGCACCGTTCGCGAACGCGGAACGGGGGGTGTACTGATAGTGGTACCGAAAGTACCGTCCGCGGCACACCGTCAGATGGCTTACGGAGTGTGGATATAGGTGTAGACGTTGCCTTCTGTTTATATGCTTTTAGTGGAGAAATTAGCTACATTCACACAATGTAATCACCGTTAGTTATACGAATTTTTCCCCGGGCAAGACTGGGCCATCTAAGTCCGCTCGGCCAGCCGGAGTGGTCGAGCGGTTCTAGGCGCTACAGTCTGGGACCGCGCGACCGCTACGGTCGCAGGTTCGAATCGTGCCTCGGGCATGGATGTGTGTGATGTCCTTATGTTAGTTGGGTTTAAGTAGTTCTTAGTTCTATGGGACTAATGACCTCAGCAGAAGTCCCATAGTGCTCAGAGTCATTTGAACCGTAAGTCCGCTCGTCCTGCTTCACACGTTTGTGGTGCACAGCACCATTCAGCGGCTCGCGATTCAAAAACTCCAGTACGTTGCACGGTTTTCATTATCTGCCGCCAAATGAGATAATGGTATGATGAAAGGTCTAGACTAGTGGTCATCAGGATCCAGTACTGCGATTGTGGGGCAGCACCTCTGGCTGCATTTGTACCCATCTTATTATTGATTGGTAATGCACATAAATTAGCAAGTTACGAGCCCCCAGTTGCCTAGCAATAACAAGGGCACTTGGCTGCCGAATTCCGTGTACTGATCGTTGAAAGCAGGCGGCAAATGCAAATTCACGGATCCACGGTACTTTCATTTGAAATTTGTACCGTAACAGCTGATATGTACGAGGCACATATGCCCACGGGTTGTCGACACTCAAAGACAAACAATAAAACATTCCCCCTGCCACGTCATCTAACCCCGCAGAGGCCGCGCCTCTGACTCCTCTGCCCCTATCGTAAGTAGCTAACTTTACTTAGCTCACTGCCGAAATCACCAACGCCAATTAAAATAAAACACATCTCAAGGTATTTCTATCACTGTAAGTATTTTTGATCATTACCGAGAAGGAAAAGCTATTGACGTTAGGTGACGTTTTTGGATTAGATCCTTGGTCGCTAGATGCAGATTTTATAAAATACAGTTCACATTATAACGAAATACGCTGAAAACTGCGGGCCGCACGAATACTTGATCCGTGGCGTTCGCAACCCGCGGGCCGCAGTTTCACGAGCAATGGTCTAGCCTGTATACTGTATATGGCAAAACGCGTTGATGAAAATTTGCAGATTACTGTTTAGTGTTACTTTAATTAGAACAGCATCATTATAATGTACAACGCAAATCTGCTGTGAATGATTCTGGGCGCGGAATGGCTACGCTGCCATTCGTGCTTTTACTCCAGTCGGGCAACAACAGAGTGTTAAACATGAGTATACAGGGCGACCCAAAAAAAGTACCCGCACACACTAGTCCCTCTCCTGCAGAATGTCATCTGCTTGGCTGTCAGTGATGTGTTAGTGGCAAGTCTGGATGCTCCGTACGAGTGGCAGGCGACTGACCGTGGTTTTGCACGCAGCCGGATTATCAGTAAGAATCGAGTTCTGTCTGACCAATACGACACACTTCCTTCGTACTTTATTGGCCATCAAGTCAAAAATCAAATGGCTCTGAGCACTTTGGAACTTAACATCTGAGGTCATCAGTCCCTAGAACTTAGAACTACTTAAACCTAACCAACCGAAGGACATCACACACATCCATGCCCGAGGCAGGATTCGAACCTGCGACCGAAGTGGTCGCGCAGTTCCAGACTGAAGCGCCTAGAACAGCTCGGTCACACCGGCCGGCCATCAACAAGTCATTAAATACTTTTGCAGTCATCGATAACCTATTACGTTGTACCCCAAACAGTGCTTATTTATTTTATTTTTTTGTAGTTTCCGTCACTATGAGGAAGTAATTATTTGATGTTTATAGTGGAAATGTAACACCATGTTCGAAGATAATTTCCCCTGCAAAACGGAAGTAATCTGTTTTAAACTAATATTTTTAAAAATGTATTTTGTTCCTTTCCCTTACATATTATATGAGTTTGGACACAATAAGACGAGTGATCCTTTTTGAAGCCTACTATATCGCCTTGGAACCTCAGTGAAGAGACTCAGAAAAAATGTTACTTTTATGTTATTTTTTTAAATAAATCTTGGTACAAGTTTAAAATAATGGAATGAGAATCACTCACGCAAATGTGTGATATTAAAAGAACACGAAACAGAGACTACAATATATAGCAAACAGCTTCGAGTGTAAAAGACTAATGGAATCACACATATGTTTATCGTTGTTGTTGTGTTATGACACATCTTGTTGCTTGCTCACACCACAACTCCTGAAATCACCCACGTAGATCAGCATATCAAAAGATCAAAGATATATTTCAGAGATATATCCACGAAGGTGCCTGAATTTGGAACAGTTTGAATAAGTGTGGTGCCTCAAGTTACATAAAACCAAAAATCCACAGCAGCGAAATCATCGGGCCATACCTGTTTACCGGGTAACCAGGATTTACGATATGGGATACTGCTTTGTTGGTAACCGTAGACAAATATCTTTAATCAACTGATGCAGAAACTGGGTCATCATAGGAAACGCTTTGGTCGCAAATACGTATCACGAACAGTATAGAGGTTACAGTACGATCGTTCTATCGGCCTACAGATTGAGCCTCAAAAATAATATAACAGCAAACAAAACCTTTGTTCCCTAGTTCTTATTTTCCAAGTCATATTACAATAGTTGAAATAGAGGAGATCATTCCACAATTTCACCTTCGAAGGTGGCGTACTTCCTGATAAACAGGTGTGAAAGCTTTCCTTGCAAACTGCCTAGAACACGCGTATCCATAATGGAAACATAGTAGACTTGTTGGAAACAAACATATTCAAACTCTTAGTGTTCACACAAGACTCTCGCACTAGGACTCACCATGTTAATGGTAGTAAGTAGCACCACAGCTGTAATAAGGTACTTTTCTTACGTCACGACCTGTGTCGCTCAACGAACATCACCAGGTGACTTGTAGTTGAATAAAATAAAGATTAGGCTAAAAGCTACAGTAAGTTTTACTGGTAAATGAGACGCACCTGGCGCTGCCGACAGTGTTGGGATATGTTCTCACAAGGTAATGCCGATATCGTGACTTAAAAAGCGTAATTGTCTTAACTAAGGTGGCAGGCACACCCTGGAAAGTGGCGACCACACAAACTGTCCGCCGCCCGCCCAGCAGTGAGTGCAGGCGGCGTGGCACGCCGGGGCCGCCCACTGAGGAGGGGAAACCCATAAACGTTCTGCTTGCCATCTGTCGAGTGCGGTATGGTAACCGTTACAAATAAATACACTGCCCGAAAAAAATTAGTACACCTAAATAAATACACCGCCCGAAAAAATGAGTACACCTGGAAAGACGACGTCAATTTTGATCTGATGTCATCATATCCATGGGATGGTAGATGTGCTGACAATAGTTTCAACGTCGTCTGCCAACATATAGCGTAGTGCCATAGCTATCAGAGCGCCATCTAAGTCTAATCTTCAATCCGTATTCTCACAGCCAGAAGGCACAGTGTGTTGCAAATATATGAAGCTGAAGGGAACAATGCAAAAAAGATCACTCGATCCTGCTACACCTAACGGAGCGAGTTTAAAAGGTGTCAGATTGTGGCCTTCCGGGTGGCGGAATGATTCTTCCGTGGACATGACACACAAGTTGGATGTGCTGCATCAGTTATGCAACGATGGTGATATCAATGGCCATGTAAACATGTGGGTTATGACGACATGAGAAGTAGGTCGTCCAGCTCGTCAACCGACAACTCTTGCAGAATTACGTGAACAGGTCGAGCAGGCGTGGCATACCTTATCCCAGGATATTATTCCCCATCTGTACGATCGACTGTATGCCAGAGTCAGCACCCGCTTTGCCGCCTGTGGAGGCTACACCACGTGTTGCAGCATGGGTCGGTGTCTGGTGCTTCCGAACCGTTTGTGTTATTGATCTGTAAAGGTAATCATTTCATGTATTCCACATATCGAGAACAAAATAAACTTCTCCATGAAACTCAAAATTAGTTCCGAAAACTGATATCAATAGAAACTGAGTCCATGCTCATCATACATCGTGTCCTCCATGCGATGGATAGAGTAAACTATGTTGAGTCAGTGTTTCTGGATTTTCTAACAACTTTTGAGTCAGTGATTTCTTGAGGAAATGTGTTCATGTTGGCACTGGGTCGCAAATTTATTGGTAGACAAAACGCAATAAGCTATCCTGGGTGCAGAGTCCCTTACTGATACTGAAGTAATATTTGGTGTGCCCAAGCACAGTGTAATCGGACCGTCACAGTTCATGCTGCACAGAAATGAGTTAGCGGGTAACCAGTAAAGAACACTACTCTCGTGTATAAAACAGGTTCAAACATCTGATTACTTTACAAATGAGTTAACGTGGGAAATATTTGACTTCAAGCATGTAAGCGAGAAAATGTTTAGAAAGGTTTGAAATTATGTTTAAATTTCGTTGGAAGTCACTAAGTGCTCTCATTATGAAGTACTGCTTCAATACAGTGTTGATAATTGCAAAAGCTAATTTTTCACGCATATTAATATTTTTGACGTTATATCTCTTCAGCTAAGTATCTTACGTTGATATAATATTGCAGATACATCCAGAGATATATGTAGGTACGGTGTGCAAAGTGAGTGACAAATAGAATTATCAGTAAGGAAGTAATAAATGAATAATAAATGAAAACGTCAAGGACATTTTCCTTTCATCATTTTGTGGCGACTGCCAGCGAGAAATAGTTTAGTAAGGATTTGAAATTATGTGTAAAATTTATTGAAAGTCCCTGAGTGCTCTCACTCCCGAGTACTGGTATTAGCGCGCCATCGGTTACGCAGCCTGAAGACAACCACACAGTTTCCAACTGTAGTACTTGTCTTAACGTAAGATTATACATCTCAATGAGCAAATTATCAAATCATTCTAAATTTTTAAATTTGATCAATAACTACGCAAAATATTGAAAAGGAACCGTAATTTTTGTTGCCCTGGAAGCCGTTAGATAAGGGTCACTGATACCGCGCCCCAGATTCCTCGACAGTCGTTCAGCAATATAAGTACTTGTTGCAATCCTAGACTTTTCGCAGTTATCTTCGAAGAAGTTCTGTCCAGTAAAAGTAGCAGTAATATGTAATTGGATCTCGGCAAAGTATGAAGCTGCCGCAGAGGCTGTCAACTAGTACAGAAACACAAATACATGCACTTCACGAAAAGGCGTGGTATCTTTTGACTACGGAAAAACGAATCACAGTTAGCGACCGTCATGTCATACAAATGTACAGTGTGTAGCGACGTGTCGTGCATCAGCCATACACGCTAAGCTGTGCGTAAAAATCTGTCCTGTAGCTGAGTAGCCGGCGTAGATGGCTATTACGCGGGGAACCCAGGTTTGATTCCCGCTACTGCCAAGGATTTTTCCTTGGTGACACGACTGGATGAAGTCACCTTCGTACTGCCTACTGAGTAGCTGAGGTCTGGGAAGTCGGCAAAGCGGCGGGGAGAATGGCGTGCTGAGCTCATGCCCCTCCACACCGCATCCACATGACGCCGCAAGGCAGACGATGACACGGCGGCCGGTCGGCTTCCCTTAGCCCTTCAAGGCGTGGACGAGGACAGGTTCCGATTCATTGATGACATACTGCGAAACTGCAGTCTCTCTACAAAAGACGCAGCATACTCATCACGCATAAAGACCCATACAGAGTCGGACATCGCAGGTATGCAATAAAGGAAGGTGAGAATAATTACGCCCTTGTTCAACTGGGGAGCGGATGAAACAAAATGTTAAAAAGTCGTAACTTGCACACACTTGTAGAAAGACGCCGAGATAAATACAGAAATAGTAGTATCGTTATCTACCCTCTCTACATCTATTACTCTAATGACACAGTGTTCTCGTGTCTTTTTTACTGCGAAACTGCAGTCTCTCTACAAAAGACGCAGCATACTCATCACGCATAAAGACCCATACAGAGTCGGACATCGCAGGTATGCAATAAAGGAAGGTGAGAATAATTACGCCCTTGTTCAACTGGGGAGCGGATGAAACAAAATGTTAAAAAGTCGTAACTTGCACACACTTGTAGAAAGACGCCGAGATAAATACAGAAATAGTAGTATCGTTATCTACCCTCTCTACATCTATTACTCTAATGACACAGTGTTCTCGTGTCTTTTTTTTTTCATTTCACAAACGTTAAATGAATGAGAGGCTTCAGCTAGATAGTTTATGGATCAAAGGCATTGCCAACACTGACGAAATCTGTTAAGAATACTTTCGGATAGAGACATAGAAGCTGCATTTGCCATCCCGCTTCCCCACAAACCCCCCCTCTTTCTTCCCATATACCGCATCTCTCTTCAAATGACACCATCAAAAAGTTTGTGTTTACGACATAAATTCGTATTCGAAATATTCCACCTACTGGAAAGTGCCAGCTATTGAAACTAAGAGAGCACACATTTCTTCAGAATGCATGCGCTCACTCGTGGAAAAGATGTCACTTTGACTACATAGCGGTCGCGGCCATCAGACGATCTCAGATCACAAACGAGAGAGCTCAACATCTCTGCCTAACACAACGCCAGACCATCTCCCCAGGCATGGGAGAGAACGTTGCATAATAATAGTTGTCATCGGCCCCGGCCTGGTGTCTGGCGCAACAGACATTCAATCATTCCAGCAGAGGGATACCATCTGGGCAAACCAGTCGTAACTCGCAAACACCTACATGCTCACCAAAGGAAATCTGTGGACGTCTTGGCGGAATAACATCGCAAACAGTGTAAGTGCCAAGCACTTACCTTCACCTTTTCCCCCTGGACCAATCAGAAACATGCTTCCCCTCCTCCCCCAGCCATCATGCTTTTAAAGCTAGCGTGGTTGACTCCATTTTCAGCCAGAGTATATTCCCAGGTGGAATGAAGAGAGGTAATTACAATCACAGTATCTAAACCAAATAAACACTGTAATGTTATTAGCATACACTAAGGTGACAGAAGTCATGGGATACCTATACGCACATATGCAAATGCGGTAGTTCACAGCAGAACTGCCAGCATCGATGTTCCGTTGTTATCGTAATCGATTTCCACACGAAATAATTAAAAGTGCATACATACAGACATAGCACTATAAATGATTATGGACTCTGATTGTATGGAATGTATGCACAGCCAAACAATTCAGTATAATTCTCTGGAAGATACAGGTGTAGACAGCAAGTCAGTCTGCATTAGTTCAAAATGTGTGTGATATCTTATGGGACTTAACTGCTAACATCATCAGTCCATAAGCTTACACACTACTTAAACTAAATTATCCTAAGGACAAACACATACACCCATGCCCTAGGGAGGATTCGAACCTCCGCCGGGACCAGCCAGTCTGCGTTAGTATTTGTAAAAAAAGAGTGTAGGGAAAAAATGGTCAAATGTGTGTGAATTCCTAAGGGACCAAACTGCTGAGACCATCGGTCCCTAGACTTACACACTACTTAAAGTAACTTATGCTACGAACAACACACACACATCCATGTCTGAGAGACGACTCGAACCTCCGGCGGGAGGGACCGCACAATCCGTGACATGGCGGCCCAGACCGCGCGGCCACTCCATGCGGCAAAGTGTAGGACAAACTCTGGAATGCGTGATAGCATAGCCATAAGTACATCAAGAACAAATGGTTTTTTATAACTGATATTTACTGTAACATCAAAAAACCTTGAGTAAAGACCATGATGGCAACACTTCCAGTAACATGATCTTGTAAATGCGATTAACTTGCACTGTATTGTGTGTGCTGTGAAACAAATACCTAGGGTCACAGTGTGGAGGTGTGGCGTCCACCAAAGACAAGCAGCATGCATAGTACTACTTTTCAGACCAAAATTGTGTACTTAGCGGCATATACTTATAAAATATCAGCTCCGATGTCTATAAAAATGTGAGATTCAGTTCCCAAGCCTGAGAAATATATGGAATAACGTGATAATGCAACCCTAGTATGGAGGGTTGGCATATTATAAAGGTTATTTGGATTTCGTTTTAAGTAGAGCTATGACCTGTATTTTGATAAAATAATAAACATATTCTAGGCTTAAGTCCTCAGTCTAGCGCTTATGCACCATCTGTAGTGGTAGTAATAGTATGGTTCAGATGGCTCTAAGCACTATGGGACTTAACATCTGAGGTCATCAGTGCCCTAGACTAAGAACTACTTAAACCTAACCTAAGAACATCACACACATCCATGTCCGAGGCAGGATTCGAACCTGCGACCGTAGCAGCAGCGCGGTTCCGGACTGAAGCGCCTAGAACCGCTCGGCCACAGCATAGTAGAGTAGTAGTAATAGTAGTAGTAGGCCAGAGTACATTATAGTTTTGTACAAGCACATAGCAACAGCACGGATTTGTGTAATCGTTTTCCATGGTAAATAATTACAAATTACAGACAGATAGACAGTATTTTGCAGTATATACCCACAGGTCGAAAACAGTTTAGTTGATGAATGGTATAAAATGGTGGGCGCACTTTCGGTTATATCCTCTAGGTGCGGATGGTATTACGTTCATTTCTACAGTGTGTGCTACAGCGTAAATACGGCACGTGCAAGGAGTAGGCTGATGTGATTTCTTCCTGTTTGCATGATGACATACTAATGGACGAAATTCATTTTAAAGACACCAAGACCACATGTGACAAAAGAGTAATTGCTTATATTTTTAAATTATAATGACGTATGATGGTAAAATGATAAGCAAACAATGGATACAGGAGATTGCAGGCAGCCTCGTGATGACTGGGTGTTGTGTGCTGTCCTTAGGTTAGTTAGGTTTAAGTAGTTCTATGTTCTAGGGGACTGATGACCGTAGATGTTAAGTCCCATAGTGCTCAGAGCCATTTGATTGCAGGCAGGTAGATATACCAGGTGTAGAAGTATGAAATCGGAATTTGGTTGCAATAATTACAGTTTTGTTGTTTGAAACTGATAAACAATATTTTATTCAAAATAATCTCCATTGCTGTTTATACATTTCTACCACCTTACCGGTAGGCTATTAATGCCAAGCCAAACAAAACAGTTCCTTTTTGAAGAGAACACGTCATTTTCGTACATTTGCATACCGATTGAAGCGTTGTTCAGCGATAGCGTGTTCCAGTGATGCAAATAGATGATAATCGGACAGAACCAAGTCTGGAGGATAAGCCGCATGCCCTACTATTTTCCAGTTGAACGCCTCGATCGTTTCGCTGACCCGTTATGCCGCGTGCGATGGGGCGTTATCATGGAGAAATACGACTTTGTGTTGCCTTTTTCCATATTCCGGTCGTTTTTCACGTAATGCTAGATCTAAATCGATCATTTTCTGTTGGTAGCGATCAACATTAACAGTTTCGCCGGGTTTTAGCAGCTCATAATAAATAGCTGACATTCTTCTGATCCCACTGAACGCAGAGATTGTCTTCTTTCCAAAGCGATTTGGTCTTTCCCTGGATATCGATGGTTTGCCTGGACTCACCCCTGATTTACGTGCTTAGGATTCTCAGAAATATCAGTTTTTCATCATCTGTCACTACTCGATGGAGAAACGACTTTCTTTTGTATGTGGCAAGCAGCATTTCACAAGCGGTGTTTCGATTTACTTGCTGTCTTTCATTCAGTTCAATCATTTTCTCACTTTCTGCACCTTCCCCATAGCTTTCAACCGAAGAGAAACGGCTTTCTGCGTCACATTCAATTGTTCCGCAAGTTCCTGTTGAGTTTGAGTATCATCTTAATCCAATAAGGCCTGCAACTCGTTGTCTTCGAACTTTTTCTGTGGTTCCCGCGCTCGTCGTTTCTCATGTCAAAATCACCATTTTCGAATTTGTTGAACCACTCGAAACACTGTTTTCCCAAGAGCATGTTCGCCGAAAGCATAGCCAAGCATTTGATGCGATGCTGGAGCAGGGTTCTTCAAATGATAACAAAAAACCAATGCTGTCTGCAAAAAACGTTGTTCGTAGGCACAAAACTCGACACGTTTACGGGTTTGAAACAGATACCGATGTATGGAACTTGTTTTCTGTGTGTTGACATTCGTCGCCAGCCGTTACAGGAAGCAGATGGCGCTGCAGACGCTGTCTCATGGGCCCTACACTTACGGCTAGCACCACCTATAGGGAAATTCCGGTTTCATACTTCTACACGTGCTGCTATCAGTGTGAGACTAACCTACTGCACAGCGCCGTCGCAAATTGTATACGGATTTTTTTACCAAATTTTCCACGTTTTTCGATAACTGTCCATTTTTTCCATGTTCCATATGTAAATGTACAAGTACATGTGCTCTTAATGTTAACATAACCAGGTGTGGCTTGCTATTTTTTATATCATGCAACTCTGATGCAGAGTCACAAACCAGCCAGTTATGCACTTATTTCTTCAAATGTAGTACTAAATACCAAAGCCGACGCTAAAACAGACAAACACACGTACACGGATTGCCTTGGGTGTAGAGTGCACACACACACACACACACACACACACACACACACACACACACAGTTACGCTATTTCGTGTGTTAATTTCTTCACACTCCCTCTCTCCATTGACGTCGAAGGCGTCATCGGAGCCTGTGGCGTGGACGTGGGCCTAACATAGGAGGATACATCTTTTGTAGGTGGATCCACCCCAAACAATATCCCAGGATATAGTGCATGATGTACCCAGCCCGAACAGTATTGGTGGATGTACTGCAGGCTGGACTCAGCCTGAATATTATTCCTGGATGTGCACTGGCAAATCCACTTTTCAGATGTTGCCTCAGATCATCTGTGGGTGGACCCATGAAAAACATTAGCCAGGAATTATTTTGTGTAGATGGATCCACCAAACCAACTCGGTCTCTGCTCAGATGGATCTGCCTCAAACAGTTACCTCCAGACATAGAGCATGCTGGATCCACACCTAACAATATTCCGTGATGTATTATGTTGTGTTTATCCACCATTATTAATCTCCAACACCTAACACAGGTGGGTCCACCTTTCAGATGCAACTCCAAATCATTACCGGGACACTGCAGCCACTGCTGCTGCCAGTTCCGCTGCTGCCGCAGCACCTGCCACCGCATCTGACGATGCCTCTGGCAATGGCGGAGGGGGCATGTGGGCCTAGGCTGGAAGATTACACATGAAACAGTGTAACTGAGCTATGTAAATGTGTTTGCAACAGAATAATGTAACCACTCTAACCACACAGCATTTCATTATGTGCCTGTTTAGCACTGGCTTTGGCACTTAGTGTTGACATTGGGAGGAGTAAGTAGATACCCAGGCTGGGTTCTGACTCTTCATCAAAGTTGGATGGTATAAGAAAATAGCAAGCCATACCTGGTTAAGTAAGCAATAAGAGCGTATATGCACTTGTACATTTATTTATGAAACATGAAAAAAAAACGGATAATCATCGAAGAACGTGGAAAATGTCAATAATTCCGTAGAAAAATCGAGATACGATATGGTCACAGAGGATATCTGTATTTATACTTAAGAGTGCAGTCGAAATTTGATTTCCCTATAAAGCTATGAGGTTGAGTGATCTATTAAAATCACAGTACCATCTGACTTCAAATTGACGGAGAGCTGGGCTATAGGCTGAGAGAAAGAGAGACAGCTCGTCGGAGATCCTCTGGAAAAAAAATATAGATTTTGTTATTTACACAGAAGGAGAGATAAACATGGCGTCAAAGATATAGACAAAAACAAAATCATTATATAGATTTTTTTTATTTATTTATTTATTTTTTTTTTTTTTTGCACTATGGGGCTTAACTTCTGTGGTCATCAGGCCCCTAGAACTTAGAACTACTTAAACCTAACCAAACAAGGACGTCACACAAATCCATGCCCGAGGCAGGATTCGAACCTGCGACCGTAGCGGTCGCGCGGTTCCAGACTGTAGCGCCTGGAACCGCTCGGCCACCATTATACAGATTGGGTAATCGGTGGAGAGCGACTGTAATGAGTAGATGTAAGAGAGGGGCTTATACTTTAATAGTGGAATGGTGATGCATTCTTGGGAGATAAAACGAAACTGTCGTACTCCCACTAGTTCTGTGTGTGTGAGAAAACGGTAAGTTATTTTATTCTGAATTCTGTGGCATTCTCCGTCCAATAAATGCTAGTTGAAAGTCATATTTACCGTAGTTGAAAGTTTTATTTACTCGGAAACGTAAAAGAAGTATTTTGATGCAGTGTAAAGTGGTACGATTTCAGAAGCGAAACATTTATTGCATATTAATGTTACTATACATAAGACGTTTCCTGACTGGTGATAAGAAGGGGCATTGAGGACAACATAGACAGCATAATTTTTATCAACATGACTTAGATTAACTATTAATACTATTGCCCGGGTTCTGTGCAATTTTTAATCACATTTATCGTACATTTAACATTTTTTCGATTGTTCTCTCCAACGATATCAGTTGTGGGAATTTTACTGCTTCCGACACATACACAATGGAGTGCTTTGGTGAAGAGTGAACGCTCGTTGGCAATGGATGGTGTAAGGCGTTGTTAGTGCTGATACTGCGCTGTATCTCCTCGCTACGACGCTGTGCGGTAGATTACAATCAGCAGAATCGTCAGGCTCACCCAGATAGCTAAACCTACCCGCCTCCGATCTTCTGAGTGCATCCTCTGTTTAACATTTGACCGCCATACGTTATTATAATTTAAAAATATTAGTAATTACTATTTTGTCGTAAACTGGTCTGGGTGTCTTTCACGTCAATTTCCTACATTATTAGGCCGTCATGCTACCAGAAAGAAATCATGTCATTCTACGGCTTGCTATTGCGGTATTCACGTTGCAGCACATACGGTATAAAAGAACGTAATTCCATCCGCACTTAGAGGATATAAACGAAAGTGCACCCATCATGAACTTTTACCCTGATGTTTTATACGATTCATCAACTAGACTATGTTTGCCATGCGGGGGTGTACAGCAAAATATTAGCCATCTATCTAGAGTTTTTAATTATTCACTATGGAAATCGCTTACGCAAATTCGTGCAGCTCCTGTGTGCTCATATAAAAAGGTGTATTCTGAGGCGTTTACTACTACTACAAAGGGTGCATAAGCTCTGGACTGAGGGCCTACGTGTAGATTATGTCTACTATTATATAAAAAACACGTTTTACTTCTACTTAAAACGATATCAAAGTCACCTGTGTATTTTGCCAACCCACCACGCTAGTGTTGCATTATCACATTATTCCTTATAGGTTCTCAGGCTTGGGGGGCTCCATCTCACATTTTTGTAGACATCCGGGCCTATAGTTTAATAAATATACACCTCTAAGCATGCGTGTGATTAGTAGCACTATGCATGCTACTAGCCGTTGTTGGACGCCCCCCCCCCCCCCCCCCCGCCCCCATGAACCTGGGTATCCACACACATTATAGTGCAAGTCCAATCACATTTAGAAGATCGTGTTATTGAAAGCGTTGCCATCATTGTTTTTATCCGGTAGTGTTTTGGTACTACAGTCAAGAATCATCATTAGTAAAAAAGCATTTGTTGTCGGTGGTCCTATTGCTATGCTAAGACACATCCCAGTGTTTGTCCTAGACTTTTTTTTTTAAGAGTACTGATACTGATTGACGTGAGGCCTAAACCGGAACCTACCAGAGATGTAAACTGACTTGTGTGGCGGTGAATACATTACATACAATCAGTCGATTTGGTTATAATGTTATGCCCTGTATGTCTATAATTTTAATTATTTCACCAGGAAATCGATTACCTCAGCTAACAAACAGCGATGTTGACAGTTCTACTTGGACTATATGTCGGTCAGATGACTGTCTATTCGTCGTAAGCAAGCCAGTAAGGGATACAATACCTTCCCACGGGTTTTTTTAGTAGTGTCAAGAATATGGAAAATTCTGATTACCACAAATATGACAATGCGCAGTACAACTGTACATCTTTAGAGGGTATGACCGTGTTGCTAACAGAGATATAGAACAAACTATGCCTTCCTAATGCGTGAAGCAGGTAATGTGCGTTGGCCAGACTTAGAGTGTTAGCTATTAAAATTATCGTATATGGAACCCTAAGATGGGTCCGCAGTTTATCTGCTGCGAAAGTAATACTAGCTCAGATCGAGTTGATAATGACGTCTTTTCTGGTTATGGTTCCTAAAATTCGAATGATTAAGTGTTTTTCTTAACTGGATGTGTACATCCTTTGGAAGATTATAGTTTTAATGCATTATTCGGTAATTGTGGGATGCTATACCTCGTTACTCTACTTAAAAAAGACTGTCAGTCCCTAAATGATTTGCTAATGGCTTAAGGATGTGACTATCTAGTCACTTAATTATTTCATCAGCTAATTTAGTGGTGTCGGAAACATGCTTGTTATTTGCAATTACTATGGCTATTGACTGCAAAACCTCCCCCAGGTGTTAAGAACATGGAAACAATCTAGTGACTGTAATACTGATAATGCAAAGGTGAGTCTTGCTCATAACAATACAGAACAAATTATATCTTCCTGATACGTAAAGGAGCTATTGTTTATCGAGCAGACTTAGACTATTACCAATTAAATTTTTGGTTTTGAACCGTAACATATCTCTGAAACGATTAGTGTGTCGGCTGTTTCTCGTGCCCGCGCTTTGCCGCGGTACAATTGGTCGCGATTGCTTATTTAGGCACGCGCGGAACGATACAAAGGAGGTCGGTCATCAGCGAGGTTGGAGGGAGTTGCGAGCTCGTCCGGGAGACGATAGTACTCTCGTGTTCCGACAGTGGTACGGCTACGTCGGCCGCAGTGGGCAATCAGCCCTGGGGCAGAGCGGGACCGCCGTTGGTTTGGCGTGACGCGAAGGAGAGACAGCGCTGAGTTCGTAGGCGCGGCGGAACTCGGGTTAGCAGCGTCAGCCGTGAAACCCGTCGCTGTCCGTCGGCGGTTGAGGCCTCGGTGTGGCTGTGACCTGTCCTGTGGCATCACGCAGTATCTTCAACCCTAGTGCTGCTGTGATTGACGGCGTCCTTTCTAGCGGAGTGCAATTTGTTTGCGTCGTCCGGAGCTGTCTTAGGCGCTGCTGCCGTCAGTGGGGTCTACGTTCTCTGCAGGGTGCTGCAGTACAACAACACAATGTTGATCAGAAAGTGATTTCTTCAAAACAATAAATGTTCTTAGTTGTAAATCATGCTACTTTAAGTAAGAGGAAGTAGACGGTACTGATTCTACTGGGCCCATCACGCTGCAGAATAGACAAATCAAAGTTTTTGTTTGAAGGATTTTGTGTTTTTCTATTGTTCTCTAAAATAAGCTTAATTAAATGCTGTAAAATTGTCTTGCTTAAAGTCCCATCGACAAGTGATTGGTTGTATCCTTACGTAGATTAATTTTTTATGGAATTCCGATATCTGAATCTGAAGTTTAAATTCAAAAAATGGTTCAAATGGCTCTGAGCACTATGGGACTCAACATCTGAGGTCATCAGTCCCCTAGAACTTAGAACTACTTTAACCTAACTAACCTAAAGACATCACACACATCCACGCCCGAGGCAGGATTCGAACCTGCGAACGTAGAGGTCGCGCGGTTCCAGACTGTAGCGCCTAGAACCACTCGGCCACCTCAACCCGGCCGGCTGTTTAAATTCAGTTGAAATATGATTTCTCTAGCCGTGCCTAGCACTGACTTTGTTTGACGTAGAGGCATACATAGACAGGCATTCTATTTTTTCTTACGACTTTACGTTTTTCATTACTGTGTGTCTTAATGTTACGGGCTAATCGTCGGTGACTCCAATCTATAAATTCAATTCATTTTATTGTTACTTTTTATTTAAATAAAGTTTACAGGCTAAGAAACGGTCACAGTAGTCTGAATATCTTTGCTGATACCAATGTGCCACACTATTATGCTCTTAAATTGTGGTAAATACACTTTGTTGTTGAAAATCCTCTATGGACTTGGTCCTTTCACTCCCCGCAGCGTTGAGAGCTGCTAAGAACTTATCAACTAGATGTAGCCCTAATGTCGTTCTGCAGCTGACCTCATGGGTGAGTTATACTACTTTAGATTTGATACCTCGATATTATGCTTAATAAAAAACAATTGGGACCTGCAATGATTTATAAAACTGTGCACTGTATGCCTACAGGTTTAATCGATTACACAAAACATCTATGCTGGTAGCTGAACTAGTGGTGGAATTCATAGTTACTCCGCTGGTTGATTGAAATCATCTCATCTGCTCACGTTATTCCCTACAGAACCAAGTCTAGGAAACTAGCTTTATTATTATGCACTCGCAGCTATAGCTGGCCAAAGCACTGTGTTTCCAGCTGTTCCACTACGGATCGCTAATGTCTGTGTGGCGTTGCAACTATGTACCTGGCGTTGCAACTATGTACCTACGATTGAGGTTCGAATCTATAAATATTTAGCACATACGTATCATGTTTAGGATTTTCGTGGTACTTTCCGACAAGATACGAAATTTGATCACCACTCTGAGATACTTCCTAGTTTATTCAATGGATGTGGGCCATAATTATAGCAAAAACTACTTACATATGAGCCTATTTCACTGACAGTCCACTGCTTACATACGTATATTCCCGAACAAATATTAGACACATATTCATTATGATTTTTGAATGCTTATCCGAACTCTAGATCGATTATTGCTTATAAGAGTATCGTGTAAACATTACGTCTCCCTTCCCAAGACACACACACACACACACACACACACACACACACACACACACAAAAAAACTGCGTGCACGCGCTTGTGCCGCTCAAAATAAACGATACTATAGAGGAACATGTCTATCGATTCCCAATTTCTCTTATCTTATGCGAAAGGTACGCTGGCTACAAAGGTCACTTAGTAATAGTATTTTTCGCGGAAAGAGTGTAGTCCAGTTTGAGATCACGTAATATTAGCGTATTTATTGAAGCTACTGGCGTGAAGTCCAGCTTCACATCATTTCTTTTTTGGTAAAAGGTCTGTAAATAGTAACTTGCTTGTTACGGTGATAAAAGATTCATTGCTACGAAGTGTGATCAGAAAACTTATAAAACCATGTTCCCGGATTTCCTCTTCAGTCTGAGATCCAAACCAGATTGGCTGAACAGGTGTGGAATATAATTATCATGCACACTATCTTTAACATATGCTCCCATAACGCAATAACCGGAAAAGTTCTGTAAGAGTAACATTTTACATGCAAGGATTTCAGCATTTTTTTTTCAAACTAAACGTCGTATTCACTCTTAGAAGAAAACAATGAAAAGATTTAGCAATATTCTTTCTACAACCTTCTCCTCTCTCAGAAGCACCAGATACTGAACATGCCTCTGATATTACCCGCTTTGCGATTCGTCATCGATGACAATGTCGTAGATAGGATATTGTCGGAGTTCTAAAGATATATGGTAATCGGACAATAGGTGGATTCGCGGTAATATCTTAACGTCCAGCACTATACACATGATAATATTATTGCACCTAGTACAAGTAGGATGTGTTTCTGCTACTAAATAATGCAGTTTTGTTAATGACAAGACTGTATGGGTAAATCCAGCACCTCAAAGATGTGTAATATTACAATGTTTTTATTCACCCAATTTCCACTGGCTACGAAGCATTTCGACAGGTGAGATCATGGTAGCCTTATGAAGTATCTGGCGATTACAGACGCTGTCACTGTTGTGGGCACTGCTCAGATAACATTTCGTAACAGCCGTAGTCTGCGGGTAGCGTCTTTGATTAGTGATCAAAACGTCCTCGGTCCCCGGTTCGAACCCCGGCACTGTTAAAATTTTGAATAAAAATCATCATCAATGCCGGCCGAAGACTTCCGGCATAATACATTAAACGTAATGGCAATCACGAACGTGGACGACCGTCAGCTGTAGAATGGAATGACGACAATGAAATTTTGTGCCGAACTGGGCCTCGAACTGGGATTTCTCGCTTATCGCGAGCGGTCGCCTTACCATTTCTAAAAATTAATTACAGCTTATGTTCAAAGTCTAATTCAATAAAACAAATAGTATCTGCAACACGAGCCTGCACAAAACTACATGCGTTGGGAAGATATTATGCACTTTTGAGCCCAATATGGTCTGTGTCTACGTGAAGTCCTGTATCCAACCCAACAAGCATTTATTCAATGCCATACTTAATCAATTGAATTTTGCATTCGAAAACACTGAGATGTGTGTCGGTATAAGCAGGAAAATATAATTTTTAACAAGCGTACAGAATCACAATTTCTTCAATTTTTCACCTATAAATGTACAGAGTACTAAACTGAAGTCGTGATGAGACTCATGATTGTGACGTTAGGACTTCCTTAGTGGTTTTCGATCTGGAAGCCTATAACACAGTAAGAGAAGATGTAAAAAGCAGACAAAATGACTAGGCTTGTAGCGTGATTAGAACCTACGGCTATGCAGCGTTTCCTACACAAAGCAACCATGTTACCAATTTTTTTTATTAGTAAGGGAAAGAGGTTCCGTTTGCTTGGTGGTAAAAATAATTACTACATTTCCTCCACCTTTTGCATACGGAAAAGGAACAGTAAATTAATTTTTTTTGAAGGTGCAGTGATTCCAAGGCCTGGCAACGACGTCTCCCTCCTCCTACCACCGGAGCCCACCATCACATTCATTTTTTGTTTTTTTAAATAATAAACAAAAGCAAGGGAGCCAGACGCTAAAAATTATGGCGATAATGTGAACTAAAAAGGGCCATCGTGCCCACTGGGATCACCTTATCGAAGCGGGTGGCCAGAAAGAGGTGGTCATCGCTGCAGTGGACATCACCAGTAGTCAACCGCCAGTGTGTCCCTTGCCGCTGCACACAGTCAGAGACTGTATCTATTACCGTAGGGGAATCGTGGAAGCGTCACATCTGCAAGTCATGTTCTTCTCACACCCGGCACATCCCAGCAGGGCGGTGAGAGGATGGATGACGACCCCAAATAGTTAGCAAAATGGTTCTGGTATTGCATTCTGTTCGTTAACACCAGCAACTCGTCGACTTTGCCTTGCCACAAATCGAGGACTTTCTTTTCGCCGTCGCGGTACATATATTATATCGCTATTCCTTGTACCCAATTGACCGCATTCATCCGTTTCATCGGCAAATAGACGGCGTCGGGATGAAAGAGGTCTAGGGGCACAATCGAAACAAACGGGTGGCGTAGGAGGAAAGCCAGTATCTGGCGGATCTGTTTCCAGCACCAGCGTGCGGGGCCCCAGTTCACTCTATCTACCGTCGCGCAACGGGTGCACATAGGATCATCAATTAGGTGAATGGCATGTAGCCTTCATCGGGTCGGAAATTTCTCTTTAGTGAGCATATACCACGTCGACCGCACTAAAGTTGACAGAAAGGGCGCGTCGATGGCTCGCCAAACCGGCGTCTAGTCGACCGTGGGGTGGTGTCTTACAATGTCGTTAGCCGGATTCCAGCGTTAGAGAACCCTGTAATAAATTCTTGCTGCCGGTTTCCGTGTCTCCGGTATAGCCCCCAACATATAGCTGTGCTCCACGAGAAACGTCTTAATATATGATAGCGAGGACAATAAATGTCCAACAGGCACCGGTGGGCCAGAGTCGCCGCATCGAGCGAAGGTGTTGTGCTTGACGTGACTGAGAACACCTCCTTTGTGGAAAGGTAAAGTAAGAGCAACAAAACGGATCTTAAAAACGGCACCAGCGTTCACCATGTGTCAAAACACTGCCTGTATCCTGGAAGCCATCGTGTGTGTCATCAGTAATACGTGGGCGTAATGGTTACGTTCAGAAGTCATGTACACGTTGACGCACTGAGCTCGTTGCAAATGTCCAGCCATCTAAATTTGTTGAGACGAGCCTCTGTGCGGTGTTGTCATAAGACCTTACGATAAGTAAAGGCTGCCGTACGTTGTATTTGTCGATGGAGCGATATCCCTAAACATTTGAGCTTTGGGACCTTTGTCAGGGGTACATCCAGTTCTGCAGGAATGCCTCGTCCCACCTCCATGTAGCGTGATTTCCGGAGGTTGATCACACTGCCTGCCCTTGACTCATGCTGTTGAAGCCAAGAAAGCGCCGTTCGTATTTCGTCCCCAGTGCTAAGAACATCACATCATCGGCGTATGCGCCACATCGAAAGGTCACGAAGCGGAGGCTAAGGTCTTCCAAGCGTCGCCGCAGTCCGTGAAGAGCTGGTTCGAGGGCAGTGGCGAATAACATGGCAGAAAGAGGACAACCCTGTCTGACGGACCTGTTGATACGGACGGCGACGGTCCGATAGCCGTTTACCATAATCTCCATGACCGCCCCATGGGTCAAACAAAGCACAACAGATGTCGTTAAGCACGGGATACCGATGTGTTCCATAACTGCACGCAGGAAACCATGTTCGACGCCATCGAAAGCATGGTCAAATTTCAGCGTAACAAGAGCGCCGTGGAGTCGGCATGTTTGCATTAGCGCCACCATGTCTCTGTAGGTGCTCAAAGTCGTAAACACATTAGCGTTGCCTCCGAGGCAGGTTTGCCAGTGTGAATGAACGCCGTTACAGTACATTTGAGTCCGTCACGGAGGATGCGTGTCACCAGTTTGTAGTCGGTGTTTAAGATTGTCAGTGGTCGACAAGTGGGCGACAGCCTCCTCCGGATTTGAGCACCGGAATCAAGAGGCCCTCAGTGAATGTACTTGTAAGTAGGCTGTTTATATGTTTGTATGTTGGCAGCGCTATGTAGCGCTCTGCATTAATAACTGTGACAGCGCTGTGCGCACTCTAAGAGACTCTCTGTGGCTCGTTGGATTAGTACTTGGAGGTGAACAGCCAGCAGTGATGGAAGTTGGGAGTGAGTAGTCAGTAAAGTTTAATAATTGGCAGTGTTGGAGGTTTGCAGTATTAGCGCGAGCGGATGGTTTGAATGTGTATCCGTCATGGAGATTTATTACTGATGATTATATAATTTATTTGAAGTGGTTGTCACTTGATTAAGGTAAAATCCGCTAAATGCATTGTTTACTGCAACAAAATCTTTCCTTTGCTAATCACATGCCTATTAGTAGTTAGAGCCTTCAGTAGTTAGAATCTCTTATTTAGCTGGCAGTATTGGCGCTTGTATCGCTGTAGTTCGTGTCATGAAGATTTTCCGTGAGGTAAGTGACTTATAATATGTATGGGTTATTGTTAGGATTTCTTCTAATTCAGGGCCAGTCTTTTGAGTTAATTTTAAAGCAGTCAGATCGCGTCACCGTTGAATATTGTGGGTAATTCATGAATAGGAAAAGTTTGAGTTGTATTTGTCAGGCAAAATTCTGTAGGTCAGATACGAAATGATAACAAAATTGCAAAGTGACACTTGCATTCAATTTCACTCAGCAGTTTAAGTAAAAACTTAATAAAGAAGTTTCAACCTGAAAATCGGGGTTCCGGAGTTCTATCTACATCCTGACCCACATTGGGCCCATAAGATCAAAAAACCTTTTGTTTAAAATTTTAAAATGGTTCTGAGCACTATGGGACTTAACTTCTGAGGTCATCTGTCCCCTAGAACTACTTAAACCTAACTAACCTAAGGACATCACACACATCCATACCTGAGGCAGGATTCGAACTTGCGACCGTAGCGGTCGCGCGATTCCAGGCTGTAGCACCTAGAACCGCTCGGCCACCCTGACCGGCCATACCTTTTGTAAAATTCAAGAGGGAGTTC
The DNA here is from genome assembly GCF_023864275.1 of Schistocerca cancellata. NCBI lineage: Eukaryota > Metazoa > Arthropoda > Insecta > Orthoptera > Acrididae > Schistocerca > Schistocerca cancellata. The sequence goes on along the minus strand of NC_064634.1, from coordinate 398,568,463 downwards.
GTCAGGGCCTGGCATTTTGTTGGGAGCACCGCACAATATAGCCGCTCGTAGTTCTTCCAAAGTCACCTCTGACAAGAGCGTAGCATCATCTTGTGGGTTCCGAGAGACGGGTAGATCGGATAGGACTTCCCTGACTTCTACATCCATTGTGTACTCTCGCTCGTAGAGAAGTGTATATGATTGTGTGAACGCTCGGACGATGTCCATTTACGTTTCAGCTCGTCGTCCATCATCCGTCTCGATCTTCGTAATGAGCTGACTATGCGTTTTCTCCTGTTTTGAATGATATGGTGGAGGGAAGGTCATTCTCCACTAACATCATCAGTTATCCTCGCCCACACCCGCACACCTGCGAGGCGTACCCCGGTGATACATAGCATCTGTGCCTTGACTTGGTGTTCTGCCGATTGTATCAGCGGCGGCGACGGCGGTTGCACAGTCAGTTCACGGAGCGCAGTGTAGTAGAAATGAGTGGTCGCGGTATACCAGCGCGCTCTATCTCGCCCATAACTGGCTAATATTCAGCAGAAGGCGAATTTGACACACCGTAACCACCACTGAAGCATGGAACCGTAGGCGGGTAATCTCCGTTGACATCTGCTCCACGTGGACTCAACTTCGCATCTGCAATTTACTTCATCTAGAAAGGGCCACATTGAGACACCATGGACCTCTACGTAGTCGGGCGCTTTGGCGGGGGAGGTGGAGTGTACACACACACTCTAGGTGGTCAGTGAACGCTGCCGGCCACATCTCAGCGTCGACAACTGCCGATCGTAGGCCCCGTGTGATGTGGACTCGACCAAACGGCTCCCGGAATGACTAGTAAAGTACGTCTATGCCTTTCGGTCGCCGTATTGTACGACTCAAGTGTCCAACAAAGCCAAATCCTTTACAAGGGCCTGAAGTGCTGGGCAGGTGGTATAGTGCGGCATCTTCTCGGATGGTCTGAGCACAACCGAAATCTCCGCCAACTAACAAGTGGTCGGCATTGCCCTGAAGATCAGTGCTATATCTTCGGCATAAAAGGTGCGACGTTCTCTCCTTCTGTCGATGCCGGAAGGAGCATACAGGTTCACCAGACGAACTGTACTAACCGTGAGTGCGACCCCACGTGCCGACGGTAAACAGGATACATCATCCCTTCCCTCAAAAGAACAGCCGACCTCCGCCCACATGTGAAGGCATCGCCTAGGCGTCATATCCGTAGGTATCGATACAGAGTCTTGATCGGACTTCTTGAAGGAAAACAACGTCCAGATCCGCAGCCTACGGGTTTTGAGAGCAGAAGTGAAGCCTGTTCCATCAAGTCGCGGGGGCTGTCCTTGGTATTACAGGTGAGAAGTAGTCGCTGTGTGGAGCGTCTTCAGGGCGAAGTGACAGGAAGCAGCGGGTGTGAGTCGTGCCGGCCAAGACGTCTGTCGCCGTCAACGTAAACGCTGCCAACGCCATCGTTGTATCGCCAGGGTCCTGAAACGCATCCTGCATCTCCACCTCCTGCGCCCAGATTCCCACGGAGGTCGGTAACTCTGGGTCTCGAGAGGCAAGCTTAGTCGTGGATATATCCCGTGGGGGGGGGGGGGGGGGGGGAGGGCTACGAAACATATGGTACGTTAGGCTCGGCCGTGTCGGATCTGTTTATCGGCTGACACATCTCATCATCCATCGCTGTTGCCTCGGTCCGTTCTACTGCCTCGGTCGTCATGCGCCGTTTCTTATGGCTCTTCTGCGATTTCCGTTTACGCTGTCTCGCCTCTGCGTACGGTGCAGGGCAGGGGGTGGACGCAGCAGCCTGTTCTTCAACTTCCACCGCACCGTCGGGCTGTCGTTGTAGCGGTGCGACTGGGCTCGACGAGAGGGCAAAAGAGGCATCGGCGCTGGAAGACGCTGGGGTCTCCTCAGAAATTGTTGCTGGGGCCTCCAAGGCTTGCACCAATATAGAAAGGTCGTCTTAGACAGCTGGCGTACCCGTCTCGCTGCCGCAACATACGTAATCGGCATAGAGGTCGCTATCGACACTCGAACGAACCTGATCGGCTGAGGGCGTCTGCACGTGACGGCGTTGCAGGCATTCCGTACGTACATGTCCTACCAGTCCATATCCGGAGTAGGTCCTCGGCTGACCGTCGTAAATAATTATCGCCCAGCAACCAGCGATCGTGAGATACGAAGGTATATGCTGGTGTAATTCAATACGGACCTGGCGCACCCCGTTACGGACACGGTAAGTTTCGAAGGTCTCCATTTTTGAGCCGTATTGCCGAGGACTGTGCCATGGGGTCGAAGAGCAAGGATGACCAAATCCGCTGCAACTTCAAATGGTAGCTCAAACACGCGCACATTTTGTATTCCCAGTCCAGTACCTTCAAGTGTTACAACACCCACGTTTCCGTCGGAGAAACTTTCGTCGAGCGTCTGAGAAGTTTGTCACAGACCTCATCGTCAGTGAACTTAAGATAGACAATGCTGGAGACGGTAGACAAGTGCATACCCAGTAGCTCTTTAGGATCAACATGTATCATGTCGCGTAAAAGTCTCTCGGTTTCGTGGGCCTTCGATCTACAGTACGTAGCGTCAAACTGCAGCTCGATCGTGGCTTTCCGGTACTAAAGAGCCATCGTATGTCAGGAATATAACTTTAACACTCAACACCAGCGTGCTGGCGCGGTAAACAACAGATTCGGAAAGGCGACACGGTCCATTTTAACACGGGTAATGTATCACGAAACAAATACCGTTCGCAATGGCAGAATGTTGCGTGATATCACATACTTACACGTTTGTGACTAATACAGCGAAAAACGTGGTCCAACTAAAACATTCATATTTCTTTACGTACTACACGAATATGTAATAAAAAATGGGGGTTCCTATTTTAAAAAACGCAGTTGATATCCGTTTGACCTGTGGCAGCGTCATCTAGCGGGCCAACCAACCAATTTGTACAGTCATGCTCAAAAGTATCCGAACGACCTGAATTGCATTTCGCCTGATTCCCATGCAACCCAAATAACGCAGCTGTCTAGCAGGTCCTCTAATGGCTTCTTGGTACTGTCGTTTGACTATTGAAAATGGTTCCAACAAGTCACCACTACAAAACACTGCTGTGTATCGCAATAACTCAAGATGTAAAGTAATACCACGATACTACAAATATCAAGGAACACCTCATCACAGATAAGAATGTCCTTAAGGCTTGTAAGCTCACATTTATTGCAATAAATGACATACCTGAAATGTTAGCACTCTCATTATTACGTCAGATATGTAATGCACGTAGTAATTTCGTCGTATTCATGATTTCCTCTTCAAAGTAACATACCATACTTGTTATTTAACACAAAATGTCACTAAAAATTTACGTTATGCACGAGCAGCTAGTTGAGAATATGTATGAACTTCAAATGACACAACGAACCGCCTCGTTCTGCAAATGGATTCAAACCCAGGTCATGCAAACTAAGATTTCGGAACTGACGGAAATTAACAGTCATTCCTGACTAGGCATAAAGAGAGTGATATACCTCGATTTTAGACAGTATCAGTTAACAAATATCAACTTTAAATTACATAACGTAAACATTTTTAACGGACGCGAATTCCTACCCAGCATCTATTGTCCCTGTTAACGAACTACGAGAGATGTTAAATACTGCTTCTTCACAAGTAACTTACTTGAAATGCAGTGAGGTAAAGCTTTGTGTTGGACAGGGATTCGAACCCAGAACCTAATCAGATTGTTATCGAAGCACAATCAACTTTTACATATCGGATTTTCTCGGCAGTAGCTAGATGTATTAACTGAAATGACGAGACGACACATTAATTTTTCCTTCCCAGGACTCCAACCCCGCACGTATCGCTGTTATTTTCTATAGAAAAGGAACGTTAAGTATGGGTTTGTTACAGCAGCGACATGTGAGCATATTTGAACTAGAATTAATATGACGAAGAGTTCAGTGCTGACTGAGAATCGAACCCCAAACATATCGTTGTTGACTACACACAAAGAGACGACAGTTACCGAATTTTTCTCCACCAGCAGCTCGGAATAACATCCTTGAACTTACAGTGATCTCGCAAATACTTCTGTGTCTCACTGGGAGTCATAAATGTCAGATATCGTTAGTGTTGACAACGAATGAAAATGCATTAAAAATAAAAATTATTATCCACCAGCAGATAGGTGTTCTCATGCTAGAGCTTGATAATACATAGTGAAAACTTTAGTGCTGGGCCAGGATTCCAACCCATTCATGCGCAATATGTGGAGATGTTGAGGAATCTGCAGTTTTGAACAAACAACAAGTTGTAGTCGAGCTGTATTGTCACGAAGGGATCAAATTCCGCGTTAAGGGCGGATTGAGTTACATTCCCAGTTCAGAACCAATTTTATCGACATACAGAAGCTCAAATAAAAGATGGAATAAGTGTCCTGTGACCATACACAGGGTTTGTTTCGTCACTAGTATAAGAAAGGTTACTGGTGATAGAGTTTCTACATGTCGCCACTCCTTATTTTATTGTGGTTCCACCTAACGTCTACTTGGTAGAGAAAGAATATCATGTTTAATGTGATTTTCAGACCAAAATGCCATTATACCTTCTTCACTTGACGCAGCCAGAAGAGAATAGAATCTGCCTCTCCCTATCAAAAAACATCGACAGAAGTTGGAATCGAACCCAGGCCATCAACATAGGGAATTATCATCAGTCCAACAGACCTCCAAACCCTGTTCTCTACGACTCATTTCTCTATTATAACAACGTTGGGGCACACAAGATGAGAATTCTGACACACAGGCTCCCTGTAGTGGTTTGCAGGATGTTCAGTACATTCATTTACTTGTTTGACCAAATCACCATGAACTAGCTGCCTTGGCTACCCAGTGCATACATTCGACTCTATTTTGTAATCACCGAAATAAAATAACGTAACTACCATCTACACAGAACTGCCAACAGTGTAGGATGCAGAAATTTAAATAGGAAGTGTTCCTTTCCATTTGAGCTAGTCTATTGCGCCATCTGTTTGTTGAAACCGTCATGCAGTGCAAAAGAAATGCTGTAACTGTCTGCCTCCCAGAAGTCTAGATCCGGCCACACGCATTATCTCACAGCACTGCGGAATGCGGAAGTTCTGAAGGAACTTCCAGAGCTGCTGTAACTACGTCACAGCTAGTAGTGTAGCGGTACGCGTCGCGCACTGTTGATAAAACGTCGCGTGTTCTATTACATCCGCTGCTACATTTTTTTAAAACGCAGTTCTGATGTCTGCTGAAGTTATCTATTTAATGGAACATTGAACATAATTCTCTTCACTTCTCAACCCAAAATAGTCTCATGTGGAAAAAAGGCTAACTTCTGCGATATTTTGTTCTTTTCAGGTTTAATAGATGGCCAGGCATCAGATGCTTTTGTATTACTTATGGGGAGTGTGCATCGTGCCAAAATAGTCAGAAAAGTATATTCTACATTAGCTGTCGTCTGGTAATGGCATTTTATTCTTCTTCAAACCTTGTTTGACAGCTTTAACTCAGAACAAGTTTTCTACATGCATGTAATCAATAAACTGCACGTGCATTGTCAGACTGTTATAGATAACATCAGAGAATTCGCATATATCGTTGATGATTAATTTCTCTCTCATGTTTAGTATTGTTTTAACAACACTAAAAGAAACCTTACGAAAACTGTGCACCGTATTGTAAGAAACAAAATAAAGCTACCTACGATAACCTTACGACGAAAGTCTGTTTTAACAAAACTGAGTATCTGTACACAAGCGTGCCTCTATCTGCACGAATTAGTAAAATACTACTCACTTAGATTTCGATTGGGTCTGTGTTTAAATGGTATGCTGTGTCATACTCAACAGGTATGCAAATGTGGCATTTCATAAATAAAGTTACGTATTCCTAGAAACCCAAAATTTGTTTGTCAGCAGCGGAAAGAGGCGTTACCTGTTGTGCAGCATTGTAAGTATTTCACAATTGCACTTTGAGCTGAAAGTATTTTCTTGCGATTTGCTAATCAATTTATTTCCTTAATACTTATCACCCTGGCATATGAGTCTTAAGTGAAGAACAATATTGAATTTCGTATCGTTGACGGTCGATTCGAATTTCTTCAGAGACGCTTGTATTGTATAGCAGCTTGGCAGTCAGAATGCCGAGATCTACGGCCATTAACACAACTTACTGAGTCGAGCTGCCAAGAGGATTTGATGTGTAAAGGTTTTCTTCTGATTTTGTTACAGAATTTTTTCTGGGAATTCGCAGCTCCATGAAATAATAGACAAAAGAAGCTCGCACGCGCTGCCCCTACCACGGTTAGAACTGACAATTTTCTTAACCGTTGGAACACGAAACACGCGCGGTACCACGGGGCTACGAACACACTGCTGCCAGCACGCCTCTCTCATAATGGTATTGGTCGCTCAGCCTCATAACGCATCGTGAAAGATATTAAAGGTTGTCACTCATGTGAAGTATAACATTTCTTTAGCCAAAAATCCGATTAGGTTCTGGGTTCGAATCCCTGTCCAACACAAAGCTTTACCTCACAGCATTTCAAGTAAGTTACTTGTGAAGAAGCAATATTTAACATCTCTCGTAGTTCGTTAACAGGGACAATAGATGCTGGGTAGGAATTCGCGTCCGTTAAAAATGTTACGTTATGTAATTTAAAGTTGATATTTGTTAACTGATACTGTCAAAAAATGAGGTATATCACTCTCTTTATGCCTTGTCAGGAATGACTGTTAATTTCCGTCAGCCACGAAATCTTATCCTGCATGACCTGGGTTTGAATCCGTACGCAGGACGAGGCGGTTCGTCGTGCCATTTGAAGTTCATACAAATTCTCAACTAGCTGCTCGTGAATAACGTAAATTTTTAGAGACATTTTGTGTTAAATAACAAGTATGGTATGTTACTTTGAAGAGGAAATCATGAATACGACGAACTTACTACGTGCATTACATATCTGTCGTAATAATGATAGTGCTAACATTTCAGGTATGTCATTTATTGCAATAAATGTGAGCTTACAAGCCTTAAGGACAGTCTTATCTGTGATGAGGTGCTCCCTGATATTTGTAGTATCGTGGTATTACTTTTCATCTTGAGTTATTGCGATACACAGCAGTGTTTTCTGGTGGTGATTTGTTGGAACCATTTTCAATAGTCAAACGACTGTACCAAGGAGCCATTAGAGGACCTGCTAGACAGCTGCGTTATGTAGGTTGCATGGGAATCAGGCGAAATGCAATTCAGGTCGTTCGGATACTTTTGAGCACGACTGTACAAGAAAAATTACGGGACGATGACAAATTTTTTTGCACGCGTTCTATTTAGCGACGAGTCGTCATTCACCAACAGCGGTAACGTAAACCGGCATAATATGCACTAATGGGCAATGGAAAATCCACGATGGCTGCGACAAGTGGAACATCAGCGACCTTGGAGGGTTAATGTACGGTGCGGCATTATGGGAGGAAGGATAATTGGCCCCCATTTTATCGATGGCAATCTAAATGGTGCAATGTATGCTGATTTCCTACGTAATGTTCTACCGATGTTATTACAAGATGTTTCACTGCATGACAGAATGGCGATGTATTTCCAACATGATGGATGTCCGGCACATAGCTCGAGTGCGGTTGAAGCGGTACTGAATAGGATATTTCATGACAGGTGGATTGGTCGTCGAAGCACCATACAATGGCCCGCACATTCACCGGATCTGAATTCCACGGACTGCTTTCTGTGGGGAAAGTTGAAGGATATTTGCTATCGTTATCCACCGACAACGCCTGACAACATGCTTCAGCGCATTGTCAATGCATGTGCGAACATTACGGAAGGCGAACTACTGGCTGTTGAGAGGAATGTTGTTACACGTATTGCCAAATGCATTGAGGTTGACGGACATTATTTTGAGCATTTATTGCATTAATGTGGTATTTACAGGTAATCACGCTGTAACAGCATGCGTTCTCAGAAATGATAAGGTCACAAAGATAAAAGTATCACATTGAAGAATCGAAATAAAATGTTCAAACCTACCTACGTTCTGTATTTTAATTTAAAAACCCTACCTGTTACCATTGTTCGTCTAAAATTGTGAGCCATATGTTTGTGACTAATACAGCGGCATATATCACAAAGCGAAAAACGTGGTCCAACTAAAACATTCATATTTCTTTACGTACTACACGAATATGTAATAAAAATGGGGGTTCCTATTTTAAAAAACGCAGTTGATATCCGATTGACCATGGCAGCGCCATCTAGCGGGCCAACCATAGCGCCATCTGGTTTCCCCCTTCAAGCTAGACAAGTTTCGTTCTTTGTAGTTTTTTCGTTTGACAGTTATTTCGTGAGATATTTAGCCCGGTCACGATCAATGTACCACCCTGTATAATGGATGCACGAGTACAGGTTGAAAACTGACGGCTGACGATGTATGGAAGTTTGGGTCTGGCAGTGAGCGTTGGCCGGGTAAGGAGACCGTTCGCGATTAACGAAAAATTACGGGTTCGAGGGCCGATCCAGCTGGAACTTTCATTGTCGTCATGCCATTATCCAGCTGATGATTGCCCATATTCGCAACTGCGAATACGTTTATTGTACTTCATAACGGCTGTAGTTCCCGCAGTGCTTGTTCTTTTGAACATGCCTGCTTTTCCAAAGCGATTTTGCATCGTAATTCAGAATAACATAGGCACTGCAATATCGTATTCGGCATAATAAGTCACACTCGCTCTGCCAATGGCCTTGTCAAAGAGAGCGGAGGAGCGGACAGAGTTTGCTCCTAAGGGGCGAAAGAAACATCAAAAATCAACGGCAAGAGGATGCAGAAGGCAATGGAAACCACTGCATTAAAGACACATAATTTGTACCCATGGGACATGTGGTCTGTAATTGAAAAAGTATTATGATTCCCCATTGGCATAAGATTCTGTCTTAGTCCCCCATAACCAACGAAAGGATAATATTATACGGTTTCGGGCGTAGAATGTAATGAATGAACCTGATAGGGAAGATAGAAAATCTGAAAGGGGAAATGCCACGGCTCAGTCTAGATACAGAGGAGGTTATCAAAGTGAAATGGAGAGAAGACAAGTGATTCGGGTCAGACTAATATAGAGTAATATCAACAGCAGCAGAAAACGGTATAACGGGAATAGGATTCGTTATGAAGGCTGGGCAGAGAATCAGCTATTGTGAACAGTTCAGTGAAAAGATTGTTCTGATCAGCAACGACAGCTATCGAACGTGGACAATGAAAGTTCAGGTACACAAGCAGACGATGCAAACAGAATATGATGAGACAGAGTAAGTATATGAGTATATTGCACGGGTAATTCAGCATATAAAGAGAAATGCAAATCTAACACTTATGGGGAATGTAATGCGGTTGTAGGGGAAGGAGTAGAAGAAAGGATTAGGGGAGAATGTGGGTTTGGTAACAGGAACAAGAGAGGAGAAAGATTAATTGAGTTCCGCAACAAAAATTAATAGGGAGTACTCCGTGCAAGAATCACAAAAGGAGGAAGTACACTTAGGAAATACCGAGAGATACTGGAAGATTTCAGTCAGGAGCCAGATACTGGATTATAAGGCGCACCCAGAGGCAGATATAAAGGCGCACCCTGAAGCACATATCACAGTATAGTAATGATGAAGAGTAGACTGAAGTCTGAGATACTTGTCGGAAAGAAAGAGTGCGCGACGAAATGGGGTACGGAAGCACTAAGGGATGAAGGGACACGCTTGAGCGGCGCGGAGTGGCCGCGCGGTTAGAGGCGCCATGGCACTAATTGCGCGGCCTCACCCGCCGGAGGTTCGAGTCCTCCCTCGGGCATGGGTGTGTGTGCTGTCTTTAGCGTAAGTTAGTTTAAGTAGTGTGTAAGTCTAGGGACCGATGACGTTAGCAGTTTGGTCCCTTAGAAATACACACACATTTGAATATTTTTGATAAGCTTGAAGTTTTCTGAGGCTACAGATATCGCGATAACGAATAGCTCATTAGATAGTTCAGTTGAAGAGCAATGGACGTCTGTAATAAGGGCAATCGCAGAAGCTGGAAAGAAAAACATAGGTGCTAGGAAGGTAACTGCGGAAAAAAACTATGGGTAATAGAAGAAATACTTCAGTTGATCGTCGAAGAAGCAAGCACAAAATATGTTCAAGGGAATCTAGGAATACAGAAATACTTAGAAATGAAAATAAATTGGAAGTGTAGGGAAGCTAAGGCGAAATGGCTGCATGAAAATGTGAAGAAATAGAAAAAGAAATGATTGCCGGAGGGACTGACTCAGCATAGAGAAAAGTCAAAATATCCTCAATGGAAGTAAAACCAAGGGAGGTGACATTAAAAGTGCAATGGTAATGCAGAGAAGAGAGCGAATAGGAAGGAGTACACTGAATGTCTATACGAGGAGGACGACTTGTCTGATGACGTGATAAAAGAAAAAACAGGAGTCGTTAGGGAAGAGGTAAGGAATCCAGTATTAGAAGCACAATTTAAAAGGACTTTCGAAGAATGAAGATCAAATATGGCAGAAGGGACAGATAAAATTCCATCGAAATTTCTAAAATGGCAACAAAACGACTATTTATGATTGTATGTACAATGTTGAGACTGGTGATACACCACAAGACTTTTGAGAAACATCATCCACACAGTTACAAAGATTGTGCAAGAAGCATTAAGTCTTGTTGTTAACAAAAATAATGTACAGAATCATCATCATCATTTATTGCATTCAAGGCCTACAGCAGAAGAACAATAGGAAAAAAATTACAAACACAAAAACCGAAATAAAAGGAATGTCTGTCAATCACAAGAGGGGAGGTATTTGGTGCAGATGGCACTCCATCTTTTTCGGTCTCTAGCATCATCCTCCACGGCTGCCAGTTCCATCTCTTGAAGGATCGTCGTCACTCGATCCTCCCACCGCGTTCTCGGGCGTGTTATCGGGCGTTTTCCCGTGGGTTGAGAGTGGAGGACTCTCTCAGGAAGGGATCCGTTCGCACGTAAGATGTGGCCAAACCATTGTAGTCGACTCTGTCCCAATATTCGTCCAATGTGCGGCCTTCCAAACCTCTGGTACAGGTCTTCTTTCTTTCTTCTTTCCTATTTACCTTCCATGTTATTGTAGACGGGTCCATAGTTCTTCCAAAGTACCTTTCTTTCAAACGCACATATTGAATCATCTGTCGTTTCTTATGTCGCCCAAGTTTCACAATAATATAAAAGCACTGGCCTCACCAGTGTCGTGTACAGATGGTTCGTCTGAGATATCAGACGAGATTAAAAATGTTTGTTCAGATTAAAGAACAAGTGATTAGCATTTGTTATGCGTTGATGTACTTCTTTCGTCACTTCACTTTTGTTGGTTAATATTGAGCCCAGGTACTTGAACTCTTCAAGTCGTTCGAAGCTATGCCAGTCCACAACAATGGAAGGAGGGAGATCTCTACGACGTGATACTCCAAGGTGTTTAGTTTTGTCCTCGTTCACCTCCAGCTCATTTCTTTTGCATTTTGGAGGAATCCCGAAGTATCAGCACACATTTGCTCTAGAGTGTCGCCAAGGATCACAACATCGCCAACAAATGCCAGAATTGTGTCTGCTCCCACCATATCTATTTCTCTGGTTCGGCAAGTGCCACGACTTACTTTTTCCAAGGCCAAGTTGAATAATATTGGCGCCAATCGATCTCCTTGTCTCAATCCATTTTGGATAATGAAAGGTGGTGATAGTTGATTGTCACACCGTACCTTAGAAGTTGACTGGGAGTAGCAAGCTGTAATTAGACGGATGTATTTCGATGGGATGCCAAGTTCGTCTAATGTTTTCATAATGTGACGCGGTCAATGCTGTCATAGGATAGCCGAAAATCGATGAAGATGAGGCGTCGTTCCCGATTGAACACAAAGAATTATTCTGTCAGCTGCCTCAAAGTAAATATGTGGCCAATGGTAGAACCTCTGAGTCCGGAAAAAAAATGGTTCAAATGGCTCTGAGCACTATGGGACTCAACTTCTGAGGTCATCAGTCCCCTAGAACTTAGAACTACTTAAACCTAACTAACCTAAGGACATCACACACATCCATGCCCGAGGCAGGATTCGAACCTGCGACCGTAGCGGTCACGCGGTTCCAGACTGACGCACCTAGAACCGCACGGCCACACCGGCCGGCTCTGAGTACGGACCCACATTCATATGTGCCTACAATTCCTTCAGGCAAAGGTTTCATTGTGTTTAGTAGAAGAGTTGTCCAATTTCAAGAAGTTCATCGGTAAATGGATACTTGGGTAGCATCACCCTTCTTGAAGCTGGGACATACAATTGCTACTTTCCATTCTTCAGGAATTATTTCTGCTGCCCAGAAGGTGGAAATTAATCGTTTGAATGCACCAAGGAGTGGTTGTCCTCCCAAACGAAGCAGCTGTGATACCACTTTCTCCTGGGGCCTTGTCATTCTTGAGTAGGTTTAGGGTAACACTGATTTCTTCCTCTGATGGTTCAGGGACTTCTATTCTATCAAAACGGGCTCCCATCTGAGTTGTCACCGTCGGCGGAACATCCCGATTCAATAGGTACTCAAAATGTTGTTTTTTTAATAAGTTTGCCTGCTATTCTGGCGGTACCACTTCACCCGCCTCATTCGTTAAAACTAATGTACGTTGTCGGTAGACATCTCTGGCAAATCTTGAGGCCTGGAAAAACGAGCCTGATGACTTTGCTTCTTCTACTGCTTTCAACAGTCTTTTATGTTTCCAGAATGAGATTTTCACTCTGCAGTGGAGTGTTCGCTGATATGAAACTTCCTGGCAGATTAAAACTGTGTGCCAGACCGAGACTCGAACTGGGGACCTTTGCCTTTCGCGGGCAAATGCTCTACCAATATCCTTTCTTCCAGGAGTGCTAGTTCTGCAAGGTTCGCAGGACAGCTTCTGTGAAGTCTGGGAAGTAGGAGACGAGGTACTGGCGGAAGTAAAGCTGTGAGGACGGGGCGTGAGTTGTGCTTGGGTAGCTCAGTTGGTAGAGCACTTGCTTACGAAAGGCAAAGGTCCCTTTCTAACCACTGTATCCTCTTCGCTGATCACATCCCAAAAGATCCTCGACATTCTCCATCGCTCCAAGGTTTACTCCTGCGTTTTGGATGGCAAGCAAGTTCTCCTCTTGCACTCTGTAACACAGCATTCCTCAACACCAACCATGTGTCTACCACGTTGTTAGGTTTCTCCGATATAGTGAGGTTTTCTGTAGTTTTATCTTGATAGCGTAGTCTCACTTTTACATCTTCCAACTTATCAGTGTCAAAGCGGGCCATCTATTCAGGATTTCTTCTCCACTTGGTAAACAGCTTTCAGACGTAGTTTTACTACCACCAAAAAATGATCGGAATTCATATTTGCCCCGCGGAAGGATCGCACATGTTCGACACTACCATGGTGTCCTCGGTCAACAGGAACATGGTCGATGTGATTCACCGTACTTTTCCATCTGGAGATATCCAGGTAACTTTATGTACTACTTTGCGGGGAAAGCATGTGCTTCTAATAGTCATTCTCCTTGTCTCGCCGACGTTTATTAGTTTGATACCGATCTCGGTGCTTGTTTCGTGGATACTGTCAGGACCAATCATTGGACGATACTTTACTTCTCTTCCCACAAGTACAGAAGAATGAAGAAAAAAAATCGAGAATATGTTAGACGATGATCGGTTTGGCTTTAGTAAAGGTAAAGGCACCAGAGATGCAGTTTTGATCTAGAAGTTAATAATGAAAGCAACATTGGAGAAAAATCAAGAAATGTTCATAGGATTTGCCGACCTGGAAAAAGCGTTCGACAATGTAAAATGGCGCAAGATTTTCGAAATTCTGACAAAATTAGGGGTAAGCTATAGGAAAAGACGGGTGATGTACAATATACACAAGAAACGAGAGGGACCAATAAGAGTGGAAGACAAAGAACGAAGTGCTCAGATTAAAAATGATGTAAGACAGGTATGTAGTCTTTCGCCTCTGGTGCTCAATCTAAACATCAATGAAGCAATGACGGAAATAGCAGAAAGGTTCAAGAGTGGTATTAAAATTCAAGATGAAAGTATAAGATTTGGCGATGACAATGCTATTCTCAGTGAAAGTAAAGAAAAATTACAGGATGTGGTGACTGGAATGAACAGTCTAATGAGCACAGAATATGGACTGAGAATAAATCGAAGAAAGTACTGAGAAACAGCAGAAATGAGAACATCGGGAAACTTACTATCAAAATTGGCGATCAGGAAATATAATAAGTTAAGGAATTATTCTGTTACGTAGGCAGGAAAATAACTCATGACGGACAGATGGACTGTGGGAAAACCCGAAAAGTAGGGAAGTTTTTGAGGTGTTGGGCTACAGATGAATGTTGAAAATTAGGTGGACTGGTAAGATAAGGAATAACGAGGTATCTGCAGAATCGGGGAGGTAGGGAATATCTGGAAAACACTGAAAAGATGAATGGACGGAACTGTAGAACATTATTTAAGATATCACGGAATAAGTTCCACGGTACAAGAGGGAGCTGCAGAGGGTAAAAGCTGCAGCGGAAGACCGAGATTGGAATACATCCAACAAATAACTGAGGACATAGGTTGCAAGTGCCACTCTGAGACGAAGAGGTTAAATGTCGGTACAGGAGAAGAATTCGGGGGGGGGGGGGGAGGTTGCATCAAAGCAGTTAGAAGACAGATGACTAAAAATAAATAAATAAAAAGAAGCCGAAGTGCGACCATCGTAAATGGTAAGAGATGGCGTGAGTTATCAGGCGAAGGCGTTTGCAAGCGTTAGTATCCACTGAAAGGACCATTAAAGTGACGCACAGGATAGTGATTCCCCCATTTCTCGGTTTGCGTAACAAATTTCCCCCGCTGTTACGTGGAGCCAATGAGATGGCTCTTTCCCGGGAGAAGCGAGGGAGGTGTTGCACGACCAAGGTATGGTCACTATTCCGAGAACTGCCTGCAGGCTCCCAGTGCCGATGTAGGTCTCCCGTGGAGCACTGCTGACGCAGCGCCGACGGGCACTCATCTCCTCATAAATATGGTGGTGATTATCAGGTACGTCCAGTCCTTTTTTCCGCAGCCGTTGCGCGGGTGTTGTTCGCAATTTGAATAGCGTTGGTGGTAGGTTAATTGCTCTTGAGAGAACATCCTTATGCACAGACGATGCTCGACCTCTAAGGTCGTACTTTTATCCTATAGGGGTATAGCTATCGTGGCCTCCGTGAGTCAATGGCTTTGCACGTCGAAAGAGTTAATTTTTGCTGCATTGTGGCCATTGCTGTGTCTACTTTGTTTGTGGTGAGGACTTACATACTTCGGATTATTTTTAACATCTGTTTATGAATGTTCTAGCACAACAACATTTTGCCGTGTGCTAGGTGTCCAACCTGTGTCTTTGAAATCCTGTGGATCAGTCTAAACTACTTTATCAGCGATGGCTAGCTCGGATTTTCATGTAGTTAACATACTTCTAGTAATGTCGCACACAGGGTGATTCACTAACTATTGCCACCCAGAATAACTCTGAAAATATGATAGTAGCTGAAAAGTTTGTGTGACAAGTGTACATGGGACAACGGGGGGTCATAATATGACGTTGGTATTTTGTTGCTAGGTGGGGTCGCGTCCAGAAGGCCAACTTTGTTTTTTTAAACGGAATGCTATAGTTTGGTACTTATTTTGTGATAACGGCTATCGAGACGAATCCAATGGTGTGTAACAGTAAGGCCTTTGAAGGGCGAGGAAGGTCCAAAGGGTGGCACGAACGTCCATTTACAGAAGGTGTTCGAAGTGACGACCATTGGTATCAATCCAGTGCTGGAAGCTTCTTATCATGGATTGAGTGGTATTCCTTATCACTTCGGCACTTGCCGAAGCACATGCTATGACAATTCTCTCTCATACAACGTGCAAACAGTAAATATTCGCCGAATACGGCGTATCCATCTAACGTGCCATTGACGTGTAAACACCATTCGACGGTTCCGCAACACAACACTAATAGGAACGGTAAGACTAGTATCATGGAATCAAGCGAATGTGAATGATATATTTCTTCGAAGAACAAGTCGATTCGCTTCCCATTTACGGAGAATGCCAACGAACTTGAGTGAGAGCTAGAGACTTACCCGCTGAAAGATATCCTCAACGTTCTCACCCTTCACATCGTTCATTTAAATATGTGAATGATAAATTGAGAACAATTCCATCTAACGTATCGGAAACATATCCAGCAAAGGAAAGTTACCAAGGAGGAAACGGAAATTGGAAATCTTACCACTGGGGTTCGAGGTCCTTGTGTTAGTTCGCGTCAAATCACAAGCGAATCTGGCATGAGACAGAGTAGTTCGTGTTGTGGAAACATTAGGTCTGTTATTGGAAGAAATTCCTTTAGGAACAAGGAACAGAACGTGGTATCAACACGATGGGTGTCCGTCAAATGTTTCGCTGATGGCTAGAAATGAGTTACAGAGACAATTCCCAAATCGTTGGACTGGACGCGGAGGAGAAGTGTCGTGGCCGCCTCGTTCGCCAGACTTGACGCCTATGGATTTTTTCCTTTGGGGATCCGTAAAAGACATTGTTTATAAAGACGTTCCAACTACACCTAAAGATATGCGAGAGAGCATTGTCAGAGCATGTGCTCCGATAAGTGCCGATGTGATAAGGAATACCACTCAATCCATGATAAGAAGATTCCAGCACTGCATTGATACCAATAACCATCAATTCGAACATCGTTTGTAAATGGACGTGCATGCCACCTTTTTGACCTTCGTTGACCTTCAAAGACCTTACTATTACATATCATCGGATTCGTCTCGATAGCCGCTGTCAGAAAATAAGTATCAAACTATACCATCCCATTTATAAAAAACAAAGTTGACCCTCATATCTCTGAAGCGACCCCAACTAGCAACAAAAAACCAACATCATATTATAACCCTCGTTGTCCCATGCAACTTTTTTCCCACAAACTTTTCAACTCCTGTCATACTTTCGGAGTTATTCTTGGTAGCAACAGTTAGTGACTCGCTCTGTATAATAATAACATTGCAGTGTTTACTTGGTTTAGATGTTGTGATTATAATTATGTGCTCTCATTCCACTTGGGAGTACAGTTTGGCTGAAAATGGTGTGCCCCACGGTAGTGTTAGAAGCATGATTGTTGGTGGAGGATGGGGTACATGTTTCTGATTGGTCCAGAGAGAAAAGGTGAAGGGGAGGAAAGTGTTTGGCGCTTAAACTGTTAGCGACGTTTATCCGCAAAGATGTCCACAGATTTCCTCTGGTGAGTGTGTAGGTATTTGCGAGTTACGACTGTTTTGCCCAGGTGATGTGCCCTCTGCCGGAGTGACTGAATGTCTTTTGTGCCAGTCACCAGCTCGGAGACGATGACATCTGTAGTTATGCAACGTTCTCTACCATGTCTACGTTCTCTGGCGTAGTGCTGGGCAGGGATGTGGAGCTCTCTCGTTTGCGACCTGAGATCATCTGATGGCAACGACCGCTCGATGATTTCCATAGCGTACTGGCATTATCCAGAGAATGCATGGGGGGAGGGCGGGGAGGGGGGAGGGGTGGGGAGGCGGGTGGGATCCCTTGTAAAGAACTGATATTGCAGCAACAGTGCCAGCCAGCACGCCGGAGATCCTTACATCCATAATTCCGCTTCTTCTCTCGGCCATTGCTAGTACGGTACTCGCGGCTATACCCCACATGTTTGAGTTAGTAGGGTGTGCTGTCCTGCAAGTGACGTTCTTTTCACGGAGGATGGTTGCAGTTACTGGCCGACTATGTCTGTAGTTGCGTATTTTGTAGCACTGTGTTACACGTACAGTATTTTTGGTTTGAAGCATTAGAATTTTACTATGACCTCACACAGTCTACTAACGTAGCGTTGGTTTGGCAGGGTTTATCTATCGTGCTGTGGTAGTCCATATATGTACAATATCTTTGGTTAGAAATCGCTAGTGCTTATAGAATTTGCTATTACATCATATATATGACGTGACATCATTACTTCTAGCAATGTGTTCGTTTCTGTCTCACACTCCTTGATGTCACACACTAAATAGTAATGAGGTGGTGGCTTAGCAACGATAAATAATCAGGACGCATGCTGCGTTGTGATTGGCTGAGAGCAGCATCGACGCGACGCGATGCGGCGTTGACGTGACGCGACGTTGACGTGATGTTGCGTATAGCTCAGGTATTTGGTTAAAATGCATAAAATTGTGGAAAATGGGAAACAATTACATAAAATTTGGGAATAATTAGCACACTTACATATTTGTCTGGGTGGGGTCTTCACTGGTGCGGTGAATGACGTGCTATTATATAAATTCTTAGACAACATAGTTGCGTGGAGATTGGTTTACTTATAATCAATTAATCAGTTGTGACTGTCATTTTGATTAATTGATGATATTATATAGTTATTAGCAAATAGAGCTCAAGTGACGTAAATTGTTATTAACATACAGCCACTGCCTACAACTTCTCCCTATGCTGCTGAGTTCCAGAGTCTCCCAGTTATAAAAGATGGCGTCGGGGAGGAGTGCTTCTATAGCACTGATAACTACTCGTAATTCGGGCATGTACTGCATTGTGACTGTTTGAGAGCGTCATGACCTCGACACAACGTCAGGAACTGTGTGTTGGATATTGAGTAATTGGGCAAAATACAGAAAATACAGAAAATCCGGAAAAAATATAAAAATGAATGAAAAAAATGTAGAATCTGGGCAATATGGAAATTGGTGTAAAATTGCAGAAGAGTGGGAGCACTTACATATCTGTCTCGGTGTTGTCTCTGCCTCGAATGATGTAATATTAAACTGGCATTCACAAAGAGAATACAAGTGACGTGATTTTTCGTTAACAAATAAGACACAGCCTGCAACCTCCCTCTACGCCGCTCAGATGCAGAATGAATATCTCAGACTCAAGTGTCATAGTTATGGAGAATGATGGTGGGGATGGGGAAAGGGAGGAGGAGTTACTTGATCCGCAATGGTCCCATTAACTGAGAGGGTTTCCCGCCAATTTTATATCATGTGACAGCTGTACGCTTATGTCATGACCCTGAATATAACTCACACAATTTCTTGGGTGTTTGCCTTGTGTGACGTTCAACAATTCCCAGGGGTTCGTCATGCGAGAGGGGATCAAGCCACCTAGGAGCCCAAGTGGGATACCTGTCATTGGATGTGTAACCTGAGACTGTGATAAGATGGTTATCTGGCCCCGCTCTCTCAATACAATCCTACTACCGTTAGGATTCTAATTTTTAAGTAATAGGTATCGATATTGAAGAACTCACAGCATTAAACATTTTCTGCTGTCTCTACATGTGGAATACCTGTTTTTTTTTCATGTGTTTTCCCGTGGCACTATGCCTCTGTACTTAAGACAGTGGTCTTCCACTGTGAAGGAGTTGAGCTCAAACTACTGTCAGAGCACAGTGGTTTCTCTATATCGTTGTAGCCAAGACCGCGGTTGGTTTCTTGCTATAACTTTGTGCTGTTTCGTCTCTAAACGCATCGGTAAGGATGAGTTGAAAGTTTGAGTTAGGCCCGGAGGCACACTCAGGAAGCAGGAAATATGGAGTCACTGTCTTGTAGGAATTTTTATTTGCCACTATAGTTTTAAACGATAATCTTCCTTTATTGCACTGTATGTAATATTTCCTGCAACATACTCCAGCCTTAATATGGAATGAGAGCATTACACTGCCCCGAGTAAATGAAATGAAGTGAATATATGATGGCTGTTCCTTATTAACACGGGACCTGGAGTGAAAAATTTGTTAATGGCTGGAAAAATAAGACTATGCCCCACTTCCAAGCAGCACATACCAGAATGATGATTAAATGGTACTTACAGATCGTATTTCCTTCCGTGAACTATGTCGGCTCTGAAAACAGAAAGAAACGGAAACGTTAACAGTATTTATTTTCTGTTACACGCTAACAGCATAAAGAAATCGAAGTACAGACTACGACTCCTTTCTGGATGCTATGCAATGTAAATTCTGTCCTGTGAACTATATTGTTTAACCGTTTTTATGTTCAATATCTGAAGCAGAGATGGAGAACCAAAACGAGTGAGAATCTGCCTAGAAACAACACCCAGGCTAACGAGCGATCCAGACCAACGGTCGCAAACGATGCTCGCAAGTTTCAGCGGGCGTGATTCACCGCCCAATCATGCCCAAGAGTGAGATTATGTTACTGTGCATACAAATATGAAAACGGCTCATATCCCTGTCGGGCCACCCGGATTTAGTTTTTCCGCGGTTTTCTCAAGCCAAACGCAGGGATGGTTTGTTTAAAAAGGACATGACTGATTTACTCGGCATCTTCCCCTTTCCGAGTTCATGCCGTCTCTTTAATGACCTCGCTGTCGACGGGACGTTCAGTTTCAATCTTCGTTCTTCCTTTAATATGAAAACCCGTTCGGTAACTCCACTTTTGAAACCAAAACGGCCAGAACGATATCGAAATCAATGGAATTTCCTTGAACTAAAGGTAATGGTATTTTGAACCCTTCTTCTCAACGAAACTACTCTACTTAATTGGATACGCTTGGTATGGGAAACGAACCCTGAACTGTTTTTCCCCTGCTGACTGCAAATTCTCATTTATTACAATCCGACGGTTTTGGAGCCCAAAGAAGACCTTAATTTTTCCTTATGTCAAGCAAACCATCTAGTACACTCATAGTACTGTGACCAGGGGCACTATTGAGACATGCTCAATACGCACTACTCCGCTGCCCAAACCGCACGTTTGCAGAAAGTAATGTTCTCAGTTCAAGAACCAAGTCGGCAAACAGTGTTAATGCGACAGATAGTTTCATTACTGGAAGAAGTACACCAGCCAGGCATTTTTCTGCAGTTTTATTTTTGCCAAGATGCGTTTCACTCTTTCACTAACGTTGATTTGATGTAAAATATTTATATCATTGTCAGTACTACTTTTTTATCGACTGCATTTTGAACCTTGTAACTGATTTTATGTAGTAAGTTGTAACTACTTTTTTCGGGTTATGCAGGGTGATCTTTATGAATGTTTAAAAACCTCTGAAGCGACGTGAATAACGCTGTTTAATTTAAGACACATGGAATCGTAGCTGTCGGGAAATACCCGAAAGGTGGATGACAAGTGTTAAACATGTGATGTCACCAGACGCCGTACCTCCTGCACGTGCAGCGGTTGAGGCTATCGGTCTGTCGCACCTGATCATTCCAATCCAAGTCATGTATTCATGTAGGTGTGGTTCCGGCCTATGTGCGCAGCCCCAGGTTTGAGTCTTACGTCGGGCAGGCAGTATTGCTTGGGGCATACTGGGGTATTAATTTATATCCCTTTCCACCCTGAGAGAAAGTTTTTTAAATCTTTGTCTGAAATATGCCAATTCTCATGCATTATGACCTTTGGAATCAGGTAAAATACTGAAAAAATTCTTAGGGTGATAGTTTTTTTTTCAAAACGTCACTAGCACGATCGTGCTAGTTAGGTTTTATCCCATTCCAAATAATATGTATTGTGCTGCTCGAGAAGTACTTTTATTTATTTGTCTTCCAAGGATTTTGAATACAGTAGTATGCCAGAACTGATATAAACATATATATGTTGCAAAATAACCTACTCTCTCCATTTCACACACAAATTAACACACACACACACACGCACACACACACACACACACACACACACACACACACACACACACACATACATACACACGCATGCATTATTTGTTAATATGGAATAAACGAAAGCAGTTTTTTTCCCTTGGACATGCACAAATATTGGTCACACTTGATGCAACGTAACTTGCTCCTGTTCTTGCAGCGTTCATATACGCAAGATCTTGATGAAGATATATCATCCACTATGAGCCAATAGTCGTAACCATCGTAACGGTTGTCAACAGCTGGTTTTGCTGATGGAATGTAAAGTTTCATTTTTTCTTCTCGAATTGTTCACTTTCATGACCTCCGTCATTTTCTACATGATTTCTCTTTCCATCTGGTGCTGATATCAGTGTATGTGCAATGTCCATCCTAAACCTGAGCAAATCCAGGATACTTCTTTTACGAACTCTGTTTTCTCTACAATCTTCTATATACGGCAACCAACTATTGACAGTGCTCAAGTCAAGGAAGTGAAGTATTAATTTCATAGTCCACTCCCTTGTATTGAACCAACAGCCAAAATTAGTTTATTAAGGTTTATTCTAAATGAATTCATGCACTCAATTATTTTGGGCATGTTTTGTCAGTGAATCATAAGCAGCACTAGCCGAAATTGAGGTGACAATCTTTGCAGGAGGATGAGGTTTGGAAGCAAACTTCTGCATGAGGAACAGAAGCCTCCTGCCTGGAAATGGAACGGGTAATTTCTGTTGTATCTCCTGTTCTTCTTCCTTCGTTTTGTCACCGTCTTCACCACCACGAGCATCAGAATTGTCACTATCGTCCACAATATTGTACGATGAGGTACTTGGCTGAAAATCGTCGTCATTGTCGTCACTGGAGAGGTCACTTAAATCGGAATCGTCCAAAATAAGTTGTATTATTTCTTCACCCATTAACCCTAAAAGACAAAAGGATATTTTATTTGTATATAAAAACGAAAGTAGTAATATTTGTTCATAGATCTTAGTGTGAACATTTACTGTACTGTCTGCACGTGAAGGTGAGGTTAGCATCAAAGTTTAGCGTCACTAACGCCTGAGTCGCACGATCGTGCAACTCTAAATAGAAACATTTATAAAATCCAATTGGCCTTTCATGCACTTGTTTAGAGACCTTATATACAGGGTGTTTCAAAAATGACCGGTATATTTGAAACGGCAATACAAACTAAACGAGCAGCGATAGAAATACACCGTTTGTTGCAATATGCTTGGGACAACAGTACATTTTCAGGCGGACAAACTTTCGAAATTACAGTAGTTACAATTTTCAACCACAGATGGCGCTGCAAGTGATGTGAAAGATATAGAAGACAACGCAGTCTGTGGGTGCGCCATTCTGTACGTCGTCTTTCTGCTGTAAGCGTGTGCTGTTCACAACGTGCAAGTGTGCTGTGGACAACATGGTTTATTCCTTAGAACAGAGGATTTTTCTGGTGTTGGAATTCCACCGCCTAGAACACAGTGTTGTTGCAACAAGACGAAGTTTTCAACGGAGGTTTAATGTAACCAAAGGACCGAAAAGCGATACAATAAAGGACCTGTTTGAAAAATTTCAACGGACTGGGAACGTGACGGATGAACGTGCTGGAAAGGTAGGGCGACCGCGTACGGCAACCACAGAGGGCAACGTGCAGCTAGTGCAGCAGGTGATCCAACAGCGGCCTCGGGTTTCCGTTCGCCGTGTTGCAGCTGCGGTCCAAATGACGCCAACGTCCACGTATCGTCTCATGCGCCAGAGTTTACACCTCAATCCACACAAAATTCAAACGCGGCAACCCCTCAGCGCCGCTACCATTGCTGCACGAGAGACATTCGCTAACGATATAGTGCACAGGATTGATGACGGCGATATGCATGTGGGCAGCATTTGGTTTACTGACGAAGCTTATTTTTACCTGGACGGCTTCGTCAATAAACAGAACTGGCGCATATGGGGAACCGAAAAGCCCCATGTTGCAGTCCCATCGTCCCTGCATCCTCAAAAAGTACTGGTCTGGGCCGCCATTTCTTCCAAAGGAATCATTGGCCCATTTTTCAGATCAGAAACGATTACTGCATCACGCTATCTGGACATTCTTCGTGAATTTGTGTCTGTCCAAACTGCCTTAGACGACACTGCGAACACCTCGTGGTTTATGCAAGATGGTGCCCGGCCACATCGCACGGCCGACGTCTTTAATTTCCTGAATGAATATTTCGATGATCGTGTGATTGCTTTGGGCTATCCGAAACATACAGGAGGCGGCGTGGATTGGCCTCCCTACTCGCCAGACATGAACCCCTGTGACTTCTTTCTGTGGGGACACTTGAAAGACCAGGTGTACCGCCAGAATCCAGAAACCATTGAACAGCTGAAGCAGTACATCTCATCTGCATGTGAAGCCATTCCGCCAGACACGTTGTCAAAGGTTTCGGGTAATTTCATTCAGAGACTACGCCATATTATTGCTACGCATGGTGGATATGTGGAAAATATCGTACTATAGAGTTTCCCAGACCGCAGCGCCATCTGTTGTTGACAATTGTAACTACTGTAATTTCGAAAGTTTGTCTGCCTGAAAATGTACTGTTGTCCCAAGCATATTGCAACAAACGGTGTATTTCTATCGCTGCTCGTTTAGTTTGTATTGCCGTTTCAAATATATCGGTCATTTTTGAAACACCCTGTACATTACGTGAAACATTCTCAATCTAAAATAACGCAGCACTGCCTTTAATTAACGAAATTAAGGCAAATGCAATGTATTTATCTCGCGGAGGCATGGTTCTGTCTTCTCATCGAAGTTAGATGTCATCTGCTGCTTTCTGGTGGTCACATTATGGAACAAAATAGCTACCCAACGCAAGTCAGGAGCCCGCACAGTCGTTGCAGTCCAGAATCAGGCACAAAAGTGTTGTATTTGAGGCGCGGGCCAGAGAAAAGAGGGATATACCAGTCTCGCGGTCTACCCTAGTTTACTGCAAAGTACAGCATAACAAGAGCATAGCATACTGCGTAAGAAGTGAATGAGTATAAGCTTACGAACTGCGTCGTTGCCAGTAAATGACAAACATTTTTTTACTAAATAACTATTGTAAGCAGAAAAAGCTTTTGCTTGGTTACAGAATGAAAAATAATTTTTTAACTTCTATTTTTACAAAGTATCACATTTACAAAAGTACTTCGAATGTTGCACCTTTAACTTAAACATAAGAATTGCATCAGTCAGTGATCCCTACATACACACGCTCAAAAATAACCTCCGTATCTTGCATTTGATGTTTCATGTTCAACATTTATAATCCACTTTTGGCGTATTTCCTGACATTTGCAGCCGCATGTGTCATATATTAAAGTAGTTTAGCGCACGTGGCATCGCTCGCCTAGATTGCTTAGTCTTCACGGCTTTTATTTGTTTTTTTTTATTTAAACGGATAAAAATGTTGATAAATTGTAACACCTTGTAACTTTTTCACGCTAATTAAGTCCTTAGAAGCATGGTCTTTTTCAGAAGTACTTCTGACCAAAAAGTGATCCTGGTAACTGAAGTCCAAGGTTGTTAATCATGCCTTATGCGTTCTTGTGGAGATGTTTCCATAGAAACTTTTATCCCCTAATACATGAGAGAAGTCAAATACAAATTTTCACAGGCTTAACTTTCAAATTTTATTCATACAAGGAAATAGTTTCTTAAACATTTTCATCCCCTACTTCATCCTTTTAGGGACTGAATTTCCAAAAGCTAACGGAGGAACCAAATGCCAATTTTCAAAGACGTAGATTTGAAAATGCTTTAGTATACTTTATTAATGATTTATTTTAAAAAGATATTCACCCACGATTTTACCCCTTGGTGGTTGAATTCCCCAAAAAGGTTGAAACATGTACTTTTCTATTTCTGACTGAGAAAACAAATACCTATTTTCGTAGTTATAGCTTCAAAACTGCCTTAATAGTAACATAATTTAAAAAAAAAATTCATGTCCTGTTTCACCCCCTTAGGGGTATAGTTCCGAAAAATCTCTTGTTAAGGGATGTCTACAGTATAAGATCAACACCCTGTCCAAATTACAAGTTTCTATCCTTAGAGGTTTGGGCAGGGCGGTGAGGAGCCAGTCAGCCTGACAACGCCTTTTATACTTAGTTGAGACACTTCAGTAATTTAAACCACAGCCACGAAGCTCAGCCACCATTAAACCGATCGAGCTAGTTTCGTAATACAGAGTAAGCGCAAATGCTGAACAGTTACCATAATAGCGGAAATTGGAACTGCGGAGCCGGTAAGCGCCGGTGCCCTTTGTGCGCCCGTTTCGTCATCGCGGCGGCACGTTTCCGCTGCGTGTTTACCTGGCCTACGCCCGGGGAAGATAACGAAACGCGGAGGCGCGGCCGCGCCGCGGCGAGGCCGCAGGTTGTTGGCCTGTGCGGGGGCGCCGGCTGGGGCAGCGCCGCGCCGCGCCGCGCCGCGCGCTCGCCGCCCGCCCTCCGGCAAATGGCCCTGTCTCGCTCTTCGCTTCTCATTCGCTCGAAACGGCGATACTAATATTAGGCTCACTGACACACCGTGGACTTATCTCGCTTCTTTGTGCATAGTTATATACACTGAAGCGATAAAAGTCGTGGAATAGCATATGCACATATACAGATGGCGGTAGTATTGCCTACACATGGATGTAAAAGGGCAGTGCATTGGTGGAACTGTAATTTCTACTCAGCTGATTCATGTGAAAAGATTTCCGACGTGATTATGGCTGCACGACGGGAATTAACACTTTGAACGCGGATTGGTAGTTGGAGCTGCGCACATGCGACATTCCATTTCGGAAATCTTTGGGGAATTCAATATTCCGAGCTCCACAGCGTCAAGAGAGTACCGAGAATATCAAATTTCATGCATTACCTCTCACTTGACTAGAAGAAGGGATTGGTTGGTTCTAGGCGCTTCAGTCTGGAACCGCGTGACCGCTACGGTCGCAGATTCGAATCCTGCCTCGGGCATGGATGTGTGTGAAGTCCTTAGGTTAGTTAGGTTTAAGTAGTTCTAAGTTCTAGGGGACTGATGATCATAGATGTTAAGTCCCATAGTGCTCAGAGCTATTTGAACCATTTGATCGGTTGGTAGGGCATATGCTAAGGCATCAAGGGATCACCAATTTAGTACTGGAGGACAGCGTGGAGGGTAAAAATCGTAGAGGGAGACCAAGAGATGAATACACTAAGCAGATTCAGAAGGATGTAGGTTGCAGTAGGTACTGGGAGATGAAGAGGCTTGCACAGGATAGAGTAGCGTGGACAGCTGCGTCAAACCAGGACTGAAGACCACAATAACGACAACCTCTCACTATGGACAACGCAATGGCCGACGGCCATCACTAAACGACCGAAAGCAGCGCCGTTTGCATCAAGATGTCAGTGCCGAAAGACAAGCAACGCTGCCTGACAGCCACAGAAATCAATATGCGATGTACGACAAACATATCCATTAGGACAGTGTGGCGAAATTTGATGATAATAGCCTACGGCAGCAGACGAACGACGCGAGTGCCTTTGCTAACTGCAAGACATTGCCTCCATCGCCTCTCCTGGGCTCGTGACCATGACAGTTGGCCCCATGACGACTGGAAAAACGAGGCCTGGTCAGATGAATCCCGATTTCAGTTGATAAGAGCTGATGGTAGGTTTCGAGTGGAGCACAGACCTCACGAGTCATTGACCCAAGTTGTCAATAAGGCAGTGTGCAAACTGGTGGTGGCTACATAATGCTTCTTCAAGCTGTCAGAGGGTATAAAAGTGATCCACTCTCGATAATTCGGAACAATTACTTTAGTTATCGAAGACTAAAACAATCGTATCCAATCCGTTCCATTAGTGGGAAGACGTCTTACATCAGCGTAAAATCGTCATTAACACACTGGGAAAGCTTACGGAGAACAGGTAGTAGAGTTAAAGTTGTAACTATGTACAGTTACATACAGAATGAAAGAAAAACTAACAATAAAAATATGTCGCACTGCGCAACGACGACACACCGCAGACTACGGTGGAGGACGATGACGTGTCGGTACATACTCTTTGACTTTTGAACTTTATGATATCTGTGAAAATGCTTTTATTGGTTGATGTTTCCTACGTAATGCACTGACGCAAAAAAAGTCGCAACACCAAGAAGGAGTTGGGCAACATGAACGAAAGTTGGCAGGAGTGTATCAATATCTTAAAGATGACGTCTATTCAAAATTGACGGCAGTCACATAAAAGTGACGCTAGTAACGTCACTATGAGGATGCAAATCAGGTTTGCTCTGAATAATCGCTGTAACGGTCGCGAGCGTTAGTTACTTGCGACTGGAAATCGAGAGTTGATGTTAGTCAAGAATGGCTTTAAGGCGACAAAAACGCATTATCAGCACCTGACAGAGTTTGGACAAGATCGTGAAATATGGCTACGAGAACCTGGATGTTCCTTCTGCGATATTGCAGGGACACTTGACAGGAATGTAGCCACAGTACATATTGCAGGGAGCGGTGGTCATGGCAATCTATGGTCGCAAGAAGATTGGGCCCCAGTCGGAAAAGTGGCACTGTCGAGAGGGCGTGTGGCTCTAGCGCATCGTACTGCATCTGCAGCGGTAGTGGCATCACAGTGACACATCTAACTGTTAAAATTCGGTTATTTTAGGGACAACTCTGTGCCAGACGCCCTGTAGCGTGCATTCGACTGACCGCAAACGACCGTCATTTGCGACTTTATTGGTGTCAAGCGAGAGCTCAATGGAGGGCAGGATGGACGACTGTTGTTTTTTCTTATGAATGTTGTTTCTGCCTCGGTGTCAGTGAGGGCCATGTGATGATTCGAAGGGGACCATCTGGGTGAATGCAACCAACCTGTTTGATTGCGAGACTCAACGGTCTTACACGTGGAGTTACGGCCTGGGGTTATCCTACGCACTCTCGTGGTTATCCTACGCACCCTGACTTCAAACTGGTATGTCAATCTGGTGATGTGATTCGACCTGTTGTGCTGCCATTCATGAACAGCATACCAGAAGGTGTTTTCCAACAGGATAACGATCGCCCACATACTGCTGTTGTAACCGAATATGCTCTACAGAGTGTCGACATGTTGCGTTGGCCTGCACCATCACCAGATCTGTCTCCAATCGTCCACATATGGGACATCATCCGACGACAACTCCAGTGTTATCCAGCGCTAACCGCCCTGTATTGACTAACCAAGAGGCATGGAACTCCATCCCGCAAAATGAAGTCAGGCACCTGAACAACACAGTGCATGCACGTTTACACGCTTGCATTCAACATTCTGACGGATACAACGGTTATTAATGCACCTGCATTTCACATTTCCGGAGCGTGAGTTGGAACAATTCGGGGAGGGGGAGGAGGGGGGGCAGGAGATGGGAGGCGGTGAATATTCACCCGAACAGGCAAACATGAGGGCAACTAACGTACGGACAATAGCTTATTACTCAGTTTCTCTCATCATAATGACGCTACTGGATGTAACCACAGCTGCCGGTTTACACAAGTATACACTAAAAAATTAAAAAAAAGAGCATCAAGAGGCAAGTTATATTTATAACACAACATTAGAAACTATACAGGCCTACTGATCATGATGAACGCAGCTGCCGATATATTTCGGTGTATTCGTCCAGTCACGGCAGGCGTGTACTTAGACATGGTATTAAATTTTTAAGGCCTCCCGACACGGCTGTTTGAGCCTATTCACGCGTTCCCAACTAGATTTTCTCACTTTTCTGATCACATAATGTTCACAAAATCGAAAGGTTCATGTTCTTTTATCTTCTATTATGCTTTGTAAATGTGAAAATTTCAGGCCGCCCCACGGTTCAGATTACATGTTAAACTGCGGGTCCCTCTGTGATACACGGAAAATTTCTCATGAGGTTGCTGGAGGGCAAGAGAATACTATTGTAGCATGGTCGTAAATCACTGTGGTTCGTAAAAAAAATCCTCTCGATTGTTGAGAACTTTATACTGTGACAGTACTGTCTGAAATCGCTATGCAATATTTATTGATTTCAGGGCCAGTCTATTTTCCCACTTTACTTTCGTGTCTGTTCAACTTCACAGCGGGCTGGCGTGTCCTACTGTAGCGACAGAGAAGCGCATTAGTGAACCTCACTATGTCAACCTCGCCTCCTCGAGGGGGGCCTAGTCAGTACGCCCTACACTACCGCCATTTATATGTTGGGAAGCGGCGTCAAGGAGTCGTCAGTTGGCGTCCGACCCCTCACGTATCGTAACCAGGCTTCTCTGTGCCTACATCTTGAGGACAGGAGAGGTGCCTCTCTTTTTCTTTCCAAAACTTTGGTTCAAGCAATCAGTTTCTCTCGGTTGGCCTAGCGAAGGGCAACAATGAACCGACCAATCGAAAATAATTTGGTTACATTTAAGCACCACGTTCGTATATCTAGAGAGGAGGAAATTTTCTGGCTTTTCCCTGATTTTTTGAAAATTTTATGGCGTTTTTCAACTGGTATGTAGGTAGTAGTATAGAGTTAGCCCCTCCACCAGTCATTTTTGGGAGGTTGGAAGAAGGAATTTTTGTGTGTGTGGGGGAGGGGGGGGGGGCAGACGGAGGGTTAGGGGAGGGTCGGTAACGAAGTTTTGAGAGGCGCCGACTCTCAGCGTCAGAGACAGGAACTGCCGGCCACCTGCGGACTATTTGCAGCGCTGTACCAGTATCATCCGCAGTCTGAGCAGGTCGCTTCCCATATATTTTGGCTGTGCAGCTGAAATTGCTGACTTAATTGCAATTTAAATCTAGGTTTTTTATCTTGTACCAGCGAGCTGCACAGGTAAGGATATGCTGGTGCTAAGGCTTCCGTGTAGTCTTCCTGTCATAGCGTCAATCCCAACCTAGTATCATTTAAAGTTCCCCAGTTTCAAATAAGGTAATCAAAATAACTTTTGACTCATCTTGTTCAACTTCAGAAAAAATGAAAATATTGTTGAAAACACATTTGACCTCTGACTTCCATTTGTCCTATAGCTTTCCTGGTTAGGTACGATAAAGGTAACGTGGTATACTATCAAGTTGTGCTTTGCTCCGTTGGTGTCGTCTTTTGCGTACAGTGATGCTTCACGTGACGCGTTAGAAAGAGCGTGACCGCGCACGCCCTATCACGAAGTCAGATGCTTTAATTTAAGACGACCATCCTTCAGCTATATTGAATGGAAAACAACTGTGTGACAGCATTTTGAGTAACATTCTGTAAGTGACATATTAGAATGTGCTTAGGGAGATAAAAAAAATACAGGATGGTAGTCTTAGGTAAGGTCATAGTAGAAGAAATTTACAGTTGCCTTACGCCAACTTGTTACAATGTGTTTGCATCGTCTGGATGACTGTGATAAGCGACACTCCACTGTAATGTTATGT
Source organism: Schistocerca cancellata (assembly GCF_023864275.1). Lineage (NCBI taxonomy): Eukaryota > Metazoa > Arthropoda > Insecta > Orthoptera > Acrididae > Schistocerca > Schistocerca cancellata. Next base: position 398,537,277 of record NC_064634.1, on the reverse strand, counting down.
TCATGCTTTTATGGAGAGGGTATAGCGCTGGTGCCAGCAGCATAGCCCACTCCTCTAATAGCTGTGCAAGAGGGGCTGCAGACATACAGATCACCACTGTAAGTGTTCCATGCAGTCACTTTATTACACACCGAGGAAAAGTTTGCGATTTAACCTACGACATTGGCCTGTGGTCTGGTGGTAGCTAACGCCTAGACCTCTCCTCTCATTAACACCCGAACACTGACTGCAAAAATATTTAGCACATATGTTCAAAACCCTCCCCCCATGAACCATACACCTTGCCGTTGGTGGGGAGGTTTGCGTGGCTCAGCGATACAGATAGCGGTACCGTAGGTGCAACCACAACGGAGGGGTATCTGTTGATAGTCCAGACAAACGTGTGGTTCTTGAAGAGGGGCAGCAGCCTTTTCAGTAACTACTGGGTCAACAGTCCGGATGGTTGACTGATCTGGCCTTGTAACATCAACCAAAACGGTCTTGCTGGGCTGGTACTGCGAACGGCTGAACGCAAGGGAGAACTACAGCCGTAATTTTCCCCGCGGGCATGCAGGTTTACTGTATGGTTAAATGACGATGGCGTCCTCTTGGGTGAAATATTCCGCAGGTAGAATGGTCCCCCATTCGGATCTCTGGGAAGGGACTATTCAGGAGGACGTCGTTATCAGGAGAAAGAAAACTGGCGTTCTACAGATCGGGGCGTGGAATGTCAGAGCCCTTAATCGAGCAAGTAGGTTAAAAATTTAAAAAGGGAAATGGATAGGTTAAAGTTAGATATGGTGGGGATTAGTGAAGTTCGGTGGCAGGAGGAACAAGACTTCTGGTCAGGTGAATACAGGGTCATAAATACAAAATCAAATATAGGTAACGCAAAAGTAGGTTTAATGATGAATTAAAAAAATAGGAGTGCGGGTGAGCTACTACAAACAGCATAGTGAACGCATTATTGCGGCCAAGATAGACGCGAAGCCCACCACTACCACAGAAGAACAAGTTTATATGCCAACTATCTCCGCAGATGACGAAGAGATTGATGAAATGTATGATGAGGTAACAGAAATTAGTCAGATAGTGAAGGGAGACGAAAATTTAATACTCATAGGTGACTGGAATTCGGTAGTATGGAAAGGAAGAGAAGGAAAAGTCGTAGATGAATATGGAATGGGGGTGAGAAATGAAAGAGGAAGCCGCCTGGTAGAATTTTGCACAGAGCATAGCTTAATCATAGCTAACACTTGGTTCAAGAATCATGAAAAAAGGTTTGAATACACGGAAGAGGCCTGGAGATACTGGAAGGATTCAGATAGATTATATAATGCTAAGACAGAGATTTAGGAACCAGGTTTTAATTTGTAAGACATTTCCAGCTGTAGATGTGGACTATGACCACAATCTATTGGTTATGAACTGTATATTAAAACTGAAGAAACTGCAAAAAGGTGGGAATTTAAGGAGATGGGACCTGGATAAACTTAAAGAACCAGAGGTTGTAGAGAGTTTCAAGGAGAGCATTAGGGAAGGTTGACAGGAAGGGGGAAAGAAATACAGTAGAAGAAGAATGGGTGCCTTTAAGGGATGAAATAGTGAAGGCAGCAGAGGATCAAGTAGGTAAAAAGACGAGGGCCAGTAGAAATCTTTGGGTAACAGAAGACATATTGAATTTAATTGATGAAAGGAGAAAATATAAAATGCAGTAAATTATGCAGGCAAAAAGGAATACAGACGTCCCAAAAATGAGATCGACAGGAGGTGCAAAATGCCTAAGCAGGGATGGCTAGAGGACAAACGTAACGATGTAGAGGCATATCTCACGAGGGGTAAGATAGATACTGCCTACCGGAAAATTAAGAAGACCTTTGAAGAAAAGAGAACCACTTGTATGAATATCAAGAGCTCAGATGGAAACCCAGTTCTAAGCAAAGAAGGGAAAGCAGAAAGGTGGAAGGAGTATATAGAAGGTCTATACAAGGGTGATGTACTTGAGGACAATATTATGAAAATGGGAGATAATGTAGATGAAGATGAAATGGGAGATATGATACTACGTGAAGAGTTTGACAGAGCACTGAATGACCTAAGTTGAAACAAGGCCCCAGGAGTAGACAACATTCCATTAGAACTACTGACAGCCTTGCGAGAGACAGCCCAGACAAAACTCTACCATCTGGTGAGCAAGATGTATGAGACAGGTGAGATACCCTCAGACCTCAAGAAGAATATAATAATTCCAAAATACTAACGCGAATTCTTTACAGACGAATGGAAAAAACTGGTAGAAGCCGACCTCGGGGAAGATCAGTTTGGATTCCGTAGAAATGTTGGAACAAGTGAGACAATACTCACCCTACGACTTATCTTACAAAATAGATTAAGGAAAGGCAAACCTAAGTTTCTAGCATTTGTAGACTTAGAGAAAGCTTTTGACAATGTTGACTGAATATTCTCTTTCAAATTCTGAAGGTGGCAGGGTAGAATACAGGGAGCGAACGGCTATTTACAATTTGTACAGAAACCACATGGCAGTTATAAGAGCCGAGGGGCATGAAAGGGAAGCAGTGGTTGGGAAGAGAGTGAGACAGGGTTGTAACATATCTCCAATGTTATTTAATCTTTATATTGAGCAAACAGTAAAGGAAACAAAAGAAAAAATCGGAGTAGGAATTAAAATCCATGGAGAAGAAATAAAAACTTTGAGGTTTGCCGATGACATTGCAATTCTGTCAGAGACAGCAAAGGATTTGGAAGAGCAGCTGAACGGAATGGACAGTTTCTTGAAAGGATGATATAAGATGAACATCAACAAAAGTAAACGAAGATAATGGAATGTGGTCGAATTAAGTCTAATGATGCTGAGGGAATTAGATTAGGAAATTAGACACTTAAAGTAGTAAAGGAGTTTCGATATTTCGGGAGCAAAATAACTGATGATGGTCGAAGTAGAGAGGATATAAAATGCAGACAGGCTATGGCAAGAAAAGCATTTTTAAAGAAGAGAAATTTGTTAACATCGAGTATAGATTTAGGTGTCAGGAAGTCTTTTCTGAAAGTATTTGTATGGAGTGTAGCCATGTATGGAAGTGAAACTAGGACAATAAATAGTTTGGACAAGAAGAGAATAGAAGTTTTCGAAATGTGGTGCTACAGAAGAATGCTGAAGATTAGATGGGTAGATCACATAACTAATGAGGAGGTATTGAATAGATTTTGGGAAGAAGAGAAATTTGTGGCACTTCTTGACCAGAAGAAGGGATCGGTTAGTAGGACATATTCTGAGGCATCAAGGGATCACCAATTTAGTACTGGAGGGCAACATGGAGGGTAAAAATCGTAGATGGAGACCAAGAGATGAAACACTAAGCAGATTCAGAAGGGTGTAGGTTGCAGTAGGTACTGGGAGATGAAGCAGCTTTCACAGGATAGAGTAGCATGGAGAGTTGCATCAAACTAGTCTCTGGACTGAAGAGCACAACAACATGTTCAAAACGCCCATCTGTATTTCCTAGGCAGGATATTATGAATGAGATAATTAAAATGACCCTCTTCAAACGTACAGTTCTGAGTGAGACGATGTAAATGGAAAACTATGACCTATAAACATCCTCACGAGTTCAGAGGACATGTTACGTTATTATAGTGATTATAATATCAGTCACATGCAGAACGGCTGTATGAGCCCACTCCTCAGTATGACGTAACACACCCTCTGTCCTTGACGCATACGCTGATTCGCTTGGGAAGGGTGTCAAAAGCCGTGTCTCCTAGGCAAGCTGGCACACATATGTTGTAAGTGGAACTTGACATCCTGGGTACTGTCGCCGGGACGGAGATGACTATCGAGTTGGTCCCAAGATACCTCCATCAAGGTCTGATATGAGGGTCTTGCTAGCCACAGGAGTATCTCAACATTACGCAGACAGTGTGGAGGATTGTTCTGTCGAAGAATTGCACCACATGAGGACGCAGGATGTTCGTGATGTGTCGTTATGCTGTCAGTTTCCTCAGTCATTATTAACCGTGAGCCGGCCGGAGTGGCCGTGCGGTTCTAGGCGCTACAGTCTGGAGCCGAGCGACCGCTACGGTCGCAGGTTCGAATCCTGCCTCGGGCATGGATGTGTGTGATGTCCTTAGGTTAGTTAGGTTTAATTAGTTCTAAGTTCTATGCGACTGATGACCTCAGAATTTAAGTCGCATAGTGGTCAGAGCCATCTGAACCAGCCATTTTACTAGCCGTAACCCAAACTCATACCAGCTGGATCGCCGCACCAGTGCGCCAGGAGTAATGCCACTGTTCCCTTTCAAAACAATGGAAGAATGCGGCTTCTGTAAATCTGCAACCATACTCACTGACAATGTTCGTCTGGGATAATGCATAGCCGCGATTTAGCAGCATCCACACTTCCCAGTCACGGCACCACTCCAAATGGAGCTGTGTGTGTTGTGGTGTTAACGGCAGCCTACACCCCCGGGAAGATATTTCCTTAGTCTGGCTGCTGCCAGTCTCCTACAAGTGGTGCAGAGTGACACAGACTGTTACAGGGTTTACTTTATTGTTTTCCGATGGCAAGCACAGACGTACAGGAGTTACGATGTGCTCGATGTAAAATACGGCGATCCCCTGTTTTGGTGGTCAGACTTGATCGACCGGAAACTCGACGACAAGTATGCCTGCCCTCACATTCCCATGCAATCCAACAACGGGCCACTGTTATATCCAAATGCCCCACAAATCTGCATAGTGCACGATTCGACCAGCCGGCCAAATAGAGATCCACAATGAGGTCCCTTTCAAACTCTGTCAAGTCGTTGGAATGTTGTCTCATTCGAGTATGCTGCATCTACGCGTCATCCATAGTGACCACAAGATTTGACGCTGATCACGCCCGTTATATACCCTACCAAGCTTGATAACAACACTATATCACTACACACAAGCAACACGAATGAACTCTCGTTCTACCTGCCACAGAGAACAATGACTCTTATCGCTTACATAGTCGCGAATGATATGTACACGTACGAAATTCCTTTGGAATACGACCATGTCTTCTGCGCTTTTCATGGAATATACGTGCAGAGAGCACACGTGGGAACAAGAAAAGTATGGACAGAGATTCATAGTAAAATACGTTTAAACTGGTAGCTTATACTGGTCTGGAAGCTAAGTCAATAAATTTCGCAGCCGGTTTGTCTCCAAAGATGAACTACCAACTGTGTAAGTGAAGGTGTTATCCGAACTAGTTGATGGATAATTCTTACAAAGAAGTCATCTTGGTGTGCAATATGTAAATGATGTTGCAGCCTGTGATTACGATTGTTGCATAACCACGTTAACAACTGTGAAGAAACAGATAATGAAAACAACATATGCACGATGGGTTTATACGTAAAGAGAAAATTTATTTGGGATGTTATTTGCTGAACAAGATGCTACGAACTCTGTGTGATGGATATTTAATCAGAGAATGTAAGTTACATGTTTAATCATTTCTGAGAGAGAATAATTCCTTTCCAACCATCCTACTTTTAGCAATCGTGATCACTAACTTCACATTTTGAAGAGAGTGCTGTGCGCCCTACATGTCGATGGTGGACGTCGTCTTCATAATGATGTAGATGTCTGGAGGAGGATGAGATAGATAATACCCTGTAGTAATGTTACATAGGAGGTCCCTTCCCATCTCTGTAAAGTACATTTTAGCACCACGTTGAACACTGTCAGTCTCTCTTATTACTTAACTCTCCCTAACCACTGATATGCCTATATTTACACATTTATATCGACGGGTAGTCATTTGATAAGTAGTTTTGAACGAAAATATACCGAATAAACTTAGCTGTGGCTCGACATGCGGTGGTGCAGATAATGGAAATTCATTATCTGGGTACAGTTGTGTGTCCTGCTCAGATACATCAGAAAGTCTATTTGCTACTTTCTGCTCAAATGCATCGGTAGACCATCGCACTGAAGAGGAAATAATAAATAAAAATACATATACACAATCTATATAAATAAAAGTCAATTGCCGTGTGTAAGAAAGATCATCACTTGACAAGGGGTCGACCTATTTGTCCTATAATTTTCAGGACAAGGCTTGTATCAAAGAAAATTTTTGGAAAATCCACCGGAAATTGGATGGTATTTTTGTACGACAATCTCAATGAAAGAAATGTGACGGTCGGTTTAAAAGTGCTGCTGTCATTTGATTTCATAAAAAAATGTGACTTTCAGTTTGACAGTTCTGCTACCGCATGCTTTCACAACAACAATGAATTCCGCATTGTATACTGATCTTTTGCGAAAAAGAAAGCAATTACAAGCGATATTCCATTGTGTTATCTGTGATGATCATATCGTTGATGTACTGCAAAGATTACACTGATCTCATTTCGCAGTAATTTGGCACGTTGCAAACATTCAGTTGTGTTTCTCTTTTCGCAGCAATTTTTAACAGAAAGCAGGAATGTTGTATTTACGGCTAACTTTATAATCTATCTTTTCACAGATTAAAACCATCGGAAATATTGTTATCAAAGCTCATATTCTGACAGATCCAGCAGTTGCAAAGGTCTATCTCATACGCTGTCATTCCAACCGATTTACCCATTCCTTTTGACTTCCATTCCCAATCAAAGTTCTGTCTGTGACAACAATAAATACAGTCAGAGAGAGGGGGGAATGGAGATAGACAGAGAAGGGGGAGGAGACGGGTATGGGAAGAGGAGATGAAGTATATATAAAGAAGGGGAAGGTGGATATATAGAGAGAGATGAGGGAGGAGGGGATGGACAAAGAAAGAGGTGGAGGAGGAGAGGGATAGAGAGAGGGCTGGAGGAGGAGATTACGATGTATATCCAATTCCAATACATATTTAACAATTACAAAATATTGCTGGGTTCACTTGTAAATAATAGATATAATAACAATGAGCAACGAGAGACAGCAAGGAGTTAACAGTACTTAAATTCCACTGAGTCATTTTTTATTGTCTGGAGATGGCGGGTCTTTGGTGATACTTCGTAATGATGAATGCTTCATTACAGCATACAGAACACCAGTGCCGAGAACATATGCTGGTTGTTATGCCAGGATGCTGCATAAGAGTGGTGGATGGACAGGCGATTGCAGTGTCATGGAAATGGGAAAAACTGCTTCAGAAGGGGGGGGGGGGGGGAGGCGGTGAAAGGATATTTCAGGGTAATTATATGACCCTTTGATCTTCCGCCATTTTGGGCAGTCATGTTTTGATGTGGCAGCCATATTCAGTGATAAATTATAGTAATAAAGATAAGGGTGATATAAATATCAATGGAGCCACATCATAAGTTATACTAATTAAGATAAGGCTATCCTGAAAAAACATCTGGCATCCATCTTGGGTTTTAAATTGTAGGACTATGGGTAATAAATGGAGTAATAAATTATAGTGATAAGGCCTAAAGATACAATAGATAAAACAGCCCAAGTGACCTACATGGTTTGGAGAGGGAAGGGTAGGGGTTGGAGGCTAGGGGGTGAACTTGAAAGTGATAGGTGGCTGAGGGGGTCATAAATCACTGGGCTTAAACCCACTCTGCCCCACTATTAATGCAGATATTAGTACTGTATGCGTACACACTTGGGAGGTGAGTAAATGATACTAGGTTATTGTTTAGTCTCCAATCCAAAGACCGGCTTGATGCATCTAGCTACTCTAGTCTATCCTGTGGAAACCACTTCATTTCTGTCCTACTAAAGAAACCTACAGCCCTTTCAGCCTGCTTTCTCTAGTCACCCGCTGGTCTCCCTGTACAATTTTACCCCTAACACATGCCTCCATTACCAAATTGATTCCCTGATTACTTAAATTGTGTCCTGTTAAGCAGTCCCATCTCTTAGCTAAGTAGTGGCATACATTATTTTCCTCCCTAGATTTATAATCACATCTACCCGTCTAATCTTCAGCATTACTCTATACCACAAAATTTCAAAAGCTTCTATTCTCTATTTGTTTGAACTGCTTATCATCCACAGTTCCCTTCCATAAAAGGTTACACTCCAAACAAATTCATTCAGAAACGACTTACCTACACATAAACCTATATTTGATGTCACCAACTTTCTCTTTTTCAGAAATTATCTTCTTTATTGAATATCCTTTCCAATTTGTCCATCAGCAGTAATTTGGCTCCCACATAGCAAAACTCCTGAATTACTTTTAGTGTCTCATTTCCTAATCTATTCCCCTCAACATCACCTGGTTTAATTCGCCTACATTGCATTAATCTTACATTGTTAAGGTTCATGTTATACAATGAAGACAATATCCAGTCCAATCAACTGACACTCCAAGTCCTTTGCTGTCTCTGACGAAATTAGAATTGCACTGGAAAAACCTCAAAATTTTTATTTCTTCTCCCTGATCTTAAATGGTTATCCAAAAGTTTCTCTGGTTTCCTTTACTACTGACTCAATGTAGAGACTGAATAAGATCGGAGATAGATTACAACTCTGTCTCACTGACTTCTGAACTACTGCTTCTCTGGTTTCTGTACAAGCTGTATATAACCTTTCGCTCTCTCTGTATTCACTTCCGCATGCTTCATCCAAATCATATTGAGTGTGAAAATAGGTGCACGCAGTAGGAGGTCATGTTTGGAGGCTGTTTAGGATAACGGGCACATGAGCGCCATATCTGGTGTATTGAGAAGTGAAATTATATGGTAGTTCAGTTGCATCCCATCCCACATAGAAGGTTCAATATGCACTGGATGCTGCAGCAGAAAATGCAGTCTAGCAGCTTGCACTGTTGAGTGGCACATCCTACAGCGTGGATTCAAGTTACCAGTAGATACATGAGAGTTCGACTCCTTCGTACTCGTATAGTAACTGACCCACCTCGGTGTTTTGAGCCCCTCCTCCTGTCAACTACACATCCCATATTTCAGTAGGTCAATGCTTGTCAACAACGAGCAATGGATGTGTCAATATACTTCGAAAATAACGGGAACCACTTTTTCTTGCTTTTAAGTTCCAGTGACACGTCGCCCACCGATTTTCGTCCACGGTATAGTTGGTCCATAACTTGTCACTTCTCTCTTTCTTAATTGTGGTCTCTCGTAAAAATCAAGTGGAGGAAACTCAGGCCCCTTCAGTTCCATTACACGACGCTCAGAGTTGTAGTTGTAGTGTTAGGGGCCTTCATGCCATACTCAATCACTGATATAAGTCGTCTGTGGGAACATCAGGGTAGGCACACTCCTTGCCAAGGTTTTGGTCGACCTCGTCTGCCCAACACAAGGGAGGATCGCTAGATTGTGCACCAAGCACATCGAATCCCCTTCACATCTGTAACTACCATCCACAAACAAGTAATGGACTGAAACTTCCTGACAGATTAAAACTGTGTGTCGGACCGAGACTCGAACTCGGGACCTTCGCCTTTCGCGGGCAAGTGCTCTACCAGCTGAGCTACCCAAACACGACTCACGCCCCGTCCTCACAGCTTTAATTCTGCCAGTACCTCGTCTCCTACTTTCCAAACTTTACAAACCTTCGAAATTACCGGGGTGAACGTCGGCCTATGTAGCAACCATCGCCTTGTACTCCGCTGATGTGTGCGCCAATAGGCTGCATTACGTGAATAACGGCAGGAATTCTGAGACGTCGGCGTTTTTGCTGTATTTAAAGCTCAGGAACAATGAATGCAAGGAAACGGGGAGGAACCATACGTATAGACATTGTGGCAAACATCAGACAACGGGACCCAAATGAGGTGTATTACTATTTATTCCGCTGGGTCAGCAAATTAAATATATTGTACAAAGTAAACAAAATGTGAAACATACATTAAAAATTAAATGTTTTATTGAGATCGAGACTTCCAGAATGAGATCGAGACTGTTTTCTTCACTTGCTTAAATTAGTTTATCTGATCGCTAATACTCCCCGCAACAGTGCTTTCACAACTTGTGAATTAAATATATTTATAGTAGGCGTTCAAAATGCCTGCCTCCAGCGTAGCAGCATGTCTGACTTCTGCATATCACTGATTGCCGCATTTACTCAAAGACACTGGGCCTGGTGCGAACAACCTCACACACTGCGTGGAGTGGTGGTGTGTGGCTTCGCGTCCGCCCACACATTAGAACTGTTGGCGTTTACACCCTCACGGGTGAATGACGTCTCCTCCGTTAACAATACATACGCAGCACAACACGGCTCTCTGGCACAATGCTGGAGGAACCACTTCCCGAACACCACACGCGAAGCTAACTCGTGGGCCAACAGCACCACTGTCTTCTGGAGATGGAACGGATGCCTGCCCCCCTCATCCACCACCCGCCAAATCGCTGAGTGGCATCATTGCACCACTGCACGTGGGTGCTTGTCAGAGAGCCTCTGTCGAACCTCTCTCATGCACTATGTGATCGAAAGTATCCGGACACCCCCAAAAAGATACGTTTTTCATATTAGGTGCATTGTGTTGCCACCTACTGCCAAATACTCCATGTCAGAGACCTCAGTAGTCATTAGATATCGTGAGAGTGCAGAATGGGGAGCTCCGCGGAACTCACGGACATCGAACGTGCTCAGGTCATTTGGTGTCACTTCTGTCATACGTCTGTACGCGAGATTTCAACACTCCTACACATCCCTGTTTTCGATATAATAGTGAAGTGGAAACGTGACGGGACACGTACCGCACAAAACCGTACAGGCCAACCTCGTCTGCTGATGGACAGAGACCGCCGACAGTTGAAGAGGGTCGTAATGTGTAATAGGCAGACATCTATCCAGACCATCACACGGGAATTCCAAACTGCATCAGAATCCACTGCAAATACTATGACAGTTAGGCAGGAGGTGAGAAAAACTTGGATTTCATGATCGAGCAGCTGCTCACAAACCACACATCACGCCGGTAAATGCCAAACGATGCCTCGCTTGGTGTATGGAGTGGACGATTGAACAGTGGAAAAACATTATCTGGAGTGACGTATCACGGTACACAATGTGGCGATCCGATGGCAGGTTGCGGGCATGGCGAATGCCCGATGAACATCATCTGCCAGCGTGTGTAGTGCCAACAATAAAATTCAGAGGCAGTGGTGTTATGATGAGGTCTTGTTTTACATGGAGGGGACGTGCCACTTGTTGTTTTGCGTGGCACTATCACAGCACAGGCCTACATTGATGTTTTAAGCACTTTATTGCTTCCCACTGTTGAAGAGCATTTCGGGGATGGCGACTGCATCTTTCAACACGATCGAGCACCTGTTGATAAGGCACGACCTGTGGCGGAGTAGTTACACGACAATAACATCCCTGTAATGGACTGGCCTGCACAGAGTCCTGACCTGAATCCTATAGAACACCTTTGGGATGTTTTGGAACGCCGACTTCGTGCAGGCCTCACTCACCGACATCGATACGTCTCCTTAGTGCAGCACTCCGTGAAGAATGGGCTGCCATTCCTCAAGAAGCCTTCCAGCACCTGATTGAACGTATGCCAGCAAGAGTAGAAGCTGTCATCAGGGCTAAAGGTGGACCAACACCATACTGAATTCCAGCATTACCGATGGAGGGTGGCACGAATTTGGAAGTCATTTTCAGCCAGGCGTCCAGATACTATTGATCACATAGTGTACGTGCTCCGCAAAGCGTGGTGTGTGTAATTCCTCGCGCGCGACCGCTATCGACTTGATGCCCTCCCTAGAGGCGCCCGTTTCACCCAGACGCCGATGGATGGCTGCAAAAGCGGAGTGGTGCGGCTGACGCCTATCGGAACGTCGTTGCCCCACAGGTACATCACGGTGCGTTTCCATTGCCTCTCGCCTCACCATGCACGAAATACGTGTCACACTACTCGGCCCAGGTGAACGTCTCCATGTTGCAGTACACCAGCGCGCGAGAAACTTCACTGAGCGCTGTGGTTCTGCTGCGTATGTTTGTCGTTCCCCTCTGTCGCTATCTCTGCAGTGTTGGTGTAACAGGTGTGGCGCATTCACCTAACGTCCTCCCGCTGTCAGATACATTACGAGTCGTTCTGCCCGCGGTCTGTTCGCGTACGAAGTCACGCCTGCTGCCGGAGGATAGGCCTACAAGCAGGCGACAGTGTATATAATTTCAACGCTCTGTAGCGTAGTTGGATGACGTTTTCGGAAACAGGTTCCTAATTTTGAAGCACACTGTAGATATAGTTCAGTCTGGTTCAAAAATGGTTCAAATGGCTCTGAGCACTATGGGACTTAACATCTGAGGTCATCAGTCCCCTAGAACTTAGAACTACTTAAACCTAACTAACCTAAGGACATTACACACATCCATGCCCGAGGCAGGATTCGAACCTGCGACCGTAGCGGTCGCGCGGTTCCAGACTGACGCGCCTAGAGCCGCTCGGCCACACCGACCGGCTGAGTCTGGTGGCTGGAGAGTTGTCCACTACGCAAGAAGTGTGTTCTAGAGTAATCTTCTAACAACTGCCTTGTGGTCGCTGTATAGAATTTGCACAGATTTTGGGATATTAAAAACAAAGACGACTGACAGGAGTGTTTCACGCTCCCTTCTCTCCCTCCCTTTCTTCAATGTTTCTCTACGTAGATTTTATTAATTTTATAAGTTTGTAGGCTTAATAAAAATTTACTATTACTGGAAAGCTGATAAATGATGAAAAATATTGCTTGCAACAAATTAAATGTATCACTGTAGTTAGAAAATTATTACTTGGAAAAATTTGGAGCAGGGATTAAAGTTTGGGGAGAAGAAATAAAAATTCTGAGGTTTGTCGATGAGATTGTAATTCTGCGACAGAACGCAAAGGACTTGGAAGAACAAATGAACGGAATGGACCGTGTGTTGAATGGAGATTATAAGATGAACATCAGCAAAATTAAAACAAGGATAATGCAATGTTGTCTAAATGAATTAGGTGATGCTGAGGGAATTAGGTTACAAAATGGGACACTGAAAGTTGTAGTTGAGTTTTGCTACTTGGGAAGCGAAAGAAATGATGATGGTGGAAGTACAGAACGTATAAGATTTAGACAGGCAACGGCAAGAAAAACGTTTCTGAAGAATAGAGATTTGTTAACATCGATTCTAGATTGAAGTGTCAGTAAGTTCTTTCTGAAAGTATTTGTATGGAGTGTAGCCATGTATGGAAGTGAAACATGGACTATATACTGTTTATACAAGAAGAGAATAGAGGCTTTCGAAATGTGGCGCTACAGAAGAATGCCGAAGATTAGATGGGTTGACCGCGTAACTAATGAGGAGGTGCTGAATAGAACTGGGGAGACAAGAAATTTGTAGCACAACTTGAGTAAAGGAAGGGATCGATTGTAGTACACAATCGGAGACAACACGGGATCATCAGTTCAGTACTTGAGGGAAGTGTGTCTGGTAAAAATCGTATTGAGTGAAGCAAGAGATGAATATAGTAAACGGATTCGGAAGTATGTAGGCTGCAGTAGTTTTTCGGAGATAGAGAGGTTTGCACAGGATCGAGTAGTATGGAGAGCTGCATCGAATCTGTGTTCCGACTGAAGACAACAACAAAAACGTTAAGTAAATTACGAATTGTATAAACTTCCTACAGAAATCGATGGCTAAAAATAACAAAATAATTATATTTTATTTTCTACGCCACCTGCTGCACAATGGACTTTCGATACTTTCATATGCGTCAGAGTTACGTCCCAGCTACATTAACAACCGAATTTCTAATACATAAGCGAGTTCCTCTTCCAGTGATCTTACATCAGATGTCTGATCAACGCAGCCGATGAGCAATTGGAGAGCATAGGATGTTTACACGAGGCTTCAACTTGGATGAACAGTTGGATAAACAGTAAGGCTGCCTAAAAGCGCAAGGACTAACAACTCCGCCACATTATTGATCAGACAGAGAAGGCACATTCTGGAATTCTGTGTTATTTACGCAACAGCTCTCTTTCGCTTTCTTTGTTCGCCGTTGCGTCTGTCTTCAGGTCTCAGCGTTCAGTCAAATTGCATTTGCTTCAGCACCCGCTCGCCGACATTTGGAATCGTACAGTACCGTGGCGAGACAGCAGCAGTAGCTGCATTGCTGACAACAAGCGAACTGTGTAGGTGGCAGCTGCGTGAACGAAGCGCTCTGTCCCCACATCAGCCACGTTTAGCGACAGGCACCAATCCTGTAGAAGTCGTTTCCTTATGACGCTACTAGGACAAAATGAGACTGCAAAAGCCCGCGATGTGGCCGAGCGGTTCTAGGCGCTTCAGTCTGGACCCGCTCGACCGCAACGGTCGCAAGTTAGAATCCTGCCTCGGGCACGGATGTGTGTGATGTCCTTAGGTTAGTTAGGTTTAAGTAGTTCTAAGTTCTAGGGGACGACCTCAGATGTTAAGTCCCCTAGTGTTCAGAGCCATTTTGAGACTGTAAAAATGACCTTGTGACAACAGCTTGCATATATAGTCGCCGGAAGGAGGAAAGGCAGAAAATACGGTGTAATAGTCTGTCGATTCTTAACGGGTCGGCCTTTTTGTTTTTTTTCGGTTACATTTGCGCACCCTCCGTGCCGGCGCTTTTGGCGAGTGTCAGTTTCGCCATGCCCTCGTTATGGCGATCTATTGGAGCGATCGAGACAGGGGAAAAGCATTAGGGAGAGGCGACATTGAAACAGCCATCAGGTAATGTAGCTTTTGTGCAGTGGCTCCGGCAGGTTGCAGCCACTGGATATGGAGCAGCGCGCGGCGTCCGGGGCCGAGGCTGCCCCCGTCGGGGGCCCCCGGCGCACGCCAGGTGGGCAAACGCGTGCCTCGCCGGGCCGGCCGGTTCGACGACACGGCGGGTTTCCCGAATCGTGCCACCCGGCCGCGCCGGGGACATCGCCGCCTCCCTCCCGCAGCTCAAACACTTACCGTGCTTTTCCTTACCACACACGATCCGATTCCTCCACATTTACATATACATCCCCCACACCCCGTATCTGTGGTACGTAACAAAGGCTACTTTGTGCTAATGTTGTTAATCTCTGCCGTGTCACGTACGAGTATTGAGGGATGGAGAAAAGACTGCCGGTACTCCTCCGTATATCACTTAATCTCTGTCTTATTCCCGCGACCTCTACGTCAGATAGACAATACAGGAAATAGAATAGATACACAATTCTCCTCGAATACCGAACCTCTAACATAAATATTGTTTCGCTAGAACAACGTCCCCTTCTTCCAAAGATTCCCATATAACTTCTTGGAATATCTCTATCCCACTTAATATAGAGTACTAAAATCTGTTACGATCTTCCACTGTATCTTTAAAGTCCTTTGACGTCTCATTTGGTCGATAAGGGTATCAAACCGTACAGAAAAGCTCCACAATAGTTTGGTTTTAGTTCTGTATGTTTCCTTAATAGTTTCACTGGACTTTCTCAGAACTTCCTGTCAAGTCCTGGTTTTTAATTCGACTTCCCTGTTACTGATTTCAGTCCTAGTTATAATTACTGTAACATCGTAGTATTGTATTTAAGCATTATGGTAGACTGCATAGCTTATAACCAAACCTGAAATCTGATACTCTCAGTTTTCTAACATGTCTATGAGCTTTACCTTACATCTATCAAAAGTTTAAGGGAGTTTGTGTTTTGTAAGCCGACGGTAGGTACGTCGAAAATGTTCCATCTTTCCACGCAGTCGTCCACCAGTGATAGACTCACTTTCTTGGATACCGCAGCATCTTCAGTGGATTGGGAATGCTGCTGACCCTACCTCGTAAATAGTTCACGTGCTTAAGAACATCTGTGATTGCCGAGGCACACTCAATGCTCCTTCGCTGTTGCTGAACATTCGCCGTCTATTATAACATACTGAACTTTTATTTTATTTTTCCATTTTCACTTACACTGTCAACGGCCTTGCCGGAGTGTGCTACATCACCGAAGTTAAGCGCTGTCGTGCTCGGCTAGCACTTGGATGGGTCACCGTCCGCGTCTGCCGAGTGCTGTTGGCAAGCGGAGTGTACTCAGCCCTTGTGAGGCCAATTGAGGGGTAAGGACACCGGTCCCGAAAACTGACAAAGGCGTGGAGAGCCATGTGTTGACCAAATGCCCCTCCCGTATGCGCATCCGCTGACGTCTTACGACTGAGGATGACACGGCAGCCGGTTGGTACCGTTGGGCCTTTGAAGCCTGTTCGGACGGTGTTTTTTCTTATTTTCACATATACTAAACGAAATTCAAGCAGAATACTTAACGCCAAAATGTCGTTACTAATGCCTGTCTTTTGAATCGCGGAGAATATTTGGCTCCTTAGACGCCTATTAATAAGACCGTCACCTGTAAAGTGCTGTTCATCAAGGCTCAGATTCTGTACAAATATACTAGCCTCTTATACAAATTTGAAAAGCTCGTTGAAAGTTTGAACACAGACAACTTCGAAACTTGGATTCTCCGTGGTGATAGAGCGGGTGAACACAACAAAACTGGTGCTACGCACTTGGGGAAGTAAAACCATTCAGATTCCACTAACATCTTCATTTACTTAAAGTTACACTCTTTCCTTATTTATTCTGCATGTGCCGTTCACAGATTCTGAAAGGAATTCTAACAGGAATTGAAATCTCCACTAAAAGAAGCTGCTGTGTGCTGGCGTTAACCCATCACAGTGTTAACATTTCCCACGCTCTGTTTACGTGCGAGCAACATAGATAATTTTGCTGTTTCTGTTCTCAAATCTCTCAAGTTTAAGACAACAGACGCTCAGAATTCATGTAACATGATTCGCCGAGCAGGTCGAGAAATCCTACGGGAACACTGTTGAACAGCTCCAGTTTATTTCACTTACGAGAAAAGTCAATGCTGGCACTATGAAATGTCCATTGGGATTCAGACAGCATAGGGCTGTTATTATTTGACGTCGCTCTGCTGATTTAATTTTCTTTGCAGATTTCTTCCCCTCTGTTTACACATCTTTCGCAGTCTTATCTGGAACTGTAGACATTCCAGTTTCGTCCATGTTGTATAGCCTTTAAGGACGGACTTAAACAATCTTTCACATTTCAAAAGTATCTATCTATTCGCACCTTGTTGAACTCTACAGCTGTTCCTAACATGCACTGCTCTAGCGTACGTAAAGAGAGAGACCAGAATCTTGAAGGAAACGGTACACCCAGTATTTTCGTGTAAACCTCCAGTTCATTGTTCTGCTCAAAAAATTCACACGCCAGTTTCATGAGTATCTTATTTTTCATTCCGTAAAATCTAGCGCCGAGAAGATTAATGGGTTTCGCTAGCTGTGCTGAGCACTTCATTGGGTGTTTCCACGGAATTAGCTACGGTGATTTAAATAAAAGAATAATTAATATCAATTAAAATGATTATATTGATTCTTAAATGTAAATTCAACGGCCGCAAGCAGCTGAATTAACGCTCACTAATTTCAGTCTCTAAGTGTTGCTTCACTGCATCCAACTTTTTTCGCAGCAGCCCTCTCACTGACTCCCACATTAACAACTCGAATGCGGTACAGTTCTCTCTGTTCTCAAAGTCAAGACAAAATAAATTAAACACAGAAAACGTTGTCGGGGACGGTGCAGATAACAATGGAACGAGGGAAGGTTTTTGCACCTCGTCGACAACGGGATCATTGGGGACACAGCACAAATTACGGTTACGGAAGAAATCTATCGTGACTTTTCCGAAGGAAATGTATTCGCATTTGTCTTAATTGATTTAAAGAAATCAGTGAATTTTTGAACCGGCTTCCTCTCGAATGCGCATCCAGTGTGTTACCACTCCGTCACCACGCTCCGTACTTCCAGCTCCCTTCTTTTATTTGTAATAGTATCCTGGTCGTACCTGATGTATTTTGCACTTCTGAAATAGGAAAAATGTAGTGCCTAAAATTATGTATAGAAGCCCATGGTACAAGTCGCAGAAGAATATATTAAAAAAAACGTTATCATAAGAGGAAGTACACAATTAAACTGGAGATTACTTCAGGTGTACAGTTACAACAATTGTCATAATATGCTAAGTGGCGAAGCTCTCTTATATGTTAAAGCTTTTTTATGGAGCAAGATTCGAAACAGAGCCACTGGTTTCAGTTGTCGGCTTGTATCACTAGGCACTGCTGAAAACTCTCCTTTACAACTTCAGCTTTGCCAAAAGCGCTCTCCTTTTCGTTCGCAAATCTTGGTACTGCTGTCTTACAAGGGCCCGTTCTGTTCCTATGCATTATTTCAATTATGCAAGCAGCAAGACGATCGTCACGTTTCCTAAATCCAGATTAGTAATTATGGCTGTGCTCCCTCATTTTCACCAATAAATGTCACATTATATGTTCTCAGTATTATTGTGTTTCATTTTCCAGACCACGGTAAAATTTTTCTCCTCACACTTAATGTGAATTTCGCTTTAGACAACGCTTCGTGCTTGTGCAAAAATTCCAATTTGCCCTTTGGTAAGTACCCCACTATAAACTGCTTGTTGCCGTTTAACCGTCCTGGGGAGCCGTTCGAATGTCAGCAGAGGGCAAGATCACGGCACCTCCAAAAGAAGAGCATACAGTATAGTATTATGTAATTCAAAGTAACTTTGAGGCTGCTGCCCGCATTTTCACTTCTTAGCGTGATCGCAGCGTTCGAGTATTCAAAGTTTCAGATGTGTGTTATCGGTGAAGGAAAAAGTTATTCTTCACAATGATTTGTGCTAAGCGTGCGATCATCGCGATGTGAAGGCACGGCAAGACATTGGCAGAATACGTTCACCTCTCCGAGAATCCAGCAGAGCTCAAGGGTGCTTCTCCACGGATCCACGCTCCTGTACTCTACTCTCTCGCAAAGTATTCTCCTACCCTTACTCTTCTTTGGTACGGCATAGTCTCGTTGGCGCGTCAGTTCGTATACTCTCGGGCCAACGGAAAGTGGCGTTACAAATGTGTGATTTTCTTTGTGTTGTTGGTGTCACTGTCAGATTCTCACTGAAACGCGCTGCGATTAGAGTTCCCAGTTTCGCTGTCAGTGTACATCCTGCCTGGTGAACAGTTGCTTCTAGCGAGGCCAGGTTCCCACTGAATCATGTCTTTGGTGCGGCTGCTCTGTCCGGCCGCTGTCGTTTGCTGTGTCTCCGAGTAGAACAGACAGTTTAAAAGCTTAGAGAAGTCCGACAGGCTGTTACGACCAACAGCTAACGGTAGTTACTCTTCTGCACTTAGCAGTGGGCCTTCCGTTGTTGAACTGAACCATATAAAGTGGCTATTCCACTGAGTAGAATCAGATTACACGTTAATAGAATCACTCGCATATTAAATCACTTCATTTCTATGTGTGACACCGTATATATGTTATAGTATAACATACTACACGGTCAACACACTTTCACGTCTCCACTACAAAAGCTTCCAGCTTCTTTAGACGGGCTGCCATTGCACATTGCTGAGTCCCCCCGACCGTTGACTAATCTTTGTTCACAGGAGCTGCTACCTCATCCGGACGTCCTGTATAGACTTGTGAACTAAATCAAAGACTGGTTCTGAAAATTTAACTTTTAACATCGAACGTCATTAATAATCACAGAAAGAAGCGTGGATTAATTGTTCTATTCTGAAACGTTTACGTAAATTGCAAACTTTTCGTTTTTATGACCCGTGAGTATATGATCCGCAATATAGTCGCGGAATACGCGTAAGTATGGAAATTAAAAGCATTTTTCGCACTTTCCACACTATTTTCTCTGTTAACGTGGTATTTCTGTTAACTTTAGAAGTAGCTACCGCTGTATGAAAATTAACTAAATCTGGAAGTACTACGTGAAACACAGTTTACACGATTTGTAACTGATTCTTCCTCACCAAAGCGCTATTGTCTACCAGTCATTCCGCAACTGGAGAACACATTTTTCAAACTACTGTTTTTTACCAACACAGAGACAATCCACAGAGAGGAAAAAATGCGCGACGAATAGTCGGGTGGTTGAAAATGTGCAACAAGAGCCATACACGAGCCATCGGTGGCCAAACTATCGCGCTGTGCACTTTTGCAGAGCTCTGTAACTACTCGAGTTCTGGCCTGCGGCACCGTGACGAGCTAAGCGCGTCGTACCTTGACAATGGGTTAATATTATTATGAACGGTGGCAGATTTTATCAGCGACAGAAGTGATTTCGCCGAGAGCAACGACTCAGAAATTATTTTTACTGTCCACACACACACACACACACACACACACACACAGAGAGAGAGAGAGAGAGAGAGAGAGAGAGAGAGAGAGCCTCGTTGCGATGAAGAGGTTCGAACCTGAGGCCGCAGAGCGTGCGCGTCGCCGTGTCGGTGACGTCATGCAGAGACGTCCCTGACCTGCCCCAGGCCACAGGCATAGGCGGCTGCGCGCAGCGCATGCGCAGACAGGACGTGCCGCTCTCTTTGCGTAGGTCAGTGAACGCGGCGCTGCGCTCTCAATACCTCTCCGTCTGAGGCGAGGCCGGGGCACCTGGCGGGAGCGCACCTAGCACGCGGCAAAAGCTGCCGCGCTGGTAAGGGAGAAACCTCTACTACCGGTCATCTAACAACATAAATATGCGATTCAGGAGTAACTATTGTCATGACTGCAGATCATTTTTTAGAAAGTAAGACAATACTCATTCATGAAAAAGGAAACACAACAGACTGATCCAATTACACAACGACAACCCTAATTCCGCATGCAACGAAGTACCAGATTTCAAAAAGAAAAAAAAAGAAAAAGTTCGTGCTTTGCGGGAAAGTCAACAAGACTTATGGGAAAGTGGCCAAAATGAAGACATTGGCAGAATCAACAAACAATTCTCTAGTGGTATTGGACAAAGTATCTAAAACATATTATGACGAAACATCCTTTTTTTTTAATTATGATGGCCACTACTGGAGGTCAGTAGGACTACAACTTTCGGGTAAACACTTTTCACCTTCAGTTTTCTTCATATTTCTGGAGATGAACTGATGCCTTTCTTTGGCAAAGCAAAACTATGTTCTCAGATGTAGCAATGTTTTAAGTCTCAATCCAAATATTTGTTTCACACTCACGTGATATTGGAGCATGCTTAGCACAAACCACTGTGAAGAATAACTCTTGCTTTCACCGATAACAAACATCTCAAACTTAAAACACTCGACTGCTCCGAGCGCTCATAGTAATCAAAATGTGGGCAGCGGCCTCAAAGTTCGTTTGAATACCATAGTACTATACCATGTAAACTTCTTTTGGAGGTGGCACGATCTTGCCCTCTGCTGTCATTCGAACGGCTCACCAGGACGGTTAAACGGCAAACTTCAGTTTATAGTGGGTGCTTACCACAGGGCAAATTGGAATGTTTGCACAAGCACGAAGCATTGTCTAAAACCAAAATCGCATTAAGTGTAAGGAGGAAAATTTTACGGTGGACTGAGTAATAGAACATAATAATATGGATATATAATGTGACATCTACTAGTGAAACCGAGGGAGCACAACCATAACCACTAATCTGGATGTATGAAACATGGCGATTGTCTTGGTGTCTGCATAACAGCGTGACATCAGAATGCAGTGCAAAATGAACTAGTACTTCAAGAGGATCACTTTGCTTTCAGTTCATAATTAGGGACCATAAAGGCGACATAGCTCTCAGGAGCTTTAGAGTACACACAAATCAGGTACTAATGTAGAAGAGGCATTTGGCAGCATCAGCTGAAAAAAACTCTTATAAATCTTGAAAGACACAATGTTAGACTGCAAAGATATAACAACAATATTAGACTTCTACAAAAACCAAAGTATGACGATAGATCTCAATGGAGAACAACGTAAAACTAAAACCAGAGAAGGAGTAAGACGAGGATGCTCACTATACCCTTGGGGATTCTTTGCAGACGATGCTGTCATTTACCGTCTTGTAAAGTCATCAGATGATCAAGACGACTTGCAAAATGATTTAGATAAGATATCTATATGGTGCGAAAAGTGGCAATTGACCCTGAATAAAGAAAAGTGTGATGTTATTCACAAGAGTACTAAAAGAAATCAGCTAAATTTCGATTACGCGATAAGTCACACAAATGTGAAGGCTGTAAATTAAGCTAAATACTTATGGATTACAATTACAAATAACCTAAATTGGAACGATCACATAGATAATATTGTGGGTAGACCAAACCAAAGACTGATACATTGGCAGAACACTTAGAAGGTGCAACAGGTCTACCAAAGAGACTGCTTACACTACACTTGGCCTCCCCATTCTGGAGTACTGCTGTGCGGTGTGGGATCCGCATCAGGTGGGACTGACGGATGACATCGAAAAGTACAATGAAGGGCAGCTCGTTTTGTATTATCGCGAAACAGGGTGGACAGTGTCACAGATATGATACGTGAATTGGAGTGGTAATCATGAAAAAAAAAGAAGTTCTTCGTTGCGACGGGATCTTCTCATGAAATTTCAATCACCAGTTTTCTCCTCCGATTGCGAAAACATTCTGTTGCCACCCACCTACATAGGGAGAAATGATCATCACGATAAAATAACAGAAATCAGGGCTCACACAGAAAAATTTAAGTGTTCGTTTTTCCCGCGTGCCGTTCGAAAGTGGAACGGTAGAGAGACAGCTTGAAGGTGGTTCACTGAACCCTCTGTCAGGCACTTTATTGTGAATAGCAGAGTAATCACGTAGATGGAGATAGGACTGACGGAGTACATACAAAAAGTTCACAGAAAGGTAGCATGCTTTGTATTATCGCGAAATATGGGAGAGAGTGTCAAAGAAATGATACACGATTTGGGCTGGAAATCAATAAAAGAAAGGCATGTTTCGTTGCGATGGAATCATCTCATGAAATTCCAATCACGAACTTTCTCCTCCGAATGCGAAAATATTTTGTTGACACCG
The DNA here is from genome assembly GCF_023864275.1 of Schistocerca cancellata. Classification (NCBI taxonomy): domain Eukaryota; kingdom Metazoa; phylum Arthropoda; class Insecta; order Orthoptera; family Acrididae; genus Schistocerca; species Schistocerca cancellata. The sequence continues at coordinate 398,514,422 of NC_064634.1, read as the reverse complement.
ACCTACATAGGGAGGAACGATTACCACGATAAAATAAGGGAAAACAGAGCTCGTACGGAAAGATATAGGTGTTCATTCTTTCCGCGCGCATAGAAATATGGTACGGGTGCAATCGATGTTGTGCAGCATTCTCAACACCGACGTTTTTGAGATTCCCGATTCTCGCGCAACTTGTCTGCTACTGATGTGCGGATTAGCAGCGACAGCAATTAAAACACTTACTTGGGCATCATCATTTGTTGCAGGTCGTGGTTGACGTTTCACATGTGGCTGAACACTTCCTGTTTCCTTAAATAACGTAGCTATCCGGCGAACGGTCCCGACACTTGGATGATGTCGTCCAGGATACCGAGCAGCATACATAGCACACGCCCGTTGGGCATTTTGATCACAATAGCCATATATCAACACGATATCGACCTTTTCCGCAATTGGTTAACGGTCCATTTTAACACGGGTAATGTATCACGAAGCAAATACCGTCCGCACTGGCGGAATGTTACGTGATACCACGTACTTATACGTTTGTGACAATTATAGCGCCATCTATCACAAAGCGAAAAAAGTGGTCCAGCTAAAACATTCATATTTCTTTACGTACTACACGAATATGTAATAAAAAATGGGGGTTCCTATTTCAAAAAACGCAGTTGATATCCGTTTGACCTGTGGCAGCGCCACCTAGCGGGCCAACCATAGCGCCATCTGGTTTCCCCCTTCAAGCTAGACGAGTTTCGTTCTTTGAAGTTTTTTCGTTTGACGCTTATTTCGTGAGATATTTGGCCCGGTCACGATCAATGGACCACCCTGTATAACGCTTGTGTTATCAGCACCCTTTTGTATAGCTGTGATATATGGACAACTGTTGCTAAACCCGAATCTCGACTGAACAGCTTTCATCTCCGTTGTCTCTGGAGGATCCTTCAGATCTCTTGGAAGGATAGAGTACACAACACCGAAGTATTACGGTTCGCAAACACAACCAGCACTCATGGCACTCCTGAGCCACCGACGTCTAAGGTGGCTGGGATATGTCAGGCGCATGGATCCTGAGCGAATACAGAAAAAAGTGCTGTACGGAGAACTTCGGGTGTGAGGCCAGTAGGAAGATCGCATCTTCGCTTCAAGGATGTCTGCAAGAGAGATCTGACCAAGGCCAGCATCGATCCAAGTCAGTGGGAAAATACAGCTGGTGACCGTGTCAAATGGCGACAAGCTGGGCGCGATGGGGTTTGAGCTTGCAGAGAACGAACGCTGGTAATAAGACATCAGGAAGAGGGCAAGACAGAAGGAGAGAGCGGCATCTGGCGGAAGTCCTTCACATTTCAAGTGCCCAAACTGCAGTAGAATCTGCCACTCTCGAGTGGGACTTTTCAGCCATAGCAGGTGTTGCAGACTCTGAACCAACTATGCTACACCATCATCCTTCGAGGATGGATGGATGCCGTATGTACAGAAGAAAAGCTGACAGTCAACGCACCAACAACTCCACACCCAGGAAAACAAACATCTGTGTTCCTCAGTTTCACATTCGGTATTCGGGTGATGGCGATCGTTCAGGTAGGTTATTACTAAATTTCTTCTTGTAGTGAGTGTAGCAATTCCTGCACAATGGATGTTATGCTAACACCGTTACTGAGATATTTCTGCAATACCTTTGACAGATTTCCAGCAACTGTGAAGTGTTTATCACTTTTTTTTAACACCACCTTCTTTTCGCCTGTTTCATAGTCCACACACACTCTTTCACTAGTGTATTTCCTCACACAAAACTCGATGGAGAATGGTTTATGTGCAAGTTCTCACTCGTTTGTTATAAACAAAAGAGCGCTGGAAACAGTATTGCCAACATGCATATTTTACGCTAGAAATTCAGTGATGCGAAGTATGCAGAATATTGCAAAAAATTTTAATGCTTTACTCTGAAAAATATTGGCCACTGTATTTGCATTGAATACTAACTTATTAACCAAACAATATTTTGGTAATCCTCAGAAGTTTTCGGATAGGGGTTTTCGAGTAAATAATTCGTAAAAACTCATAAAAATGCAATTTCTTACATTTTTAGTAATAAATATGTACATAATAGAGATAGCTGGAGTGGAGAAGATACTGTTTATAATTACATCAGTAGTATCTGGTAATATGACAGAAAAGACAGCGTTCAGTGACTTTCCAAATTAGAAAAAAAATTTAAGTTGAAAAATTAACTTAAATTTCGTATTTTCGTCTTAAACTTGTACGTTAAAGAAAGCCCGTAAATGTGCAGGTGTCGACAAAATTTCAACACACTAAGAGGAAGCTTTAACGAAAAACATCTGCCAGGTTTTCAGCACTTTTGGTTTATTAGTTATATTTTCTGATTCTCTATTGTTTTAAGAGTTATTTACAAGATATACATTTTTCAAAGGACCGTACCATTTACAAACATTAAGATAAGACGAAAATTTATTTCTTAACCTTATGATAAAGAGGAGTAATACAGTATATGTTTTTTTACAGAGAGATTCATAAACATTCAAATATAAGAAAATGAAGCAAAGAAAAGTTGATAAATTTAGTTATTTAGGCACCTTGGTTTCACAAGAAAACATGCAGAAAACAAAAATAATTGAAAAAAACTGATTAAACAGTCGTTTAGTGTAGAAAAGAAACAATCGTTTTCCGAGTTGATCAGTTGGAAGGTGCAATTAAGTGACTGTGAAAACTGGACACTACTGGAGACAGACAGAAAGCGATTAACTTAGAAGCGATAGAAATGTAACTTTGGAGAAGGCTAACAAGGACAAGCTGGTCAGGAAGAAAAAGCAATGAAGATGTTCTGAAAGAGATCAATGAGCGGGAAAACTTCACAGCAACTGTCTGAAAAAGAAAATTTTTGGGACATTTATTGACACAGAATAAATGTTTGGTAGACATACCGGAAGGAACAGATTTTAGGAAAGGAAACCGATGGAAGGCCAAAAAAGAAAGTAATCCGAGACCTATTGGAAGCAACGAAATGCCGAAATTATCAAGAAATGGGGAGCACGGCACAAAATAGGAGACAATGGTTGCAGCGATAACAAGATAATAATGATGATTCTACATCCTGTTGATTTTATCAGAGATAAGTTCATCGATTCTAGTCTCCAAGTATTCCTAACAGATATCTGGCGCCTTTACAAACAAAATATTTTAGAATAACTGTTCCAACATCCTTTCTGGAGCCTTACTAGTAGACAATGATCGAAATATCGTGGCGCTCAAATTACTTCGGTACTCAACGCATAACATGATAACATGTTACCATATTAGGGCAAAGGAAAAATTTCTCAATGTGGCACAGAGATGGCATCAATAACACAGAAACATTTTTTCTCTGACGTTGGTATGTGTTGTGCAATAATATTGATGAAGCGTCTACTTGAACTGTAAAATAGTGTTGCTTATACAGCTTTTTAAAGTTATCTTGTGGTGTGTTTTTCGTTCATACTCATAAAGTGGAATATTGTGCCAGCAAAAATTATTTTGGACAATTCATCTCCTACGGAAATTCATCCAAAGTTTTTGAAGATACATTAAGTCTAGCAAAGAAGAAACGAGACTTCGTATTGTGGAGTAACTATTTGTCTTACACTATTACTGCGCAATTGTTTACCGACCGCCGGCCGGGGTGGCCGAGCGGTTCTAGGCGCTACAATCTGGAACCGCGCGACCGTTACGGTCGCAGGTTCGAATCCTGCATCCGGCATGGATGTGTGTGATGTTCTTAGGTTAGTTAGGTTTAAGTAGTTCTACGTTCTAGGGGACTGATGACCTTTGATATAAGTCCCATAGTGCTCAGAGTCATTTAAACCATTTTTGTTTACCGACGTTGAGCTGTCGACGTGTGACATCAGAATTTTCAGATTCATTGATTAGCCCAGGAACCTAGAACGAGCGATTACTGCAGGCGCCAATTTCTTATTCTGAAGGATTGTTAAAATGGCCGGACACTGACTCCCTATCCCCTGTTCTGCTGGCCGCTGCTCAACATGTAGTCAACAGGATTCCCAACTACACATTTTAATAGTCCTTCAGAATAAGAAATTATAAGAAATTGGCGACTGCGGTAATCGCTCGTTGAGTGCCCCAACATCATCATAATAAAACGACAGAGAGGCATCGTCCCCGCCGTAGCCCTCAGTGGTTTACAACCTCACAACAAGCTACAGCAGTCCACTCACCCCTTCGCCGCCAAACACCGAACCCAGGGTCATTGTGCTGTTCGGCCTCCAGTGGAGCCGCCCCCCTGCCCCCCCCGCCCCCCCGGGGGGAACGTCTCATTCTAGACGAGTGTAGCCCCAGTGTTTGCGTGGTAGAGCAATTATGGTGAAGCCGTACGTGGAGACAGTGTTTGCGCAGCAATCGCCGACACAGTGTAACTGAGACGGAATAAGGGGAACCAGCCCCATTCGTCGAGCCAGATGGAAAACCGCCTTAAAAACCATCCACAGGCTGGCCGGCACACCGGACCTCGACACTAATCCGCCGGGTGGATTCGTGCCGGCGACCGGCGCTGCTTCCCGCTCGGAAATCACCACAATTACCTCCGATTTCCATTAATACATTCATTACCTTTAACTTGGAAACTTTGAATTTCCCAGCAATATCTAACGCAGCTACATAAAGAAACCAACTTGAAAAATATTTATTCTGCACATCTTCAATAAATAATGTAGTCGAATTAAGTCGGGTGATGCTGAGGGAATTAGATTAGGAAATGAGACACTTAAAGTAGTAAAGGAGTTTTGCTATTTAGGGAGTAAAATAACCGATGATGGTCGAAGTAGAGAGGATATAAAATGTAGACTGGCAATGGCAAGGAAAGCGTTTCTCAAGAAGAGGAATTTGTTAACATCGAGTATAGATTTAAGTGTCAGGAAGTCGTTTCTGAAAGTATTTGTATGGAGTGTAGCCATGTATGGAAGTGAAACATGGACGATAACTAGTTTGGACAAGAAGTGAATAGAAGCTGTTGAAATGTGGTGCTACAGAAGAATGCTGAAGATTAGATGGGTAGATCACGTAACTAATGAGGAGGTATTGAATAGGATTGGGGAGAAGAGAAGTTTGTGGCACAACTTGACTAGAAGAAGGGATCGGTTGGTAGGACATGTTCTGAGGCATCAAGGGATCACAAATTTAGCATTGGAGGGCAGTGTGAAGGGTAAAAATCGTAGAGGGAGACCAAGAGATGAATACACTAAGCAGATTCAGAAGGATGTAGGTTGCAGTAGATACTGGGAGATGAAGAAGCTTGCACAGGATAGAGTAGCAGGGAGAGCTGCATCAAACCAGTCTCAGGACTGAAGACCACAACAACAACAACATCTTCAATAAAACTATCCTTTTTTCCCGCGATTCACACATTCACCTACAACTTAAGTGTCTCGGTTAGTAGAACTTCATCAAAATTTTCTGCAATTCTATCCTAATGAAGTACGTACATCCGAAGTCAGTCAGAGGAGATAACTGCGGCATAAGTCCCTGTCCTGCCAAGCCATAATCATCTATTCTTTGGATTTCGTAAACAGTTTAACGCAAATGAAAATGCAGGACGGTCGATTTACCATGTCCCTTCAGACCCTACGCTACTCATTAAAGAACTCGTCGTCTATGGGACGTTGACCTGTAATGTCCCATCATTATAACCAGCAAAACTAAAATTAGAAAAACAATTCATCTCTAACGCACGCGTGAAAATGTCACATGAACAACCGCGAGAACCTGGCACTTAACCAAGTGACTACAATACTGCGGGGACCAAAAATCCTTATTCTCCCTAAATGACACTGTAACGAGGAGTTGCAGTGGTGAGGATGCTTCGATAAGTGCAGTCCGTGTTTGGTAAACTCGCAGGCAGGCAAGCAGGGAAGTCACGCAGCGCGGCCGCAGTGGGCGCCGCAGCTATTCGCGGGGGCGGGCGGCCAGCTTGGAAGCAGGCCACTGGCCTCCTACACCGGCCAGCTACTCTGCCAGGACTTCCGTCTCCAGCACGCCCTTCGGCGTGTTCAAATAAGTTGTGGGAATGGGGCCGCATAACATTCTCGAAAACTACAGATATTTCGACGGATGAATATCCAGTAATGTTCAAGGCACACATGAGAGATCGTCGTGCATGGCAAAGTAAACCCCCTGGGTGGGGGGGGGGGGGGATGAGAACAATGTATCAAAGGCGTGGCAGCATATGCCAGAAAGACGTTTTATTTTCTTAGTCATCAGTCTTGACTGGTCTGATACGTCTCCTTGTTAACCTTTTCATCTCAGACTAGCAATTTCAGTCTACGTCGTCATTCATTTGCCGGATGTATTCCAGTCTCTGTCTTCCTCTACAGTTTTTATCCTCTACAGTTGATGTCTTAACAGATGTTCTATCGTCATGTCCCTACTTCTTGTCGATGTTTTCCAAGTACTCCTTTCCTCGCAGATTCTGCGAAGAACCTCCTCATTCCTTACCTTATCACTCCACGTGATTTTCAAGATTCTTCTGAAGCATCACATCTCAACTGCTTCGGTTCTCTTCTGTCCGGTTTTTCCGCAGTCCATGTTTCACTGCCACACAATGCTGTACTCCAAACGTGCATATCAGAATTTTCTTCCTCAAGACTTATGTTTGGTACTAGTAGACTTCTCTTGGACAGGAATGCCCTTTTTGCAAGCGCTACCCTGCTTTTTATGGCCTCTATGTTCCGTCCATCATGCGTTATTCTTCTGCCTAGATACCAGGATTTCTTAACTTCATCTACTTTCAGATCCCCATTTCTTGTGTTAAGTTCCTCACTGTTCTCTTTTCTCCTACATCTCATTACTTTCTTCGATTTACTCCCAATCCATTTTCTGTACTAATTAAACTGTCCATTCCATTTACTAGATCCTATAACTGTTCTTCATTTTCACTGCGGATTGCAGTGTGATCAGAGGAGCTTATAATTCATATCCTTTCGCCTTTATCTTAAACCCACTCTTCAACCTTTCATTTATTTCCATCATTGGTTCTCGATATACACACTGACCACTAGGGGTGTCTTGTACCATTTATAATCCTAGCACTTGGTCATTTGTCTTCTAGTCTTATTGTTCCCTCTTGGTTCTTCTACATATTGTATGTTACCCGTCTTTCCCTATAGCTTACTCCTATTTTTCTCAGAATTTCGAACATCTTGCACCATTTTACGATGTCGAATGCTTTTTCCAAGTTGACAAATCCTATGAATGTGCCTTAATTTCTTGATTTTTCCTTTGAGTCTTGCTCCCATTATCAACTGATTGTCATCTAAAAGAGTCTCAATTTGCTTCTCCGGTTTTCTGTATATTATTCTCATCAGCAACTAAGATGTATGATCTGTTAGCTGATAATGCGATAATTCTCGCACATGTCGGCACTTGCAATCTTCAACACTGTGTGGACGATGTGTTTCCTGAAGTCTGATGGTATATCATCAGTTTCATAGATTCTGTACACCAACGTGAATAGCCATTTTGTTGCCACTTCCCCAAAGATTTTAGAAATTTCAATCGAATGTTATCCATCCCTTATGTCTTATTTCATCTTAAGTCGTCCAAAGCTCTAATGATTATAATAATGGATCCCCAACATTTTCCTTGTCGACTCCTGTTTCTTCTATTACTTCATCAGATAAGTCCTCCCTGTCTCAAAGATCTTCAATGTACGCTTTCCATGTATCCGCTCTCTCCTCCGCATATAACAGTGAAATTCACATTGCACTCTTAATGTTACAGCCCTTGTTTTTAATTTCATCTAAGGTTGTTTTGACTTTTCTATGCATTTAGTCAATCCTTCTGACAACCATTACTTTTTAGATTTTTTTCACATTTTTCGTGCAACCATTTCTTCTAAGCTTCCCTGCAGTTTCTATTTATTTCATTTCTGAACTTCCCTGAACATTTTTGTACTTCCATCATTCGTCGATAGATTGAAGTGTTTCTTCTGTTACCCATGGATTCTTGGCAGTTACCTTCCTTGTACTTATGTTTTTCTTTCGAACATTTGTGACTGCACTTTTTAGAGATGTCCATCCCCCTTCACCTGAACTACTTACTGAGCTATTCAATCTCGCAGCATATACATCATCAGAGAATTTCAAGGGTGTCTCTTAATTCCTTGTTAATCACCTACGTCTTGATTTTTCCTGATTAATCTCTTAAACTTCTGACTGCTCTCATTATTGCTAAATTGTGTTCTGGGTATATATCTGCACCAGGGCACGCGTTACAGTCCAATATCTGATTTCGGAACCTCTGCCTGACCACGATATAATCTAACTGATTTCTCCCCGTGTCTCCCAGCCTTTTCCAAATATACGTCCTCCTCTTTTAATTCTTGAACAACTATTACTAGCCGAAATTTATCGCAGAACTCAATTAGTCTTTCTCCTCTCTCAGTCCTACTACCAAGCCCATATTCTCCCGTTACCTCTTATTCTACTCCTTCCCTTAAAACCGCATTCCAATCCACTTGACTATTAAATTTTCCTCTCTCTTTATGTATTGAAACCCGTTCAATATCTTCATATACTCTCTCTGTCTCTTCGTCGTCGGCTTGCGATGTTGGCATATATACCTGAGCTATTGTTGTTCTGATGAGAACATACCTATCATTGGACTGTTCACAGGAACTCACTCTCTACTTAACCTTCCTATTCAAAACGAATTCAACCCCCAGTGTACCATTTTCTGATGCTGTTTATGTTACCCTGTACTGTTCTGAACAGAAATCCTTGTTTTCTTTCCATTTTACTTCACTGACCCCAACTATATGTACCCCGAGCCTTAGCATTTTCCTTTTCAGATTTTCTAGCTTCCCTACCACGTTCAAACTTCGGACAATTCACGCTCCGACTGGTAGAACGTTAACCTTTACTAGGGTACTCAATCTTTTTCTCATTATCGCCTCCCGCTTGACAGTAACCTCCCGGATTTCCGAATAGGAGACTAAACCGGAATCTTTTTCCAACGGAGTGGTCATAATGATAGTTTTTCAGTTACAGGCCACATGTCCTGTGGGTACACATTATATGTCCTTAATACAGTTGTTTTGACAGCATTCTGCATCCTCATGGCGTTGATCATTATTGATTCCTCCACATTTTAGGGACAGTTTCCCGACCGAAGGGCAAGAGAGTGCCCTGATCTTCTGCCCGCTCCTCCGCCGTCTTTGACAAGGCCATTGCTGATGATTTTTTTATTCAAAATTTAAGCAGTGACGAGATTCGAGCCCGGGACCCAGGACAAGTACGATGCAATGTTGCATGTTCGAAAGAATAGGCACTGCAGGCAGACTTGTGCGCCACCTCTCTGTTCTCATCACATACCGAACCCATGCTTGGTAGATAGAACAACGCTGGTCTGATCTGTCTCTCACCATCACATTTAATCGAAGTGTAACTTCCAGATGAGTTAATCAGCTGAAAAGATTTTAAGGGTCTGAGGAAACATGGGCGCTATTGATCGAGTTTGAATATGTAGACAAGAAATTTTAGTGTGCACTGCCCGACTGGGAAATTGTTATTAAAGTAATCTAAAAAGTGAACTTCTAAATAGAGACGGATGGTTTTGCTAAAAATTCTGCCTGGAAAGCCACTCCCTCCCTGGTCAAACGATAGGAAGACAGAGATAGGGCTACTGGTTCACTCGTTGTTAGTTATTACTTCACTATTGACAACGTCTGACTTTCTCCGTTTGCCCATTTTTTCAGAGATAGTTGTGGGACTTGGCTATTCAGTACAGAAAGTCAGATCAAACATCTTTTGGCAGACTAATTTCTAAACTGTTATATTATTGGACTATCGGTTTCGGCGATATATTACGCCATCTTCAGCCCTTGTGTACAGATAACAATTGTAACAATATGAAATAGATAACAAAACGGAATGGTGCAAGTGATAATATGTAATAACATGACAATACCAAACTGTACAGGAAGTTACGTCTACGTAACAGATAAATTAAGGAATAGAATAAGAGGACATTTGCACACCGAATTAACATAAACTAGGGAGCAAAATACATATGGCATATGATGGTAAAAAAGAACCTACTAAACGTTGGTCAATATTGCATGTTATGCACAGACAATCATGGTGCAATGCTAATACAATGCACGTGAAACAACTGGAGTAAAACAGTATAGTCAGATACTGATGACTCGAGACTTAAGATAAAATATTTGAGTAGCTGTTGCCATATACTAGCAAAACATAAACCATTTACCTGAGTTCGACCCCATAACTGTCTGGTATCATCACTTTCCATGTACTAATAATAGGTAATAAAACATCAATGCAATTTATCGATCACAGACAAATAAGATAAAACGTTTTTAATAAAAATTTTTAATAAAACATGAATCTAATCTAATATACCGTAACGAATTCCCACTAAGTAGTAAGTACTGAAATACACTAAAGAGCCAAAGACACTGATATGACTGCCTAATATGGTGTAGGGTCCCAGTGAGCACGCAGACGTGCCGCAACACAACGTGATGTGGACTCGACTACTGTATGAAGTAGAGCAGGAGGGAATTAACAACATGAATCCTGCAGAGCTGCCCACAAATCCGTAAAAGTACTAGGGGGTGGAGATCTCTTCTGAACAGCACATTGCAAGGCAACCAAGATATGCTCAATAATGTTCATGTCTGGGAAATGTGGTGGCCAGTGGAAGTGTTTAAACTCAGAAGAGTGTTCCTGCAGCCACTCTATAGGAATTCTGGACATTTGGGGTGTCACATGTCCTGCTGAAATTGCCCAAGTCCGTCAGAAAGCACAATGGACGTGAATGGATGCAGGTGATCAGACACCAGGCTTACGTACGTGCCACCTGTCAGATTCGGATCTAGACGTATCAGAGGTTCCATATCACTCCAACTGCAAACATCACCACACCATTACAGAGCCTCCTGCTGACATGCAGGGTCCATGGATTCATGAAATTGTCGCCATACCCGTACACGTACATTCACTAAATGCAATTTGAAACGAGACTCGTCCGACCAGGCAACATGTTTCCAGTCATCAACAGCCTAATGTCGGTGTTAACGGGCCCAAGCGAGGAGTAAAGCTTTGTGACGTGCGGTCATCAAGGGTACACGAGTGGGCCTTCGGCTCTGAAAGTCCATATCGACGATGTTTCGTTGAATGGTTCGCACGCTGACATTTGTTGATGGCCCAGCATTGAAATTTCCAACAATTTGCAGGAGGGTAGCAGTTCTGCCACGTTGAACGAGTCTCTTCAGTCGTCGTTGGTGCTGTTCTTGCAGGATCTGTTTCTGCCCACAGAGATGTCGGAGAATTGAGGTTTTACCGGATTCCTGATATTCACGGTACACCCTGAAATGGTCGTAAGGGAAAACACCCAGTTTATCGCTTCCTCGGAGATGCTGTGTCCCATCGCTCGTGCGCCGACTATAACACCACGTTCAAACTCACTTAAATCTTAATAACTTGTCACTGTAGCAGCAGTAACTGATCTAACAACTGCGCCAGACACTTGTTGTCTTGTATAGGCGTTGCCGGCTGCAGCGCCGTATTCTGCCTGTTTACATATCTCTGTATTCGAATACGCATGCCTATACCAGTTTCTTTGGCGCTTCAGCGTATATGAAAAAAGGCATAACCAACGTTATCGTGAAAGTGATAAGTATGCTGGTAAGCAGGCGTGTGGCTAGGTGATATAACAAACCATAAGCTATGAAGTAAGTCTGAAGAAAAGTACTGCGATACATACGCAGTACATTAGAAAGACACTCATTTCTATGAGAACAACCAAAGAAACGTACCTCTCTATCTCACGTAGCCCTTAACCAGGGAAAGCCAAAGGGTTGTATGATCTACGACAGAAAAACCACCAGAAAATACGCTTCGAGGTATAGCATACAATGTGTAATATGTCAGCTGGCACTTTTAAGGGTAATTGAGGATGTGGATATCAAGGAATGTACCGCACACTATGTCGGATATTATCAGGGCATTAGAGGTGCAGATGTGCAATCTGAACAAACATCCATGTCAATTAATGAAAGTAGGAGTCGCGTGAAAACGAGCACTCGTTATGCACCGTGAAAGCAATGTAATAAAAACGGTTCAAATGGCTCTGAGCACTGTGCGACTTAACTTCTGAGGTCATCAGTCGCCTGGAACTTAGAACTATTTAAACCTAACTAACCTAAGGACATCACACACATCCATGCCCGGGGCAGGATTGGAACCTGCGACCGTCGCGGTCGCTCGGTTCCAGACTGCAGCTCCTAGAACCGCAACTCCGGCCGGCGAAAGCAATGTACTAGTATATGACAACATGTAATCAAATGTTTTACCTCCAGTCGGTACTCATCAGTATTGTTTTACTCCAGTTGTTTCACGGGCATTGCACTAGCACTACACCGTGATTATCTTCGCATTACATGCACTATTGACCTCTGTGTAGTAGATTCCTTTTCTACGATTATATGACATATGTATTTTGCTCCCTAGTTTATATTACAACAATGTGCAACTGTTCTCTTATTTTATTCTTTAATTTATCTATAACTTCGATGTAACTTCCAGTACAGTTCGGCATTATTATGTTATTACATTTGCCACTGTGCACATGACTTGTGCCACCCCCTTTTGTTATCCTTTTTATACTGTTACCATTGTTGTCTGAACACAGGGGCTGGAGGTGGCGTAATATATCGTTGAAACTGAATACAACGTTCTCGGTTCTCCAGCCGCGTCAGTTCGAATAAAATGCTCCAGCTTTCGATGGCTATCTTCGCCATCGTCGTCAGGAGTTCACTGACTGCCGGGGCTGTTACGGTCTCCCGCTTGAAACTGGTAGCTCAGCTTGGGTATTATATAGCTGAAAGATCTTTGATGTGACATTCTCCACGTCTGATATTGGCTGCTTGGCGGCGCTAGTTGTTTACGGTGGATATTGTCTCCCTGTCCACAGTTCGTGGCCTTGTGGTAGCGTTCTCGCTTCCCGCGCATGTGGTCCCGGGTTCGATTCCCGACGGGGTCAGGGATTTTTCCCTTCCTCGAGATGATTGGATGTTGTTGTGTCGTCTTCATCATCATCGTTCTTCCCAAATACGGCTGGAGGAAGGCAACGGGAAACCACCTCCGCTAGGACCTTGCCTAATCGGTGGTGCGGGTCTCCCGCATTGTCCCCCTACGCTCCTCGGAATATGGGACCTCATCATCACTGCCTCCCTGCATAGGCCGTCGTTTGGTTCCTGTTACACTGATGATTTAAGTTGGCATGCACAGTGACCACTCGCTACATTTGTGCCTCGAAAATTATGGAGTGTTCACGCCTCGAAACATCGCCGGTTGTCTAGGAAATCATCCGACTCCATTCCCGAAAATTATTTTATCCTTCCGAACGCGCAGAGAAGATCAAATTTCACGTCACACTCGACCAGCGACCAGCATACACATGTTAACTATCTAAACACTTTTCGATACAACAATTAAAATTTATTCAAAAATATTTAACAAAAGTCATCCTACTGGTTTTATGTTCTACAGTTCCATGTTTTAATTTCATTTTTTATATCTAGTTGTAAGATACCAATAGAGTCGACCAACGATATTATGGAAATAATATATATTCTAAGATCTGCCGATGTGATTGACAAATGGTTCAAATGGCTCTGAGCACTATGGGACTTAACATCTGTGGTCATCAGTCCCCTAGAACTCAGAACTACTTAAACCTAACTAACCTCAGGACATGACACACATCCATGCCCGAGGCATGATTCGAACCTGCGACTGTAGCGGTCACGCGGTTCCAGACTGAAGCGTCTAGAACCGCACGGCCACACCGTCCGGCCGCGATTGACAGATAGTATATTTTGAGAGTCTGGAATGACTTGCTTATTCTGATACGAAACTGAGGGCATTTTGTTCCTGAAATGGAGTAATCAGCCCGATTGGGCAGCTTTTTATCGTGGAAACACTTCAATATGGTAAAACGAAATTTTTATCGTTGTACTTAAATGAACATAATTAATAAGTAACGCTGTTTCGACGATATAGGGAAGAGCCTCACATACAATCTTCTCCAAATCATGTCAGACGAACGCCATTGCCGTGTCCTCGACAGCGCCACCATTGCTTCCATATTAACAGTCCTACGACGCATCCCTGGACTGCTGGACTGGTATTCTTGTCACGGCCGCTTTTGACGAAGCGTAACTACTGAATTCTGTTCGCCAATGTGTCCTCATATTGATCAAATACTTGCTCTGACATTCCACAAGCTTATAATTCCTTTATTAGGCATCCCTAAAGAAAAACATCTAGTCTCCCAGATGTCAGGAAACACATCAGCGACTTGGGTTCCTCTACGTACGGCGTTCAGGTACATGTGAACGGCACACGCGTGTGTGTGTGTGTGTGTGTGTGCGTGTGTTCGTGTGTGTGTGTGTGTGTGTGTGTGTGTGTGTGTGTGTGTGTACGCTGATCGCCATCAACGTGTTTATATACAGGGTAGCCGGCCGTTGTGGCAGAGCTGTTCTAGGCGCTTCAGTCCGGAACCGCTCTGCTGCGGCCGCAGGTTCAAATCCTGCCTCGGGCATGAATGTGTGTGACGTTCTTAGGTTAGTTAGGTTAAAGTAGTTCTAAGTTCTAGGGTACTGATGACCTCAGATGTTAAGTCCCAAAGTGCTCAGAGCCATTTGAACCATATACAGGGTACTCACACCAGTGTGAGTAAAAAGGTGATGATATTGCGTTGCATATCCTCAACTAATCGTAATTGTTGAGCCTTTATAAAGTTAGATTTACGGACGAGTGAAAGAAATTTCTTCGTTTAGTCAGAGCGGTAGTGTCCCAGAAATCCTCCACAATTCCCAGTAGGAAACGCCTCAGAGGGTGCCTCGAAAAGGCTTTCTCCTGAAAGTCAACAAACTTTCTCCCAGGTACACCGTTTTAAAAATATCGTAAAATATGAGATAGTCAGCTTAGACAAAGATTGTATGAATCTTGTCAGTTCATAAAATCACATATTAAAAATGGTTAATCATCTTCAGTACTTATTTGCATAACAGATGAATCTTTATAAACCTGAACAATAACCTAAATATAGAGTCTGACTAACAATGGATGCGTCAAACAATGATCGAAAAAAGACACCAACTACAGAATGTCTTTGTGCGTCATGACCGACAGTCCAGTAGATATTTCTGCGAACTTATTATTCATTTTTGATTACTGTAATTGATAGTAAATATAGTGTCACACAATATGTCAGAGTAGATGTTTTTTATGTTTCTTATCCGGTTCAGAAGAATACATAATCAATAGCGTTCAACAAAATCCATCTTACCATATCAATGAGATTAACCAATTTAAATTCTTCTTCCTCTGGCTCAGTAATTAGAGAAATACAATTTAGCAAAGCTTCTATGATGAAAGAATATAACTGGCAACTCAATAAGTGGCGACCATAACAGGATGTTGAGACCAAGGGAATTATTCGGATACGTCTGCTGAAACGCATTAACAATACAGACAGTAACAGCTACCTGAACAGTAGCGGGTCCTGTAGAATTGGATGCAACGTGTCTGAGTGAGACAGACACGTATCAGAAGACGGCAGTACGTGCAGTATTGCAGCTTTCTACAATGACAGCATGGGATAGGACTGCTGTGCTAGTAGCTCAATAATATACTATTCAACACGCTGCCATGAAAGTTTCTTGCTTACGTGTTGCTGGCTCAGCTGAGGTAGGTACTGGAATATCATGTGCAATCATGGGTTTGCAGATGCCTCTCGCGCGCAGAGGTTTTTCCTGTGCACCCCCTCAAGTGATGGACGCCATATGATCGTTTCTGCTGCAGAGCCACCCATCTCGATCAATTTACTACCCACGCATATCCAACCCTTTCTTCTGCATACTCAACAACGCCCCAACCTTGACTCAAGAACCGACCGTATTTATGTGTTACAAGCTGCTTAACATATAGTTGAGCAAAGTGAACGAGAACAAGTGCTTTTTTCAAGAAGCGTTTGTGTGCATAATAAAATACACTACTGGCCATTAAAATTGCTACACCACGAAGATGACGTGCTACAGACGCGAAATTTAACCGACAGGAAGAAGATGCTGTGATATGCAAATGATTAGCTTTTCAGAGCATTCACACAAGGTTGGCGTCGGTGGCGACACCTACAACGTGCTGACATGAGGAAAGTTTCCAACCGATTTCTCATACACAAACAGCAGTTGACCGGCGTTGCCTGGTGAAACGTTGTTGTGATGCCTCGTGTAAGGAGGAGAAGTGCGTACCATCACGTTTCCGACATCGATAAATGTCGGATTGTAGCCTATCCTGATTACGGTTTATCGTATCGCGACATTGCTGCTCGCGTTGGTCAAGATCCAATGACTGTTAGCAGAATATGGAATCGGTGGGTTCAGGAGGGTAATACGAAACGCCGTGCTGGATCCCAAAGGCCTCGTATCACTAGCAGTCGAGATGACATGGCTGTGACGAATCGTGCAGCCACGTCTCGATCCCTGAGTCAACAGATGGGGACGTTTGCAAGACAACAACCATCGGCACGAACAGTTCGACGACGTTTGCAGCAGCGTGGACTATCAGCTCGGAGACCATGGCTGCGGTTACCCTTGACGCTGCATCACAGACAGGAGCACCTGCGATGGTGTACTCAACGACGAACCTGGGTGCACGAATGGCAAAACGTCATTTTTTCCGATGAATCCAGGTTCTGTTTACAACATCATGATGGTCGCATCCGTGTTTGGCGACATCGCGGTGAACGCACATTGGAAGCGTGTATTCGTCATCGCCATACTGGCATATCACCCGGCGTGATAGTATGGGGTGCCATTGGTTACACGTCTCGGTCACCTCTTGTTCGCATTGACGACACTTTGAACAGTGGACGTTACATTTCAGATGTGTTACGATCCGTGGCTCTAACCTTCATTCGATTCCTGCGAAACCCTACATTTCAGCAGGATAATGCACGACCGCATGTTGCAGGTCATGTACGGGCCTTTCTGGATACAGAAAATGTTCGACTGCTGCCCTGAGTAGCACATTCTCCAGATCTCTCACCAACTGAAAACGTCTGGTCGATGGTGGCCGAGCAACTGGCTCGTCACAATACGCCAGTCACTACTCTTGATGAACTGTGGTATCGTGTTGAAGCTGCATGGGCTCCTGTACACGCCATCCAAGCTCTGTTTGACTCAATGCCCAGAGGTATCAAAGCCGTTATTTCGGCCAGAGGTGGTTGTTCTGGGTACTGATTTCTCAGGATCTATGCACCCAAATTGCATGAGAATGCAATCACATGTCAGTTCTAGTATAATATATTTGTCCAATGAATACCAGTTTGTCGTGTGCATTTCTTCTTGGTGTAGCAATTTTAATGGCCAATAGTGTATGTGTCACATATTTGTGATGGAATTCTATGCGAAGGTACGTGAAATGTCAGGCAAGAAATTCCTCAAAAACTATGCATCTCGGCTTGACTAGTGAACTACTGAAATATAAATTACAATTGGCAGAGTGGAACGTGAGCGCAGCTGTAGCAGGTTGTTATTTTTGGGTTAAATATCTATATGAATTACCGCAGTCAGTTTATCCATGCACCTGGATCATCTTTGGTGGGCTGAGAAGCGGAGTGGAGGAGGTTTTGTGAAAAGAGAGCACTGCTTCAGTGCCTTGTATAGGCAGCGTGAAGTAGCCTCATAAAGCACAGAAGTCACCGCATTGTACTTGTCCATGTATAAAAGCGTGTGGTACCAGGGTCGGTAACGTATGTATAAGCGCGCAAGTAGCATCTGACGAACTTAGTTAGCTTTGAATTTCCTCAAGCCATACTAAATGGTAGACTGAGGTGAAGTCATTATATACAGATCCACACTGTAATTAGGTCTGCATCTTTTTTCGACATTGCTTGTAACTTCCAACACATAATCACAATCGCTGTCGCCTCTGAGCGCGCTTAGTCTGAGAAAAAAAAATAAAAAAAAAAACAAATAGCTCTCACATATGAGATTAGTTGTTAAGATCTTTTCAAACAATTTGAATGGGGTGGAAAGTAAGGAGCTTCATCTGGAGTTCTTTGGGTTGTCATCTACTTTCCTTGGTTTCAGTATGGCTACCACTTCAGCTTCTTTCCAAATCTTACGAGTGCTGCCTGTTCTAATAGGAGTCAGGTCCAATGTTAATAGCCGTCTTTTGTCATAATGGCACAGGTCCTTCAGAAGTTCTTCTGAGCCTGCAGCCATCTCCTCGTCAGTTTCAAGGTAAAGATTCATTCAGGGCTGTGGACGATGAAACCTGATGTCCCTGAAATGCAGGATAGGAAAGTCTTTAAGGGTTATGTCCAAAAAGTAACGGGAATTTTGCTACCACCTCAGTGCTGAGGTACAGAGTCATGTGCCAGCTGGAAGAGGAATAGCTGGAAGTGGCTAACTATAAGGTGAGGCTGGTGGAGTCAACAGGTCGGCCATACTATACGTCCTTCCAGCTACGCATCAACGGTTGCCGAAGTTGACATTTGGTCAAAAACGAAACCAAGGAATTTTGCAGAGTGAGAAATAAGTGGCGGATAAAGTATTAGCGTTTCTGCAAGATGAGTCAGTGGAATGTGTGGTGTTGTATACGCTCAACTGTGCGGACAATGTACATGAGGCGTACAGTGATGACGGTACGTGCTTAACGAGGGGAAAGTGATATTGAAACAGGTGTCGAGCCATGTAGTTCGTCATTTTTGTCGGACAAGGAGCCACGAATACCGTTTACAGTGACACGTAGTAAAAGACCGTCGTTGCCCAAAGAACGGATAATAAACATAATTACGTACGTGGAAGATCATCCGTACCATAGTAAAAAAAATTATGAACAGATTTCGAATAACGTAGACGAATAAATCAAGAATGAATTTCTTCTCGAAGAGAGAGAGAGAGAGAGAGAGAGAGAGAGAGAGAGAGAGAGAGAGAGAGAACTATTGTGTGTGTGTGTGTGTGTGTGTGTGTGTGTGTGTGTGTATGTGTGTGTGTTTGTGTTGTGGTTTATGGGCGCTCAACGGCGAGGTTATGAGCGGCCTTACAATATGAATATGTAGTGCATAAGACAGGCTATGGATATCCAGGGAGGGCATGGTGCGCTTGTTAAAAATCCTTGTATTTGCGCATTTCAAGAATGCTGAA
The DNA here is from genome assembly GCF_023864275.1 of Schistocerca cancellata. Lineage (NCBI taxonomy): Eukaryota > Metazoa > Arthropoda > Insecta > Orthoptera > Acrididae > Schistocerca > Schistocerca cancellata. Next base: position 398,495,194 of record NC_064634.1, on the reverse strand, counting down.
TATAATGAGCAAGATGTGCATGATACAGACCTACTACGTTATGCACATCAAATTGCGTTCGACATAGATTACTGTGATTTGAAGGGAAGCAGTGGACGGTTGCATAACTTCAGACAGTGTTACAGAATTAGAAGACATAAGATGACGAATTACCAAAGAAAGTGCCAACATGACGATGCACAGCAAACTGTGGAATCGGCACGTAAATTTGTAGGTAGGATAAACAAACTTATCCCATCGATCAGTAAGAAATTTGCTTTCAACTCCGACCTACTGATTTGAAGAGGAAATGCACATGAAAGCAACAGTGGGTATTAGAGATACCAAGAAAGTTGTATCAATATCAACTAACATCTGTGTCTTAACGCATTGGTATACAAATATGCCGACTGTTAATCTGGATGATAAAAATGGCTCGAAAGTTATTAATTTTGCAGCGAAAAGCTGGAGATGCTTTGCCCCCCACGATTCTTTCTCGTGTGCGTGATCTTGCAAGGACAGCAGGGAATATTTACGTCACAACAAGGAAGAGTTGGGAAAAAGGGTGCAACAGAAAACTACAGCTTTGGTATAAGCACTGCTTCTGGCCATCAACTTGCTTTCGGTTGATTCCTGGTCAGCGTATAAACATCATATTCCTTTAGCGCAAACTATCCCTCCTGAAAAGCGCGTGACATTCCAGGTCATAGCACTGGGAACCACTGGATAATTTCAGCCTCTGGATATTTGTGTGCCTATAAAACATTTTATCGCACTATGTTCAGTTAAGCCTTAAAGGACGGCCAATTTCACGAGAAGCTCTACGACAGACTGTTTCGTATTCGTTTGCTTGTCATCACAGCCCAAGAGTTCTCGTCACTCCCGTTACACCAATATGATTTTATACGCATTCTTTAAGAGTGGATAACTAACTTAACTCCCTGCACGTTTGTAACTCACAAGGACTTCGCCTTCCATCTTGATGGTGCAAAACTTTATGATCAATGTGGCGCGCCATTTTTCGTTCTATGTTCATGTGCAAGTAAATGGTTTGTTTTGAACATTTGTTGAACGTCGACGATGTCTATTATGTGAAGTGAAATACATACACCCCACAGAAGGATGATCTCTGTTCCTTTCGGATACTCATTTCCTGTCGCCCTCCGGATGGACATGGTGAGTCATTGGCAGATAATATTTTTCCTGTCATAATTGTTAACACATACTTTCTAATGAGCCTTACTCAAAAGAAGGCTAAACTTGCGACCTCACACTTAAGGGATTCCTTGTCACTATATCAGGGGAAGCGTTCTTCAATAAGTGAATGACTGCAATGCATACACGCTGTGCCTGCAGCAGATATTCATAATTACTTTCATTTATTAGTGGCTCATGACTTTCCCACTGAACACGGCATTTTTAAAAAGGATTGTCATTCCCACAAGGCTAAGAATGGAGGAAACATATTACTGAGTTTCTGAAACAGGTAAGTTCAGCAACTTTTATTCTTTACTTAGTTGCTAGATAATGATGAATACATTTTGTATATTTCCACATACTAGCGGCTCATTGGACAATTTTCTGGGATTACGCATAACTTCAGGGGATAGCAATAACTGTACAATAACGAAACATGAGAATGATATTGTAAGATGTGTATATTTCTATTGTTTATTGTCAAACCACAATTTATGAAAGATGTTTATATTTTATTAATAGGATGAAGTAGGAATAATTAATATTTGTCATTTTGGAAATAATTGTGGTAACAGGGAATGTTTGCACCAAAGTATTGTTGGCGGGAGAGACCGCACATTGATATAATTTTAAAAAGGGCAGGAGAGACCGCGTATGGATACATTTTAAGAAAAGAGCGGGAAAGACGGCGCATTGATGCATTTTGGAATGGTAGCAGGGATTGTCTGCAGCAGAAAGGATTGTTGGCGGGAGAGACCGCACTTTAACGTTCGTAGGAAATCAGTAGTAAGCGAGATGTGAAGCGATGCGGTAGCAGGTCTGAAGCGAGAGGTTGAGAGGAGCGGTGTGCCTGCCAGCCACCAGATATGATTTACAAGAGATTATAAACGGATGTACAGAGACATCAGCTATTATCATAAGAGGAACTAATATTATTGAACTTTTTTTTTTTTTTGAGAAACTCAAGACTACTGAAGGTATATTTGCGCAATGCTAGTTGTAAGATCATTTTAAAAACTAAGTCCCGTTTGAACGTTTGTAAAATCATTTCATTACCAACAGTAAATATTTGAAGAATCGTTTTCAGAATATAATTAATTTTTGCCAGCAAAATTGCATTACTGATTATAATGCATCCCAAAAACCATCAACGTAAAACTTTGCAAAATTTTATTGTTGTCAAGAAAATGTTTAACTATGAATTACGTAACTTCAGTCAAATTGATTAAAGAATAACGTCAGCTTTCCTATTAAAGAATAACGTCAGCTTTGGCATAAAATACAGCCACTTATCATGACAGCCCACCAGCAGCTAATAGAGTATAGTAAAACACAGTAAGTATATTAATGTTGCAGTTCGATGTAGCAGTCAGATGGCGATCCAGTAACAGGAAAAAAGGTAAAGAACAGTTTTGGGTTTTTGCAGGTAACGACTGAGGGCCACGACGACGACACATTCTATGTTTCGTCGAAATAATCAGCAAATCACTTTTAATAAGCAGCATTTAAGTTTGTGTGCGAAGATTGCACTTATTATTATTGAGAAAGAGAATTAATTTCAAAGGGAAGATTTCATTTGTTATTATTAAGCAAGAGAAAGAAATCCTAAGGGAAGGTTTCATAGGTTATTGTAGAAAGGCAGGTTGCGTAACAAAAGAGATATAGAGGAGACAGGAAGGTTTCAATACGTGGCGTTCATCCGCAGTAGTCATCTTGTAGGTCCCTCTTTAAGAGGTTAGAAATTCCAGTTGTACTTCTTGTTGTGCCGAACGAAATGACACTCGTTATTACAGTCTTGGTTATTATGTAAGTTGAAGGTGGAGGTGAGAAAAGAAAAGAAAGGGAAAAATCTGATGATGCCAGTTGCAGCGAGACTTAATGCGGAATCGGTGGCGACGAGTGAAGATGTGTGTCGGACTGGGACTTGGGCACGGCAGCTCCTGCTTACTAGACCCCTAGGCAGTTGGGCGTGGAACACTGCGCCACCTGGACACACTGTTAATCGCAAACGTGCGGAGTATCTCGGCACGCTCGTCGGCCGACTCATACTCCCACCTAGCGTTACCACTTACCCGCAGTCCCCATCAATGGTCCTCCGTGCTCGCTGGCGGTCAAAAGTAAATGTGCATCTGGACTTATGATTGTGGATTCATAGCCCATCGAGGTGTATCAGTTCGGACATACCCGAAAGAACAGATAGCAGACATTCAAAATATAAAGTTGACGAACGTTTGTTTTATTTAAAAAGCTTAAAGAGTTTTCATATAAAAAATCTTAGACATTACTATTCAGCACGCCCTCGTATATGTGGCCCGTAAATTGATTTTATCTACATAATTTTGATACAAACTGTGATAAAAATCTATCGAACATTGAACTGTCTAAATATAGTAAGTACACGGGTTCTTCATTAGTTGGGAAGCATGGCGGTGAAGCACTAGAGATTATGTTATGTCCTTGTATTAAACAGGAAATATGTGGCCCATCCGCCAATAGTTGCCATCGTGTACTTACAGTTTTAAAAGGCCTGCTTGAATCCAATACGAGCGGCAACTATTTTCCTGGGCAAGGGGATTGACGCGGTATAAAACGTATGTTATAATTTTATGGCTGATCAGTATCCTGCATTAGCTTCCAGCTTTGATTGGAATTTTCACAGCAATGTCGTTAGACTGGATGAGACTGAAAAGTGGTTACTTCATATCACAACCACTATGGCACTGAAGCAATGGAAGTTGATCTCTAAATGGAAAGAACACAGTTCGAGGAGTGTGCTAAAATAAAGCCAATACTTCACAACAGTTCACAGTAAACGTTCAGTCTCCAGTGACTGTACACTGAACAAGAGATTCATTCAGACCAGTGCCCAATGAGTCTCAGAAAAGATGAAAGAAGCAACTAACAAGGGCAGGCCACGACGTTTGGAACGCGGATTTACTGCAAACTTCGTGCACTCGTAGTACTCCATTAGGGCAACAAAATGTGTAAGCACTAGCGCGTACTTCTCAAGTGTTAAAGCGTTATTGAGCAAATCGCAAGATAATTTTGGTGCCGGCACGGTAGCTCAGCGTGTTCGGTCAGAGGGTTAGCAGCCCTCTGTAATAAAAAAAAAACTGAGTTAATCGATCAACAACGAACTTAAACGGATGTCTCACGACGTGCGCCCCGAGCAGATACAACGAACGAAGGCGAACAAAATGAGATTTTAAAAAATGGTTATCGTTCAAGCCCCGTAATCGCTGGGTAGCTGGATCGAGTCCCGCTCGTCAGATTTTTTTAAATTATTTCTAACACAATCATTTTCTTTACTATTTATATTACAGTTGATGTAATGGGCAAAATACGCGTAATTGAACGCTAACCACTCGGCTGCCGGCGCTTCATGGTAAAAATTGCCACGCACAAGTATATATTTGACGACCTAAATTATCTTGTGATTTTCTCAATAAGGCTTGAGAAGAACGCGCTACTGCTTATACAATTTTGTTGTCCTCGTGGAGTACTACGAGTGTACGAAGTTTGCAGTAAATCCGTGTTCCAAACGTCGTGGCCTGCCCTTGTAAGTCTGAAAGAATCTTCAAAGAGATGTAACTGCCGGTGGTATCTGTAACTTGCATGATAATAGGGTTGCTCTGAATAAAAAATAACGATAACTGAAAAATGTGCGTCGAGCGTGGTGAAACTTCTGCAAATTATGGAAGACATTAAATGGTGCGCCAAAATATAACATAATTCAAGAAAAATAATGTTTGTCCAATGTCAGAACTCGATCAATGTAAGCAAATTGGATGCATCACTTTTGTTCAGCGCAAGTGACTCAGTACCCAGTGTAACTTCTGCTATGTACAGCCATGTGAGATGTTTTCCGTCATCTGTCAGCTCTTTACACAGACAAGTCTAAAAGCTTGTAAAACTGCTTTCAGTGTCTGGAAAGGCGGACTGCAAGCAAACGGCACATCTGTCACATCTGCTGACCACTCCACGCACTGATTAGTTTGCAACGAGGCGAACCCACTGTTGTGGAGCTTAATCAGCTTTTTTGGATTTAAAAGACACATATTGAACAAGTATGAGGTACACTTAAAGCATAAGGGAAGTTATCCCGAGAGACGTGCGCAGTCTGCTCTTCACTTGGAAAGACTTAAAGGTTTATCGTTCCATCCGAAGATATACCGCCCCTCAGACACTGCCTCTATGATTAGTGACAAGCTGCACACTTCTGCAAAACCAAAAGACTGCTGTAACATTGCAAGTTATGTCAAGACGTATCAGTGAAGAGAATGGCTTTCTGTTCCTAGACAGTGTAGTGCACATGGTACTGTATTCTCTGCAGATAAACGGCGAGTCACTCACATTTGGCTGGCCATCATTTCCAGAAACGTTCTTTGGACAGCACGCGACTAAACTCGATGATATCGCGCTTCCAGCGCCACAGGCCTTCAATCGCGCATCTTTCTTTGGAATGCATAACGCCAAATATCGGCCACCGTCAAGCATACTATTTGGTTCCACCTTCTTTGTGTAGAACTAGAGCGTAAATATTTTATCTAATGTCTACGATGTATTAACAAGGATGGCAAACATTTAATCAATAGGCCACCTCCGTGTCAGCATTACCTGTCTCCACCTGTCAAAGGCGGTCCATCACAGTTTATCGAGTGCAATATGCCTCGACACCGTCCATCCAAGCTGCCCGTCCAAGCTGTTTTCTTTCACTCACATATCACTGACTGCTGGATTTATTTTCGTGATTTTCTCTACTCACTGCAACCGAGGCAATCTAAAAATGCAACATGATATATGAGACTGAAATAAATTTTATAATAAATTAGTTGTGACAATAGAAATTTGTTCCAGACCGGGACTCTTATCTGAATTCCCTGCTTTTCGCAACTAGGTGCCTTATCCATCACGTTATCTGAGCACGCCTCCAGACCATGCACAAACTATGCAAATAGGGATATTCATGAATTAAGATTCGACATAGTCGAACAGCTTTCCTTATTGTTCTGGCAGAGCAGTGATGTTTGCAGAGATAATAAAAACAGTGAATAATGACGGCGGCGGTCCAAGACATCGACAGAGACGCGATATTTAATGTATTCACCGTTAGCTCAAACATGCTCCATGAGGATGGCCGCTGCAACTGGTTTCAGAATGTAAAATATTTTGTATTTAGACGTGGCAGTACACCCATAAGAGAGAATTACATTTTCAATAATTTTCCCACTGTTTGAACGAAGAACTGGGACAACATAATTTTCTTACTATTTCAACACAGAACTGGGAAAGATTTTCATTTGATCGAAATACAAATTTTGTAATATAATGCAACTTCGTAATCGCTGACTACGAAATTAGTCACGCTAGGAAAACAAAAAGTTCTCCGAATGCTTATTCAGCTAACAAAACATTTCTGGATCAATAAATTGACTATTTATATGTTCAATGAATTAGCTCTGCGCCCCCGTAGCTACATTTTGTCCATAGAAATTGATTCAAAGGCTAATGGTATACAAATTTCAGACAGGTGCAATATACTGTAACAAAAATTGTTTCCATTAAATGAAAGTCATCACACTCCAGCTACAAAAACCAAAATTAAATCTGCGATAATTTCTAATTTAAACTAGAGAACTTGATATGAACGCATGCTTAAAATGGGAAACACCGAGGCTTATTGCAAAATCTACAGCTCGTGTAACACTTTTTGTTACTTGTAGTTACAGCGTAACACCTACACATTTATCACCGGAAAACACAGGGCCACATCATCAATGGAAAGATGAAATTTCACATGCACTGTGTTACCATTCGAACAAAAAGATAGAACTTCAAGATTGACCACAAAGAAGTGGAAGGTATTGGTGCCTTGGAAACCCATGGTGTTTCAGTGACATTAATCACTTCACCACAGAAAGTAAATCTCCTTCAAAATACAGTAAATTTATTGGCTGCACATACTGTGATATCCTAAAATAAATCACAGGAGTTTTAAGTGCCAAATTAAATTTCTTTTTTTTCTGCTGAAAATACTAAATATGTACAATGGAAGGATACTTATCGCACTCGCTGTGTATAACGGCGGGGGTTCTTCTGGGATGGGTGAGATGGAGTTATCAGCCATCTTGTCCGCCTTCCACTTATTGGTGACTGGCTACTTGTCTGTCGCTGCAGACTGATATGAGCCAAAATATTGTCTCTTTAAGTCAGTTTCAGAGTCTCAGAACGAGAGACTAATTGTATACACAATAACAACGCTTGTGTCTCAACTGTTAGGCACCAAGGATCTTCCGGTAACGTTATACTCGTGGGTATAAAACAGACACCTTCTCTGCGATACTGAGATTGTACGGTTTGGACTGAGAAGTCGACAGATGGGCTGTTTCTTGCATGACGTCTAGGCTACCTCTGTTATCCAGAAGACACTTCGCGCTTCTGTAGTGGAAGACATGGGATATAGGGACAATAGCATTTATTTCAGTTATGTGAACTTCACGTTCTATTTATAGGAGCTCTCGTTCTTCGAGTGTGGTAAAAAGTAAAATTTTGCAATTTAGACATCTTTTGTTTTATAATTATCTGTATGTGATAAAAACATAAGACGATTGTTATCCGGAAATGGTTTTAAGACCGAAGTGCAATCCTTTTCAACACAGCAGTTCCCATTCGTCACGCTGAGAATCCTCCACGCAGTCTTTCCCATCAGGAGTCGATAGGCGTGCGTGAGTTCTAATTTAGTATGTATATCCAGGCCAAGAGCTACTTTTACCTACGTCTACTGTTAGGCATTTTATCGCGGACTAAAAACGTCTGGAAAATATCAATGGCGATCTTCATTTTGGTAGACTTACGACTTAACTGAATTTACGGAAGTGTACTCGTATAACGTACTGCATCCGTCAATCGCCAGACAATACTGCACCGTTACAGCTCAGGTGCACTGTTAAACGACAGAAAGATTCGTCAGGCTGTTACGCACAAGCATTTAATCTCACCTACCATGCTGCTGACATTGGTGTAAGCTTCGTAGCGACTATGTCATTAGAAACGGAGTACCAGTTTGGAATGGGCAAGAATGGGGAAGGAAGTCGGCCATGTTTCCAAACGAACCAACCCGGTAAAATGTAGATATGGATGGATAGACGGGAACCTGAACTTCCGCTCCTCAGAAAGCGTTTACAGTGCCTTAAGCACTGCGTCACCTCGTTCGGAAAGGATGCTTCTGCAGTAACTTTTCAGAGTGGATTATGCCAACATATGCAAAAGAAATTAAAATCCCATAATTAGCAGAAAGATGTAAATCTTGCCAAGCAACAGTAAGCTGTGTCGGAGGTCTACTGTTAATGCTGCTCGATTCGTAAGCGACGCGCAATGCACTGACAAACAGGGCAGTTAGGTAAGGTGGCAGTGGCACCTATTACCCCGATAGGCTTCGCGGCCTACGTCTAGCTCTACAGTGAGACGGTGAAGGTTTTATGATGATACTCATTTCCAAATGTGAACGTGTGTGGTCCTCCCTGGTGTAATGTGCTGAACCGAACGTGTTGTGGCAACAATGGAACTCGGTGGGATATTGCAAAAGGGAATGCTGTTCCTGGCTTGGGTACAGACCACTAACTTTGGTCGATAGCAAAGGAAGGAACGTATTTAAGAACCTTCAACATCGCAGCACGTCAGCTATCGTTGGTTAATATATTGTTGTTGTTGTCTTCAGTCCTGAGACTGGTTTGATCCAGCTCTCCATGCTACTCTACCCTGTGCAAACTTCTTCATCTCCCAGTACTTACTGCAACCTACATCCTTCTGAATCTGCTTAGTGTATTCATATCTTGGTGTCCCTCTCCGATTTTTACTCTCCACGCTGCCCTCCAATGCTAAATTTGTGATCCCTTGATGCCCAAGAACATGTCCTACCAACCGGTCCCTTCTTCTTGTCAAGTTGTGCCACAAACTCCTCTTCTCCCCAATTCAGAAACGACTTCCTGACACTTAAAACTATACTCGATGTTAACAAATTTCTCTTCTTCCGAAGCGCTTTCCTTGCCATTGCCAGTCTACATTTTATATCCTCTCTGCTTCGATCGTCATCAGTTATTTTGCTCCCCAAATAGCAAAACTCCTTTACTACTTTAAGTGCTTCATTTCCTAATCTAATTCCCTCAGCATCACCCGACTTAATACGGCTACATTCCATTATCCTCGTTTTGCTTTTGGTGATGTTCATCTTATATCCTCCTTTCAAGACATTGTCCATTCCGTTCAACTGCTCTTCCAAGTCCTTTGCTGTCTCTGACAGAATTACAATGTCATCGGCGAACCTCAACGGTTTTATTTCTTGTCCATGGACTTTAATACCTACTCCGAATTTTTCTTATGTTTCCCTTACTGCTTGCTCAATATACAGATTGAATAATATCGGGGAGAGGCTACAACCCTGTCTCACTCCCTTCGCAACCGCTGCTTCCCTTTCATGCCCCTCGACCCTTATAACTGCCATCTGGTTTCTGTACAAATTGTAAATAGCCTTTCGCTCCCTGTATTTTACCCCTGCCACCTTTAGAATTTGAAAGAGAGTATTCCAGTCAACATTGTCAAAAGCTTTCTCTAAGTCTACAAATGCTAGAAATGTAGGTTTGCCTTTCCTCAATCTATTTTCTAAGATAAGTCGTAAGGTCAGTATTGCCTCACGTGTTCCAATATTTCTGCGGAATCCAAACTGATCTTCACTGAGGTCGGCTTCTACCAGTTTTTCCATCCGTCTGTAAAGAATTCGCGTTAGTATTTTGCAGCTGTGACTTATTAAACTGATAGTTCGGTAATATTCACATCTGTCAACACCTGCTTTCTTTGGGATTGGAATTATTATATTCTTCTTGAAGTCTGAGGGTATTTCGCCTGTCTCATACATCTTGCTCATCAGATGGTAGAGTTTTGTCTCCCAAGGCCGTCAGTAGTTCCAATGGAATGTTGTCTACTCCCGGGGCATTGTTTCGACTCAGGTCTTTCAGTGCTCTGTCAAACTCTTCACGCAGTATCGTATCTCTCATTTCATCTTCATCTACATCCGCTTCCATTTCCATAATATTGTCCTCAAGTACATCGCCCTTGTATAGTCCCTCTATATACTCCTTCTACCTTTCTGCTTTCCCTTCTTTGCTTAGAACTGGGTTTCCATCTGAGCTCTTGATATTCATACAAGTGGCTCTCTTTTCTCCAAAGGTCTCTTTAATTTTCCTGTAGGCAGTATCTATCTTACCCCTAGTGATATAAATCTCCACATCCTTACATTTGTCCTCTAGCCATCCCTGGTTAGCCATTTTACACTTCCTGTCGATCTCATTTTTGAGACGTTTGTATTCCTTTTCGCCTGCTTCATTTACTGCGATTTTATATTTTCTCCTTTCATCAATTAAATTCAATATTTCTTCTGTTACCTCAAGGATTTCTACTAGCCCTCGTCTTTTTACCTACTTGATCCTCTGCTGCCTTCACTACTTCATCCCTCAGAGCTATCCATTCGTCTTCTACTGTATTTCTTTCCCCCATTCCTGTCAATTGTTGCCTTATGCTCTCCCTAAAACTCTGTTCAACCTCTGGTTTAGACAGTTTATCCAGGTCCCATCGCCTTAAATTCCCACCTTTTTGCAGCTTCTTCAATTTTAATCTACAGTTCATAACCAATAGATTGTGGTCAGAGTCCACATCTGCCCCTGGAAATGTCTTACAATTTAAAATCTGGTTCTTAAATCTCTGTCCTAACATTATATAATCTATCTGATACCTTCTAGTATCTCCAGGATTCTTCCATGTATACAGTCTTCTTTTATGATTCTTGAAGCAAGTGTTGGCTATGATTAAGTTATGCTCTGTGCAAAATTCTACCAGATGGCTTCCTCTTTCATTTCTCTCCCCCAATCCATATTCACCCACTATGTTTCCTTCTCTCCCTTTTCCGACTGTCGAATTCCAGTCACCCATGACTATTAAATTTTCGTCTCCCTTCACTGTCTGAATAATTTCTTTTATCTCATCATACAGTTCATCAATTTCTTCATCATCTGCAGAGCTAGTTGGCATATAAACTTGTACTACTGTAGTAGGCATGGGCTTCGTGTCTATCTTGGCCACAATAATGCGTTCACTATTTTTTATTCATTATTAAACCTACTTCTGCATTACCCCTATTTGATTTTGTATTTATAAACCTGTATTCACCTGACCAAAAGTCTTGTTCCTTCTGCCACCGAACTTCACTAATTCCCACTATATCTAATTTCAACCTATCCATTTCCCTTTTTAAATTTTCTAACCTACCTGCCCGATTAAGGGATCTGACATTCCACGCTCCGATCCGTAGATCGCCAGTTTTCTTTTTCGTGATAACGACGTCCTCTTGAGTAGTCACCACCCGGAGATCCGAATGGGGGACTATTTTACCTCCGGAATATTTTACCGAAGAGGACGCCATAATCATTTAACCATACAGTAAAGCTGCATTACGGCTGAAGTTTCCCCTTGCTTTCAGCCGTTCGCAGTACCAGCACAGCAAGGCCGCTTTGGTTAGTGTTGCAAGGCCAGATCAGTCAATCATCCAGACTGTTGCCCCTGCAACTACTGAAAAGGCTGCTGCCCCTCTTGAGGAACCACAAGTTTGTCTGGTCTCTCAACAGATACCCGTCCGTTGTGGTTGCACCTACGGTACGGCCATCTGTATCGCTGAGGTACTGGCGTTTTCCATATATTGCATTGTTCGTCGATTCTGCGAACTCCTCATTCCGTATCTTATTGGCCTACTGAATTTTCAACGTTCTTCTATACAACCATATCTCAAAACGCTTCGATTCTCGTCTTTCCCGGCTTCCTGACACTTACATCTATACTCGATAATCATTTCTCTTCTTTAGAAACGCTTTGCTTGCCATAGCCAGTCCACTTTTTATATCCTCTTTACTTCGACCATCATCAGTTATTTTGCTCCCCAAATAGAAAAACTCATTTACTAGTAAAAGTGTCGCATTTCCTAATCTAATTCCCTCAGCATTACCTGATTTAATTAGACTGCATTCCATTATCCTAGTTTTGCTTTTGTTGATGTTCATCTCGTATCATCCTTTCAAGACATTGTCCATTCCGTTCAACTGCTTTTCCAGGTCCTTTGCTGTCTCCGATAGAATTACAATGTCATAGGAAAACCTCAAAGTTTTTATTTCTTCACCATGGATTTTAATTCCTACTCCAAATTTTTCTTTTGTTTCTTTTACTGCTTGCTCAATATACAGATTGAATAACATAGGGGATAGGCTACAACTCTGGCTCACTGCCTTCCCAACCGTTGCTTCCCCTTCATACCCCTCGACTCTTATAACTGCCATCTGGTTTCTGTACAATTTGTAAATAGCCTTTCTCTCCCTGTATTTGACCCCCACCGCCTTCAGAATTTGAAAGAGAGTATTCCAGCCAATACTGTCAAAAGCTTTCTCTAAGTCTACAAATGATAGATACGTAGGTTTGCCTTTCCTTAATCTATCTTCTAAGATAAGTCGTGGGGTCAGTATTGCTTCACGTGTTCAAACATTTCTACGGAATCCAAACTGATCTTTCCCGAAGTCTGTTTCCACCAGTTTTTTCGTTCGTCTGTAAAGAATTCGCGTTAGTATTTTGCAGCCGTGACTGATTAAACTGATAGTTCGATAATTTTCACACCTGTCAACACCTGCTTTCTTTGGAATGTTATCCATCCTTATTATGCCCTATATAATCTTTTAAATTCTGACTCTAATACTGGATCCCCTGTCTCTTGCCTGTCGACTCCTGTTTCTTCTTTTATCACGTCATCAGACAAGTCCTGCTCCTCACAGAGGCCTTCATTGTACTCCGGCCACCTATGTGCTCTCTCATCCTCGCTTAGCAGAGGAATTCGTACTGCACGCTTAATGTTGAGCCCTCGTTTTTAACTTAATCTAACGCTACTTTTACTTTTCTATATGCTGAACCACTCCCCCAACGACAATTTATTTTTCGATTTCTCCCAGGTTTTCATGTAGCCATTTCGTCTTTATCTGTCTACACTTTATCTTTATTTGATTCCTAAGTGACTTATGTTTCTGTATACCTGTATTCCGGTGAACAATTTTGCTATGAAATACATATTCTGCAGGAGTGGATTACTAGTAAAGTATGAATACTGAAGTGTCCTTAGTTTGGATGAAGAGACAGGATATCAGTACTAACAACTCCGACTTTTTAAAAAGCTAACTTTCTAGCATTAGAGGCTGTTGCCTGTGGAGGTACCTCTCGGCGGAATTATTCTGCACACAGGGACTGAAATGAGGCAAGGATTGCCGGCCGCAGTGGTCTCGCGGTTCTAGGCGCTCAGTCCGGAACCGCGCGACTGCTACGGTCGCAGGTTCGAATCCTGCCTCGGGCTTGGATGTGTGTGATGTCCTTAGGTTAGTTAGGTTTAAGTAGTTCTAAGTTCTAGGGGACTGATGACCACAGATGTTAAGTCCCATAGTGCTCAGAGCCATTTTTTTTAGGCAGGGATTAGGAAATGATTTTTTATTTTCCTAGGACTTTGATGTGTCTAATCTTGGAAGTATTCGAACATCCGATAGTTTTATTGGGGATTTCGTTACAATGATTCTGTCTGGAAACGTGAGCGCATCATGTCAAGATGGGTCGGTTAGAAATGACGACTTTAACAGTTGAGCAGCTGTCCCAGCTGTATTTCGTCTTCATTTTAAAATTTCTGATGTAGTAACATGAAATGAAGGCGATAACGTATAGACTGCGAATTTGGAGCGTCTTTTGTGATGAGAGCTAGAAATGGCAACATTGCTGCGTTATTCTGAGTATGCAGCTTGTGGGGTGTCCTACTTAGCAGAGGCGACGCAAATAGATGCGCGACGCCTCCCAGCAGGACGGCCAAAAAACACAGCGCCGAGCTGCGCCGCCGCTCACGGCGTCGTTCGATCTTCTCTCCAGTTCCTACCTGTTTCTCTCTTCACTTGCTATGTCCATGTGTCAGACAAAATAATACGGAAAGCCTCAAATAGATGAAGGTGAGTTTGAACATCACAGTGCCCATTTCCTTGGCTTCACATATCCTTACTTCGTACATGATAGCAGTTCATGTGATCAATTGCAAGGGAGACCTGCAATACAACGTGCTCTCTAAACCACGCTGAGGGATAGAATTATCACTCCTTCTGCAACTCACAAGTTTGCCTTCAACTCTACTTCAGCAACATGAGGCTCATTTGACGTTTCTTAATTGAATGAACACTTAAAAAGGAGAAGAACTCTTATCTGATGTTCAGGAAAGTGTGTTACGTAAGAAACCCAACTGTATCTGGTATGAAAAATGTTTCACCCTAGAAAACGGTGTCAAGCTGTTCAGTTTCTTCTTTTAATTCCCATACAAAATTTATTGATTTTGTCGTTTATGTTAGCTTTATAACAAATCTACTGAACATCCTGTACTTAACCTACTTCAAGTATTTTTATCTGTGCGTCTTTTTCGACGACGGCTCGTATTATAATGGTGTGAATACACTGACGTGTCGGACCTCCTTCTGCCCGTCATAGTGCAGCAGCTCGACGTGGCATCGATGATGATGATGATGTTTGATTTTGTAGGGCGCTCAACTGCGCAGACATCGGCGCACGTACAAAGTCCCAAGCTTTACACAGCCCAGTCTAGCTACTTTCACGAATGATGAGGACAACACACCCAATCTCCGGGCAGAGAAAATCTCCAACCCGGCCGGGAATCGAACCCGGGACCCTGTGATCCAGAGGTAGCAATGCTAGCCAGTAGACCACGAGCTGCGGACACGTGGCATGGAACTCAACAAGCCGTTGGAAGTCCCCTGCAGAAATAGAGCCACACTGCCTCTACAGCTGCCCATAATTGCGACAGTGTCTCCGGTGCAGGATTTTACGCAAGAACTGACCCTCCCCTCGAATATGTCCCATAAATATTCGACAGGATTCATGTCGAGCTATTGGGCAGCAAAATCATTAGTTCGAATTGTTCAGAATGTTCTTCAAAGCAATCGCAAACAATTGTGGCCCGATGACGTAGCGCATTGTCATCCATAAAAATTCTATCTTTGTTTGGGATCATGAAGTCCATAAATGGCTACAATTGGTCCTTAATAGCCGAACATAACCATTTCGAGTCAATGATCGGTTAAATTGGACGAGAGTACCAAATACATTTCATGTAAACTCAGCCCACGGTCGTCTAGGATCCAACCGATATGGTCACGAGCCCAGGAGAGGCGCTGCAAGCGATGTTGTGCTGTTAGTAAAGGAACTCACTTCGGTCATAGCCCATTAGCACCAAATTTCGCCGCACTGTCCTAACAGATACGTTCGTCGCACGTCCCACATTTATTTCTGCGGCTATTTCACGCAGCGTTGCTTGTCTGCTAGCACTGACAACTGTATCAAAAGGCCGCCGTTCTCGCTCGTTAAGTGAAGGCCGTCGGTCAGTGCGTTGCCTATGGTGAGAGGTAATGCCTGAAATATGGTATTCGCGTCGCGCTCTTGACAATATGGATCTCAGAATACTGAATTCCCTAACGATTTCCGGAATGGAACTTCCCGTGCCATTTTCATTGCTAGTTTCTCACGTCTTCGTATCGAAAACACCTACAGCCGTCCTTATGATGTCATGCATTGTGTAGTTACCAGTTTCTGCGCTTCCGTGCACAATCTTCAGGCCTTAATTGATGCTGAAGGGGTTACCACCATCCATATATACCATGCTTCAGTGGTCAACATAACTGGTCTATGCAGACTACCTGTAACTATGATGATGTGTCTCAAACCAGTTCACAGTTGATGTTTGGAGAGACAACAGCACAGTTACGGGTGGTCTGCATAAATTAGTTATGTTAGCCGCTTATTTATCGTGTATAGGAATGGTAGTAGCCCCTTCAGCATCAACTACGGCCTGAAGATTGTGCACTGAAGTGCCGAAACTGGCAGCTACACAATAAAGGACATCATAACGACGGGTGTAGGTGTTTCATTTTCTTACAATAGTTAATAGCCGTTGTTCCACAGACCTCCAGTCACAAGGATGGACACACAAAAACTTGTTGTATAGAGGTTGCACAAATATTGTGGCAGTAAACATTCATGTAATTCCTGCTCTACTTTTTATTATCCTTTTTCTGATAATTAACGTCTATTCTATCACACTGAGCACTGTTCCGTACTCTTGTATAGGGCTCTAAGCAGCGGTGTGTTTTGAAAATATCGCTGCTAAGAGTCTAGAGCAGGCCAGGGGCACAGTCAGCGTCACGTGACTGAGAGGTCGCCGTCCGCGCTGTTGCCGCGCAGCGTCATCCACACCCCGCCAACAGCTCAGTCGACCAACAGCACACTGCGACCATTAGCGGAAAAATTCATGCAGTCCAAAATTTTCCATAGTGTTGGGACGGAGTTACCTGAAAGACACAGTAAAAATTCTGACCGGTGGGGAGTGACCTTTGTTGGTTGTGAAGGGGGGTTGTGGGGGACGATTAAATTTCACTATTTTATGTCTTACTCGAATAACTCAAAACCTGCGTATCCTAGAAAAAATGTTTCCCCAGCACAAATTTAAAGCCGCGCGGGGTAGCCGTGCGGTCTGAGGCGCCTTGTCGCGGTTCGCTCGGCTCCCCTCGTCCTCCCTCGAGCATGAGTGTGTGTTGTCCTTAGTAAGTTACTTTAAGTTAGGCTAAGTAGTGCGTAAGCCTAGGGACCGATGACCTCAGCAGTTTGGTCCCGTAGTCCTTATCACAAATCTCCAATTTCCACAAAATTACATTAAATTCCCTCCTATTAATTTTTCTCTAGCACTAATAGTTTCAGTATTGCAGGGGATGTGAAAACCGCAGATTATTAAACATAGTGAAGGACTGGGAAAGAATTGATGTTCATTCTTAAATGAAGTGGGTGAAGTATAAGTATTATATAGTCGCACCACATCAAAGTGCAATAGAACTGTATTAAGCGATAAATTGTGTTCTGGGGGTGTTACAGCGGGAATAGGTGGGTTGTTGGGAGTGTGACGGAAAGTAGGTCGCTGCATTGTGGTCATGAGCTTCCCTGTGTGCAAAATGAAGAGCGAGGAAGCAATTGTCACACTACATCACAAAAAGTAACTACCGGGTATTTCACAAAGTTATATCAGACCTTCCACAGCTCGTCTTATGAATCACTGGTGACACAATGGCCACTTCTCTTATGTAAGAAGACAAAATAACAAATCATTTTCAGCTTATTACGTGTGTACTTATGTGCAGTCGTTTTGTAAGCATCTACGTAAAATACGTTCTGTAAAGCCATGTCACGGTATTGTAGGCACTTAGTGCTGATTAAATTAATAACCAGAAAGTTACTGCATTTCCCTCACCATTAATTGTGTTACCGACAGACTGCACAAATCTCTTCCATTCAGAAATTGCTGGCACTTGTAGAGTATGCTTCATTGAATGAAGCCACATACTACATCTACAGTATATGTTGAAAGGTGAGTGTCAGTAAGTCTGATGCAATGGGACTGATTATTTTTAAATTTACAACAGTAATATGTTGTAATGCAGTGCTTGACCTACGTTGAAATATCTGAAGTTCTGTAACACCTAGGTGATCTACTTCTGTTGCAGAGGGGGGCGATTTAAGTCTCTGAGGTGTTGGGTGAAGTGAGTTGAGGGTGATAAGTATGGTACCGCTCATGCTGTAAAAAAGTTTTCCAGCCACTCTCAGTGGAGACAATGAAACAGGCATTACCGAATACACAGTGTCAGCATGTTACACTTGGGAGAAGCTCTGCAGTGTAGTAGACACTTCTAGCAGTTTTCTACATAAGATTTCACTTAACAACTGAAAATAAGTACTGACATAATAAGCTGCAAATAACACTCCTCCATTTTCCTTCATTTATTCATTTATGTTTATCTTATTGCTTAAATTCTTCATATGTTCTGTAGTTACAACGATAATTCTTTCTTTTAGTTGGTTTGTATATCACTCTCCATTCTTATACCTCCTGAAGTAGCCTTGTCAAGTACTAATTTTATTTTATTGTATTGGTTTCGTTTATTAATACGTAGGCAGGCTGCTCCAGTTTTGTGTTTAAGTATTTCCTGTTTACTCTGTTTATATTTATTTATTGTGCAACTCTTTACTTTTTACTTTGCATTAGCACCACACTGTCAAAGATATCATTTACTGTGCTTCAGTCTCATGGAGATAAAAAAAGAAGGGAGGAGGCACTACAGACTTACGCTGAACGTTGTTTTTAAGCCAGAGCGGGCGGCACTTGACGCCATTTTGAGTGGCCCAAAACATTAGCAGGCTACTGTTTACGATTGCTGCTAGTTTCTGTCGTGTGCGCGCAACAGTTGTTTTAAATACTAAAAATTATAGAACTTACGTGAATAATATAGTATCAGGAAGGCAATTTCGAACGTTTTTCTGTTCTTGAATGCGTATTTATGACACATTTGACCTCCTTAAATTAACTTGTTTTTTGCTGCTATATTTCGGATGGTTGTTTGGTTACTGATATCGGTAATGCTTCTTGCTCGTTACATATTCAGCTTGCAACTCATATGCGGAACATTTTTAGTGTTCACGTTTGCAAGAACTTTCTTACGTGTTCTCGGCTAGCCCACAAACGTGTGAAATGAGGAAAGAAGCACGGCATTCTATCGTGTCTTGTAAACGAAGTGAATGATTATTGAAATATCAAAGAAACAGAACTGCATAGACGTATACATCCATGCAGAATAGAGTTTTTGTTTTATTAGATTGTCAGGGCATTAGTCTCGCTGCAGTTTACCCATCATCTCATTTTGAAATCTTACCGAAGGTGAGTCATTCTGTGTGTGACTAATAACAGCAACTGACAGGGTAAAAAAAAAAAAAAGATACAATTTTTTTAAACATCTTCCAGCATTATGGTATGCTATAAATGTGATTAAGGGAATAGTCTCAAACACTTAAGACCCCTTGAAATCGATATTTTGCTTTAACATGTACGTAACGATTTAGTAATGATAACCTAACCTGTGTAAGATTAAGACCCACCTTTCCAAAAGTAGCCTATTTGATTTTTTTCGCGGAATATTTCTCGCCAGTAATTCTGTCAGTTTTTCAGGAATAACCAAACGTAGCACAATTGCAATGTACGTCTACTTTGATCATCTACTTGAGTTTCTTCTTGTATTTAATTTTGAGGTTTCCAAAGTAAACGAGTCTGTACCTTGCTTTGCCATATACCAATGGTTACTTAGTTTCATGTTCCATCTATCACTTGCACGATAAATCCTAGTGATATAGAACGAGTTATTGTACATTGACATCAATTTTTTAAACATGCTTCCATGCTGAGATTTTATTAGTTTTTACGTTTTTTAACTAAAGACTGATAGATGGTAGTCAGTAATTGCTACCCATCAACATTTACACATTACAGTAATAGATAATCTTCCGCAGAATAGGAGGAGTTATCAAAGAGAAACGTTTTCAGTTTAGTTTCAAATTTTACTTTGCTGCATGTCAGGCATTTTATGTCAATGGATAAATGATCAAAATTTTGGTTGCAGCTTTGTGAACCACTGTTTCTGCTACAGACTACCTTAATGTGGCGTAATGAATTTCATTTTTTTCTTCTGGTATTGTAATTATGTAGTTCATTTTTCCTGTTGAAGCCCAGTGGATTATTTACAATAAATTTCAGAAAGGAATAACTATGCTGTGAAACGGATAGATTGCTACTCAAACGCCGAGCATAAGGCAGGCGCGACGAAAAGAATGTGCACATAAATTTTCAGCTAAAGTCTTCTTCAGATAGGAAGCACAACACACATACACATTCATACAATCATGTACACGAAACTCACGCATGACTAGTATCTGCGCGTGTTCTATCCAAAATCTTTTGTAAAGGGATAGGAAATGAGAACAATGAATAACAATTATCGGCGAGAGGAATTTAGGGCACAAGATGCTGCCCCCAACAATCGGCGCGGTTACTAGTCGTGTGTTATGCCGGGACGAGACCGTTGATACAGTGTAGCTCGAATGTCGGAGCGTTCGCGACTTGGAGGGCAGTAAAATAAGGTAAACGTAAATAAAATGACAGACATAAAATAGTTACAATAAAAGTAAACAGTGCATCAATAATTAATATATGCAAAAGAAAACATTGCTTGAATTGATCCACTTACGAATGAAATGTGATTCCTTTAATTATAAATTACAATCGGATCGATTAGTACACCCGTAAACAACGCAAGCTGGCATTTTCGATGGAACAACTACGTCTTCACACAAGCAAAGCATCCAACGCTATGGAAACGGGGCACGGGCGCGTCACAGTGACTCACGGGAAGATATCACCGCGGTGAACATCATGTTTTGGGGCAGTTAAGATGGCGGCCATCGGCTTCAAGTTTGTGACGTAATAAAACCTCCACTATTTTCTACGCCTATTTTCAGACTAGATGTGTAACTTATTTTCCAATGTTGTTTACAAACATTGTAACTTCTTTGGCGACAATAGTCAATAAATCTCTGAAGATGTGCTTGAAAGTCGAAAACCAGTTAACATAATAAATTAATACTGTGTAACAAAAGTAAACTAGCGGTCTTCATTTATGAAAATAGCTCCACTATGTAAACATGACCTCAGTGAAGTTCTTTTGTCTACCTACATGAAAGAACTGAACAGGAATTCCGGGAACAAAGCAACAACTGCCAAACAAGATGACTAAGCAGTGGAACAGTGTGCAGAAATCTTCATACAGGATGGCAATTATGAAACATATGAAGGAAAACGTAAATTAGTTACAAAACTACGACGTGCACACAACATGTAAAAGTCGCTATAAATATTCGGATTTAGGTTATGGCGTGTTCGATATGTCTGCCATTACTGGCGATGATGTGGCGCAGACAAACAGCGAAATTCTGCATGACCCGCTGAAGTATCGGAAGATCGATGCTCCAGATGACCTCCGGAATGCCTGTTTTCAGCTCAGCAATGGTTTCGGGGTCATTGCTGTTCATCTTTCTTTAATATAGCCCTGCAAAAAGGAGTCTCATGTGTTCAGATCGGGAGAATATGGCGGCCAATCGAGGCCCATGTCAGTGTTCTGGGTACCGACCCCAAAAGTGCCCCACCAGGACATCAAACACTCTCCTGCTTCGATGGGGTTTAGCTCCGTCTTGCATGAACCACAATTTGTCGAAATCGGGGTCATTTTGGATAACGGGGATGAAATCATCTTTCAAAACCTTCACGTACAGTTCGGTAGTCAGCGTGCCATCAAGGAATATCGCACCATTTATTCCGTGACTGGACATTACACACCACACAGTTACCTGTCGAGGGTGAAGAGACTTCTCGATAGCGAAATGCGGATTTTCCGTCTCCCTAACGCGCCAATTTTGCTTATTGACGAGCCTAACAAGGTGAAAGTGGGCTTCGTCACTTAACCAAACCATATATTCGCATACTAATTCCCATCATGCCCCGCCGCCAACTGTGCAGTTTGAACTCCTAACGCAAACCATTCGGAAGTTATGACGATTTTATTTCACCGCGTACATTCTACCCATCTGCTTGTGTCATTAATAGCTCATATCTGTACTCAGTGTAGTGTTATCACACTATGTGTGAAATAAACATCCCTCCCCCCCCCCCCCCCCCGGCTCGTTTGTCTGCAAAATGCGACACCAGTGATTGATAAAGCGAGAAGCGAGCTGTGCAAGGTTCGATTAACTTTGTGAAATACCCTGTAGTTGCTTTTTGTGACATAGTGCGACAATTGCCTGCTAGCTCTTCATTTTGTAGGCGTATGAAGGAGGGAAGTACATGATCACAATCCGGTAACCTACATCCCCTCACACTTCTAACCTTCAACCCCACCTTCCCTCACTGTTACACCCCCACAACACAATGTAACCTTCAGTACGGTTCTACTGCACTTTGATATAGTACGAACATATAATAGATATCTTCACCCACTTCATTTAAGAATAAACATCAGTTCTTTCCGATTACATCAGTATTTTTAATAATCTGTGATTTTTCCACCCGCTACAACGCGGGCGCTATTTGTGCTAGAGAAAAAATGATACACACATTTTTTGTTGGAAATTTAATGTAGTTTAATTTTATAATGGGAAACGTTTTCGCTGGGAACCGCGGTATTCCAGTTATGCGAGAAAAATATAAGAAAAAGACCTTTAAACTTCCCCTTCCCGCACCTGCAATGCTCACACCCAACCACTCAAGATACTTTGTATATTGTTCAAGACATTTCCTTCTAGCAATGTGCAAAAATTTGCGACTACATGGTTATTTTTTCCTTATTTTCCTTTGTTGACTACCTGTAAGTCAGTTCTCACACCCTGATCATTCATTTTCTTGTGTTTTGTTCAAGACAGAAAGATCCAAAACCGCTACTTCCACTTTACTGTTTAGGCCACAGTTCCCAGTGAATGAACGCTGATGAAAATACCAAATCAATTGATGGGGACTTTTCATCTACCATTGTAGCGTGTACCCATCACAGAAAATGAATAAACGTGTCAGTGAAGTGTCTTACGCTCAGCGAGAATGGGAACAATCTAGTTGTCACGCTCAAAATGACATCATAACTATTTCTCGTTAATTTGGTAGCATCGAGTATAGATTTAAGTATTAGGAAGTCTTTTCCGAAAGTATTTGTATGGAGTGTGGCCACATATGGAAGTGAAACATGGACGATAAACCGTTTAGACAAAAGAGAACAGAAGCTTTAGAAATGTGGTGTTTCAGAAGAATGCTGAAGATTAGATGGGTAGATCACCTAACTAATGAGGAGGTGCTGAATAGAATTGGGGAGAAGATGAATTTGTTGCACAGCTTGATTATCGGAAATGATCGGTCGATAGGACACGTTCTGTGACATGAAGGGATCACCAATTTAGTACTGGAGCAAATCGTGGAGGGTAAAAATCGTAGAAGGTGACCAAGAGACGAATACACTACGCGGAATTAAAAGGATGTAGATTGCAGTAGTTGCTCGGAGATGAAGAGACTCACAGCTAGAGTAGCATGGAGAACTGCATCAAATCAGTCTTTGGACTGAAGACCACAACAACAACAACTACTACTACGTCTTACTCTGCTGCTTGTAGCATGAAGGGGTGATGGAAAATCAATTAAAGTAGTCCACGTATAGTGTGAAGTGGCGCAAATAATTGGTTGTAGTGGACAAGAATGCGGTTTAGTAGCGTCCCGCCACATCATGACAATGGATGGAGCAGGCGCTCGATGAGACCGAAGGAATGACATTCCAGATAGCTTCCATCCGCGCCCAGAGTTGACCTGCACTTAGAATATGTGAAGGACGTGAGAGACCTGCAGGCCAATGATTCTCTCCCCCCTCTTCCACCCCCTCCCCACACACACACACTCACATATTCTACGGGGAATGTTTCAGGAGGACGGCTAGACCAGGCAGTGGCGTCTGTCGTGCAGAGAAGTCTACAGCGTCCCTTGCCCGTGAGAAGAGCACAGTCCTGCTTCATACAGCTCCAGAGCGCGCTGTAGAAGGGCACTTCCATAACGACTCTACAGCTTCCTAATGTTCGATCACACACTTAGTGGCAGTCGCGATTGTCTATGGTACCCACCTGCGTCCCTGTGGACAATATCTAGGTTATGGTACCTGGTACCTGGTAATGCCCTCTCGGATCTGACTTTCATCTGCACAACGTCTCAAGCGAACTCAAGTCATCACTGTGTTCCAAACTGAAGCGAAACTTATCGGAAATAATATCTGCTATGTCACCGAGTCTGTTGGTTTCGGCGGCTTCTTTGGTTTTGCCGTCAGGCCTATCCTGCGCATGGTAGAACTGTTTGGCCAGCCTCTCGAAATGGAGGTCTGAGATTCACTGCTGCCACATGTAAGATATCTGAGTTTCCGAGCCATCATTGCATTTTCTAATCCACAGCTACTGTTATCTTCAGCCAACGTCTTCCATATATAGTTAAAGTATGATTATGTCCAACAGAAATTGTAGCTTTATGACAATACAAACCACATTCGAGTAGGTCGATCATTCGCACACTTTTCAGCTAAGTCACTGGGTTATATGGTCTACGAGGGTTATTAATCTCTCATTCAACGTTTACTGCTGACACGTACTGCGAGAATGCGTCTAGCACGACCGCGCAGGTGGCACACACACAAGCCCTCTGGTTTTTCACACAGCATACATTGTTAAATGACATACAATTTGTACACCTTGTTAACTGTTCTGCGTTTCCACAAAGTGTCGTCTATGGCCATCAGAGTCAGGTAGGATGTTGTTTAGGTTTGCTAGTGGTTAATGCAAATAGCGATTGGTGATGTGTAAGAGAAGACAGACTTAAACACAATGACATACTGACGGGATTGCAATTTACGTACGTCTTACTCCTTTGAAGAATTTCACCTCTCATCTTCATAACTGTGTCGCAATAGGCCTGAAGCAATAATGGAAATATGCAATACTGATTTTGAATTTCTGGTACATGTTTTAAATAATGACGCGTTTTAATGAATAGTCATTGTCGCATAATATTCCACTCAAAAATAATGTTTCAGCAATCTGCCAAACACCCATGACATTGATTTAGACATAAACTGACATTTAAAGAAGTTGAGATGACAGCTCGCCTTTTAATCAACACAATATAAATTTATTTTATCCACGATGAGTCCCTCGGGCGATCGTGGCAGTTATTCCGATTAGGAAAGCCGAGAAACTACGAACTGTATCTGAAGTTAAAGTTGTGACCTTCAATTCGAAGACTGTCTTGATGCGGCTCTCCGTGACAGTCTATCCTGAGTGAGATTCTTCAATTCTGTTTATCTACTGCAGTCCACATCAATTTCCACGTACTTACTACAGTCAAGTCTTGACCTGCCTCTACAACTGTTTCTCCCATCACTTCTTTCCATTACCAGACTGATGATTCATTGCTGCCTCAGGATGTGTCCTATTAACCCAACCATTCTTCTTTAAAAGCTGTTCCACAAATTTCTTTTTCCCCAATCTTCAGCATTTTTGAACAGAACCAAAATTCAAGATCCTTTATTCTCTTCTCGTCAGAATTGTTTATCGTTCACGTTTCAGTTTCGGACGAGGCTACGCTCCAGACAAACACCTTCAGAAAAGACTTCCTAACACTCGAATTTATATTACACTAGTGACCCGACCTGTCTTCGCATGGGTAGCACTAAGTATCTATGGTTGGGGATCATTTACCAGGTAGCGGTACTACAGTACACACAATCAGTCTGTCTATTAGTCCAAACCGTGTCACAACCACTAAGTAGTTCTTCACATACACACAGAAAAAGGCGGCGGGAAGCTTTAATTTATAATATGCATAGATGTTAACACATTCCTCTTGCCATCGCCAGTCTGCGTTTTATATCTTCTCTGTTTCGGCCGCATCTTATTTCGCTGCCACATAGCGAAACTCATATATTTTTAATGCCTCGTCGGCTAATCTAATTCCCTCAGCATCGTCTGATTTAACTCGGCTACATTCTGTCAACCCTGTTCTACTTTCGCTGATGTTTATGTTATAATCTCTTACAATTACCTGATATAAGTATAATATTTTACTGTAACCAATTAGAAACCAGCTCAGTCCTCCTCTGACATTATGTCTTACAATACTGGAGTCGACTGGACACTTTCTGTTATACAGCAAAGTTGAAAGTAGATCTAGAAAAGACCACGAAACAACTACTGTACAACCAAGATTTCTAGAAATACCGTAACACAGGGCAGAAGTCACTAGAAAACAGACAAGGAGTATTACGATCTCTGTATTAGGCTCCAAATATAGGCAGAGTGAGGTGAACTTGGCTTAAAGAGACACGATTTGTCTTCGGGAGGAGCGGGTTCCAATTTCCCGCTCAGCCGTCCAGCTATCTCCGAATTACCAGACTGATGCCTGGTTGGTTTCACTGAATATGTCACAGCATATTATCTTCTCTAACCCCGTTCTGTCCGTTTTATCCCCGACGCCCTTGCTGTGGTCAATCTCTAAACTTCCTTCGAACTGTCGTTATTACAATTTTGAAACACCTTTCAAAACGTACAGTCAACAAAACAAAAATCTTTCAGAAAAGGCCACAGACATCCAACCTTACAGTATACATATAGACCACTGTTTTGCTTGCTGTAATAAACGATAAAATCATCTTTGCTGCACATAATAACATGGTTCAAATGGCTCTGAGCACTATGGTACTTAACTTCTGAGGTCATCAGCCCCCTAGAACTTAGAACTACTTAAACCTAACTAACCTAAAGACATCACACACATCCATGCCCGAGGCAGGGTTCGAACCTGCGACCGTAGTGGTCGCGCGGTTCCAGAGTGTAGCGCCTAGAACCGCTCGGCCACTTCGGCTGGCGCAGATAATAAAAGCAAAGGTATTTGGAACACTGGGAAGCAGTAAACAGGAATAGAAAAACCAGCAATGGTGCCTCGAATGAAGAAGATTAAAACTATTCCACGAACGTAAGCACACGTTGTAAATTATTATCTTACCATAACGCAATGAGCATAAAACAGATTTTTCAGCACACTTTATGCAGCGCCTGCTACAAATTGTACAGTAAAGACATTGTTACTGTCAGCTACCACATAACTATCTGAAATAAAAATAATTAAAAACTCGCTACGTTGAGCCAAAGTACCACTTTGTGACGTAAACTAATTTGTAGACAGTATAAAATCTCCTCTCGTGAATATACTAAGTCAGAAATTACGACTGGCTGGAATCTGTGACATATGAAACAGGCAAAAGATGAGCTCCCTGTCAGGAAGATGCGGTTAAGAAAAATAACAAAACCGTGGTAAGTCAGTTAATATTCTCTGTAATAAAAGACACAAGCAGAAAAAATGGACAGATGAAGATCTAGACAAGTATACAATCATTACCGAGCACAGATAGGTCTCAATAACTACAGAAGGATGAGATTTTCCATAAAAGATGTCAACGAAGTTTTGGTTTATACGATTAACGACGGTATTTTCTGTGGCATCACATCTGTCCGAAGAATCTGACTCTGTTAATCATAAAACTTTTCAAGTAAACTAAACACTGCAGGAGTTCTTAGTCAATTACGCGATTATACAAAGCCTTAAAGCATAACAGACTTCGAATGTAGCTAAATTGCTAAGAAACGTTTGTATTTAAATTATATATGCGAACGGGCATCTCTGGGATCCATACTGGGTGTAATACTAGTTTTAATGTACAGACGTGGACAAAACGAGCGAGACCCCTCGCCTTTTCGTTATGCTGATCCGCACAGCTTTAAAGTCTGCTAGACAGCATAACAGGAAAGGCGACCAAGTGCTACCAACATACCATGCACAGGCGTAAAATTGAAAAACTATCCGAAATTTGTCACACTGTTTTCAATCATGTGTAAGACTATATTAATGAGGATTAGTGTGTTAACCACAACATCTAAATATAAGATATAAATGAAAGAAGAAACGCTAATTAATATGAGCTGTACTAATTAAAATGAATTTCGGCTTATCGAGATAACTGTTTTAGTAAGACAGAGTACCCCAGATCGTTATGAATTAGCAAAATATTACGCGCATTCGGCCGCGAAATGGTCTGTGTCAGCGTTCAGGCCAGTCATACTGGATTACCATTGCTGACCTACCATGAAAGTGAGCAAATTTAGCAATGCGTGAAGATTCATAACGAAATTCAGTTAAAAATCGTTCAGTGCCACGCTTCAGTCAATTCAGTTATTGACAGAAGCGGAAAAAATAGGCAGTAACAAGAATGAAATTCTACAACATTTTCATATAGACATCCACAGGGCGCCGGTACAGAATAAAGGTTGCAATAAAACGTATTAGGGCGCGACAATTTCTTAAAATTACTGTACTGATGGTCTATGTGCCTCCATCGAGATTAGAACTGAAAGCAAACCAGACCTCCCTTGCAGTAGCAAACACCTTTCACTACGCTAGCAGACAACCCAGGCAAACAGCCCTCTACTATTACCCGAGACATGAATAAACCGGCAATTTCGCAATGAAAATGATAAAATGGTCTGCAGTTTCTGTTGCATCGAGCTTTCTGGACTCAAAAACATGAATTGTCTACCCTTATGTCACCGCTTATGTGACAACCATTCGGGATGTTTATCGAAATAACAGAAAACTGTTATTAGCGAGTAAATTTAGTAGGATAATTCTGCACCACCCCAGGAAATAAACGACGACGTAGCTGCCAAACGTATTCTACAATGTTTCGAATTCTCCATTAGACGTGCCCCAGCCAGAAAACGTTCATTAGCCGAAGTGTTCCTTAATGTAGCTGGCAATGGGAATGCTCGCAGCCGGCCGGTGTGTCCGTGCGGTTCTAGGCGCTTCAGTCTGGAATCGCGTGACCGCTACGGTCGCAGTTTCGAATCCTGCCTGGGGCATGGATGTGTGTGGTGTCCTTAGGTTAGTTAGGTTTAAGTAGTTCTAAGTTCTAGGGGACTGATGACCACAGATGTTAAGTCCCATAGTGCTCAGAGCCATTTGAATGCTCGCACATCCAAAACGCGGTGGCATTAATAGTGGCATCTGAATTACCACGTCTGTAGGCAAATGGATTTTCTTTGCATTCCTATAAACGTGATTTGGATCGAAAGCATAGCTACGATTAATATGCTGATGTATCGACTGCATCTGGAACATTTCAAATAAATAGGGGAAATTATTATGCGGCCCTCATCTTCAGTAACTGTAGTAGCTATTTTCGTTGTTAGGATTTCGTCACGTAAAACGGTAAAAATGGAGCCCTACTAGTCTCACTTTCTTGACCGTCTATCTATCTAGCCAATCCTTAAAACCCGTTTATCTCGAGTACGGGTGGACATAATAAGTGGAAATGTATCGCACTTCCTGTGGTTTACGGCCCCTTGGTTGTGTAAAAGAGTGAGCTATGTCAACGCAATCTAAAGACACGGCCGTTTATTTAAAGAAAATTTATGCGAAAGGTCAAAAAATGGCTCTAAGATCTATGCCACCAAACTGCTTAGGTCACTAGTCCCCTAGATCTAGAACTACTTCAACCTACCTAACCTAACACATATCCACGCCCGGGGAAGAATTCGAACTGACGGCGCAAGGAGCCGCGCGGTCCGCGATGTGACGCCTTTGAGCGCACGGCTAACCCGCGCCAGAAAGCTGTTAGTATCATCTGGTGTTACTACAAAGTTATTCACTGCTGGTGAATAATTTTCTGTGCAGAACATTTAAGAAAGAATAACTAAAATATATTTGATTTTACGGAAGAGGAAGGACGCCTAATTCATTTCCCCTTGTCTTTATCCGTGATGTTAGTTTCGCAATCTGAGCATACGTACTATCCATAACCACATTTTAGATCCAAGTCATAGTCACAGATAACACATTGGCTTATACTTGAGGTATTTCGTTTCCCACGAAGTGGTGGCAGACGATGCTGTGGTGTCTTCGAAGCGCAAGTTTCTCCAGTGCTAGCAATCTCAGCACATCAGCTGAGAGAACTTGCATAGTATGTTGGTATGTTGGTAGCACTTCGACGCCTTGCGTGCTACGCTGTGTAGCAGACTTTAAGGCTGTGCGGATCAGCATAACGAAAAGGCGAGGGGTCTCGCTCGTTTTGTCCACGACTGTACATCAATAAGTTATTAGAGTGCAAAAGGCGTCATCGAACAGTTTACTTTACACGTGACAGCAATAGAGTAGGTTCCGGCGTATTGCCAGAGAGAAACAATGTACAAAATTTTCAGGCAGAGGAAAAATTTAAAAAAAACTGCTTTTTTAGAGCTACCATTAGTACGCGTTAGTACGCGTTTGCCAAATGTAATGTGTACTGTGATTCTTGAACTGTGTATTATCGAATTTTTAATGTGTATTACCAAAAATATTGGTTATGTATTCACAAACCCTATACATTATGATGGAACAGGCTATAAACCAGTCGAATCAGCACATAATTAGGAAGAATAAAGTAAAAATTAAACACAGTTATTCTACCGGGGAATGAAATTACGCTTTGAAGTTCCAAAAGGTATCAAAGAGATATGGGAAGACCTCACGTCACAAAACTGTTACGGCATATGATCCGAACGATTCTTACGACACGCTGAAAAACTGTACGTTACTTCAAATGTGGAAATACCATGGGAGCGACATTTTTGGAATATTTTCCACCAAATATCTGTGTGTGAGAAACGTATTCTGTTGTGTCTTTCTTGCGATCAGTATCTAATTAATCGAGAACGGCTTCCGACTCAAATTCGTCATTGAGTTATAATGTATATAGGACTATTAATTGCTGTGAGAGAAATCACCGTACTCATTAAGACGCGAACAAGCAAAATCATAATTTTCGAACGATTATGGTACGCAAGGGGATGGATAGTAATTAATAATAATTACGCAATGCAAAAATGCCTGAGAACCATCTCAGAGTCTTAACGAGTCACTAGTTGCTCTCCATCTGCTACAAACTTCACTTAAGCTCTATTTTAGTGAAGCAAACGTTGGGATCAGTAGCTGTGACAAAGCTGATTCACGGACCTGGACTCGAACAATCAGGCCCTCGGTGGGTAGCCGTGCTCGAATGCCGTAACTGGCAGCTCACAGCCCACGAAAGACAGGTTTCGGGATTCGAGTTTCGGCCTTGCTCACAGTCTTAGCTTGTCACAAGTTTTTGCTGTGCAGTTGTTACAAATATGTTTCAAACCCTGGATCCAGATGTTACAGCTGCTTGAAGTTGACACATAGGTTGCGATGAGCGTGTGTAACACTGGAGAACATAATATACGATCGCGCCTGTAATTCTTAATTGAAGCAAAGGAAGACTGTAGTTTGAAGCGGACTATCTCTGAGAATATTGTTAATTAAAACAATGCCGCACATATTTAGACGTTTTTAATACGCCGACATTCTAATTGTTTGTGGGCTTTGCAATGGAAATGCTCTTGTAGCTTGCGGCCAATACGCTTCCTCTCCTTCAAAGAACCACACTGAAGACTGTTCATTCGTGTTTCAACAAACGTCTTCAGACTAGAACAGTTCCCATTACGCACACGTCTTTTGAACGTGCAACTGAATAAAATGTGGATGAAGTAGACGGCATTCTTTATTCATTAGAACGTAGTACCACGACAAACATACCAAGATCTTCGACACGTATCGTAGTACCACGCACGAAAGAACGACGAAAATTACAGACGTATAGCTCCTATCTTTTACGCAATCAGTGAGTACAATATTTCAGAGTAGACAATGAAGCTTGAAGGAAGGAATTTTATCGACAGGTAGTTGCCAGTAGTCGGCCATTCATTCTAATCAGTTATAAAGGAACTTTCACGCGTGATGAATTACACGCTCGTGCTGTAAATGGTGCTAGTTACATAAATTTATACCAAGTCCTCCAAAGAAGGGTTACGCTTAATATCAGTGTTGGGCAATATTTATTTGAATGACAAATAACGAATACAGCTGAAGATTATTATTCATTTTTCGCGAATAACAAATAAAGATATTTATTCGAAACATTATTATTTACACGAATAAAAACATTTATTCTTTACCAGCGCATAAAAAGCAATACGAATAATAGAGACACTAACTCTGAAATCTAATGACGTTTATTGCTTAAATTCCTAATCATTTATTACACAAATGTACTTTTTTTGCTTTTAAATTAGTTTTCGGAACAACTCTTTTTTCACACTAAAGAAAATACCATCACCATAGGCAAATAGGATAGCAGTGCGTTATATCCCCTGAAATTGTCTTTACATAAGGATAAGGACATAGGAGTTTTAGATCGAAATCTTTTTAAGCAAAAATTGAAAAATCATCAATCCTGCTCTAGTTTTTGGCAAATAAAAGCAGTGCGAGTCAACATTAGTTTTACCATCCAAATCGCGTTGAAAATAAACTTTTTTACGTCATATTATCATTTGAAACCCTTGACCAGATTTCGTCTACATTTATTTGGGTATTATGCAAGGCGTCCCTCCTATGAGCTGTCAGATGCATTTTCTCCGCTGTTACACAGTACCGCCGTGGCTTGTGATGACTGCTACCGCTATGCAGCAGCGCTGGTCAGTAGCTGCTGGTGTACTGCTCGTAGCTACTCTTCGTGTTTTACTGGCCCCGTCAATAAATATCGATAAAACAAATATCGACTAATTTCAGACCGCTCTATCGAATATGTACATAAAATTCCGCTTCAAAATTAGTTTTGTTCGTAACGGGAAAGAAACCGTCGCTTTCCGTCAACACTGTATCTTGAAAGAACGACGTGAAGAGCAGTTGTCTGGGCTGACTCCAACTATACATTGCAAAGGACGAAATTAAAAATATTTGCCGAAACATCAGAGCAAATGCGCCTAAAGACTCTTACGAGGGACTTTTTCTAAATCATGGATGGAACATTGTGCATTACTTCTTTCCCCCCAAAAAAAAAAAAAAAAAAAAAAAAAAAAAAAAAAAAAAAAAAAAAAAAAAAAAGTGCCAGTGTGCTGGAATGTTATGAACTCGTTTATATACTCAGACACAATATACCTTCCGAAATTCTGAAATCACAAAGCTATGTGAAAGGGCATAGACGCAAGTAGGATCGGAGAGGCGTTCCATCTTCGGAACAAAAGACTACTCTGAGTTCGTCCTAAAAACCTTTTGGATGATGTTGGACGTCCAGTACCAGAACGTTTAGGATACTTTAACATCTGTCGATTTCAGTCATTAGCAACTCCCGAGTTCTTACTTTGTTCACTCATTTGGAGCAGTACCTACCCGAACAAATGCACAATTACATCAACGAGACATCCATGTCCGATAGTCTTAGAAGCGTTGGTACAACGGAAGAAGGTGTGGCAGATTTAAGAGTGTTTATTGGCTACATTCTCTATTTATTTCCGTAAAATACCTCCGCCTGTTAGCAGGGAGAACGGAAAAGAACTGGGATATGCAGAGGTAGTAAAATTGGAACGCGTCGTGTAACTGCTAAGGCTGTATGCCAACTAAGTATTTCTATGTTGCATCTATCGCGCTGTAAAGCTAGTAAAGCCGTCATCAGCATGAAGGATATTTTGAACACTGCAGTGCTGGGCCAGGCCTGCAGCTTCTCCCACCTCTGAACCGACCTACACAGCCAGTTAGAGCGGGACCTCCAGTTCAACATGTGCACCGAAGTACGATGCAACATGGCTTGACATTTTTCTCATTGCTGGAGGGTGAAAGAAACAATGCAACAGATGAAATCGTACGATGGACATGGGATCGAACCACAGACCTTTAGCTTTGTAGTATTGAACTTTCGCTTCTCTCTCCCCCCTCTCTCTCCCCCCCCCCCCCCTCTCTCTCTCTTTCTCAGCGTAATATAGCAATGCTGGTTTCACTATACTGCCGCGGATGCTCTGGGTACACTGAGCCATCGAGGCACATTTTTGTACAACCTGTTAATAACTTAACAAAAAGAAACTGCTCTTAGCCACAGGCACAAATACTAGTTGTAGAATCTGTATAAGAAATGAACAAAGCAAATACGGTAACATTCTACGTTATTTATTACGTTAGTTGTGGATAATACTCTCAGGCAGCAATAATCCTTTTATCCGCGAATAATTTATTTTTAGACTAATTTCTTTCAATCATCTACGTATTCGGATAATTTTCTAGAAATTTATTCGAATAATGCCCATCTCTGCTTAATACTGCGAGTGCTTACTCACGTGGGTAGTAGACATTTTTAAAAACTCGGACTCTTCTTAATAATTTATGTTTCATCGTCAGTACTTTCATTCTCCGAGTTAACTGTGCGCTTTTCAATATTTTTGTGGTGTTCCGTTTATGCATAACATTCAAACAACTGGAACCTACATTCAAAATTTAAGAGGTGTGTATATGGGCATTTGAGTTCAAAGTTGTCCTGGCTACAAACAGCAAATATATATATATCCTGATGTGTGATATGTAATTTCCTCTAATCTTCTTTAGGAATTCTCTATCTTGTAAACTATTCTTTATAACATACAGAAAATATTCCGTAAGGAAAAGAAGTCAGTTACCCAATAGATCTACCGGAAAATGCTTCCTACACTTGTCAACGTGATATTTACATGATTAAAGGAGGAATTATACTGAAGCGCCAAAGAAACAGGTATAGGCATACGTATTCAAAAACAGAAAAAAATGGTTCAAATGGCTCTGAGCACTGTGGGACTTAACATCTGAGGTCATCAGTCCCCTAGAACTTAGAACTACTTAAACCTAACTAAGGACATCACACACATCCATGCCCGAGGTAGGATTCGAACCTGCGACCGCAGCAGCAGTGCGGTCCCAGACTGAAGCGCCTAGAACCGCTCGGCCACACCGGCTGGCTCAAATGCAGAGAAATGTAAACGGGCGGAATACGGTGCTGCGGTCTGCAACGCCTTTATAAGACAATATCTGGCGCAGTTATTAGGTCGGTTACTGCCACTACAATAGCAGGTTATCAAGAGTTAAGTGACACTCAACATGTCGTTATATTCGGCGCATGAGCGATGGGACACAGCATCTCTGAGTTAGCGATGAGGTGGTGATTTTCCCGTACGACCTTTTCACGAGTGAATATCAGGGATCCAGTAAAACATCAAATCTCCGACATGACTGCGGCCGGAAAAAGACCCTGCGAGAACGAGACCAACGACGACTTCCGCAAATTGCTGCAGATTTCGATGCTGGGCCATCAACAAGTGTCAGCGTGAGAGCCATTCAACGAAACATCATCGATATGGGCTTTCGGAACCGAAGGCCCACTCGTGTACCCTTGATGACTACACGACACAAACCTTTACTCCCCACCTGGGCCCGTCACCACCGACATTAAATTTTTGAAGACTGGAAACATGATGCCTGGTCAGACGAGTCTCGTTTCAAATTGTATCGAGCGGATGGACGTGTACGTGTATTTGGATAACCTCATGAATCTAAGGACGCTGCATGTCAGCAGGGGGTCCGCAGCTCGTGGTCGTGCGGTAGCGTTCTCGGGTTCGATTCACGGCGGGGTCAGGGATTTTCTCTGCCTCGTGATGACTGGGTGTTGTGTGCTGTCCTTAGGTTAGTTAGGTTTAAGTAGGAGTTCTAGGGGACTGATGACCATAGATGTTAAGTCCCATAGTGCTCAGAGACATTTGAACCAACCATTTGTCAGCAGGGGACTGTTCAAGCTGATAGAGACCCTGTAATGCTCTGTGGCGTGTGCAGCTAGAGTGATATTGCTCCAGTGACACGTCTAGCTACGACTCTAACAGGTGAAAAAATGGTTCAAATGGCTCTGAGCACTATGGGACAACATCTGAGGTCATCAGTCCCCTAGACTCAGAACTACTTAAACCTAACTAACCTAAGGACATCAAACACGTCCATCCCCGATGCAGGAATCGAACCTGCGACCGTAGCAGCAGCGCGGTTCCGGACAGAAGCGCCTAGAACCACTGGGTCACAGCGGCCGCCTCTGACAGGTGACATATGCGTAAGCATCCTGTCTGATCACCTGTATCTATTCATGTCCATTGTGCATTTCGATTCCGACGGACTTGGGCAATTCCAGCCGTCCAGCCGGACAATGCGACACCCTACACGTCCAGAGTGACGCCAGGACCACTCTTATGAGTTTAAACACTTCCGCTGGCCACCAAAATCACCAGATGTGAACGTTATTCAGCATATGTGGGATGCCTTGCAACGTGCTGCTCAGAAGGGATCTTTTTTTATCCCCTCGTACTCCCTGCAGGATTCATGTAGACAGTTCCCTCCAGCACTACTTCGGACGTCAGTCGAGTCCATGCCACGTCGTGCTGCGGCACTTCTGCGTGCTTGTGGGGGCCCTACACGATATTAGGCATATGTACCAGTTTCTTTGGCTCTTCAGTCTATAATAGACACAGAAGTGAGCGGAATGTGTGTTTAACAGATAGTTGAAGGTGGAACAGTCACTGAACAACATTGCAATGTAGTCATTACTGTGGCAATAACTTACATTAAAATATGAAGAGTCGTGAGGGGTAACATCAGAAAAGAAATCTATACATACGAGAAAAAGATATAGTTACAAAATAGCGGACAGATTTGTTTGTAGTTCCCGTTGGAACGAAGTTTGTCTAGCGAAGGAGCCCAGACATTAAAAATGTTACGGCGTAAAGTCAAGTGCCGATACGCCAGTGGGGAACGAGAGAGCAGGGCGGGCTGTAAAGACGTCATCCAATTGCACGCCGACCGATCCTTCTCCAGAGAACATGAGCGCCGCGCCCGACTGATCGCGGGCGAGTTCTACAGTAGCATCAACACCAGCAACTAGGACAGAAGCGTCAACACACGTTACTTTGCTTGTACACTGCATGTAGCTCAAACTTGGAATTGTTATACTGAAGAGATTTCTTATTTTGTCTGTCGTCCTTTGCTTGCAACACATCTGTTTAACACAAATTTAAGTATTGTCATTTATTTTTTGCAATAATACGGTTTGCATTGTTAATCTAGCGATCCGAGAAAGCAGGTTTCCTAGACACCCCATATTCGACGACTAGGCAGGATTCAACAAAAAACATCATCTTTAGACTAATTGTGCATGTCACGCAACTTCGGTAATGTATTCGTGGAAATATATGAGAAGAGATTACTTTTTCTGATGCATAAACACGACGAATCAGTAATAACTACTGAGTTACACTTACTATCACCGACCCCATGACTTGATATTTAAGCCACCCAGCACCAACCAATAGATGCAGCTGCCATTGAGTTTGCGACATTATTGGGAACCTTGGTATGAATGGTTAACTCCTGCGAAAAGACTATGGAGTCATTTAAAAGAATGTATGGATGATTTTGGTTTAACGTCATTTCAGTGATGTTATTAGAGACGGGTTGGGGAAGGAAACGAGTCATGAGGGCGTCCGAAGAACTTAATACTGCAGTCACGAAAATGACTGTTGCCTTTAATCTGTGTGTAGGAAACACAATACATTAAAACTAAGCGACACTATTGTGTAAACAAAGCACTCACTGTAGAGTCGCAATTTTCCAACCTCTCGTCTAAGAGGAGAATGAACGTATATGTCTTCAGTGGCGTAAGGAGCCGAAGACGTGTGTTTGTTGCGGAAGTCTGGAACATATTTTCACTTCGAACATAGTAATATTCCATAAGGTGGAAAAGCTTCTGCGCACAAATCAGCACAGTCTTAGACAGTATCGCTTGTGTGAAATGAAACCTTTTCTTACATGATTACTGCGAACTATGGATGAAGGGAGACAGGCAGATTCCATATTCCTAGAATTTTTGAAAAACGTTTGACACGGTGCGCCACTGTTAACTGTTAACGAAGGTACGAGCATCCGGAATGGGTTCCCAGGTGTGTGAGGGACTCGAGGACATTCTAAGTAACAGAACACAGTACGTTGTTCTCTTCGGCGAGTGTTTATCAGAAGTATAGGCACCGTCAGGAGCACCCCAGGGAAGTATGACAGGACCGCTGTTATACTGTATATACATAAATGATCTGTTAAATCGGCTGAAAGCAATCTTAAATTGTTTTCTGTGCTGTATTGGCATGGGTGTTCGTTGAGTGACTGTATGAGGATACAAAATGACTTAGACAACATTTGTAAATAGTGTGATGAAAGGCAGCCATCTCTGGACGTAGAAAACTGTAAGTTAATGCAATGAGTAGGAAAAGCAATCCCGTAATGTTCGAATACAGCATTAGCAGTGTGCTGCTTGACACGATCAGATCGCTTTACTATCTAGCCGTAACGTTGAAAAGAGATATGAAATGGATGATCATGTAGGGATTGTAGTAGGGAAGGAGAATGGTCCACTCCGGTTTATTGGGAGATTTTTAGGAAAGTGTGGTTCATCTATAAAAGAGATCGCATACAGAACACTAGTGTCACCCATTATTTAGTACTTTTCGAGTGTTTTGGATCCGCACCCAGGTCGGATTAAAGAAAGACACAGAAGCTACTCAGAGGTGGGCTGCTAGATTTGTTACTGGTAGTTAGAGCACCAGACGAGTATTACGGAGTCCGCGGAGGCAGGGCTACATTCTTTTCGAGGAACTCTATTGCGAAAATTTAGAGAACCGGCATTTGTCGCTGACTGCAGAACGATCCAGATGTCGCAAACGTACATTTTGTGTAAGGACCCCGAAGATAAGATGAGAGAAATCAGGGATCGTACGGCGGCATATAGACAGTCGTTTGTCCCTCTCTCTGTTTAGAACAGGAAAGAATATAACTAGTAGTGGTACAACGTACACTCCACTACCCACCGTACGGTGACCTGTGGAGTAAGTATGTACCTGTAGATGTAGATCGATGGGAACAACGTGAATTCACGAGACCATTCTCTCTACAGCAAGACATATTTACCTATAGATATCGGAAGAACCGTACAATTCCTTCTGTCAAGCATGATGGAGATCTTTTGAAGACTTAGTCACAGCGTATTTCCTGTAGATTTTGTGATCTTAGTAAACGGGCAGGTAAGCGGCATGCCCTACAGAACCATCTGAGGGACTCATGTTTGATTATAGACGGAGAAACTGTTCTCAGCAGGGCACTGCATCTCTCAAGATGGTAAAGATTCCCTTCATTCGTCTGTATTTGTAAAAGGGAAAGTCGTCACATTTCAATATTACGGAGTATTGTGGTCTATATTGGAGATACAATTAGAAATTTTGTTAGCTTACTGCAGTATTCCTCGTACAACTTGGACATGTATTTGCCAGAAATGAAATACAATTCTGCGTACTACAAGTTTTATACAGTAGGTATATATCCCTCCCAGAAGCATCTGACCTTCTGCAATTTTTGGTGGGTGTTCATTTTATTTTATCGATATTCGAATAACGTTACTTAACACCGTAAATCGTGGCGTTGGAAGAAAGTAATTCCTCTCCACTCCCGAAGTCTAAATTTACAAACGTATGGATATGAAACAGTCATCCATATGCTCGCTTACGACTAGCGAGAAAGTAAATTACAGGGAAAGGACGAAATTCATGCCACGACTACGTGCACCTAACGAAATCAGATGCTCAGCTTTATAAAAAAAAACTCCATAAATAGATGACTGATGTCTACAGGAAACATTGGTTCTTTCATTTTCCAATAACAGCCTCGTTTTCCTGGTATGTTTTTTGTCAGCGAAACAGACTTCAGTTACCGTGGCTATTCCTGAGTTCTAATACGTGGTTTTTCTCCAGTGCGAACGCCTTTCTCAACCATTTCACAAGACCTAGCCACCTCCCTCTGTACGACTAATACACGAAGCCATAACTAGCAAGCTTTTGCAGGCACCTAGTTTTCAGTTTACCCGTCGAGTTCGACAAGAAGCATTCTGAACCTTCGCAAAATGCAGCTGCCAAATAAAGTTTTATTGCATGACGACCACACCATTACCTCCCAAAAATGACTTGCACCACATGAGCCTATACCACAGTTTGAATGTCAAGAGGATGTTCATCAAATAAAATGGGTTATTACAGCAAGAAGGGTGACAATGGTTTTTAAGCATCCTTGTGAACAGAAACACATCACATATGCACAAAAGTCTGACGCTGGATCTACGAAATACCCTTTCGACTCGCAAGATTCATTATGATGTCCTGGAGTTTGGTCATACCTTACATTCGTAAGTGGTTCTCCAAACAAAGTCACGCGTGTCCGATCATCTGTAGGTCAAATAGAGATTTCAAGAAGCTAGGTATAGCAACGGTACGGGCACTTGATAATTCCTCTGTCCTATAAGATACAGAGAAAGAGCCCTTGCAATGAACAGGAAAGTAATAAATGGCCAAATTAATGTAAGTATCAGCTCACCATATTAGCCACTAAAACAATAACAAACAGAGATGTAAAACAAAAAAAAGAAAGCACGTGCGCGCGCGCGCACGCACACAAACACACACACACACACACACACACACACACACAACAAACTAAACTATATACCGTCACCTCAATACAAACAAACGACGAACCAAAGACACAGAGGGCCAGTTGGCGACACCACATACAATAAACATACCAAACCAAAACACAGTAAATTCAGAAAGTGTGGTGTTAATTTCAAATGTATTCGAGAAACGTTAAAAATCGTACACCCTGGGCACGCAGACCAACTAAGTTAAACTCCAGGCTGGTGCACATGCACTAATATTACAAATGGTAAATAGAAAAATCTACTAATTTAATCTGACGAAATATGTGCAACAAAAAGTTGTTTCTAACCTCACGGCAAGAGAATAACAAAAAATTGTAATGTCGTGGCAAATCTGTCATTTTTATGTAACGCAGTTATTATACACAAAATCAAAATATATATTGCAGGCAACTGAAGATGTTCACAAATAAAAAGAAGCGAAACGTGTATGGCACAATACAAATTGCCTGTCATTTAGTTGCATCAGACGAGACCCAAGAATATAAGATACACATTTGATAAGTCCACGCCTTTTCAGTTGCTTGCAACAATCATTTATAGTCGTACCTAGTGTCGAATTGCATAAGAACGATTCTGGCATTCGTGTTAATGGAATCAGAGAAGACGATGAAAAACCAAAATCTGTATGGCTAGACAGGGTTCCGGATCCAGATCCTGCTAATGGCCCGCGTAACTAATTTGAAGAATGTTTAATGCCATCGTTTTCAAACTTCGACTTCCACAGCGTCGAAACTATTCGGTTTCGGACAGCGGTTATTCTTAAGAGATGATCAGTTTGCTCTTCCGCACAATATACTTCCAGTTGTCACTGTTTTTGATACATCTTGTTTGAAGGAAAACATATGCACTCGTGTTCGTAAGTGGAGATATCTTTGTGATCCAGGAAAAAAACAATGTGTAATGGAAGCGTTGAGTGAAACAGACTGTCTGCGCGTGTCACAAACGTAGGAGACAGCGTAATGTTCCCATAGGTGGAGGACTTGGGTACGGTTCTCCTAAGTGAGTTTGAGGTAACATTCGCTGAAGTACAGACACAGGCACTCCGCACCCATATGGCCGTCACTCCCAAAATGTGTGAAGACGTTCTATTAGTACTGGATGCCAAATCCGCACTAGTGCCTGGGTCACATATCGCACGCCAGATGGTATAACGTCGCCTTCGAGAGGCTTTTACGTAAACTCGATGACTCAGAAGGCATTCTTCTCCAGCACAGCCTGGTGCGGGTGATGTATTGTTTTGACCAGTATGAGTGAATCCACGAACGGAAGGATAAGTTCTCATCTCAGACGAATCGTAGTGACGTCTGCAGAATGATTCTCGCTGTCTGTGTGCCCCTGGCACCCACTACAATGCAGCAAACATTGCGCGAAGTGATCACCACGTCGACACCGTGGTTCTCGCCTGGGAGGTCATCGTGTTAGGAGCACCTACGGGTCCTCATACAGTCTGCGCAATTTTGCAGCTGAATATGGAAATATCGGAAGACATTTCAAAATTCGTCTGTGTTACAAGATCTTAGCAACGTATACGCTGTGCTATGTGTACTTTATGATCGGAAAAATTTCGTAGGTCGTGGCCAATCTTCTGTTAGTGCAGTTCGCATCGAAGCGCGGTAACATAAAAAACACTCCTCAAGATCCTGAAAAAGACGCTTTCGTCGCACACGCTCACGCTGTGAATTCTTCCCCAGTGACAGGCAACGTTCATCACGAAGAGCTGATTTTCATTCAAATGGTTCCAATGGTTCTGAGTACTATGGGACTTAACTTCTGAGGTCATCAGTCCCCTAGAACTTAGAACTACTTAAACCTAACTAACCTAAATACATCACATACAGTCATGCCCGAGGCAGTATTCTAACCTGCGACCGTAGCGGTCGCGCGGTTCCAGACTGTAGCGCCTAGAACCGCTCGGTCACTCCGGCCGGCCTGATTTTCATTCTTTATTACTATTAGCTTATGATGTGTTCGGATGATGTGTGATGTTGCCATCAAACTTCGATACATTCACAACAGGCAGTTGCAAGGATCAGCACATAAAACAAGGTTTATCCCATGCCAGACTGCTTTCTTCACTACAAAAACAAACACGAACGGCACACGTTACCACTCCAGAACGAAGCACCGTGGACCAACTGCATTTCCTTTGTTCCGATAGCAGTATGTTGAGATTCTGTTCTAAAGACTCCTCTGTTGCCCTTAAGAGAATCGATGCAATAACACCATTTCATCTACATGCAAAAAAGACATCAGAAGACCGTTTCAGTCAAGCAACTGGTGTTTCTTCGTGATGAAATTGATAGTAGCCTAGGGCAGAAAACTAGATTGTAAAATGAAACATGTTGAACAGTCAAATGGCGGTTAGGTCTTTCAGAAAATTGTATAGATATTAGCAACGAAACTTTAAAAATTTGTTTTAATATATACATATGTCTAAGAACAAGTTCTGCAAGTTCTTTTTACGCTACGCAACACAATTAAAGAGTCACATTTTCGAAACCCCCTGGTTGTCTTCCATTGCGACGCAGAAGTTCAAAAATGTGCCTCAAAATTGCGTGCAAACTTCCTCTGTAACGGTGCAAAAGAATGGCGCCCTGCGATGTCGTCTTCGGGCTAGGCGACGCTTCAAACAGCATGGCGTCGACACACGGAAAAACAACGCCAGAGCTCGGAAGATATGTGTGCTGTAAAGTGGGTTGTTGATGTCACATTGGCACCTAGTTTCTGTAGTCTACAATTCCGCCCAACGTCACCGTGGACGTATGGCATGTTAGGAAGGTCGTCACACACCATCTTAAGCACATTTGACCCCTTCTTTCGACCCCTCTGCAATGGAGGTCAGATCCGCGACGTCCAGCTTTGAAATCACGGTGTTTTCTTATGGCTGGCCGAGGAAAACATTTCAGAATCGCTGCTGCTCAGTATCGACACAGAAAGTGTGGTGTCACCGCCAGACACCACACTTGCTAGGTGGTAGCCTTTAAATCGGCCGCGGTCCGCTAGTATACGTCGGACCCGCGTGTCGCCACTGTCAGTGATTGCAGACCGAGCGCCGTCACACGGCAGGTCTAGTGAGACGTCCTAGCACTCGCCCCAGTTGTACAGCCGACGTTAATAGTAATGGTTTACTGACAATTACGCTCTCATTTGCCGAGACGAGTTAGCATAGCCTTCAGCTACGTCATTTGCTACGACCTAGCTAGGCGCCATGACCAGTTTATATTGAGATTATATAATGTATCAACAAGAGCGATGTTCTCCAATTATGGGAAAAATTAATTATTACCATAAATATGTGCCGCACGCCTCTTCCATTTCAGCTCCGCTTCATCGCTTACGCCGTAAAGGTGTTCCGTTCGTCTGGACGACGGAATGCGAACGCGCCTTTCGCCAGTTGAAATCGGCGTTGCTTTCAAATACTTGCCTTACGCCATTCGATCCCCAGAAACCCCTTTTGTTGATGGTAGATGCATCGGATTTCGGGATCGGTGCTGTGCTTGCGCACAAAGATGGCTCGCATGATCGCCCTATTGCCTTTGCGTCCAAATTGCTCTCGTCTGCACAAAGAAATTATTCACAGATCGAGAAAGAAGCATTGGCTCTCGTATTTGGTGTTACAAAGTTTCATGATTTCTTGTATGGTCGTCACTTTACCATCATCACAGACCACAAACCTTTGACATCGCTTTTTCGTCCGAACAAGCCTGTACCTCCACGTACAGCGCAGAAATTCATTCGCTGGTCTATTTTCCTCTCGCAGTACCGCTACGATATCTTGTATCGGTCCACTGCTAAGCACGGAAACGCCGATGCGTTGTCCCGTTTGCCTGTTGCTGAGGATAGAGCATTCGATTCTTCCGAACTTGCTTGCATGTTCATTGATTCGGAAACCGATGCCGTGGTAGAATCGTTTCCGATTGATTTTCGTCGTGTAGCTACTGCCACAGCTGCTGACTCTGTCCTTGCTACTGTTTTGCGTTTTGTTGCTACGCAATGGCCCTTGTCAAAGTCGCGGATCGGAGATCCGTTGGTTCGCCGATTTTTTGCTCACAAGGAGAGACTTTTTGTACGACGTGGTGTTTTGCTGTTGCGTTCTGATAATGATCAGTCCAGGGTCGTGGTCCCACGTTCATTACAGTCCTCTGTCTTACGGCTTCTCCACCAAGGACATTGGGGTATAGTGCGAACGAACCAAATTGCTCGTCAGCACTGTACTTGGTTCGGAATCGATGCTGCGATTAGCGAATATGTGCTCTTCTTGCATGGCGTGTGCCGAACAACAATCCGCACCACCGCGGAAATTCTTTGCATGGCCGAAAGCCACTACCCCTTGGCTGCGCTTACACATCGATTTTGCTGGTCCATTCTGGAATGCTCGATGGTTGGTTGTGGTAGATTCATTCAGTAATCTGGATGTCTTCCACGACGTCATCTGCCACCATCCAAGCGTTATCTGCTATCTTTTGCATAGAAGGTCTTCCACAGACTATTGTTCCCGACAATGGCCCACAATTCACGTCCGCAGAATTTCAGTCATTCTGCAGGGCCAATGGTATTCAACATCTGACGTCCGCGCCGTTTTCGCCACAGTCAAACGGTGCCGCTGAACGTTTGGTCCGGACTTACAAGTCCCAGATGTTGAAGTTGAAAGAGTCGCATTCGCGGGAGGACGCGTTATTGCTCTTTTTGTCCTCGTATCGCTCTCAGCCCCGAGATGGTC
Organism: Schistocerca cancellata; assembly: GCF_023864275.1. NCBI lineage: Eukaryota > Metazoa > Arthropoda > Insecta > Orthoptera > Acrididae > Schistocerca > Schistocerca cancellata. The sequence goes on along the minus strand of NC_064634.1, from coordinate 398,450,212 downwards.
GCTCGCCGGCTGAGTTGCTTCATGGTCGCCCTCATCGAACCTTGATGTCTTTGCTACATCCGCCGCATCAGGTTCCTGTGCAGCGGCAGACATCTGCTTTTGCCCCAGGCGACGTTGTATACTATCGCAACTATCGAGGTTCACGGCGTTGGCTCGCAGGGCGCATTCTTCGCTGCCTCGGCCGCGCGATGTATCTGGTTTTGGGGGCCTCTGGTGAGGTGCGTCGGCATCTCAATCAGCTGCGCCTGTGTCGTCGCACGGGATCTGCCGCTCCCCGTCTGCTTTCAGCGACGGTGCCGTCCGGTCAACGCCCTGGGGACCCATGTACTGGCTCGCCTCATCCCCAGGTGTTACCGACGCTGCCTTCCATTTTGCCCCATGGCGACGCGCCGCCGCCGCCACCTGTTCTCCCGCCGGCGACGCCCGCAGTGGACGCGTCGCTGCAACCGCCGATCGCTTCCCGTGACCAGCTGTCCTCCGACATGGAACTTTTGCCCGCTCCGGACCAGATGTCGTCTTCGCCCGTCGGGTGCTCCGACCCGATGGAGGTCGACCCTTCGGTCCCTCCTGTCTCTCTACGGGCGCATACACCGCATATTGGCGTGCACCGTGGACTAGGTTTTCAGGCGTTTCCTAGCTCCCCTCGGACCGAATGGCCGGATGCGGGTGGCACAGCCTCGCCTGTTGTTAGGCTCCCCACCTCGTCGCATACGTCAACATGGGGTCCTCCCCACGGCGGGCGGAAGCCTTATAACACAACCGTTCGCCGATTTGCGGGGAAGGAATGTGGTGTCACCGCCAGACACCACACTTGCTAGGTGGTAGCCTTTAAATCAGCCGCGGTCCGCTAGTATACGTCGGACCCGCGTGTCGCCACTGTCAGTGATTGCAGACCGAGCGCCGCCACACGGCAGGTCTAGTGAGGCGTCCTAGCACTCGCCCCAGTTGTACAGCCGACGTTAATAGCAATGGTTCACTGACAATTACGCTCTCATTTGCCGAGACGATAGTTAGCATAGACTGCTACGGTCGCAGGTTGGAATCCTGCCTCGGGCATGGATGTGTGTGATGTTCTTAGGTTAGTTAGGTTTAAGTAGTTCTAAGTTCTAGGGGACTGATGACCTCAGATGTTAAGTCCCATAGTGCTCAGAGCCATTTGAACCATTTGCAGTTAGCATAGCCTTCAGCTACGTCATTTGCTACGACCTAGCTAGGCGCCATGACCAGTTTATATTGAGATTATATTATGTATCAACAAGAGCGATGTTCTCCAATTATGGATTAAAGTTAACTATTCTACCAGTTACCTCCTTTTTTTTACTAGACTCAACTCCTATAACTGTTCCAGACCTCACGCCAGCCTGCGTGAGCTTAACGCGTGCATTTCGGCCTCCTCTAGCTATACGGTGTTGGCTCTTCTGCCAACACATTAGAAAGGCCTGAGGGGGTGGCATAAAGGGCACCGACCAAAGCATCCCTTCCCTTGCGGCGTTGATTCTCACTTATTTCGCGATAGAAAACGACAGCTCGCAGCATGATGAGCAACAGAACAACGATCTTGTCCACCTTTGAGACTGGTAACGCCCTTCTGCCCCCCCTCCCCCTGCCCCCACCAGACGATTCAACCCTTCTCTAAGTTCATCGCGGGCCTGCGAGTACATTTAACGTGACTGCATCCCTTTGGAGCGTAGCGCGACCATAATTCTTGCTCTGTTATACAGGGTGGAGCCACGAAATATGAACGTCATCCGAAGCAGCAAAGAGTTTATGCTTTTTCAGCCCTCCTATTTCATGCCCCCCTGCGGCGTGGTCGCGGGTAGTGGCCATCGACACATGCGTGAATAAAACGGCAACGGGTCCCTCTTAAGATCCCTTGGTTTGGTAACACCTACGGCAGAACTCTCGCACCTTTGTCGAGCGCTTTAAAACTGCCCCTGTGCAGAGTCAGCCATTTACCGATTCCTAGGCGCCAGTGTACAGGCAACCATTTCGACGCCCCTCATCTGGGTGATACTACGTTGCTCAACTAGCGGCTGCTTGGCGTATGCGAAAAATAAGGACTGTGGGGAGATATGCCTGTCTCGCCAGAGCCTAGCACAGTAATCTGTGACTGACTGTCTCTCTACATGGACATTGTTATGTGCCCAATTAAAGTGCCCGACAGCGATGCGTGGGTAGCACTGAAGGTATCTCCAAACTGAGGGGTCTTGGAAGGACCCACTGCCGTTTTAACCACGAATTTGTCAATGTCGCAACCTCCGTGATCATGCTACATGTGAACATGCAACAGAAGGACTGAAATATAGAATACGCATCCTTTGCTGCTTCAGACCACGTTCAAATTTCGTCGAATGGTTTCGAACGGTACCTAGAGATTCCACGCTGTACACCAGAGCTAATATAGCAGTCTCACTACACTCCAAAGAGATCAGATGATGTCCATTGGGGTTGCAGCCCCTTAATGTCCTTAGAGGAGGATTGAATCGTCAGGATGGAGTCAGCAGTGCCGAACTTTGTCAAGGAACTGTTATGTTGCTCATCACACTGCGAACTGCCGTTTTCGACCGCAGAATGTGTGGAAATCAATGCCGCAAGGGAAGAAGTGGTTTCATTGGCGTCCTTGAGGTCCCCCCTTGACATATTTCGTGTCTATACTGATCGGCGACGTTTTTGAGATGTTTTCCTCCGCCAGCCATAAGAAAACATTGTCGTTACAACAGTGGACGTCGTGGTTCTGACTTCCATTGCAGAGGCGTCGAAAGAAGCGGTAAACGTGCTTAATAAGGGCTGTGAAGACCTTACCATAGTGTGGTACGTCCACGGTGGCTGTGAGCAGAATTTTGATGAAATTAGGTGCCAATGTGACATCATGAAGTCACCTTACACCCCACCTCATATGAAATTCAGATCTATTCCGTTTAATTTCGCATGTGTCTGAATTGTCTGCGAGCCAGATGGCGACGTCGCAGGGCGCCACGCTTTTGTATCTTTATAGAGGGACGTTATAACCATGCTTGTACCAAATTTCAAACTTCTGCGTCACAATAAGAGATAATTACGGGGTGGTCACTGTGTTGCGCAGTGTGATAGTTTAATTATCGTTTTGAATAAAATATTTTGTTTTAAGAATTACAATAATTACGACATTTGTGTTACTGTGATATATTTTTCTGGAGTACTATTTAGCCTAGTGTGTATTATTATGTCATCAGACCAGGTGGAGAGTATTAGAATCCACAATACTTTTCCTTGAGGCAAATTTATACGCGAGCTCTCTGTTAGGGTTTCTAGTAAAGTATCCCATTTAGTAGATTTTATATACACTGTTATATTCGACTGGTTCGACTGTAAAATGAAACTGAAAACTAAGGTTTGTAAAATAGCAACTCGAATGCTGTGGGTACTTTTTGCGGGAAGACCCGGCATTGTAACGTCAGCAACTGGATTGGCACATCAAATCGCGTGCCGTATATTTCCTTTAGAGCCTTGAGTTTCTTCTAAAGTACTTTGAAGGCGGGTGTATTTCATTTCAACAAAGTAATATTGCTTACTTTATGCAAGACCTTATAACTTCAATGAGTCATGTGAAAGAAATCATTTTCAACTCAAGCAGTCACGTTAAAATACACACATCAAAAAAGTTTTGCATCACTCCAGTTCCTAGAACTCCTGAAGATAAACGTTAACTGTGTGTATTGTATCACAGACACAGTCCCTTTGACTGTTCAGGGATGTCACTAAACCCACCCAAAGATGTAAACAACCATGCATGAGCAGCGCCCATTAGAAGGAGGGGGTCCGACAGCCGATCAGTTCCACTCATTCCACCAGGAAGGAGGTACACGGCTCGAGTTGTCTGTAGTTCAACCATGCCTAGACGGTCAATACGTCGGTCCGGAGGAATCCTGATAGCAACACCACCATGTTGAATCATGCTTTTCGTGCAGCCACAGAAGGTCGTATTACGACTCAAACTGTGCGCAATAGGCTGCATAATGTGCAACTTCACTCCCGACGTCCATGGCGAGGTCAAGCTTTGCTACCACACCACCATACAGCGCGGTACAGATAGGCGCAATAACATGCCGAATGGACCGCTCAGGATTGGCGTCACGTTCTCTGCACCGATGAGTGTCGCATATTCCTTCAACCAGACAATCGTCGGAGACGTGTTTGGAGGCAATCCGGTGAAGCTGAACGCCTTAGACACACTGTCCAGCGAGTCCAGCAAGATGTAGATTCCCTTCTGTTTTGGGGGTGACATTATGCGGGGCCGACGTACGCCGGTGGTGGACATGGTAGGCGCCGTAACGGCTGTACGATACGTGAATGCCATCCTTCAACCGATAGTGTAACCATATCGGCGGCATATTGGCGAGGCATTTGTCTTCATGGACGACAATACTCGCCCCACGTTGTGCTCATCCTGTGAATGACTTCCTTCAGGATAATGACATCGCTCGGCTAGAGTGGCCAGCGTGTTCTCCAGACATGAACCCGATCGAATATGCCTGGGAAAAATTGAAAAGGGCTGTTTATGGACGACGTGACCCACAATTCACTCTGAGGGATCTACGCCGAATCGCCGTTGAGGAGTGGAACAATCTGGGCCTGCCTTGATGAACTTGTGGATAGTATGCCACGACCAATACAGGCACGCATCAATGCAAGAGGTCGTGCTACTGGGTATCAGAGGTACCAGTGTTTATAGAAATCTGGACCATCACCTCTGAGGGTCTCACTGTGTAGTAGTACAACATGCAATGTGTGGTTTTCATGAGCAATAAAAAGGGTGGAAATCATGTTTATGTTGATCTCTATTCCAATTTTCTGTACAGGTTCCGGAACTCTCGGAACCGAGGTCACGCAAAACTTTTTTTGATGTGTGCAAAATATTAATTTCACACTACTAATTAGATTCAGCCTTTGTATTATTACGAAATGCATGTGCATACCTGCTTACTTGTATGCCATTTCACTTCATGTAAAACACCCATAAGTACGTAGGCAAATTTCGGTGCACTAAAAATCGAGAAACATCCGATGCACGCTACGAATTCTTCATGAACAGTGACTAACAGACGCTCAAGGTACACATTGACATGGCAGGTTCCTAGAGTTATCAGGTTCTTGACAGTGTTGTGATCCACCAAAATTTATTTGTCTGTACGTTAGAGAATCTTTTGACATATTGTAATATGATTATATGAAAGCGAGTTACCGATCACACATGATAGAAAACACCGCAAAACAGTCTCCGACTCAATAATATCTCGCCACATCAATATGATACACGATTAATCGTATCTTCAGCATATTTAAATTTGAACATGTTAGATTCCAGACGAAACGGGCTACACGCGCCAGAGAGAACCTTGATTTAAATTTCGCTGGCGTAGCGGCGCTTCCGCCTAGGCCGTTACAAAAGCCGCAGGATTCGCATTCGGCGACAGACAGAAGCGAGGGTGCCTTCTTCGGCCGCCGCCAGCGTGGACCCGCCCCTCCCCTCACGCATCTTGCCGACAAGGAGTGTTTCGCGGTTTTGGTATAACGAACTTTGTCCGTTACCAGACTTGTCCTTGGCTGTTCTTCCACTGTGTAATGTCCACCTGCATGAGTAACTCTGGTGCCAAGCCACTGCAGTTGTATTTTACTATGTAATAAAACCTGCAGATACTGCACTTACTTCCTATTGCAATACTCATAAACATTCTGAATAACGACTTCAATTTCTCCATAATGTATTTTTCTCAGCGAAACATAATGGTTAATAGATACGTTATGACAATTCAGAAAGAAGATGCCGCCAGTTGAGAGATTTATTTTCTGTCGTTTTAGTAATCTCAAGTCACTGTGGGATAAAATTCTTTAGATGAGAAGAATACTACTCATACAACATCTGAGTATAATAAATTTCTTCTGAAGCGTTTTCAATTAAAGAAGCAATTTATTCGAGCAATAAGCGACTCATTTATTAAATCTGAGAATAGCAATGCGTATCTATTTCGTTATAAATAGGGCATATCTTCCTCTTAGTTTCTTATATCCTTTCCGATCTGTTTCTAAACCTACAAGATAAAATATCCAAAATTCGTTGAAACGACGGTGTTCAGAGAAGACAGCATGATTAATTTCAAGATAAACTCCGCGTCGTACTGCAAGCGACACTGCGGCATTACGATCGCATAAGTAGGAAAGTAACGCCAAAACATGTTAACAGTATCGTATGAATTATAAGAACAAAGTGCACAAAAGATGAAAGTTTTCCCAGATAAGGAATTGTCTAGTAGTCTAAATGAAACACTAGCGAACCCAGCAGTGCTTCACAATTCCTAAATATGTACGGGAATTGTAAATAGGTCTACATAATAATCTCCTCCTCCCCCAGTCCCTCTCCTTCTCACCCCTCCCTTTGTCCATCTCCTCCTTTCCCCCCCTCCTTCTATTTTCTTCCCCTCCTCTCCATCTCCTCTTCCCCACTCTGTTTGATCTTGAGGCTTTTTATTCTTATTATAAAAAAAACCTAGATTGGGAAATGAAGTCATTTAAAATGAATGGGTAACCGGTTGGGATCATTAATATAAGAAGTACAGGACAGAACCCTCCAGCTGCTGGATCTGTGAGGACAGTAGGCTCAATGACTGGCTATGGATAGGAATGTGTAGCATTGCAAAGTGGGTAGGACTGCTAGGTTTCATTATTCAGATTCCACAGTACAGTAGTATTCTTATCATAAGTTGATAACGCGAAAAATACAACACTTCTCTTTCCTCTTAAAACTGATTGCAACGAAGAAAATAAAACAACACATTCTTGTTGTTGTGACTTGGCAAGACAGCCAAGCCACTATGATTGGTAGCCAAAAGGCACGCGTTTAAGCTCACGCAGGCTGGCGTGAGGTCTGGAACAGTTATAGGAGTTGAGTCTAGTACACAAGGTACGTAGTTTCTGGAATACTTAACTTTAATCCATAATTGGTGAACATCGGTCTGACGGTACATGCATCACAAGATAAATAGCAATTGATAATGGCGCCTTGCTAGGTCGTAGCAAATGACGTAGCTGAAGACTATGCTAACTATCGTCTCTGCAAATGAGAGCGTAATTTGTCAGTGAACCATCTCTAGCAAAGTCGGCTGTACAACTGGGGCGAGTGCTAGGAAGTGTCTCTAGACCTGCCGTGTGGCGGCGCTCGGTCTGCAATCACTGACAGTGGCGACACGCGGGTCCGTCGTATACTAGCGGACCGCGGCCGATTTAAAGGCTACCACCTAGCAAGTGTGGTGTCTGGCGGTGACACCACACTTGTGTATATAAACCTGTACATATGGAAAAAGAATGTACGTGGAAGAAACAATTAGTCTTATAGTTTAAATAACCTGATATCTGAATTAGAAATGTCTCCGAGGAAGAAAACGAAGCCACATATTTTCACAGCACAGCCTTTTCTTCCTCGTAGTAGGTTTTAGCAGAAAATCTGTGCATTGTTAGTTAAAAAATATATTGCCTATGTCATTATAAATATTAGTAGAGCATCGTGCTACAGTTTGAATTAAAACGCTCAAGAAATTTACGAGATTGTTCGTAACAACTTTTCCCACTTTATATATTAAAAATTTACATTAAACATATTTAAAAAATATGCAGACAGTGCGCGTCTCTATGTTTACAAAGCACTGTACAAAAATTTCCAAAAAAGTGGTCATGAACGTCTCGAGATTTTTGCTAACAGCCTTTCTTCTTTATGTACCGCATATATTAAAAAATATCTAGCCCATTTTCGTTTGAAAGTTTGTTGCAGTATGGTGTTAAAACAGAAAATAACAAAACGTTACCCCTTTCCGTATTGCATACATATTTGTGTACCATATATATTATAAATATGTAGCCTATATCCATCTGAACGTAAATCAGAGTATCATGTAAACATCTGAATAAAATCGGTTGCGAATTTTTCGAGGTTTTTGCTAACCTACGTCTCTTCTTTATATGTATTTCAAAAGCGTACATCCCATGTCGATCCGAATTTCTCCTGGAGGCTCGCGTAAAAATTTCAAATTAACTGTTGAAGAACTTTTCGAAAGTTTTCCTAACAGCGTTTCATTTTTATTCATTACTTATATAGTTATATACAACATATATTTAAAGACTATGTAGTCTATATGTCTGTCCAAACGTTTACTAAAGCATTGTGTAAAAATTTGACGTAAATCGGTCAAGAAGTTCTTGAGCTTCTTTCTGACAACGTTTCCCCTTTATGTATTACACATTCATTAATGTACCACATATATTAAGGAAATATATAACGGGAAAAATACAGCACTCCTCTTTCCTGTTACAACTGACTGCAACGAAGAAAATAAAACAGTCTATTCTCGTGCATACGATTTGAAGAACCAAAGCAACTGGTATACCTGCCTAGTATCGTGTAGGGCCCTCGCGAGCACGCAGAAGTGCCGCAACACGGCGTGGCGTGGACTCACTAGTGTCTGAAGCAGTGCTGGAGGGAACTGACACCACGGATCCCGCAGGGCTGTCCGTAAATCCGTAAGAGTACGAGGGGATGGAGATCTCTTCTGAACAGTACATTGCAAGGCATCCCAGAGAAGCTCAAATATGTTCATGTCTTGGGAGTTGGGTGGCCGGCGGAAGTGTATAAACCCAGGAGAGTGTTCCTGGAGACACTCTGTAGCAATTCTGGACGTGTTGCATTGGCCTGCTGGAATTGCTCAAGTCCGTCGGAATGTGCAATGGACATGAATGGATGCACGTGAACAGACAGGATAGTCATGTACATGTCACTTGTCGAAGTCGTGTCTAGACATGTCAGAGGTCCCATATCACCGCAGCTGTACGCGCCCCACACCATTACAGAGCCTTCACCAGCATGAACAGTCCCCTGCTTACATGCAAGGTTCAGGGATTCACGAGGTTGTCTCCATACCCGCACACGTCCATCCGCTCGATACAATTTGAAACGAGACTCGTTCCATCAGGCAACATATTTTCAGTTATCAACAGTCCATTATCGGTGTTGACGGGCCCAGGGGAGGCGTAACGCTTTGTGTCGTGCAGTCATCAAGGGTACACGAGTGGACCTTCGGTTCTGGAAGTCCATATCGATGATGTTTCGTTTTATGGTTCGCACGCTGACACTTGTTGATGGCCTATCACTGAAATCTACAGCAATTTGCGGAAGGGTTGAACTTCCGTAACGCTGAACGATTCTCTTCAGTCGTCGTTGGTGCTGTTCTTGCAGGTTCTTTTTCCGGCCACAGCGATATCGGAGATTTGATGTTTTACAGATTCCTGATATTCAGGGATCACTCGTGAAATACTAGTATGGCAAAGTTCCCACTGGTAGATGCTGTGTCCTATCGCTCGTGTGCCGACTACAACACCACGTTCAAACTCACTTAAATCTTCAAAAGCTGCCATTATAGTTGCAGTAACCGATCTAACAACTGCACTAGAGACTTGTCTTATACAGCCGTTGGCGACCACAGGGTCATTTAAGCTTGCTTAGCGAACTCAAACCTTGGTTCCCCTCTACAATTTTTACGCCCATCGAATCTGCAGCATTCTTGTGTAGTGTCACGTTTCAACCGCTTCTACTCTCTCTTCTCTATGCTGTTTGTTATCCTTGTTTCACTTCCAAGTAGGGAAATACCCTCGTAAAAGACTGCCTTAAATTTATGTTCGATGCAACACAACTGTCTCTTTAAAAAATGCTTTTCTTACAATTGCTAGTTAGCATCTTATATCCTTCCGTCGTCACATATTTTGCTGCCCAGGTAACAGAACTCGACTATTACGTTTAAAGTCTCATTTTCTAGTCCGGTTCCCCCAGAATAATCTAACTTATTTCTAATAGACTCCTTTATGTTTGTTTTTCTTTTGTTGACGTTTATCTTATAACTTTGTCCCAAGATGTTCCGTTTTATTGACCTCAAAGTCTTTTACCGTCTTTCGTAAAATAACAGCGAGACCGGCAAACATTAAAGTGTTCATATCTCACTCCTGAACTCTCACCCCGTTTCCAAATTTCTCCTTAGTTTCCTTTATTGTTTGCTCTATATGTAGATTGAATAACATGGAAATCATGTCATACACCCTTCTCAGTTGGTGCCTCTTTTTCATCGCCTTCGACTCTTATACTTGTCAGCTGGCTTCTACACTTGTTGTAGGATATATTTAGGTGCCTGTATTTTATTGTACTGCAGTCTACATTGTCAAAATCTTTTTGTAAAATTATAAATGCTCTAAATGTGGGTTTGATTGGGTTTTTACACAACTTGCATAATTTAGACGGTGACAGTGGCACGAAAAGTGCTCTCCGCCACACACCGTTGGGTGGCTTGTGGAGTATACACGTAGATGTAGATTTAGATTGGTGCATATAACTACAACGAATGATAGTAACCATAAGTCACGCTGAGATAAATGCAGTATGTAAGGGACTAGAGAAATTTGTTGTATATCCCTCCAGCGGAAGGATCGTGCGAGGCAGCGCAGTGTTTAAGGAGGGATGTAATGAATTTTGGTTCAAACAATCGATTTTTTAAAAATATTATTATACCTATGTTCTGTGTGAATTTTATCGTGATAGCAGCTTTAGAAATGCCTTTAAATTGTAAAACTGATTAACTTTCCACTGGCGGCCACTCCCAATTTTTCCGACATTTGGGAAACTGCTAGCTTCAGCGGAATATTTGTCAGTGTGAAGGCTATTTTCTTTCGATATCTTTGGCTGACATCTATATCTCTGGCTGGCATCTGTATCTTTGCCTGAAAACTCTCTTGCATGTGGTTTATTTACGTTTTGACAATACTAACACATATTAGTAGGTGGAAGGTTGAATTCGCAAACCTTTACGTAGAAGTCACGATTGATGCATAATGGTTGGTAGAAAAACTGTGTTTAGGAAACGGAGGTTTCATGGATATAGGTTTACCAACAAAAAAGAGGAAGCAGCTCGAAATGAAGAAGATAATCTCTCAGCTTCAGCATTGTAACTTGGGACAGGAGAATTGTACAGGTGCGTGATGATGTTGACATGGATTCCACTGGATTCAGACTTATTCATGTAGAGCTTCTCTGCCAGGCTATAAAGGTTTCATGTAAAAATACGGAATGTATGATTGTTGGTGAAGAAAGAAGAGTGGGAATAGCTTGTAATTATAAATTAATTTGTAATTCGTGTGGCTACGAATTTTCATTTTCTTTCTCCAAAAAAACTGACACTGGTACCTATGAAAGCAATTTTTGATTAGCATATGTTCTAAGATGCGTTGGACAGGGCAGGGAGGGAGGTAATTTATTGTGTGGTTTTCTGAACATGCCTCCACCTTGTGCAAGGCTTGAAAAAATAAATAAAGAAATGTCTGATGATGTATACGATACTGCCAAAGCTTCAATGAAGAAAGCAGTGATTGAACTGGTGGAAATAAACCGAAAAGAAATAGATCTTGGGGCCGCAGCTCGTGGTCGTGCGGTAGCGTTCTCGCTTCCCGCGCCCGGGTTCGATTCCCGGCGGGGTCAGGGATTTTCTCTGCCTCGTGATGCCTGGGTGTTGTGTGATGTCCTTAGGTTAGTTAAGTTTAACTAGTTCTAAGTTCTAGGGGATTGATGACCATAGCTATTAAGTCCCATAGTGCTCAGAGCCATTTGAACCATTTGAAATAGATCTTGGGGTACATATTCATGACAGTGAATCTCCTACAAATGTTACTGACCTATGTGTGTCTATAGATGGGACCTGGATGAAAAGGTCACACATCTCTGTATGGAGTTGCATCTGTTATTGGTATTGACTCAGATAAAGTTTTAGATGTAGAAATTATGTCTAAATACTGCCACCAGTGTGCAACAAGGAAAATGTCCAACAATGAAGACAGTGAGAAACTGTGGCAAGAAAATCATGAAGTACCTTACTCTAAAAATTATAGTGGCTCAAGTGGGGATGCAGTTGTGAGGATGGTCTTCAGATCTCAGGACTTTGTGGTGTTAGTTATACTAAATACCTTGGTGATGGACACTCCTCTTCGTTCAAAGCTGTAACAGATAAAAACCTGTACAACACAAAAGTTGGAATGTGTTGGCCACAGCCGAAAGAGGCAATGAGGCGTGCTGTGTGGGCAATTTTTTTCCACAAACTATCCACTGACCAAACACGAATGCACAATCTGTGTCCGAAAGACGACTGGTGTAAGTTTGGAAACAGAAATGAGGCGTATTCACATAAACACTCATTACCAGAACGTGTTATGAGTGCAATTAAGTCCACATTCAGGTTTCTTGCAAACCCTGATTTATTGAGGAAGTGTCTTCACTGAAAGACACAAAACGCAAATGAAAGTCTCAGTAATTTAATTTGGATTAGATACTCAAAAAGGACATTCTGTGGACTTGAAGTAGTCAAAATAAGTGTCTGTGATGCAGTTTTATGTTACAATAACGAAAATAATGTCAGAATTGAATTGCTGAAGAGTGTTTGTATAGATCCTGGTGTGTTTACACCAAAAGCATTTTACATCATCGACGAGAGCAGGGTCACGAAAGCTAACAGATCGGTGTCTTACCTGCAAATACAGGCCAGGAAGACTGGAAGAGGAGAGGAAAAAAACCTGGAGGATGAGAAATATCACTATGGAGGATTTTAAAATTGAAGTAAGCTTATAACATGTAGAAGTATGAGAAGAAAATCTTTGAACCTCATTTTCTCTGTTTTACATTTTTTACGTTATAAGAAATCTTTTCTCAAAAAGTATATGCGCTAATGCATGAAATTTTCAGGAACTGTTCGCAACGTGTTTATGTCTCCCTAGAACTAAAAAATGCGAGATCCTGCAATTGCAATTTTTTCGATGATTGTGTGCAGAAAAAAAGTTAATTTTGGATGTGCAAAATTAATAAGTCTGTTAATAATATAATTTGTACCATAAAATAATAACTGTATTTCAGTGGTCTCCTCAGTAAACAACAGTAAAATATTCAGATATATTTCATGATTAGAATTTGAGTTATGGCTTCTTATAAAAAGGACAATAAAAATTAAAAATTCAAATTTCTGGCAAAATATTAATCCTGCATATTTTATTGTATTTTTCCGTTAAAACACAGCTCTTTTGCTTTGTCCATTAACAAATATGGCTGTAATGATTTTTTAAATGAATGTTTACATTTTCCTTAACATCCCCCCTTAAGAGATGACTCGTATTGGGGATTAGTGAGGCCTCAATCACTGTCTGGCACCCTGATTTGATTTTTCTGAACTACGGCAGGACAGTGTTGTGTTTTGCTACACTTTTCAGACTTCTGCCCTGTAATAGAAGTTTAGTATATTTTCTTATTCAGTTTTTTAAATTATGGCAGTCACTTTTTATGTGCTGCAGTCTTTTTCTGAAATTACAAAAAATATTCCGGAAAATTAAGGATTTTTTCGAAATATGAAAACGTGTTCCAAGGTACAATGTGGTCACATACACAAGAACAAATATTCTATTATCATTTAAAGCTGCTGCAGTCGAGAAAACCTAGTCAAAACCAATGGTCTATTAGTTACATTATTACTCTACTCCACACCCAGTAACTGAAATCATATTAAGCAGAAGTATTATCAAAAACCAGTTACAATGTAAATGCATTTTGACATAGAACCTATTGGAAACTAAATGCAATTTTCATTTCCAATACAGTTACAATTTTTCAGACATTAAAAAATTCTCTTAATTTGCGAGTACCGCATGTTGCATGGTGAAAGACATTCTTCTGCTACAAGGTACAAGATGGTACACAATCGACAAAGTATTGCTTAACGTTATATAAATGGTTCTAAAGTATTTCGCATTGTATTCAACACAAATTTTGTAGCTCAAGAATTAGCAGTTTATTCCAAGTAGCTATGCACAACAAACCACAGCACTTAAATGTGTAGAACGCAAAATATTTATAAATGTCTAACAACAACAGAAATAAGCCTGTGACCATCCTAACCATTGTTCTTCGTATTAAGTTCGATATCCCCTGCTGCCGAACTGGTATGACTCCATACACACGCAATCAATTTTTAAGTATGGGTCGTAAAAGTGTTTGTAGATAAAATGCCATTTCTCAATGTCCTGCCAATGAACCGTAGACTGCTCTCTGTTTTACTAACAACTTAGCCGACAATGCTGTCCGCTTCATACTTACACATATTGTTGTTCCCAAATATTTGAATGACTCAACGGAGGGGCGCCACAATTTTTCATCTCGTAAAACGCGCATATTTGCATTATTCTACATTACGAGCTAAGCTTAAGTTCTATTCAGATCTACGTGGATATTGGGCCTTCTGCAATTTTTACCGAACAGAGTTTCCTCTTAGACAGCTGTATCATGCACTGGACTTTTGAAACTGTTCTTGGGGTAATGTTTTGCTAATGTAGCTATTGAAGGTTTCACATATTTCGGTCTGGTGGCCAAACGCATTACAATTAATAGTTTCTACTTGCGAATTTTTTGCTTTGTTCTGTACCTATTATGCGACAGGCACTGTTTCTTAAGAAGCTTCTCAATATTGTCTGTATACCGAGGGGGCTCCCTACTATATTTAATTATTCGATTTCACCCACATCAGTGCACAATAAAATGTGCGCTGCAGCGTTGTCGGAGCAACGCCTTAACGTAGCATTTTATTTAGGCTAAAGTTCGTGTCTGGAGAGCTCAGTGGACAATTTGTCTTCTGTGGCTGTTGCTGTGTTACATTACTTAGAAGACTGTAGTTTTACAGAGACTGGGAAAGATTCACGAATGTGTAAACGAAGGATGAGACGTGACGTAGGGCGGAAGTCAAACACTTTCACCACTTACCATTTTTAGAGGTGCACACCGCACAGTTCCTCGTGTCTCGTGAAGTGAGAGCGTGACACAGCGTCGATGGTGACTGGTCAATCGGATGACATAATGATCGATGTCTGTTCGGCTACTATTCCGGATGAGTAGATGGATTTCGCTTCTGTAATTTCTCTCATTGGCCGTCAACAATTAAAAAAACTGTGTTTCAGTGTTGCATAACTCAACATTTAGCATGCAGATGTCAGTTTGCTCGACACAGGACATTATAGGCCTTATGTTGACAGCGGTATGGGAACGTCACGGCATTGTGTGCAGCGTGCGGATTTAGTCTGATGAATACCACTGGCTTCTCGAAACCGGTTACTGCGTTGTGAAATGTTATTGTGACTTTTATCGTAAATGTAGGAGAACGGCGGTTAGTGTGGTGTGGGCCGGCGGGTAGTAGGGGCCATGTAGTGTTTCTCGGGTTCGCCGCAAAACAGCGGACGCTAGCAGTACTTGGAATAATGCAGAGGCACCACTCCGTCATTTGCGCGCGGTCTATTGTTTTGCGCTATAGCTCGGATTCTTTGTACTTTATGAACATAAGTGTTCTAAGCAATATTGATTGGCTATGTAATTAGCTTCACGTACATGTCAACATTTTTCCTTTTGGTGTATAACGAAACTACCTACCTTTAAATACGTCCATGGTATTTCAGGTCAGAATATGCCAAAAGAAAAGATGTGGGAAATATCGGTGAAGTAATTAATAGTAGCTGTGAAGTAGAAAATGAGATAGCATCAGTTTTTGCATATGCAAAGAGTGTGGAAGTCGCATGGAATTCACCAAAAGACTCCCTTTATTGACATTCGGGCGAGGAAGAATTATTAAATTTGCCTAATGTAGAAAGCAGTTTGCATTGACATCAGATATGGAAATGTAGATCTTTAATTATATTACAATGCTGCAAGAAATAGGATTGGAAAGACAGTTATCCTGATAAGGACAGTTGCCTATTAGGTAGCAAGAAGTGCTGGTTAAGATAAATGTCTAAACCCTGACGACGACACTGCTGGTAGACGGTACTGGGCTACTTACGAAAAGAGTCCAGAGGATCTCGCTTCAATGGGGAACAAGATTATTGAAGACTTCTATAACAAATTAGAGAAGCTTCTAATGAAGCTAAACATCAAGAACAATCCTGATACAATCAGGAACTACAATGAAACTGGCTTGCCGTACGCTGTTAAACTCTGGAATGTAACGACGCCAATGGGAGGAGAAAATGCCTGATTAAGAACTTTTGCAGAACGAGGTACCTGGATGTGTTTGTGAAAGTGAGACGTGGATATCATTTCTGATAATTTTCAAGGGAGTTCAATGGAATGAACAGTTAAAAACTGACTGCTTACCAAACGTTGCTGTAAAACTATCTCCAAAGGTATATAAACAACGAGATATTCGTGCAATGGTTCTCGTGTTTTCAGCAATTCAATACCACTCACACGGCCAGTTGTCCTGGTCATGGACTCCCGTGCACTGCACACCAGTTCAAACATAATAAAAACGGTAAACGAGAACAGCATCTCCTTACTAACTTTTCCTGTGTGTACTACACATCTTCGGCAGCCTCTGCATGTACGAATTTAGAAGTCCCTCAAATTACACTGAGCAAATAGCATGTACATATCATTTGATCTACTGATCATCTTACAACTGACACGAAACTACTTGTCCATATTACGAAATTACCCAGCAGTGTCAGTGGTATTTCTTCATCACTTAAAATTCAACTTGAAACAGTGAAATTGTTATATTCTTATTTGTAGTTGACGCAGTTAATATTGAGTTGGATGAAATATTTTCGTGTTAGAGAATGTAGTGAATGCAAATCTATCATGAATATACACTTCCCTTTACCTTATCTTTATTACTCAACGACTAACCTGATATATGATTTCTGATACATGATTTGACTTGCAGGGTGTGTATCTAACGGCTTCCCGGGGCAACAAAATTTTGATTTTTAATATTTCGCGTAACCACTACCACCGACCGTATTTAAAAATTTAAAATGTTGTCTTAATCTACTCACTAAAAAGTATAATCTTACGTTAAATGCTTAACACAGTAAAGACAAGTATTACAGTTAGAAGCTGTGTGTTTATCTCGAGGCAAAGTATTTGAGAACTTCCAACGAACTTTAAACATAATTTCAAACCTTCGTGAAATTTTTTCTTGGTGCACCCCACAAAACGCCGAAAGAAAAACAGTTTATCGCTTATTACGTTCTCGCTGTTACGCAGTAAAACTTCAGCACCAGTAACTCTATCCGCAAGACACTTTGCAGGCGGTATTCAGATATACAGCTGAATGTGCCTCCAACATTGTATCATTGTACCTCGCTTAGGTCAGGAGATATGGCGTCATAAACATTGAGGTACACGAAAAACAAGCTTCTGCTTAAAATGGAGCGCAGATTATCGAAACAACGTTTTTCCAGTGTTTCGTGAGGAGAACACTTAGCAACTTGCAACACCTTGAAACATGGTTTCAAACCACTTCTGAAATTTTCTCTCCCTTACATGCTCAACGTCGACATTTGCAATCTAATCAGACGTTAGAAGCCTGCTGGGGAGCGCCCCTCGGCGCGACTCTTCGCACAGTTGCAGCGCACGTGGCGCGGGCAGGGAGCCCCGTGGCGTGCAGCTGGCGAGCAAACTGCGCTGCACTCGGTCGCCGCAGCGCACGGGCTTCTGCGTGGCGCAGGGTTTCGCGTCACTTGGCTCTCTCCACTCCCTGCCACGTATACTCTCTCCTCTGCCACCGTTCGTGAGCAGCACTTCAGTCAGCATTACACCTAGGGGCTCCCTAACAGCTGAAATCTCAAAATTTTCAAATTTCGTTCTTTCATTGATCTTAATCTACGAAATTTCCCCTTTCCAATTATATAAAACATATATATATTGTTACCTTATTGCTGGTTTATTCATTTATTTAAACACAGCAGTGTGTGGGCTTGACCATTTTCCAAGAATCTGACCAACTGAAGAAGGTAAGATTCGTCATTTATTTAGGAGACGGGGACTCAAAAGCTTTCAAAGCCGTTGAGGAAGAGAAGCCATACGCAGATGTAACCATCACTAAACTGGAATGCATAGGTCGTGTACATAAAGCAAATGGGTACGAGGCTACATACAAGGCAAGGAAATTGTAAGGTGACAGAGAATTAGATGGTAAGGACGAACTTACAGAATCTGTCATAAATAAAATCCAAAATTATTATGGCGTGGCCATCAGGCAAAATTTTAGTAGCGTAGAAGATACGAAAAAAGCTGTACGGGCAGTTTTGTTTCGTCTCTCTTTAACAGAAGATAAACTCATTCGCGGCCAATACCGTCCAGAAAGTGATTCGTGGTGCAAATGCAACAGAGCACAGCAAAATGGTCAGAAATTTATTCACAAACCAGCTACACCTATTGCCATAGTGAAGGCCTTGAAAGAAAGTTTCAGAGGTCCGTCAGATGTAAGACTATTGAAGAAATCTCTTCGTGGCCGCACGCAGAATTCTAACGTGTGCATAACCAGCGTAATATGGACCAGAATTCCCGAGACAATTTTTGTGTCAGTTAGGACACTGCGTTTTGGCGTATTTGACGCAGTGGTAACGTTCGATGAAGGAAATTTTGCAAGGTATCAAGTCCTGAAAAGACTGCAACAAACTGTCGGTCGTTCCACAGTGAAATAAAATGTTAAATTTAGAGAAAGAGAGTTAGGGTACCAGAGAGAGAGCTACGAGAGACCTTGAAACAACGGCAAGACGGGCGGCCGAGGAGAGAAAAGGACATTGCTATTAGATGGAAGAAGATTCCAACAACCCATCTTATGGAGCTGGAATGTATTAACAACTTTAATGGCTATTTTCGTTAAGTTGTGCTTTTTAAGAAAAAAGTGTACTTTTTCTCCGTTTCTACTTGCCAGAATACCAGAATACGTTCAGAATTACTGGATATACTAATGTGAATACTGTGCTTATTTTAAATGGGGGCTTACCTGTTTGTAAGTCTGAAAGAAATTAAAACCTCATGTACATAGAAAAATGAAGACAGTTTCTTATTGCGATGTCTACTTTTTACAAAAAATAATCATTATCTTAAAACTAATCAACATCTTCAGAGATCCTTCTGTTAAAGTGATTAAAAATATGTTAACTACAAGCCACAGCTCTTAATTTTTATTCCCAACAGTTTCTGATAAAATGTACCTCTCATTTTAATACATTTTACACTATTGACTCCTATAAGTTTGTAACAACGACAGTGTTAGACGCTAATTTTCAAAGCGAAATGGGTGTCCCGAAATGAATAACAAGGACCGTAGGTTGTGCAGATGGACTGCTCTGAACGAATCTTTATTGTCGAGCAAAGCGTGTGTAGTTTGACTTGATACACACATTCTGCTACTTATAACGAAGATAAAGCTAGCTTCAGCTATCCAGGAATCGCTGTTGTGATTATTGAAGGCAAAAATCTCTCGCATCTGCCCATTATTTTCAGCAGCCTAGCTCGATATCGGACTATCGTTGCCCAAATTATTCACAGCACGTAGCACAATGATCTTCTTTTCTGACTTTTTCTTTCAAGCCAAAGTCTGCGAGCCAAACCTGGCTGTATGATTCTTACAAGAATCTTCTATTATTCGCACTAGATACAGAGGCGGCCTACTGTTTATATGTCTTTCTAGGGCCAGGGAAAACTCACTAGTTTTTTTCCCAAGCATTAATTTCGATCTTATAATTATTTTTTTAGTTCATTTCTTCTGCTTCAATCATTATCGTACATATATTCGAGTTTGTCTGTTACCTAAATGGTAAGACCTGCTCAAGAGTTACTGTGCGTATTGCTAGGTGGTACAATGCTTAACTTCATCGACGACGAAAAGACGTCTGTCCATTTGCTTAGGCCTACATTTTGAAAATAATTTCGGCAGTTCTATCGCGCAGATATAATTTCGTAACTTGATATAGCGTCTAGGTATTTGTTATTAAGGGTTCGGGCAGTGTTTTACGAAACAAATAAGCACAGGCTATTGCGTAATTGGTGGGAGCTATTCGTAACGTTGTGTACATTTTTTTGTTGTGTTACTTATTTTAATTAATTTTATATAGACGACAGTGACTGATAACCCAACGGCGTACGGTATGACACTGGCTCTATTGGCTGGTTCCCACAAGATATTCTGAGTTGTCCTCGTGATTACTCCTGTGATTTTTGCAAGATTAAAGTTGTTGGCCTTACAGCCATGAAGCATTAGCGACCAAATACAGACAAAAAGTTACAATGCCTACACTACTGACCCCCGAGTTGGTAAGTGTGCCGGAAGAGAGATATTGACACAATGGTAAGGGCGGCGCCAAGCAAACCCTTCGTACTCCACCTGCTGGTCAACTGGCGCAATAAAATTGGGTATTTTAAGCTAGTGACCACTTGCGTCTATTAACAAAGGGACAATGGCGATACAGAGGTTCTTTGGGAAGAAGCGATTTTACATATTGACTTTTCTGCATTCGTACACTATTTGTCCAGAAAATCTGAAGCTCTCGAAAAAGCTGTGCCAGACCCCCCCCACCCCCTCCTTGCCACCGCTCCTAATTATACACGTAAGAGTCGAGTATTATAAAACAGATCAAATGCGTGTGTCGCTAGTGAAAGTTGCTAAAAAAGGTAAAGTTAAGGTAATCCACTAACGCCCTAATTAAAAGTACGGTTGTTGGAAGGGGACGAGATTTACTACGTTATTTTTCACCGAAACTATTACTTGTGAGCACGAAGTTCGTATAAAGCTACTATAAAAGAGTAGGAAAATAATTCAATCGAACAGTAGCATTCTAATTAAGTGCATTTAGGAAACTTAGAGAAAATGTAAATTACGATTTTAAGATAAGAACTTTGATCCACCCGGGTATTAGTCCGTGAATGACGCTCTCCTCTTACAAGGGAACATCCCCATCGCACCCCCCTCAGATTTAGTTATAAGTTGGCACAGTGGATAGGCCTTGAAGGACTGAACACAGATCAATCGAGAAAACAGGAAGAAGTTGTGTGGAACTATGAAAAAATAAACAAAATATACAAACTGAGTAGTCCATGCGTAAGATAGGCAATATTAAGGACAATGTGAGCACAGGTGCGTCGTGGTCCCGTGGTTAGCGTGAGCAACTGCGGAACGAGAGGTCTTTAGTTCAAATCTTCCCTCGACTGAAAATTTTACATTCTTTATTTTCGCAAAGTTATGATCTGTCCGTTCGTTCATTGATGTCTCTGTTCACTGTAATAAGTTTAGTGTCTGTGTTTTGCGACCTCACCGCAAAACCGTGCGATTAGTTGACGAAAGGACGTGCCTCTCCAATGGGAACCGAAAACATTTGATCGCAAGGTCATAGGTCAACCGATTCCTCCACAGGAAAACACGTCTGATATATTCTATACGACACTGGTGACAGCATATGCGTTGAATATGTTGTCGACCCACCTAACTAGTACACTTGGCGAATGGGTAAAAAGATTCTTCTACTTTGCCCGATTTAGGTTGTCTTGTGGATGTGATAATCACTCCCAAAAAAGTGATGAAAACATAAGAGTTTGTCACATAAACTGAAAATAAAAAGTTAAACTTATCACTCAAGGGAAGACTTGAACCGAGGACATCTTGTTCTGCGGCTGCTCACGCTAACCACGGGACCACGGCGCTCCTGAGCTCACATTGTCCTTAATATTGCCTATCTTGCGCATGGACTACTCAGTTTGTACACTTTGCTTATTTTTTCATAGTTCCACACAACTTCTTCCTGTTTTCTCCACCGAACTGTGTTCAGTTTTTCAAGGCCTATCCACTGTGCCAACTTATAACTAAATCTGAGGGGGGGTGCGATGGGGAGGTTCCCTTGCTAGAAAGACAAGCATAAACGAAGGTATGGTGGGTGACGGTGCACTCGAATGCTGATCAAATCAGCTCTAAAAATCAGAAACGCTGGATTTGTGAAAACCTCAAACAACGAAAGGAATTAGTGTCATTTGTGAGTAAGCAAGACGAAATTGTCTTTCGTTCAAAATAACAGCGGCAGTAATATCATGTCTCTGGACGAGATGCCAACTGCAGTCGCTGTATAAAACCGCTTAAAGGCTGCCGTGTCCTTGAGGCAAGGGCACCGGCCACGTGGAAGGCACCCAGCAGTCGGATCTGGCGGGCACTGCGAGGGGCGTGTCCGCTGCTGATTGGTCTGAGCGGCGTGGCACCACTAAGTGGGCACCGCCCTCCTCCGCACGCCATTGGCCAGTTCAAACCGTATAGCGCGATGGCCGCAATGCCGGCAGCACTAACAATGCCGGCCAACTACTACGATTTGCATGTAGGGTATCGTAACAGTTTCGGGCAACTGTATGGACAGCATCACCCACGTTGGATATTTTGTTGCGACCTGCACTCTCGACGAAAATTTTTCTCATTCTTAAATGACAAATTTTGCTGAATCTGTCAATAAACGGGAATAAAGCGTTAGACTTGCGTCATCTTCGCACGCAATGACTGAGTCACACTCTAAAACATTAGTGTTACCTAGCAGCAGTTTCAAATTCGAATTCGGCAGCAACATGTTTCATGGATGACTGTCTCTTCCATTCTTCAACATTACAGTTTCACCCAACTGCTCGCAGTTGATAGATGTTAACAGCACCGTGCACTTATTCATTACAGTGTCAACGTTCTTCATTTAAAATTAACTTGTTGGCAACCGTCGGCAAATAAAACGATGACCCTCAGCAAATCTTTCGTTTCCAGTAGAAATTGCTACTCATGTCTATATTTACACATTTTGATATAGAAACAGGGTGGGCAATGTGAAAGAAACTACAAGATGAAATTTTTTCGAAATTCCTGTTAACTTACTCTCCAATGTTGGGACGACAAGTAATAAGGTTCTTCTGTGAACAGAAAAGCTGTTTCATGTGGAACAATCGAGATACTTTGCTGACACATACTGCGAAGGAACTTCCAATCTCACTGTAATGCGACGTACAGCTATTATATTTCCGAGGTTACTAGTTTTGTTCGTCACCTGGCTGTTTCCCATATAATTTCTTCTATGTTTCATAGGTGACAGCGCCCAGCGTATAAGGTCTGTGTGCAACATAACCGTATTCTAAAATATTTAGCCGCCTTGTGTAGATTCGTAACGTACATTAACACGTTGCGACTTGAAGGATCCTCGATGCAACTGCTACTAGACTTCTGGGGAAATTTGATGTAATTCGCAATTTTTTTTGGAAATAGAACTGTCTCAAAGGAATTTCCATCGTACTTCTTTATGTTTATTATGTTTATCGCCATTCATTAACACACGATAGGAATATGATCCGCTTTTTTTTTGCAAAACACAAAATCTTCTTGATTATTCACACAAAAACGTTCTGGCGATTCCGGGCCATTTTAAGAAATCTACGGATTCCTTTTATAACAGAAATTTCAGCAAAAACGGTTACTTAGCAAAGCGTTATGTGTTACTGAATTGCATCGCCATATGCTGCTTTATCACGTTATTATTGTCCCCATTGAATGTACCCTCTTTTATATCAATTTATTTATTATTTACTAGCAATTACTTTCCTAATTCACAGATAAGCACAACTATAGAAAGGGCGTGTAGATACCGAGTGCGTTGTTGACACTGAATTGTTGCTGCTGTTGTGGTCTTCAATCCGTTATGCACGCTAGTGTATCCTGTGACAGCCTCTTCACGTCGGCGTAATTACTATACCCTCCATTTATTTGAAAGTGCTTACTGAATTCAAGCCCTAGTGTCCGACTACATCCCCCCCAAACACACACCATTCCATTCCCACACTGTTCCTTGATGCCTCAAGATGTGTCCTCTCAACGGATCCTCTCTTTTAATCAAGTGATGACAAAAATTTATGTTTTACCCAATTGGATTCAGTTCTTTCTCAGTAGTTACCCGATTTGCCCACCTAATTTTCAGCATTTTCTGCAGCACTACATCTTCAATTGTCTTTCTGCCTGAACTGTTAATCCTTCGCTTTTCGCTTCCGTACAAGGATTTTCAGAAATGCAGTTCTTGCTATTGCCAATCTGTATGTTGTAATTTCTTCATGTTGGCCTTTTGTTACTCAAATAGCAAAACCCATCTACTACTCTAAGTGTCTGATGTTGTAACCTACATCCTTCAAAATCGCCTGATGACTACATTTCATTATTTATATGTTACTTTTATTCGTGTTCATTTTACAATCTCATTTAAAGACAATATCCAATACGTTCAATTGCTTTTCGAAGTCCTTTACCGTCTCCGACAGAATTTCAGTTTCATCGTGAACCGCAAAGTTTTTATTTCTCCTCCCTGAATACAAAGTCCTTACTACATTTCTGCTCGGTTTCTGTAACAGGTTGCTTCTGAATTACCCTTTTTAAAAAGTGGAAACAACTTGTTCGAGGTTGTGTAGTATTTCGTCGCTGCTCTGTTGCAGCCGCACTGTTGTGGGCTATATTATCAGGCTTTACTTTAATTAGGTTAAAACAAGTTTTCGATGACATTTGAGTGTGTCGAGTGGCAGGGGCTATTGTCAGCGTACTCGCTGCGCTGCCTGTTTCGTAGGTACGTGGCAGAAGTCTGCTAGGCAATGAACGGCGCTGCCTGCAGGAGTAGCAAAACATTGGAATAAGGAATGGCACGTTCACGTCAGCTAGAACGTTGATACAGTAAATCGAATAACATTCTTCGGTTCATTTGTAGAAGGCTAGGAAGATGCAGCTTGTCTACGAAAAAGACTGCCTATGAATAACTTGTACGACTTATTTTCGAATATCAATTGAATGTATAAGATCTCTGTCACATTGGGCTAAGAAGGAGTGATGTGAGCAGACCAAGAATTCGGCATGGATATGGCAGGATGTCAGGATATGCTTTGTTCTCTCTCGACGGCGAGTAACAAATATAGTGAAAAATCTGATTTAAATAACGAAATCCTGCACCAGTTACGTTTCTTCGTGCACGTCATGACACGTTTCAGTAATTTACCCCCATTTTCAAGTGCTTTGTGAGTTTTACGTCAGTTTTACGTGTGATGTCTACTTGTGTGTTTCTTACTTCTCACGCCCTGCAGAACAACGCACACGCAAACATCCCAAACAATAAATGTAAAACTCCCACAGAACTTGGAACTGGGAATAAACTCCCGTGCTATGAATGAAAAAAGTAACTGGAGTCGCGTTTTATAATTTAAATCATTGTAGACATAGCTGCAGCCTTTCAAAGAATATAGTTTATGTTGAATGCCGTTAAGGGACAAACATGAACTGCCATTCACTCGATCTGCGATAAAACACACGTGTTTAATTTCGAGAACTACGTTTAAGGAAAATACTGGTGCACCCACGACGATGTTCTCGTGGGACTCGAAATGATAAAAACGGACTAACGACACCTTACACAGAGACACAGAAGGAATCGCCGAGCTATGGAACGTAAAGTTCGCTGAATTCATGGTATAATGAAAATTACTGTTACATACATAACACCGACATACAAGAACGAGCGACGTAGCCCAGTGAACCAAATGCCTCCCTCATCACTAAGAAAACTTCATTCTTGCAGTGTAGGTGTGATTGACTACAGCAAATTTAGCCGTAAGACACATCATAAATAGGTATTTCTTTTCCTGCGTTTAGGGTCATTTTGTCTCTAATCCAAAAAAAAAATGTTCAAATGTGTGTGAAATCTTATGGTACTTAACTGCTAAGGTCATCAGTCCCTAAGCTTACACACTGCTTAATCTAAATTATCCTAAGGACAAACACACACACTCATCCCCGCGGGAGGACTCGAACCTCCACCGGGACCAGCCGCACAGTCCATGACTGTCTCGAATCACTTTCTCTTTCGCACATATCATCGAAATCATTGCTCTGCTGTAATAATGAGCACTACTACGGCTCTGACATTTACTGATAAGCATACAACCAATTTCAGTAGAAACATTCATCAGTTCGTTCATGTGCGGAGAATAGAGATACGAAGTGTATTATGCGACTTTCACATGGGACAGCTGAGAAAAATTATCATGAAAACAGAAATTAATGCTCGCCTTCATATACATCGAAACTACGGAACTGAAAGTGCAAACGCAAGTGCACTAAAGTTATCCGAACCCACAGTCGTATGACTCTATCCTCTCTCTCCGCTAAGTGATCACAACTCTCCACAAACTGTGCTCAACGTTGAATGCGTAACAGCGGAGCACATATCCGATAGCGTATCAGTGCAGACATATCAGATCAGCATAATATACGCATTCTCTACCAGAATCAGATGACAGACAAACGAGTAGGTTACATTGTTGCATGACTAGAAGCCATCAAGTTCGTGCATTCCGTCAAATAGATTTCAATGTAGTTACATCTGGAAAGGTCCACTTATGAAGTGATAACACTGCAAAACATTAAACTCAATTGTTGTTCTGGTTTACCGCAGACATTAGCCATCGAGGACGATCCCACTGAAAAGCACAGGAACAATCTTCAGAGATACGTTTCAGCTATGCAAAAGCCTTCCTTTAAAGCAGAGAGACAATCTGCATAGAAGTGATGAGAACTAGATCTCATAGTTCTGCTATTTCTAGAAGCTACAGATGACGAGAGAGGCTCATGCAACGCTGTCCTGAACAATAAAGCAGAGGAAGATTCATCGTGTGGCACTCAGATGGACTTAGTCGAACCTCAAGCATTCCGGCGAACAATTTTATCTGTGATGTGACAACGGTGCCAATCTGGAGATGTGGTTACAGTTTTTCCTTATTTATTCTCGCACCACCAATTTTGGTAGACGGTAGAAAATTGTTGCAAATGTTATTAAAAACTTTTTGAGCATTATTACAATTCCCACATAGTGGCAACAGTTTAGAGTAGATGTATTGTTATCAATGTTATAATGTTCCTGTCCATAAGCTACAACCATTACATTCTAAGGAATGTACTCTGGCGGAAAAAAGTTACAACACCAATAAGGAATTCTGCGACATTAAACGAAAGTTTGTAGGCGTGTTTCTACATCTGAAAGATGACATCTATTCACATTTCGCTCCAGTTGCATAAGAGTGGCGCTAGTAGCGCAACTATGGGGATACAAATCAGTTCTGCTTTAACTACACGCTGTAACGGTCGTGAGCGTTAGTGAGTTGATGTTGGTCAACAATGCCTTTAGGGCGACAAACACCCATTTGTCAACACGGCACTGAGTTTGAACGAGGTCGTGTGATAGGGCCACGAGAAGCTGGACGGTCATTCTGTGATACTGCAAAAAGACTTGGCAGGAATGTAGTCATCGTATATGATTGTTGGCAGCCGTCATCACGAGAATGTACAGTCGCAAGAAGACGAAGCTCCGGACAGCAACCTGGCACTACCTAGGGGGAAGATCATCGTGTTCGGCGAATGGCTCTGGCGCATCGTACTGCAGCAATTTGAGCAGCAGTTGGCACTATAGTGACACAATGAACCGTTACAAATCGGTTACTTCAAGGACAACTCCGAACCAGACGCCCCGTTTATTCCAGTGACTCCAAACCACCCCCATTTGCGACTTCGTTGGTGTCAAGCGACAGCTCATTGGAGGGCATGATGGAGGTCTGTTGTGTTTTCTGGTGCCAGTGATGGCCGTGTGTTGGTTAGAAGCAGGCCACCTGAGAGCCTACAACCAACCTGCCTGCGTGCTGGACACACTGGACCTGCGCCTGGGGATAGTCCGGTGTGCTGTCTTTGTATGACAATAGGAGCACTCTCGTTGTTAGCCCCCGCACACTAACTGCAAAACCGTACGTCAATCTGGTGATTCCATCTGTTGTGCTGCCATTCATGAACAGCCTTCCAGGGGGTGTTTTCCAACAGGACAACGCTCATCCACAGACAGTTGTTGTAACTCGGCGGAATATAACCATGTTGCCTTGGCCTGCTCGATCACCAGAACTGTATCAGATCGAGAACATATGGGTCATTATGGGACAACTGCAGCGTTATCCACAACCAGTATTACAGTCCCCGTTTTGAGGGACCAAATGCAACGGGCATCGAACACCATACCACAAACTGTCCCGCACCTGTACAACACAAAGCATGCATGTTTGCAAGCTTGCATTCAACATTCTGGCGGTTGAAGCGGTGATTAATTTACGAGAATTTCACACTTGCAGTGGCTTATCTCGCGCTTACATAACTTGTGACCTTGCAACGTTAATGACTTACATACGTGAGCCAAATTTATTCCCGAAACTTCACTGCCAATACCCTTCATTATTTATTTTCTGGTGTTGCAATTTTCCTGTCAATGTGTTTACAATCAACTCTATGGTCGCCAGGAAACGGACAACACACCTTCTCACATGCTTTTAGCAAATAAATATTATTTTCTGTGTTTCCGAACTTAGTGCAACGTCTTCCCACAAATTAAACAGATGTACAGTAACATAGAGAAGCTAGAAGGCTTTCTATACACCCTTAAGACTGCTATAAGAGTTTTGGCGACATATTACACACTACTACTATCAAAAAACCTAACACTAACTAATGTCTAATACTTTCCAGGTACCATATAATGCTGTGGCTAAGGTTGAGTAAGCAAAGCAATAGTACAGAATTAGGAAACATATTTGGTTTACGTGGCCGGCCGCGGTGGTCTCGCGGTTCTAGGCGCTCAGTTCGGAACCGCGCGACTGCTACGGTCACAGGTTCGAATCCTGTCTCGGGCATGGATGTGTGTGATGTCCTTAGGTTAGTTAGGTTTAATTGGTTCTAAGTTCTAGGGGACTGATGACCACAGATGTTAAGTCCCATAGTGCTCAGAGCCATTTGAACCATTTTGGTTAACGTGTTTGGTTTCATCTACATGCAGTATTATCCACTACAATGTAGTGTACATAAAAAATAGTTACCTGAACTGGTAAGTTTGTTTGCCTGTGAGACGAATGAAAGCCCATTCCTTACTGGCCTGTTGTTCCCTGCAGTGTTGTGATGTCCGCAATGTACTTCAAGCAGTGGTACGATATGTACTATGAGGTTACTGTACTTTAGTTGGCTCCAAGAGTGGACATAACCGCAGATAAACGTGCTGCAGTTGTAGCGCTCAGACAAGCAAAACATTGTGGCGTATCTACAGGGGGAGTGCAATACAGCCTCCACGATCAGAAGACAATAGGTAACAAGAAGGATCTACCATGACCGAGACTACTTCGTGAAACAATTAAAAGTGATGACAAATTTATCAGAATTAGGCCTCCTAGTGAGACATATAGGTTTAAAATAGCAGCATAAATTCGCGCAGAACTGATAGAAATGAAGAAGGAAAATATAACTGTTGGAACTGTTAATATGAGCCTGATAGATGCCGGCTTGAAAGGACGTGTTGCAGTGAGGAAATATCTTCTGAAGCCCGTAAATAAAAAGAAGAAACGCGAATGGCCTAGGGAACGTAGTAAGTGGACACTTGAAGAGTGGAAGAAACCGCTGTTCACAAATGAATCGAAATGCGAGATTATTCGCATCAGAAGGAGGACATTTGTTTGTCGACCTGAAGGAGGAAGTGGCCCAGCAGTGCATTCTATCTACACTTAAACACGGAGGTGGTTGTGTTATGGTTTGGGGGTGTTTTGCCGGAGACAGAGTTGGTTAAATCATGAAAATAAAGGAGTATAATGTACCAGAAGCATTACCAACGCATACTTCACTATCACAGAGTATTGTGTGGATTGCACTTAATGTGCAAAGGATTCACATTGCAAAAGGATATTGACCCCTAAACGCTGGTCGGCATTCTATGAGAAGTACATTGCTTCAGAGGGAGAAGATAAGGTAGTGAAAGATATGGTGTGACCGTTCAAAAACATTGACTGTCATCCAAGTGAAATTGTCTCGAATGATGTGGACACATATATCCGGAAAGATCACATCAAAAGCAAAAAAACATCTCCAGAATGCTATTAAGGATCTGATTAATCAACATAGACTCGTAATACGTGCAGAAACTTATTGCCAGCATGCCTCGAGTGCGCAAGGCAGTAATTAAATCTAAGGGAAGATACGTTGATAAAAATACAACACAAACAGTGTTCGTATTGTATTTAAATGGCTTGGTTTGAGAAATAAAGTCTTTTTTTGTTCATATTTGAAATATCTGATAACAGTCATGGTTTATTGAAATTAAAGAGCTGTACTGTGGGTGACTGTCTACGGGCGGCAGACAGTCGAGCGGAAAATCGGAGAATGAGCTCTTAGTTTGGAACATTTTGCACACTGCATATTGTCGCTCGTTATATCTGTTGCAAACGACACATGCTTGGGCATTTATTGTTACGATTGTATTTGACGCTAAAATACGGTGACCAGACAAAGCTTCATATAACTGAACTTCTTGGTCAGGCGAATCTTGTTCCGAGTGCCATAACAGGATTATCACGTAAAGATGTCTGGCTGGTGGACACAACCACGGAGTGAGTCGTAGGTGCGAATGGGAATTTGGTTTGGGCGGGAAGCGTGCTCCATAGCCGAAGCTGTTAAGGTAACCGCTCTCAAAAAGCGGGAAATCCGGTCTCGAGGCCTGGTCGGGCACAAATTTTCTAGCAGTACGAGTAGTGGACACCATAAGATCCTGAGGAAGATCCCAGCAGAGGGGTCGAAACGTCGTTCATTTTAGTAGAAATATGACGCGGCCTAATAACCCAGAAGATTTTAACTTCAGTGACAACGGCCACGAAAGCCTGCAGAATTGCATAAATTTTCATTTGCAGCCATTTGATTTCTTTCAATACCCAACTGTAGTTGACGTCGGAATTTCTCCTTCGTCAGTTATACATACGGCTGCAGAATTACGACTGGGCGCGGGATTAGCCGAGCGGTCTAGGGCGCTGCAGTCGTGGACTGTGCGACTGGTCCCGGAGGAGGTTCGAGTCCTCCCTCGGGCATGGGTGTTGAAACGCGTACGCAGCGATGGTGAGGCATAACAATCTTTGACCAGAGAGTAATAGTGAGCCGCGAGAGTAAGCAGTTTGTTGCGAGATGTAGTAGTGAGTAGCGAGCCGCGAGAGGAGGCAGTCAGTTGAGAGTTTGCAGTGCAGCTGCATGTAGGCAGTCTGTCGGTAATAGCAGCCCAGTGCAGTTGTGTGTGAGGAGTCGGCGGGCGTCGACATGGCATTCTGGTCAAGATTCAGGACAAGGTATATTTTTAAATAACACAATAAGCAGCTTTGCTTATTTCAATTAAACCGAAATATCGGTCTTTGGCCCTGTGTAAAAAAAAAAAAATCATAATTAATTTCTTACCTCATTCGAAACTGCATGTCAAAGTTCTGCTCTTATTGTTGGCCACGGCTTGGAGGAAATGCATCGTAAGTATTATTTTTTTTTAATTTAAGGGAAACTTTTCTTTAAGGAAATGCAAGGGAAATATTATTGCAAAAAAGGATTGTTTGTTAAAAATGCTTAGTTTGAAATCAAATTATTATTGGGGCGATTCTTGTGAACAAATTAAACATATTTAAGATCCATTACAATACATTATTAGCTGAGCGCAAAGCTGCTTATTGTGTTATTTAAAAATATACCTTGTCCTGAATCTTGACCAGAATGCCATGTCGACGCCCGCCGACTCCTCACACACAACTGCACTGGGCTGCTATTACCGACAGACTGCCTACATGCAGCTGCACTGCAAACTCTCAACCGATTGCCTCCTCTCGCAGCTCGCTACTCACTACTACATCTCGCAACAAACTGCTTACTCTCGCGGCTCACTATTACTCTCTGGTCAAAGATTGTTATGCCTCACCATCGCTGCGTACGCGTTTCAGTGTGTGTGTTTGTCCTTAGGATAATTTAGGTTAAGTAGTGTGTAAGCTTAGGGACTGATGACCTTACCAGTTAAGTCCCATAAGATTTCACACACATTTGAACATTTTTTGAATTAGGACTGGTGTCTGTTCTCTCGGATATATCCTAAGGAACAGACATCACAATACAAATATATTCGCCATGACCCAAAGAATTATACCTTCAGTGCGGGTGCATTCTTCTTTCGACCTCTTGCGAGAATCAAGTGAGGTTGCGAGCAATGAGGATAATGAACAGGTGACAATACGTATGTAGTCTGTGACGAATGGGAATTCAGTTGGACGGGAAGCCTGCTTGGATAGCCGAAGTGTATAATGCAACCGCTCGCGATAAGCGGGAAAGGTTCGAGACCCGGCCCAGCATAAATTTTCATTTTTCGCCATTGGATTTACTTCAATACCCAGTTACAGCTAATGTCGGAATTTCTCTTTCGACACGTATATATATGGCTATAGAATCACGAATGGCGTCTGTTCTTTCGCACGTATAAAAAAAGACTTACTTATTAGTCTCCAGTCATGAACCAGGGACTATCTGAATCCGAGACATAAAGAATGAAAGCTGTTTTACGTGGCAAGGGGGGTTCAGCAAACAGCGCGTTGGTGGCTACAATGACCCGGTGAACTACGGTGCATTTCGTTTTATGTTACCGATTCACAAACAGTAACTGCTGGGATAGCTAAATGAAATCACAAACTCCATTTTTCTGTAAGTAATCGCCGTCGATGACCCTGCTGCTAATGAAAAACTGATTCCTATCATGAACAAAGAAATTTCTTCGCAACTCTCACTGCACGAAGAACAGAATGTTGGATATAGTGACTATAACATTATAGATGTTTATTTATACAGTTTAGAAACATTACTGCCTTAGTGTCGCAAACGTCACCTTCAACAATTACAGAAACTGAGGAAGGCGATGTGTGAGCTTTGGAGAAACAGTACAACTATGAGCAACATTTTTTTTCCTTTTGGTTCCAAGCAGATGAGAATCCCTGGCTCACTTTATGAAAGCGACGATTTCCTTAGGTCACTTCGATAGCTATCAAGGGGGCAACAGGACTTAGCAGTCTGCTGTGGCTAAAGCTAAAGCTACCTGAGTTTTTTTATACAGATAAATATGGTCCAATAAAGAGTAGCATGTACTGCCACAGGTTCCTTTACGACCTACAACGTAACATTACCATGACTCTCTAACCGACAGTATCATTCACGACATGAACAGCAACGAGATTAAATCGTAGCTAGTACCAGAAATACCCTCCGCTGCAAATCGAAAGGTGGCTTGTGGAGTATAAATATAGCTGAGTGGACTATTCCCACAGCTTTCTGGTTGTAATATGTTTGAAGTATTGCTGGCCCAGAGGAAAAATGGGGAAAATAAAAAAGGGAGGCAATTTAAACTGGACAATTCTGTCAAAAACTGATTAAACTACAGTGTCACAACTTGTTGCGTGACGTATAACGGTGCTCTTTGCATAGGGCTAACAGCATGCTCCGTTTTTGGACATCTTGACCCTTTATTTGCATCGTGGGATACATTATTTCCCGTTCGTTGTCAGAAACGGTACAAATAAGACAGATTGCTCACTTCTATTCGGTCTTCTAGTTGGAGTAGGCGCGTGAAGCGCGCTCGCATACCGCTAATGGTGACGCACTGTTCGTGACAGATAGGGAGAAGAGTTCCAGTTTGGATATGGCAGACAGTTCGTAATCAACAAGGTGCATATTCTGCATACACAACAGAATTTAAAACCTAACAATAACTATGATAAGATACTCTCCAGGAGTGCGCGGTACCATCTTTCAACCTGTTAACAACGGTTACTAATCGTGACATTGGTTAGACAATATGACAAAAGCGCTTAGAAGATATGATGATCCAAAACACAAGACTCGCCAAAGACTCACAAACTAGCGGCCAGCGCAGTAGTCCAGTACGCGCACGTCAGCAGACAGGCAAGCACTTTTTTGTGTGTGAACTGTTTCTCAAACTGCTGCGATTCATTTTGGGAGCAATAGATAGGTGCAGTATCTTGTTGAAGACAGGTCTCCAGTCGCGAAAAACCAAACAAACACAAACACAGATGACATAAAAGTTTTCTGGGTGTGGTACCGCATCATAATGTATAAAACTGCTGCTACTGGACAAAAAACAATGTTTCGGCCACAGTTGCAGAGTAGACCCAGAAGAAGGCCGCTGCAACTGCGGCCGAAACGCCCAGCAGCAGTACTTTTACACATTATAAGGCGGTACCATACCCAGAAAACTTTTACGTCGGCTGACTGTGGCCGCCGAAGCCTACCCAATTATACAAGCACAGATCTGCGACTCATCAGCTCCGACAACCGTTTGCCATGCTTCGAGCTTGGTTTGATGATTCTGTACACTTGCTCAGCCTAGCGTCCTGTGATGTATAGCCGGCCTGTGGCGCCGAACGGTTCTAGGCGCTTCAGTCAGGAACCGCGCTGCTACTACGGTCGCAGGTTCGAATCCTGCCTCGGGTATGGATGTGTGTGATGTCCTTAGGTTAGTTAGGTTTAAGTAGTTTTAAGTTCTAGGGGACTGATGACCTCAGATGTTAAGTCCCATAGTGCTCAGAGCCATTTTTTGTGATGTATAGTTAGCAGATTACTCGTGCAGTACGGTGATGGATGTTCACCAAAACGAGGAGACTGGTAAACTGATGGCATGTTGTACTGTAGCTTAGGGACGGGAAAAACCGATCGGTTAAAACCAATATCGATATTTTAGTTCCGAATAATTAGTATTTTCCGGTATTTGTTTGGTCCCGGTGTGTTTCTATATTTTTTTACTAATGAGCGAGTACAAAAACCGAAATATCAATTAGCTGTAGCATCGGTGATAAAGCTTTTCATATTTAAAAAAACCTCTTTTAAAAAACGAGTAACTTTTATTGGTAAAACTTGCATTTGTTTGAAATAATGTGTTGTTATAGAAAATGAGGAAAGCGATCAGTGTAATTTTAATAGACTAACAATACCTACAGAAACGAGCAACAAAAACAAAGCTTGACAACTGGTACTGAGACAGTAATGTTCCTGTTACCGTGTGTAGTGACCTAAGGCAGACATGTACGTGCAGTGTCCAAGACTTGCTCCCACATGGTCCATATGATTGTTTCTTGATGTCGTCGTCGGATATCAGTTGTACTGCAGAATGACATCAACCCTAGTCTGGCAACATTTTACGAAGTGACACAGCAATGAAGGACAAGGCTTAATTTGTTTTATAAGATTAAAGATTTGCCTAACATTTCTACGAAATAATAAAAGAGGAAAGAATTTCTGAATAAATAAAAAATTTAAGAATTCATTCATAGTATACAATAAAAATAGGAAGTAGCTGATCTGCTGTCTGTCTCTGCATAACAGGCCTTTATCTGTTTGTATCCTTGAAAACGGACAAATTACCACCAAAAACAGAGCTGTTCAACCTCAGTTTTCACCCGTAAGAGCTGACAATTCATAATGCCCGAATAGTTGTATGATCCTCGATTACAACATTAGCACAGTTTAAAAAAAATTATAATCTGTAGGAGAGTACTGAGGGCTTTTTTAGCATTCAACTACTTATCGAGAAAAGGTTTTCTTTCGGACTAAGGTTTTTTCTTTATTTGCCTATGTAATTTAATGCTTCGATTCTATGTATCTTGACACTAAGAGAGTCAAATTTTTTAAATCTTTTTTGGATTTCTACGTTTATTACAGGAAATTAAAGGAATAAGAAACCGAAAAAGGTTACTTCAGAAACCAGTTATTTTTCAGCGGGGTTTAACAGACAGGCTAAATTGGCGTGGAAAAAAATCTGATATAACCGAAAACCGGTTGTTTCAGCGACAACCGCCACCCCTACATTATAACAATCCGAGCAACCGTGTGGTAAGCCTTATTGTTTACCAGCTCACCGGACAAGGCATTTGTTCCCTTTCCTCGATCTTTGCTTTAGATGGCGAGGTAAGTCACTGCAGTGGAACGATGCGTATGTGCCATCCGGTTGTGTAGGATCACCGCAGTAAGAGGGGTCAACATGGAGACGTGTCGGAATGGCACTAAGTAGCTAACGTGTTTGGCGTTACCGATGACCACAGTATGAATCAAATTGTCCGATCTGTTGCTGTGTGAACGCGAAGTGCCCACCGTATTTTCAAGGAATGATATATCACTCTCAACCACGTAAGATGGCTTGAGAACAGTTGCTAATGGCTCTGAGCACTATGGGACTTAACAGCTGAGGTCATCAGCCCCCTAGAACTTAGAACTACTTAAACCTAACTAACCTAAGGACATCACACACATCCATGCCCGAGGCAGGATTCGAACCTGCGCCGTAGCGGTCGCGCAGTTCCAGACACAGTTGCAAAAAGATCCTGACCGCCAGGAAGTGGAGATGAATATTTGTCAGCGAAGATCGCTTACAAACCCGACAGGTACTGCTGCCGCCAGTGAATGCATGACCACTTCCGAGAGAACACCGCCAAGGGAAGAGCATACAATGGAAATTTAGAGACGGGGAACTCGCGAAAGGCTATGGCTCACGCGATACATAAATCTGCACTTCTTTATTTGGCCACAGAACAATGAAACTCGACAGTAGCTGATTAGATGAGCTTTAGTGTGGTCCGTCCAGTTACGGTTTTGCCCTGTGTGCTTACGTCCTGCATCATAGGAACTGGCACTAGACGAAATAGTCACCCTGAACCACTGACACTTTGAGAAGCGTAATGGCTGCGATAATTCGCACCTGCAGATTCGCATGCGTTAGGCCGTTCTTATCTGCGTCCGATCAAATGTTCGGTCTGTCATGTCTTGTGCGCTCCGTTCGCAATCTATTTCCCACGAGGCCAAAACACGACTTTCGTTCCTTTCAAGATGATTCCCATAGACAACCGACCACACTATCTTATGTTGCACGCGACACATTACCCGTACAGTCCAGGGACAGTTGGTCATGTCGTAAAGAAATAAAGCGATAAGAATGAAACTTCATTTTTACAAACTACACAGTCACCTAGAATCATTAATGTTCGCAGTTTGATGAAACTTTTGTCTTTTGCATTAAGAACTGAAACATGAAACAATCGTTTTACTGATACCGTTTAAAGTAAGTGGTAGAACTCCGACTAGTTTGACTGTCTTTAGTCTACTTTTCTAACTTCAGTTGTTTGCGGCGACTGTAAATAACCGAAGGACTAAGCGTTTCATTTCACGAAACTCGTTAAGCGTCATTAGGTTACGAGTCTTTTAAGTTCCTTGCTTGCATGATATTTGAAAAGTAGGTTCCACATATCGCTATTTGCTGATTTCCGATACAAATTTTCGGACTGTTCAGTTAATAACGTAAGAAGCTACAGAGTGAAACGCTTTAAAATTTCATTCATTTGGTTGCTTGCATAAAATGGGATGTGGAAACGCCTACTGACATTCTGCCAAGGAAGACGTACGGGAGTGAACGTACAGTAACTCTCAAACACAGTGCACGCGATAGGCGCTAAAGGATGCTGATAGTGGCAGACAAGAAGTTGCTGATCGCCAACACATAACACAGTGAACGTACCACCAGCTGAGGACACTAGGCAAGTGACCTTATGTCTTCATCTAAGTCATTCTTTCGGAACTGATAAGATATTCCACGCTTTGAATAACTTGGTGATTGAATGCTATCATTAATTCAGCAAACAACCGTTCTATTACTTCCAGCGATAACGTACAATTATAAAAGAACCCCTTAGATATTTTATACAAGGCCAATGCGCGGACCACCAAAAGTTATGCAACTGGAGAGGAACTGTTTATGTGAATGACTTATTTTGTGTTGGAAAATTAAAACATTCAAAAAGAAAACTTTTTCTGTAACAACTCTCTGAGACCCACTCATAAGCAGAATATATGCTAGGATCGAGAACGAGAGATAAGGTAACGATAAGAATAAATTCTTCCCCTGTCCCAGAATTTCGCGCGGCATTGCCCGCACATACGGACGATACACGTCCTTACTGCAGCATAAACTTATGCTTACGATGTATAAGTAAGCTAGGACCCCCCAAAGATCTGTTATTACAAAATTAGCGTTCATTGTTCGATCATATCTTCAGAGCGAGTGAAGCGGCATACTGGGTGAAGCACTTTACTTTTATTTGGAAGGCAACTGCCAGTTATGGCCAGGATGATTCCTTAAACACATCCACAGCCTTTCTAGTCTCTGGTTCCTCTCTCGTATACTGGATGTAGAAGGAAAGTTGGACATTAGCCCTTAATAAGACTAATATTATACACACGAAAGACGGTATTAACTTATATAACTTGATTAACATCCCTTCCCATCTTACATTAAGATTTGTTTAAAATTTAATCACAAAACAAAATTATGTTCGTAGCCGTACTCCCAATTTTATATGGCACCATACGACTGTCACAAGACATTAATGCGTTACACCATTATCAACAAATATACTAACTAGAATAATATTTTCACTCTGCAGCGGAGTGTGCCCTGATATGAAATTTCCTGGCAGATTGAAACTGTGTGCCGGACCGAGACTCGAACTGGAAGTTTCAAATATACTAACTGTAGACTGTAAGGCGTACGCCATGAAGACAGTCCGGTGGAAATTTTTAGTCTCCTTTTTATTAATGTACTAATGCAATTTACATTTGCGACACACGAAATTTCTACATACGAAAAGAAATTAAACTAAAAAGTAACAAGAAAACATTACGACTTTTCATGCTCCCGAACTAATAGCTCAGAACTTAATCCCTCACACACTTGTTTCCCAAACATGACATGGCGATTTGTCCAGTCAAAATCCGGTAGATTTCTTAATGATTATTTTCAGGAACATGTCAGAAGACTTGTACTAAATTTTGCTGCTACGCGTCCTTCAGAGTTTCAGCAGCACGGAAACGCAGGAGGTTGATGTCACCAATGTACTAGACAGCATTCCCGATAAATAATACTGAAATCCGTTCCGATACTAATGCGTGCAGATCGAGGGGGAACACAATTTTCTGTGAAAATTAGTTTCCTGCAGTGCTGTATATGTGTCATATTTGTGTCACAGGTTTTTTTTTCTTTTTTTAAAAAAACTTCGTACCACAAAGAATATCGAACCTAATTACGAGAACAGCTTGTCTGTCGGCCGAGTTGGAGGCGCAACCTTTCTGCCTGAGGTATCTGAAAAACTTTGCCGTTGCTGGGCGATATCAGTAACGAAAACTTAAAATGTACTAGGATTAGTTTGTGCAACGAGTTGCTTTCTTTTATTTTAGTTAATGATTAAAATATAAAAAGTGAAATATCGAACTCTTTTCGGTTTAGCTATTGTTCACCTGGTCATGGAAGTGTCCTTCTCCTCGATCATCTCTTGTATGGCATTCTTTAGTACGTGTCTAATCCGCTGTTTTTCATCTGGAAATATTCTTCTCAAGTGTTGCTTATTTGTCATCTCTGTATCAAATGTATTTTTTCATGCTGTCGAAATGTGTATGGTCTCCTGCAATCGAAACTTTGTGTTTTTCAATCCATTCCCACTCTAGATCTACCACCTGTATTTTGTTATAATTGATTGCAAACAAGTGTGAGAGGGATTACGTGCTGAACTGTTAGTTCGGAAACGTGAAAAGTCGTAGTGTTTTCTTGTTACTTTGTAGTTTAATTTATTTTCATGAGTAGACTTTTCCTGTGTTGCAAATATAAATTGCATTAGTGCATTAATAAAAAGGAGACTAAAAATTTCCACCGGACTGTCTTCATGGCGTACGTCTTACAGTATACAATTACGTAATTTTCTGATGGTGGTGTAATGCATTAATGTCATATGGCAGCACCACATCACCGCAACTATAGCATACACTGAGGTGACGAAAAGTCATGGGATAGCCATATTCACATATACAGATGGCTACAGTATCTCGTACACAAGGTATAAAGGGGCAGTGTACTGGCGGAACTGTCATTTGTACTCGGATGATTCATGTGAAAAGATTTCCGAAGTTATTATAGCCACACGACGGGAATCAAACAGACTTTGGACGTGTTATGGTAGTTGGAGCTACACACAAGGAACATTCCATTTCGGAAATCGTTAGGGAATTCAGTATTCCGATATCCACAGTGTAAAGAGTGTGCCGAGAATACCAACTTTCAGGCATTACTTCTCACCACGGACAACGCAGTAACCGTCGGCCTTCCAATGTTGTCAGTGCTGACAGACAAGCAACACTGCGTGAAATAACCACAAAAATCAACGGGGGACGCACGACTAACGCATCCGTTAAGTCAGTGAGGCGAGATTTGGCGTTAATGGGCTTTGGCAACAGATGACCGACGCGCGTGACTTTGCTGACAACAATACATCGTCTGCAGTGCTTCTCCTGGGCTTGTGATCATATCAGTTGGACCCTAGACGACTGGAAAACAGTGATCTGGTCGGATGAGTCCCAGCTTTGGTTGGTAAGAGCTGATGGTAGGGTCGGAGTATGGCACAGACCCCACGAAGACATGGACCCTAGCCATGGTGCAAGTTGGTGGCGGCTATATAATGGTGGGGCCGTGTTTACATGGAATGGACTAGGTCCTGTGGACCAGCTGAACCGAACATTGACTGTAAATGGTTATTTGCAGCCATTCATGTTCCCAAAAACGATGAATTTTTGTGGATAATAACGCGCTATGTGACCGGGAAACAGTTGTTCGTGATTGGTTTGAAGAACATTCTGGACAGTTCGAGCGAATGATGTTCCCATCGAACATTTATGGGACAGGACGGAGAGGACAGTTCGTGCACAAAATCCTGCACCGGTAACACTCTCGCAATAATGGATAGCTATAGAGGCAGCATGGCTCATTTTTTTCTGCAGTGGACTTCCAACGACTTGTTGTCCATGCCACGTTGATTCGTTGCACTACGCCGCGCAAAATGAAGTCCGACACAATATTAAGAGGTATCCCATGACTTTTGTTCAAATGGCTCTGAGCACTATGAGACTTAACATCTGAGGTCATCAGTCCCCTAGAACTTAGAACTACTTAAACCTAACTAACCTAAGGACATCACACACATCCATGTCCGAGCCAGGATTCAAACCTGCGACCGTAGCGGTCGCTTGGTTCCAGACTGAAGCGCCTAAAACCACTCGGCCACACCAGCCGGCCATGACTTTTGTCACCCTAGTGTGTGTAAATTGTTTGTCGGTATGGCATGAACAAATATGTATAGCAGATGTATTTGTTGCTCGTATCACTTTCGTAGGTAAAATAAATTAAACTTTCAGCAAATGATCCCCATAAATGCAGTTCATGCAGCATCCTACAGGCAACGGAACCAGTTGTGAGAAGTCACCGTAAAAGGAGACGTGGGCTGAGGAGTGAAGAGCGGTACGCCTGCCACGACAACGCGCCCAGTCACTGTTCCCAACTATTTCACTGGGGACGGGAGATACGCTATGGGTCGTCATAACACTGTACTGCTCAGCAGACCTCGTTACTGTTCAGCTGAGCGAGGGCCGCAAGGACTGGGCACCGGGCGTGCAATTGGGAGGGCAACGATTCAGATCCTTGGTAGGCTACCCAGACTAAGGTTTTCATTTGAACACAGCCGATTCACTTCCCTATCCTTCCCAAATCCGAGTTTCTGATCCGTCTCCATTTTGTCATCGACGAGTAGTTAATACCTAATCTTTCTTCGTAATGTACTCCATTGAATCAGTTTCTCGCTAAAAAGTTGAAAGCGGTTTGTTTGTCAAACAGTGTTCGCAGGAAATGTCTCCTGACATT
Source organism: Schistocerca cancellata (assembly GCF_023864275.1). Taxonomy (NCBI): domain Eukaryota; kingdom Metazoa; phylum Arthropoda; class Insecta; order Orthoptera; family Acrididae; genus Schistocerca; species Schistocerca cancellata. The sequence continues at coordinate 398,408,647 of NC_064634.1, read as the reverse complement.
GGAAATGATTGTCTTTTTTAGTTCTACCACACACTATCTGAAATGGTAGCTCCAGAGTGAGAATTTTTTAACGCATGTACGAACAACTGTGAGGAATTGAAAACAAATCATACAGTCATGCCAAACACTGTAGCGTATAACACTACCTTCGGGTTTAGTTTCATTCTAGAGCAAATAGTATTAAGAATAGCAGGAGATTAGTGCATCTTGAAGGCGCCCAAAGGGACTTGCTGTCGAGGCCGACCGGCGTCTAACAAAGGAGTGTTTACCGCAGATTCATGCCATTTGGTAACAGCACCATCAACTTATAAGTATAGGATGTCGCATACCTAAGCCAACGAGCATATGAGACGATTTTAGCATCATCGTTCATTGGAGTGGAAAAATTATGCTACAAAATGGGAATTACAGCCACAAGACCGGTTTATGTCATATCCCCAAACACAGAATAATCCCTAGTCTTGTCAGTGCCTGCAGTTATCTCGCTCCGACTCCACGCAGAAGGAACAATTATCTTTATAGATATCACACCCCTTGACAGAGGAGCAGACGACATACTGTACCTAATAAAGCAGATAAAACGGCGAATAAATTTCAAGGAATTGTTGTTAGGGTTTAAGCTCCCGTCGAGAATGAGGAAACTGGCGACACACCAAAAGATTTGACTGACAAGAATGGGAAGGAAAATCGATCATATTCTTTACAAAGGATCTGCGATTTACGGACAGCTATTTGAAGCCCTCTCTCCTCGGGAGCGAGTACAGAGCCACAACAAGTGCGCACTGGTTTACATCGATACAAGAATAGCAGCCAGCTATTCTTGAAACTAAAAGTGGGTGTTTGAAGATGACGATACAACTACAGAGGATCGAAAGTCCCTCCCTATCAAGAAGAGAATGGTTGCTCTTCTTCACACTCAACTGTGCACCGAAATAGGTAGCGCTCGATTGTCAAAAACATTGGTCAGTTGGAAGTGTTTCACGCTATCGCTGCTCGTACGGGTGTCGAAGTCCTTCATCGCAAATCGAAGAACGACAGTTCGTTCTTCTTTCACGACAACCATGCAAGACCATGGGTACCTGAAGCGGATTTCCAGGTTCTTGCATGCTTCCCTGACCGCGATTCACGGAAGTGAGCCGTGTCTGCTACAGTGGTTCTTCCTTACACTTGCGAATCCGTATGCTGCTATCAAAAAATGAATAGCCTTCTGTCAGTTATATCAGAGGTACGAGTATGTGGCCTACATCCTACCCTTGACAAACCGTCAAAAGAGTTACAAATTACTCTTTGAATAAAGTGAAAATCCACAGCAAACGCGCCAGCTGAAAACTTGCTAACAATGTTCAGCGACGCTGTTAAGTTCCTCTTCTCGTCTACCATGTTTGCTATCGTAGCCCGACAGAAAAAGTTTTGCTGTGTTATTGCAGTGAGGGCTTCGTAAGTCATGTATGTAAAACTCCGCACTAATTTCGTTATTTTCGTCGGAACATTGGGTACCTATTTGCAGTTAACGTTCAGATACAAATTAATTATGTACGTTACAACATTTGGTGACACACAAAATTTAGGAGAGGGTACTAGGAGATAGAAGCTTAGAATGAAGTCATAAAGCCTGCACGGTTGCCTAAGAGAGACTAATGTTTTCACAAAAAAGAAAAATTCGTATTACAGTCCCATTCCGTCAGGGAGGTTCAATTTGTCAGTTCGATACACTCCGTTTGGCACATTGTTACTATAAACAACGATTTGCACTTTTTGTCCTAGTGTTGGCCTACGCCTATTGTACGTTAGCGTATTTGCCGTAAATAATTCACTGCTCGACAAACAAATGAAGCACCAAGAACGCATGGTCGGATGTCAACGTAACTTCGTACACGTATATTCCTCTGGCTGTAGTGTAAATGAATAACAGTTGCAGTTCTCTCTTACAGGCAGAATGGTCACCACAGTGTACAGTGTTGCTCGTGTTTAGTGTTGCTATCAGATCTGATTGGGTATAAAAGGGAGGTGCAGCGTCATAAATCAGTGATCACTGTGAAAGTCAGAGAGATGCCACACACTCGTGTGAGCCAGCACTATCGACATCTGAATGGGATCTAATTGTGGGTCTCCATTTGGCCAGATGGTCGAATCGTGCAATATCTGCATTTGTGAGGGATGCGACAGGGGTCCGACGTTGGACTGTATGGGAACGTGAGGGCAGGCCAAATGGTCGCGCGTCTCGTCGCCCCTCCCCCTCCGCCCCCCGCCCTCACCCCCCATCCCACCCAAAAGGTGCACAGGTACCCATGCCTAACAAAGCCTGTTTCGTACCTCAGTCTAAAAATTATGTACTTTTTTGATTTTTCCAATAGTCGTAAATGTCTCGAATCTGGTTATCGGTTCCGAAAAGCACCAGAAACAGTTTCATTAAGTGGTAATATAAAACAAGTTCAGATCATTGAAACACTTTTTCACAGCTCCTGCCTCCCCTGGAGTCCATCTTGGGTCACCTGTGCGTAGGCTGCCATTGACACCACCACACATGGAGCTGCGTTTGGAGTGGTGACGTAACCGGTATGGACTGCTGACGAACGGCGTCGCATTGAATTCAGTGATGAATCGCGGTTTACACTATTTCAGGTAACTGTCATAGGTGAGTAAGGCAGCGAGCCATCGAGTGATTGAGGGAGCTCTAACGACACAACGGTTCGTCAAGGACATCGTACGCTTTCGTGTGTGTGTGTGTGTGTGTGTGTGTGTGTGTGTGTGTGTGTGTGTGTGTTGTGCGACAGTATTGTGGCGTCATTTTTCAACAGGACAATGCTCGCCTACATATGGCACATGTGTCTGAATTGTCTGTGTGACATTGAGGTACTCCAATAGACAGAACCCTCTGTGAGACCAGCTCAGACGTCAACTTCTGTGCCAGTATCCAAGAAGTCAAGGAACATTTACACGAGTTGTGGGCCAGCTTGACTCAAGAGAGGATACAATGGCTACATGATACCTTTCCCTATCTCATACCGATAAGTTGGCTCATACTACAGAGTTCTTTGTAAATTTGACTTGATTTTGTAATCACTGAAATGACATCCAGTGAAAGTGTCCATTATTCCACATCAGACATTTTCAACAACTTGCCAACAGTCCTAAAAAGAGCTTCTACTAAGGTTCAGTTTAAGAGGAGCTTAAATGACTTATTGGAGGCCGAGTACTTATACCCCGCTGGCGAATTTCTTAGTAGAAACGACTGATGTGTATATCACCAAATAATGTGTTTACGCACAGTTTGGGATCAATGTAAGTGTTATAAACTAATTTTCTGTTTGATGATACAAGGCTACTGCACACTCATAAGCCTCATTTACTGTAATCTGAATATTTTACGACACATTTATTATTACCTCTTAATCAAAAACATTTTAAAATGTTTTGACTTTTTCCACGTCCACAAGGACCATTTCGCTTGAGATCTATGGCTGGGACATTAGAATCTCTCTTCACTCTTTTGCAAATGTGTGTTATTATTTTACGACATCTTGTACATCCTTGAGGACTTTCTTACTGTGGGTTCATGGAACAAAAAGTACATCTGTTCAACTTTTTTCGTATGCAACGACAGTCATATCTAGCGGTCTTCTGCATTCCACTTAGAATGCGTATCCTCAGTTCAAAAACATCACACAGAACTACACGGAAGCGCCAAAGAACCTGTATAGGCATGTGTATCCAAATACAGAGCTGTTGAAAGATTACTGTCAAACCTCCTTGCCTAGAGACGTCAGATGAAAGTTGATGTCGTCAAGCCCTGAATGAAAACTGTGCAACGGATAACTGGGGAGGGGAGCTTGAGAGTGCAACCTAGAGAGCGTGTCCTCTCTGTACGATACTAGGCAAGGGGCTGGAGGGCTCACACGCTGATGCGTGGGTCCCTGCATTCTATATCTTTATTTTAAATGAATTGCTTTGACTTGACTCCTATGTGATTTTTAGGGTATGTTAAAGATTGATGACAACTGATTACGTATTTATTTTAAACATTGTCACTCAACTTTACAGCGACTGCAGCAGTTGTTCCAGTTTAGATATTACAATTTTACAACTTATAGCTCGGGTATATTATATACTAATCTGCACGCACATTTCTACGGGCAAGACGGAATTGCGTTGGCCAAATGTATACCACCAAAGTCTCCCAATATTTTACATGGGACATCCACTATGTGAGGAGGATAACGGGCAAACTGGGGACCAGATACATTAACACAGGGGATCAAATTTCTGTAATTAAACGAGAACATTCATTTCCTTTCACAATCCGAAGCTGGAAATAAAAGAATTAGTGCAAATATTCAAATACCTCTCTTCCACGCGTGAACATCGAGACAGACGCACTGAGGGCATGTCTGCTCACTTACCCGTCTTCTGTAACACTCCCCGAATATCGCGGGCACCCAGAGGTCTTCCTGGGCCCCGGTGGACGGGATGGTCGAACCACTTGGCCGTGACCAACCTCTCCACCCCAAATCTTGTGACACTGGAACGTCTTTGCCCTGCCTGTGCTGTCTCTCTGATCCCCTACCCTGGAGTAAGGTTGGCACTACTATACTACAGAACTAAATACGTTTTTACACATTTCTTTCCACCCATCCACATGGGTTCTGTTGCATCCGCGGCCGGCCGCGTCGTGCAATAAAATGGGCGGCGGAGCCGCCTCTGTTTGTATTTCCCGTTGCGAGCGAGCAGCGAAACCTGCTGCTTATGGAGCGGGAACGACTGTACCGTTTCAATATGTAAACATGCTGAATACGGCGCTGTGGTCGGCAATGTCTATATAAGACAAGTGTCTGGCGCAGTTGTTAGATCGGTCACTGCTGTTCCAATGGCAGGTTATAAAATGTTATAGTCGACACACGAGCGATGGACATAGCATCTCCGAGGTAGCGATGATTTGGGAATTTTCCGGTACGACCATTTCACAAGTGTACTTTGAATATCAGGAATCCGGTAAAACATCAGATCTCCGATATCGCTGCGGTTGGAAAAATCCTGCAAGAACGGGACCATCGACGACTGAAAAGAATCGTTCAAAGTGACAGAAGTGCAATCCTTCCGCAAATCCGCAAATTGCTGCAAATTTAAATTTTGGGCGATCAACAACTGTCAGCGTGCGAACCATTCAATGAAACATCATCTATATGGTCCTCTCGTGTACCCTTGATGGCTACACAACACAAAGCTTTACGCCTCGCCTCGGCCAGTCAACACCGACACTGGACTGTCGGTGACTGGAAACATGTTTCCTGGTCGGACGAGTCTCGTTTCAAATTGTATCCAGCGCTTGGACATGTACGAGTATAGAGACAACTTCATGAATCCATGGACCCTGCATATCAGTGGAGGACTGTTCAAGCTGGTGGAGGCTCTGTAATGGTGTGGAGCGTGTGCAGTTGGAGTCATCTAGATACATCTAGATACGACTGTGACAGGTGACCCGTACATACTAATAATCCTGTCTGATCACCAGCATCCAGTAATTTCCTTTGCGCATACCAACGGACTTGGGCGATTCCAGCAGGACAATGCGACATCCCACACGTCCAGAATTGCTCCAGGAATTGCTTCTGAGTTTAAACACTTCCGCTGGCCACCAACATCATTGAGCATCTCTGGGATGCCTTGCAACGTGCAGTTCAGAAGAGATCTCCAGCCTCGTACTCTTACAAATTTATGGGCAGTCCTGCAGGATTCATGGTGTCAATTCTATCCAGCACTACTTCAGACATTAATCGAGTCCATGCCACGTCGTGTTGCCTCCGCACTTCTGTGTGCTCGGGGGGAGGGGGGGACGCTAGACGATATTAGGGAGGTGTCAGATGTAACAGTTTCTTTGGCTATTTAGTGTATATTCAAGGCCTGTAAGTGCGGCATCGTGAATCTGTCACTCGCAAGTGAACTAGAGGTGCAGGTTCACAGCTGCCAGTCGTCAGCACTTGCATCTGTCCAACTTCACCGTATAATCTGCGTGAAGGTCATGGGAGACTTTTGGATGGAGTGTGTCTTTCGGAAAGAGGGTCTTAGACTAGGCGGCCCCCATGTAAGTAGGCCGCGTTCTGTCACCGGGTTCATTCTTTCCCTTTTGTCTCTCTCATCATCATCATCACCATCATTAACAAAATATAAGCCATACACTCTACACTCAGTGTATAATTATCTACACCAAACAGCGAAACGAAACAATTACATAAAACTCACACATCACAATATAAATAGCAATAAGGAACAGCTTTCCGATTCTTGTGGCTGAGGCCCTAGGAGTCATCCTAGCCAAAACTACCACACAAGCGGTGATTTCGGGTTCAGTTAAGGTCCCAAGTGGACAGTATGGGATGATAACATACTGTGAGAGATGGAATTTCGTATTTAATAAACCAGCATCGTTATCTCCTCATGATCGTCAAAATCGTCCAGCCAATGGAGCTTTCACAAATAGATTTTGTAGCACACTAACCGCATTTTCGAGCGACTTCACGAGATGGAAACTTTTTTTGTAACAGAAAAAAGTGTTTCACTTTTGAGTAGTTACGGAAAGCCTTTCGTTGCTCTATGGAAAATCGCAGGACCCGGTTTGGACTTGTCAGAAGCAGTACTTGGCGTGCTGGACGCGGGAGCTGGCGGTTGGCCTCTTCACTCAGCCATTTAACCGCCGTGACGGGGTCAGGCCGCTTCCATCTGCCCCGCTCTGATACCGCAGTTTCTATCCCTCCGTTTTGTTATCAGAACCTAGCAAACTATCAGCGCGTACATTTTCACGAAATCATTCCTGTTACTCGCTACAAAAATTGCCAGAATACATGTCGCTCACGACAAGTAACTAAAAGATACTGTAAAGTACAGAGAGGGTGTGAACTTTGTCGACATACACACTACTTTCAAAGATCACTTGGAGATGTTTTATGCAGTGTTTGTTATAAGGACACCATAATTTCAAATGGCTCGTTAGTGACTAATATGATAATGATGATGAGTTAGACATATTATGTATCCGGGACTGTCCACAAAGATTGGGTAAAAAAAACGAGGAATCAATAAACCACTCATCGTGTGCCAATGAATATAATAAAATGTAGAAAGTAACTACTTACCAATGCCTGCAAAAAACGTAATTTCATGAAGGCCTGAAGAACACCCGCCACAACTGAATTACTAAAAAAATATTTTATTGCAATCTGTTGTCGCACATACTTTCACAGTAAACACCGGCTGTGTCTAGTTGCAGAACATCTTCAGATATTTTAAAAATAAGTAAGACACGTGCTAAGTTCAAACGCTCGTAACTAAGCTAATACACAGTGTGATAAAGGAAACAGTGCCTACGACCTCAGTCCTAGCTGTAGAAGTAGTCATTTCAAGTGCGATCATGAGTTACCATAAAACAGCAGTCCCATAAAACAGCAGGGCGGACAAAGCAGTTGAAGGCTTATGTGAGTAATAAAGAACAGCTTTTACCATATATCGTTTACAAGTGCTACAATACTGTTCTACATGCACTCGTACTGTACATAGGAAAACTTTACTGGAATTACTGTTTTGCTGCATATTCTCCATCCATAACTAGCATTTCTATCTTCTCTTCGTTGGTGCGCACAGTACTCACGAAAACCTTCAACTGAAGACGGCTGACCAAATAACCGATCTGCATGTTCCTTTTGCTTCAGTTTGTTTGCTGTCAATTCCAGAAAGTGGACGAGTTATGTTACACCGGAAATCTGCACTATGTCATCTTTGCGTAAATAGTATACTGTTAAACGTTTTTGAATAGGCTTACAGAAAGGAATTCAGTTAGCAAACAGAAAATATAGTGTGATATTTAAAAAATACTCACTGCTGCTAATGTCTTCGTAACAAACAAAGTTAAGTGTCTACGCTGGTTAATGTCTCTTTGATATTCTCTTGATAAATTACATTAAAATACTGTCAGTTATCTGTCTTCCTATTGTGTGGCAGTTTCTTCAAAGCACATGTTCAGTACTTCAACCGCTGTGAGCTACGGTCTTGGCGGACTACAACTGATATTTTCACAAATTTTCTAGCATCACAGAATTGGCTTACGCCTTGAACGGATAGGACAAATTCCAGTAGGTCAGTCCTGTGAGCCTTGATACTAAGGGCTTCGTTACGACTCCAGAAGATGAAGTCCATCGGCAAAATATCTCGTAGCGTAACTGGTCATGGAAAAGAACTGTAACAAACAAGCTATTCCTTTCCGAACTGTGCACAGACAGCAGTCTCTCATATTGCGTACCGTGGCAGTCGTACCACATCATGTTCAAACCACATGACCCTATTAATTACAGCGGCAAATGTCCAAACCCCCCGCCCCCATGAACCATGGACCTTACCGTCAGTGGGGTGGCTTGTGTGCCTCAGCGATACAGACAGCCGTACTGTAGATGCAACCACAACGGAGGGGTATCTGTTGAGAGGCCAGACAAACGTGTAGTTTCTGAAGAGGGGCAGCAGCCTTTTCAGTAGTTGCAGGGGCAACAGTCTGGATGATCGACTGATCTGGCCTTGTAACATCAACCAAAACGGCCTTGCTGTGCTGGCCAAAGACGAAAGCTAAGGGAAGCTACATCCGTAATTTTTCGCGAGGACATGCAGCTCTAATCTATGATTAAATGATGATGTCGTCCTCTCAGGTAAAATACTCCGGAAGTAAAATAGTCCTTCATTCTGATCTCCGGCTGGGGATTACTGAGGAGGATGTCATTATCAGGAGAAACAAAACTGGCATTCTTAGAATCGGAATATAGAATGTTAGACCCATTCATCGGACAGGTAGAAAATTTAAAAAGGGAAATGAATAGGATGAAGTTATATATATAGTGGGAATTGGTGAAGTTCGATGGTAGGAGGAACAGGACTTCTGGCCAGGTGAATAGAGGGTTATAAATACAAAATCAAATAGGTGTAATGCAGGATTAGGTTTAATAATGAATAAGAAAATAGATATGGGGGTAAGGTACTATGAAGAGCATAGTGAATGCATTATTGTAGCCAAGATAGACACGAAGCCTACGCTTACCACAGTAGTACAAATTTACATCCCAACTAAGTTCGCACATGATGAGTAGATTGAAGAAATTTGTGACGAGATAAAAAAAATTATTGAAATAGTGAAAGGAGACGAAACTTTAATTGTGATGGGGGGGGGGGGGGGCGAGAATTCGATAGTAGGAAAAAGAAGAGAAGGGAATATAATGGGTGAATATGGACTGGGGGAAAGGGAATGAAAGAGGAAGCCGCCTGGTAGAATTTAGCACAGAGCGTAATTATTTAATCATCGCTAACACTTGGTTATCGAATCATAAAAGAGGCTTGTATACGTGGAAGTACCTGGAGACATGGGAAGGTTTCAGATAGTCTATATATTAGTCAGACAGAGATTTAGGAACCAGATTTTAAATTGTAAGACATTTCCAAGGGTAGATGTGGAGTCTGGCCACAATTTCTTGATTATAAACTGTAAATTAAAATAGAAGAAATTGGAAAAGGTAGGAAATTAAGGAGATGGAAACTGGATAAGTTGAAACAACCAGAGGGTGGTGAGAGCTTCAGAGGGAGCATTATTCAACGGTTGACAAGAACAAAGGAATACAGTAAAAGACGAATGGGTAGCTTTAAGAGATGAAATACACTCCTGGAAATTGAAATAAGAACACCGTGAATTCATTGTCCCAGGAAGGGGAAACTTTATTGACACATTCCTGGGGTCAGATAAATCACATGATCACACTGACAGAACCACAGGCACATAGACACAGGCAACAGAGCATGCACAATGTCGGCACTAGTACAGTGTATATCCACCTTTCGCTGCAATGCAGGTTGCTATTCTCCCATGGAGACGATCGTAGAGATGCTGGATGTAGTCCTGTGGAACGGCTTGCCATGCCAATTCCACCTGGCGCCTCAGTTGGACCAGCGTTCGTGCTGGACGTGCAGACCGCGTGAGACGACGCTTCATCCAGTCCCAAACATGCTCAATGGGGGACAGATCCGGAGATCTTGCTGGCCAGGGTAGTTGACTTACACCTTCTAGAGCACGTTGGGTGGCACGGGATACATGCGGACGTGCATTGTCCTGTTGGAACAGCAAGTTCCCTTGCCGGTCTAGGAATGGTAGAACGATGGGTTCGATGACGGTTTGGATGTACCGTGCACTATTCAGTGTCCCCTCGACGATCACGAGTGGTGTACGGCCAGTGTAGGAGATCGCTCCCCACACCATGATGCCGGGTGTTGGCCCTGTGTGCCTCGGTCGTATGCAGTCCTGATTGTGGCGCTCACCTGCACGGCGCCAAACACGCATACGACCATCATTGACACCAAGGCAGAAGCGACTCTCATCGCTGAACACGACACGTCTCCATTCGTCCCTCCATTCACGCCTGTCGCGACACCACTGGAGGCGGGCTGCACGATGTTGGGGCGTGAGCGGAAGACGGCCTAACGGTGTGCGGCACCGTAGCCCAGCTTCATGGAGACGGTTGCGAATGGTCCTCGCCGATACCCCAGGAGCAACAGTGTCCCTAATTTGCTGGGAAGTGGCGGTGCGGTCCCCTACGGCACTGCGTAGGATCCTACGGTCTTGGCGTGCATCCGTGCGTCGCTGCGGTCCGGTCCCAGGTCGACGGGCACGTGCACCTTCCGCTGACCACTGGCGACAACATCGATGTACTGTGGAGACCTCACGCCCCACGTGTTGAGCAATTCGGCGGTACGTCCACCCGGCCTCCCGCATGCCCACTATACGCCCTCGCTCAAAGTCCGTCAACTGCACATACGGTTCACGTCCACGCTGTCGCGGCTTGCTACCAGTGTTAAAGACTGCGATGGAGCTCCGTATGCCACGGCAAACTGGCTGACACTGACGGCGGCGGTGCACAAATGCTGCGCAGCTAGCGCCATTCGACGGCCAACACCGCGGTTCCTGGTGTGTCCGCTGTGCCGTGCGTGTGATCATTGCTTGTACAGCCCTCTCGCAGTGTCCGGAGCAAGTATGGTGGGTCTGACACACCGGTGTCAATGTGTTCTTTTTTCCATTTCCAGGAGTGTATTAAAGGCAGCAGAGGATCAAATACGTAAAACAGCAAGGCCTAGTAGAAATCCTTGGATAACACAGAAGATATTGAATTCAACTGATGAAAGAAAATGTAAAAATGCAGCAAATGAATTTGGCGAAAGGAAATACAAAGGTTTAAAAAATGAGACTGGCAGGAAGTGCAAAACGGCTAAGCAGGAGTGGCTAGAGGACAAATGCAAGAATTTACAACCAAATTTCACTAGCGGAAAGATAGATCCCCCCTACAGGAAAATTAAAGAGGTATTTGGGGAAAAGAGAAGCAGCATTATGAATATCAAGAGCTCAGATGGTAAACCTGTCCTAAGCAAAGAAGGGAAAGATCAAAGGAGTATACAGAGGACGTATACAAGGGAGATGAAATTGAAAGCAATGTTATAGGAAGCGAAGTGGACGTAGATGAAGATGATATAGGGGATATGATACTCCGTGAAGAATTTGACAAAGCTCTGAAAGATTTACGTCGAAACAAGGCCCCGACAGTAGACGACATTCCGGTGGAACTACCGACGGCCTTGGGCGACCCAGTGACAAAACTGCTCCATCTGGTGTGCAAGATGTGTCAGACGGGTGAAATATCCCATGATAGATAGATAGATATTCAGCGATCACAGGCCCTGCAGACCACTCTCTGCTTCCACAAACTGCCTCCATTCCTTCCTGTTTTGGGCCCGGTTCCTCCAGGTGTCTTCAATTCCCATGACTGCTAGGTCCTTCGCCAGGTCGTCCATCCAGCGCTGCCTTGGTAGTCCAATGGGGCGTTTGGTGTTTGGTTTCCCCGCTTGTGCCACCTTTGCCTGTCTTCCATCTGGCCCATATCAAGAAAAATGTAGTAATCCCAATTCCAAAGAAAGCAGTTGCTGACAGGTTTCAAAATTACGGAAAAATCAATTTAATAAATCATAGTTGCAAAATATTAGCTCGAATTCTTTACACGGGAGTGGAAAGACTGGTAGAAACAGACCTCGAGGAAGATCAGTTTGGATTCCTCAGAACTATGGGATCACCTGAGACAATACTGATCAGACGACTTATCTTAGAAGATAGGTTAAAGAAAGGCAAACCTGCATTTATGGCATTTGTGGACTTAGAGAAAGCTTTTGTCGATGCTGACCTGTATCTGTGAAATTCTGAAGGTAGCAGAGGTAAAATACAATTTGCACAGAAACCTGACGCCAATTATAAGAGTCGAGGGGTACGAAAGGGAATCAGTGGCTCAGAAGGGAGTGAGACAGGGTTGTAGCGTATTCCCGGTGTTACTCAGTGTGTATATTGAAAAAGCAATAAAGGACACCAAAGAAAAATTTGGATTAGGAATAAAAGTTCAGGAGCAAGAAATAAAAACTCTAACAGTTTAACCGTTGAGGCTGTACTTCTCAGAGACAGCAAAGGACTTGGTAGAGCAATTGAACGGAATAGACAGTGTCTTGAAAGGATAACATAAGATGAGCATCAACAAAAGCAAAACAAGGATAATGGAATGTTATCGAATCAAATCAGATGGTGCTAAAGGAATTAAATTAGAAAAAGAGTCACTTAAAGTAGTAAATGAGTTTTACTATTGGGGCAGCAAAATAAGCGATGATGGCCGAAGCAGAGAGGATATAAAATGTAGACTGAGAATGGCAATAAAAACATTTCTGAAGAAGGGAAATGTATTATCATCGAAAATAGATTTATGAATTAGGAAGTCCTTTCGGAAGATATTTGTCTGCAGTGTAGTCATATATGGAAGTGAAACAAAGACGATAAACAGTTTAGATAAAAAGAGAATGGAAGCTTCGAAATGTGACGCTACAGAAGAATGTTGAAGATTAGATGGGTCGATCACGTAACTAGTAAGGGGGTACTGAATAGAATTGGGGAGACAAGAGATTTGCGGTACAACCTGAGCAAAAGAAGGGATCGGTTGATAGGATACATTCTGAGACAGCAACAGATCACCAATTTAGTATTGGAGGGAAGGTCGGGTGGTAAAAATCGTAGTGGGAGACCAAGAGATGAAAACAGGAAGCAGATTCAGAAGGATGTAGGTTGCACTAGTTATGCGGTAATGAAGAGGCTTCCACAAGATGAAGTAGCGTGGAGAGCTGCATCAAACCAGTCCTCACGACTGAAGACCACAATAACATTTTATGGGAAGTGCGAGTTCAGTCAGTAACGAACCACTGAAATCCTTGAGTTCCTTATGCCAAAACACTTACTCGAAGTCCCTCAGTAACCACAAAAACTTCTTGATAATGTTCATAAGTACGGCATATAAGTTTAGTTTATATATGTCTTGAATCAAGGGTTGAATTAGGTAATGGAGTAGCCGAAGTTCACATTTGTGCATTTACCGCACGCACGTTGAAAATACACCGATGCCATACTAATCCCTTGCCCAGATGTCGGTGCTTATACACTATTTGATTGAAAGTATCCGGACATCTGGCTGGAAATGACTTACAAGTTCGTGGCGCCCTACATCGGTAATTCTGGAATTCAATATGGCGTTGGCTCACCCTTAGCGACGGCATGTTTCACTCTCGCAGGCATGAGTTCAATCAGGTGCTGGAAGGTTTTTTGGGGAATGGCAGCCCATTCTCCACGGAGTGCTGCACTGAGGAGAGGTATCGATGTCGGTCGGTGAGGCCTGGCACGAAATCGATGTTCCACAACATCCCAGAGGTGTTCTATTGGATTCAAGTCAGGACTCTATCCAGGAGAGTCCATTACAGCAATGCTACTGTCGTGTAACCACTCCGCCACAGGCCGTGCATTATCAACAGTTGCTCGATCGTGTTGAAAGATGCTATCGCCAACCCCGAATTGCTCTTCAGCAATGGAAAGCAAGTGCCACGCAAAACAACAATGGGTGCAAGCCCACTCCATGAAAAGCACAACCACACCATAACACCATCGCCTCCGAATTTTACTGTTGGCACTACACACGCTGGCAGGTGACGTTCACCGGACATTCGCAATATCCACATCCTGCCATCGGATCGCCACATTGTGTACCGTGCCTGATTCGTCACTCCACACAACGTTTTACACTGTTCAATCGTCCAATGTTTACGCTCCTTACACCAAGCGAGGCGTCGTTTGGCATTTACCGCCGTGATGTTGGCTTATGAGCAGCAGGTCGATAATGAAGTTTTCTCATCTCCTGCCTAACCGTTATAGTACTTGCAGTGGGTCCTGATGCAGTTTGGAATTCCTGTGTGATGGTCTGGATACATGTCTGCCCATTACAGATTACGACGCTCTTCAACTGTCAGCGGTCTCTGTTAGTCAACAGACGAGGTCAGCTTATACGTTTTTGTGCTGTACGTGTCCCTTCACGTTTCCGATTTACTATCACATCGGAAACAGGGATGTTTAGGAGTGAGACAATCTCGCGTACAGACGTATAACACAAGTGACACCAAATCACCTGACCACGTTCCAAGTCCGTGAGTTCCATTCTACTCTTTCACGATGTCTAATGACTACTGAGGTCTCTGATATGGAGTACCTGGCAGCACAATGCTTCTAATGTGAAAAACGTATGTTTTTGGGGGTATCCGGGTACTTTTGATCACATATTGTATATCCACATCGGAGTCGCGCTATGTTGCATACACTTCCCCCCTCCCTCTTCATATTACGACGTAGAGGCGCTTCCATGTAACGACTAAATGGAAATATGGAGAAATATCGAATCACTTAGTTTCAGTAGCTGCTCACAACACTCGCAGACAAATGTATTACAGGTATTTTGGACATGAGACTGGAATGTGATAGCCAGACCACTGCTTTCAGTTCTTCATAATACCTACGAAATTAGGCATTGGCTTTGGGCATACTGTTGAATTTCCTGATATAATTTATAAGGAAGCTTGTCAGTGCTTTATCCCTCTGTCGGACTGTGCATTTAATTAGCATACTATTACGGGAATACATTTGTTCCAGAAATAAAGACGAGGCAAGTGTGCCAAACTTTACTAATAATAAGGCAGTTATAAAACAAACACGTGGAGCCTGCTAGGATCTCTTGAGAACTGTGTTGTGCGAGTTATTGTTATTAATGGAAGCATCCCGACACAAAGTGCCCCTACCCAACGAAATTTTCGTGAGGGGAAATGTCACTAGTCCTCCCGAATACTAGTACAGTGTCTTACAACCGCGCTACCCCTCTCGGTGGAGAGAAAAAAAAGAAAGCAAGGAAAAGGAAAGGTAAAAATGTGGGCAATAATGAGAATCTTTGACATGGAAAACGAAAGACTGGGGTAAATCTGATTGGAAATACAGACGTCAGCTTGGTCTCTGTGAAGTGGGAGTGTGTTGAACTTGAACTGGCAGAGGGTAGGGCCGGGGGGGGGGGGAGGGGGGAATTATATTGGTATAGGGACAGCAGTGCAC
Source organism: Schistocerca cancellata (assembly GCF_023864275.1). Taxonomy (NCBI): domain Eukaryota; kingdom Metazoa; phylum Arthropoda; class Insecta; order Orthoptera; family Acrididae; genus Schistocerca; species Schistocerca cancellata. Next base: position 398,393,133 of record NC_064634.1, on the reverse strand, counting down.
CAGGAATGGAAATCATAGTAAAATCATGGATACTGGAATCCGGTTTGCGGCCATAGATAGTTCTATGCATGTGTAAAATGTGGACGATGACGGGTGAGATGTTAATGGACCGACAAGGGAAAGCAAGAGCAGAGGCAGTAGAAGAGAAACGCAATTTCGAGGACTTAACTGTTTTTAATTTCAGTGAGTTGTGATTTTGTGTTGGATGGTGCTGCGGAGTGGGGGAGGATGGTCCATGATGATTTATGATGGTTGTCACTGTTCTTCTCAAATTGTGACAGATTATTTATGACGAGTTTCATAAAAGAATATATGTATTGTGACTCTGCAAGTAAATTGTCTAGCTCCTTGAAAAGGTACCTACATGACGACTGCACGTGGACGCCAAATAATTCTCTTAATTCTCGCTTTTGCGAAATCAATACTTTCTTTCTAAGCGATGAATTACCCAATAAAATTATTCCATAAGACCTAATTGATTGGAAATATGTTTAATATATCAGGAGCCTGATTCATTTCTTTCCTAGACTGGTAATTTTACGACGAGCATAAGTTGCTGAATTTAACTGTTAGACAGGTTTTGTAATACTCTATTTCCAGTTGAAGTTTTCACCGGTATGTTCACCCAAAACTGTGGAGGGTTTCATCCTATTTACTGACTCTTTTTGACGTGCTACATCAGTTGCTGATATGACTCTTTGTTGCACAGAACTGAATGTGATGTGTTCCCCCAAAATTTCGCGCGAGTTCATTTTCAGAGAACCACTGAGTAATTCTTAAAAAAAATCGTTAACACTTGATTAGTCAGATACCGTGATGCCCGTACCTCGTTGTCTAGCGGATAGCATCACTGCCTTCGCTCGGGGATTGGGCGTTCGCGAGGTCCTAATCATTTCATCTCATCTCCATCACGAGAATGCGCAAAGTGCCGAAGTGGCGTCAAATAGAGACTTGCACCAGGCGGCCGGTGCTACCACACGATCATCCAATTTTCAGATACAGCGATTGTAAATTTTTATGTAGAAATCATGTAGCTGGAAAAGAGGGGTCTTTATCCTACAATTACTCCTTGGTTTTCTGTCTTCGGTAGTCGTGGGTTGCAGCAGGAAGTAAACAAGTTGTGATTTAGTTGGAGAAATCGTTAAAATTTCAATACTGTAAGAAATATCTTTAAGAAAACAAACGGTGTAGCCAGTTTACTGGAGGAGCTGGATAGAGGGAGGCATCTGAAATGTGTGCATTGTTTCAGTCTATGGGCACTGAAATGAAATGAAATGATCGTATGGTATTGTTGGCCGGTGAGTTAAGATGGATAAACAGTAAGTAATCGTGTTCCTACCCAAGATGAGAAGATTTATTTGAGGTTCGAAGCTGATTAAGACGTCATGAATTCGCTACTGATTCCAAACATAATGTATATACATGCTCTCAGTGCAGAGAAAAATTTAAGTGGACGTACAGAGAAAAAAACGATGGAGGTGGTGCTACGATTGTCCGCTCATATGCTTGAACGTTCAATAAGACAAAGCAGTGCGTTCTTGTCTACAGAGTATTAACCCAGTTGAACGAATGTATTTTATCTGCATACAGTTTCTATTCGTATATCGCTAAATGGAATTCAAGAAGAATAAGAAAGCGCTTAGACTACACTACACTGTCATAGGCCTGAAAATGGGAAATCTCAACAATGTTGCGATTCAGATGATAAAATCGATGTTAATGTCTCGTCGAAACCATGAACTGGATATTCATAGCAGATACAGAGTCAGGAAATAGAAAAAACAATGTTTAGTCTCTGTTAGACCATTAGTGCTAAGGAATAGCGTAATGGTGAAGTAGAGCACGACAGTGATAGACGTGTGGACTAACGCTTAGGCGCTGCAAACAGTAGCATGCTGCGACAACTCATTCGAAGGTCCAGTGAATTTTACTGGCATCTATAGTATTATTATTCATGCACTATTCCTTCCAGTACTGGGCACGGACAGTTATGTTGTCATCTGTACATCACATTCAGATTTATCAATAAGTTAATGTAGACGGATCTATAAGAGTCACCAGCATTGCTTCACAAAAGAAGACGACGTAAATATTCCGAGAATTCGAATCGAGAACAGCTGCCAACATGAGTAACGTAGAAGTAAATATCCTCGGAGTAGTGAAGCAACTCAAATCACTTAATAAAAGCAAGTCTTCTGGTCGGGACTGTACACCAATTAGGTTCCTTTCGAAGTATGCTGATGCATTAGCTCCATACTTAAAAATCATATATAACCGTTCGCTCGACGAAAGATCCGTACCCAAAGACTGGAAAGTTGCACAGGTCACACCAATATTCAAGAAAGGTAGTAGGAATAATCCACTAAATTACAGGCCCATATCGTTAACGTCGATATACAGCAGGATTTTAGAACATACATTGTTCAAAAATGGTTCAAATGGCTCTGAGCACTATGGGACTTAACATCTGAGGTCATCAGTCCCCTAGAACTTAGAACTACTTAAACCTAACTAACCTAAGGACAACACACACATCCATGCCCGAGGCAGGATTCGAACCCGCGACCGTAGCAGTCACGCGGTTTCGAACTGCGGGCCTAGAACCGCTCGGCCACCACGGCCGGGGAACATATATTGTGTTCGAGCAATATGAATTACCTCGAAGGAAACGGTCTATTGACTCACAGTCAACATGGGTTTAGAAAACATCGTTCCTGTGAAACACAAATAGCTCTTTATTCACATGAAGTGCTGAGTGCTATTGACAAGGGATTTCAGATCGATTCCGTATTCCTGGATTTCCGGAAGGCTTTTGACACTGTACCACATAAGCGGCCCGTAGTGAAATTGCGTGCTTAAGGAATATCGTCTTAGTTATGTGACTGGATTTACGATTTCCTTTCAGAGCGGTCACAGTTCGTAGTAATTGATGGAAAGTCATCGAGTAAAACAGAAGTGATTTCAAGAGTTCCCCAAGGTAGTGTTATAGGCCCTTTGCAGTTCCTTATCTATATAAACGATTTGGGAGACAATCTGAGCAGCCGTCTTCGGTTGTTTGCAGATGACGCTGTCGTTTATCGACTAATAATGTCATCAAAAGATCAAAACAAACTGCAAAACGATTTAGAAAAAATATCTGAATGGTGCGAAAACTGGCAGTTGACACTAAATAACGAAAAGTGTGAGATCACCCACATGAGTGCTAAAAGGAACTCGTTAAACTTCGGTTACACGATAAATCAGTCTAATTTAATAGCCGTAAATTGAACTAAATGCCTAGGTATCACAATTACGAACAACTTAAATTGGAAAGAACACATAGAAACTGTTGTTGGGAAGGCTAACCAAAGGCTGCGTTTTACTGGCAGGACACTTAGAAAATGTAACAGACCTACTAAGGTCTGTTGTCCGTCCTCTTATACAATACTGCTGCACGGTGTGGGATCCTTACCACATAGGACTACCGGAGTACATCTAAAAAGTTCAAAGAAAGGCAGCACGTTGTGTATTATCGCGAAATATGGAAGAGAATGATACAGAATTTGGGCTGGAAATCATTAAAAGAAAGGCGTTTTTCGTTGCGACGGAATCTTCTCACGAAATTCTAGTCGCAAACTTTCTCCTCCGAATGCGAAAATATTTTGTTGACACCGACCTACATAGGGCGAAACGATCACCACGATAAAATAAGGGAAATCAGAGCTCGTACGAAAAGATATAGGTGTTCATTCTTTCCGCGCGCTATACAAGATTGGAATAATAGAGAGTTGTGAAGGTGGTTCGATGAACCGTCTGCCAGGCATTTAAAAGTGATTTACAGAGTATCCATGTAGATGTAGATGTAGATAGATTGAAACTAACGAAATTCATCGAAAACACACCTACTGTGTAAGGCTCCAACTTTCGGCTGTCATATGAGTGCGTCTACAAAGCGACAAGTTAAGTGTTTATCATTTTCTTTGTTTTCCACGTAGTATACAAGATTGGAATAATAGAGAGTTGTGAAGGTGGTTCGATGAACCGTCTGCCAGGCATTTAAAAGTGATTTACAGAGTATCCATGTAGATGTAGATGTAGATAGATTGAAACTAACGAAATTCATCGAAAACACACCTACTGTGTAAGGCTCCAACTTTCGGCTGTCATATGAGTGCGTCTACAAAGCGACAAGTTAAGTGTTTATCATTTTCTTTGTTTTCCACGTAGTATATTTATCAAATTTCATGCGTGTTTCTCTGTTTAAGAGGGTTAATCTCGCGTTTTTGTCAGTGTAAATTCATTCAGCCCTTAGCGCCATAGTTGTTCACTGAATAGCCATCTGCGTAGCTCTTTAACTCATCAGCGTCCATTGGTGACACATTAGGAGGGTAGCAAGTCGCATATCTAGGATTTCCTGGTTTTATAGTTCACTTTTTCAGTTACTCTTGCTAGGATGGGTAGGATGTGCATGCTGTGTGCGGACGGCTGGCCGGAGTGGCCGAGCGGTTCTAGGCGCTGCAGTCTGGAACCGTGAGACCGCTACGGTCGCTGGTTCGAATCCTGCATCGGGCATGGATGTATGTGATGTCCTTAGGTTAGGTTTAAGTAGTTCTAAGGTCTAGGGGCCTGATGACCTCAGAAGTTAAGTCCCATAGTGCTCAGAGCCATTTGAACTATTTTCGTGAGGAGTTGGCCGCAGTTCGCGAACGGCTGAACGTGTTGTTGGCTACGGTCAGTAACCTCCAGGCTGCTATCTCAGGGAGTAGCGGTGGCGGAGAATCTGGCGCGTCGCATGGGACACCTCACGTGTCACATGTTCTGCCCACGGGCTCTGTTTCCGAAGCACCTCTTAGTGCACACGACGCGGTGGATTCGCCCTCACAGCAGGGTGAATGGCGGATGGCAACGTCTCTGCGTCGCTCGACGCGTAAGTCCAATGTGGCGACTGGCCGCCTGCCCTCGCCCAATTCACCCTGTGAGTGGACAGGTGGCCGCTCCTTCAGCAGGGGCCGAGCAGGCACACGGGTGGAGGGTTTTACTGGTTATTGGGATGTCCAATGTTAGGCTCGTTTTGGAGCCCCATAGGCAGAAAGCGTTGTGGACTGGAAAGGAAGCCAACGTGCACTCGCTATGTCTGCTGCCGGGGGGCTTCATTTGAGATGTGGAAGCGGCCTTGTCGGTGGCTACTGAGCGTGCAGGGTGCAGTCATCAGCAAGTGGTGGCTCGCGTCGGCACCAACTGAGACGATCCTCAGTTCGCACAGGCGGCTTGCGGAGGTGGTGAAGACTGCTGTTCTCACCCGCGGGGTGCGAGCAGAACTCTCAATTTGCAGCGTCGTTCCCAGCATTGATCGGGGTCCTTTGGTTTGGAGCCGAGTGAAGGGTCTCAAGCAAAGGCTTCGTCGACTCTGTGACGGTCTTAAATGCAGATTTCTGGACCGTCGTTATCGTGTGAAGATTTGTGGGACTCCACTAGATAAGCCAGGGGTGCACTACACAAAGGAAGCAGTTACTCGGATAGCATAGTGTTTGTGGAGTCCACATGATGATTTTTTAGGCTAGACGGCAGTTTGAGGTGCTCTGACGAACACTCGCCAGTCGATTCACAGCAAGGGAAGTCAAACGGCGTTCATAATAAAGACTCTTCGATTGTCATAATTTTATCAGTAAACTGTCGAAGTATTTATAGTAAAATTTCCGAATTCACTCCCCTGCAGGGAAGTTCTCGCGCTCAAATTATTCTTGGGTCTGAGAGCAGGCTGAAACCAGAAATGGAAAGCTCTGAGGTATTTATCGAGTCGTGCAACGTATATCGGAGAGACAGATTAGAGGCCGTAGGAGGGGGAGTTTTCATTGCAGTTAACAAAAATATTATCTCCATTGAGGTCGAAGTTGGTTGTGTTGTGGCGTATCAAGACAGCCACGCCACTCGGAAGTAGCCGAAATGCACGCGTTACACACGCCGGCTGGCGTGATGTCTGAAACAGGATACGTAATGAATGCTATAAAGAAAAGTACGTAGCTTCTTTAATACTTAACTTTAATCCATCATTTGTATACAGCATTCTTGATGATACAAGTGAGACTCTCTCTAGATATGGTTAATGGCGCCTTGCTAGGTCGCAGCCATGGACTTAGCGGAAGGCTATTCTAACTATCTCTCGGCAAATGAGAGAAAGGCTTCGTCAGTATAGTCGCTAGCAAAGTCATCGTACAACTGGGGCGAGTCCTAGTACGTCTCTCTAGACCTGCGGTGTGGTGGCGCTCGGTCTGCAATTACTGACAGTGGCAACACGCGGGTCCGACATGTACTAATGGACCGCGGCCGATTTAAAGCTACCACCTAGCAAGTGTGGTGTCTGGCGGTGACACCACAGATTGTAACAGTGAAGTCGTCTTGTCGCGTATAACATATGTAGGGGAAACTAAGTTAATTGTTGGATGTCTTTACCGGCCACCCGATTCCTATGTGGCAGTTCTAGTCATCCAAAGAAAGTCTATATTCAATAGCGCGTAAATACTCAGATCATGCAAAACTCGTTGAAGTATAGACTGACGAGTATAGACTGGGATGTCTATGGATTCGTTCCGGGGGTGGGGTGTACAGACAGACAGTCACGCGAAATACCTTTGAACATATTTAGTGAAAACTGTCTTGAGCAGCTAGCTCGGCAGCCCACACGCAATGGAAATAGACCAAACAGGTCGGACCTTATCGACAATGTCAGTATAGAAACTGTGATTAGCGATCTTTAGCCTATAACACCTACGTTAACGAAAGTTAATAAATCAGCCAGGGAGGCTAACAGAGTGTTTCTGCTAGACAGCGCAGAGAAGCAGTTATTAATATCTTATTTAGACAGTGAACTGACATCACTTAGTAGCAGTAAAATGGATGTAAAGGAGGTATGGGCAACGTTTAAGCAGACTGTAAATCGTGATCTGGAGACTTACGTGCCTAGGAGGACGATAAAGGATGGAGAAGGCCCACAATGGTTTAATAACGAAATTTCTGAGATGCTGAGGAAGCAGAGGCTCTTGCCCTGTAGGAAGCAAAAGTGGACGTACAAACGACGAAAACCGAAGATTAGTAGAGATTCGTGCGTCTGTGAAAAGATCTATGCGCGAAGCATACAACTACCACAGTCACACCTTAGCAAAATATCTGGCAGAGAACACGAGAAAATTATGGCCGTATGTAAAATCGTTAAGCGGGTCTAAGACTTCCATTCAGTCCCGTGTTGACCAGTCTGGTGTACCAGTTGAAGACAGCAAAACGAAAGCCGAAGTTTTAAATTTCAGATTAAGGAAATAGTTCACATAGGAGAACCGTACAAACATACCGTCTTTTGACCATCGGACAGACTCCCGTATGGACAACATAGAAATAAGCATACTCGGCGTAGAGAAGCACTTGACACTGTGCCCCATTGCAGGCTGTTTACGAAAGGACGAGCATATGGAATAAGTTCACAGATACGTGAGTGGCTCCAAGACTTCTTAAAATAGAGCCCAGTATGTTGTCCTCGACGGCGAGTGGTCATCAGAGACAAGGGTATCGTCAGGAGTGCCCCAGGGAAGTGTGACAGAACCGCTGTTATTCTTTATTTTATACACATAAATGATTTGGCGGACAGAGTGGGTAGCAATTTGCGGTTGTTTGCTGATGATGCCGTGGTGTACGGTAAGGTGTCGAAATTGAGTGACTGTAGGAAGATGCAAGACGACTTAAACATAATTTTCAGTTGGTGTGATGAATGACAGCTAGCCCTAAATGTGGAAAAATATAAGTCAATGCGGATGAGTAGGAAGGAAAAACATGTGATGTTCTGATACAGTGTACAGCTTGACACAGACAAATCGTTTAAATATCTGGGCGTAACGCTGCAAAGCGATATGACGTGGAACGAGCATTTGAAAATTGTGGTAGGGAAGGCAAATGGTCGACTTCGGTTCATTGGGAGAATTTTAGAAAGAGTGGTTTACCTGTAAAGGAGATCCCGTATAGGACGCTGGTGCGACCTATTCTAGAGTACTGCTCGAGTGTTTTGGAACCGTACCATGTGGGATTGAAGGAAAACATCGATGGAATTCAGAGGAGGGCTGCTACATTGCCGGCCGCGGTGGTCTAGCGGTTCTGGCGCTGTAGTCCGGAACCGCGGGACTGCTACGGTCGCAGGTTCGAATCCTGCCTCGGGCATGGGTGTGTGTGATGCCCTTAGGTTAGTTAGGTTTAAGTAGTTCTAAGTTCTAGGGGACTTATGACCTAAGATGTTGAGTCCCATAGTGCTCAGAGCTATTTGAACCATTTTTTAGCTGCTACATTTGTTACCGGTAGGTTCGAACAACACTTAAGTGTTGCGGAAATGCTTCCGAAACTGAAATGGGAATCCCAGAGGGAAGGCGGCGCTCTTTTTGGGAAACACTACTGAGAAAATTTAGAGAACCGGCATTTGAAGCTGACTGCCGAAGGTTCTGCTCCCGCCAGCATACATCGCGCGTACTGAGCACGAACATAAAATACGAGAATTTAGGGTTCATACGGAGGCGTACAGACAGTCGTTTCTCCCTCGCCCTATTTGCGAGTTGAACAGGAGGAAAAATGACACGTAGTGGTACAGGGTACGTCCGCCAGTCACTTTACGGTACCTATGTATATGTACTATGAAATTAATCGGTAGACTACAAGTTTCCGTCATGTAATAAGAGAACAGAGAAAATGTGTACAAACTGTTTTCTTTTTTTCCATTTTTTTGTGACGAACATATATCTGCTCTGTCGGTTGTACAGTGAGAAAATGCTACTAACAAACTTGTACTTAGAAACTTTGTGGCACCTGTAACTCTAATACATGTGCAATTTGCAACAATATACCTTCGCGGCTTTCATCCATTTATCGTAACTCTATCAATATAAATGGCAAATACAACACACTCAAATTATTTCAACTGGTATAAATACTTTCTTGCACTTTATACAGCGTCGCTGGATGCATATTGATTATAACGGAAGAGAAAATTTAACGCATTTTCGTTTCTAGATGGTCTTGATTATCTTTATGGAGTGTATCAGAAATATGTTTACAAATTTTTGGGACGCATTCCTCACACCAAAACAGGAAAGAAAGTTCCATATATATGTCTGTCTGAAGATGCTTCATTTCTCAATGATTGATGGAATAATATTTTTTAAAGTTGTCAAATCAGAAATATTTGTTATGAATTTCTGATTCGAGAATTTAAAATAATCTTTCATTGACAATTTTCAAGTTATGCGAATATGGACGCTTTTATCTTGTGCGTTTCTGATCTGCCATTTATGCATGTTATATATATATATATATATATATATATATATATATATATATATATATATATATATATATATATATATATATTATCGAACTGTCACTTAGAAATCCTAACTGTGATTTTGCAAATATGTTATTTGTTGTCTGCTGTTAAGAAACCGATGGTGTATTACGTTTTCCAAAAATTTCGAGAATGCTTGCAAAGTGAAACTGAACGGAAATTTGATGGTATTTCTTAATCTTCTTTCTTAAACAAAGGCTTACCTTCAACATACTTCAACAAGTCAGGAAATGTTCCACTGACAAATGACCGGTTATACAGATAACTTGATACGTTACTGGACTCAGAAGCATATTCTTCAACTAACTCTGCTGACATTTTATCGTAACTACTAGACTTTTTTATTTTAAACATTTTCTAATGGACATTATTTCTACTGTTTAGTGAGGATCATACTCATATTATTTAAGTTATTTGTACTGACTGGTCTGAGATATTCCATGGTAGCATCTATCGAACCTAACAACCCCATCTGCCAGTGACAGTTGTGAAACCTTTGCTAAAAAACACAGCATACATCTGTAACCAATGCTATCTGCTCCGCTCCATCTCTTGTTACCTGATGCGACTATCTTTTTCTAACATTATTAGTTTAATATTTTGCACTGTGTCTTGTAATGAGCTATAAAATCAACGTCAGAGCAACTTTTAAGAGATACAGCCTACATTTTGTCTTACAAGATACCTATATTCTTTGACTAATCTATGGCTTCTGTGTAGACTTTGATCTAATCTGAGCTAGTTTTGGGCTAAAACAGTTATCAAATAAGCAAATAAGGTAAGGGAGTTATTAATAAACATGTTGCATTTCTTTATTCCTGCCATGAACACTGTATACATCACTTCAGTTCATGCTATGAATAGTTTCCTAAGATAATCAATTTTTGGCTTACAGTCTGGCCTCTTGAACTGAGATTTAGTAGCTTTTATATCCTGTTCAGTATCAATATTTAACAAAGGAACTGCATGTCATGGTCTGAAAAGCCATTGACTACTGTTTTGTAATATAATTTGTTCATTATATATTTCTGTAAAGATATTACCAATTACTGTCTTTGAGCAATTGGTTACCCTAGTTGGGAAGTTTACAGCAGGAATTAAGTTAAATGGCAGTGTTACTGACAGTAATAAATTATTACTACGAGAGTTTTTTAGGAAAATCTATTTTAAAATCTCCAGCAACGACGCTTTTTTTCTGTTATAGAGCTTCATGATGATTTACCAACAAATTACAGTTACCTGGAGGCGCTCAGCATAATCTTACTATTATGAAAGATTTATTATTGATTTCTACTTCTGTTACATACGCTGCATATGCTACTATAGGTAAAATTTACGAATTTCTATTTTCTTAAACTCATGACAATTCCTGCTTAATATGGCAACTCATCCTTTGTCCATCTTTGCTCTACAACAGTGAGATGTATCCTAAATCTTGTAACACTTCACACATCCGTACCAGTACCTAGATGAAATTCAGAGAGGCAGATTGTGTCAACTGAGACTGATGACTTCAATCCATCAATGCAGATACGTAGTTCATTAATTTTACTTCTCAGTCCTCGAATATTTCAATCCGTTAGAGATAGCTGCCATTTAACACTGACTGAGGTAAAATTCGGTGGAAATAAAATTTCTGATGATTGCTGAAGGTGTTTAACCAATTACTGTTTATGCTGATACAGGATGCTAGAATTTCGTTGTTCAGTTTCTTTCTCAGACTGAAGATTTGTTTCAATACTAACCTCTCTTAAAACTTTATTTCTTTTTGTCCTTCGCATTCTAAAAATGGTGTTGATTTGGCACCTGTGACCATTAGCATTTAATCAATCTTGACATTGCCTCCTCCCTCAAGTTCTCCGCTATTTGCCCAACTTTCCTCTTTCTGCGGAGCTGAAGGTCATGTCTAATATAATCCCATCTACAGACAGAATAAATAGGAACCCATATGTGATCCATAATCTGACATAAGCAGCCATTCCAACTCCAAATTAAGTTCCCTGTCACAGGCGTTCAAATGAGTTAGGTCATGGAGTCTCAGAACAGATACAAATTAAACGCTACTGTATCTCGATGCTGATGCAATCTTCATCACGTCATGCTCTATATTGAACCCATGATGTCTGTCAGTACTGTTATCTTGCCCAATCGCTATTGCCACGAGGTCTTCCTTGGTGTCGTTTTCACAAAGTAATCCTAAATCCTCTGTCACCTGATCCACACAAACATTAGGTCTAAAAAAAATTGGTGACCTGGTATTCTTAACCTAGTTCATCCTGCCAAAGTTGGCCTATGCGCCGGCTGCGGTGGTCGAGCGGTTCTAGGTGCTACAGTTTGGAACAACGCGACCGCTACGGTCGCAGGTTGGAATCGTGCCTCAGGCATGGATGTGTGTGATATCCTTAGGTTAGTTAGGTTTAAGTAGTTCTAAGTTCTAAGGGACTGATGACCTCAGAAGTTAAGTCCCATAGTGCTACAGCATGAGAACTACCTAACAACGTAACTTTCTTTATCTTTATTGAGTTCCCTATATTCTTTATTTTCAAATTATTGCTGAGTGTCTGTTGTGCACTGTCTACACCTAAATCTGCCTGATGTTCGTGAGTTTCTAATAGAAGCAACAGGTCATACTTATTTTCCACGTTGACCACAGAGCTGTTAGATGAAGCTCTAAGCCTGTTCCTTTTGTTACCTGTTGTCATTTCCCATCCATTTTTACCCTTCTCCCTCCTTAACTCATCCAGGTCTTTCTTAGCCTTGTCTAATTCAGCCTCAAGGGCAGCAAATTTCTCCTCTTGTTCCATTATCTTTTTATATCTCCTACAAATCTCACAAAACAACTATAGAGTCTCATGTACTTCCCCAATTCTCACGCCACTACTGTCATCCCAATGAAAACAATTACAGCGTTCATTACACTGCACACCGAAACTAACAATTCTACAGCAAGTAGGACACATTTCACTCACAACAGAATTAATACTTCAGTAAGGACAAGTCGATTAACTCACCGATAAATAAGGAAACACATTTACAAAATGTGTCCCATACGCAAATATACGTAAACAAACTAGTTATGCAAAGTTTTTGGTTCAAATAACTTAGAATATACGCTAAGTTCCGTAAATATGAACTAAATAAGAAAGGGATACGCTCTACTTTAACTGATAGAAAGAAAAAGCTGAGTTAACTGCACCAAACGTAAATGAACATACGAGTACAGCCCGAGTTTACATAATTTTCGCGTTGTTTGGAGTAAAACATAAAGAAAAGAAAAAAACTTTCAGCACAAGAAACACACTATTACACGCATTCAGTGAGTAACCTGCGCTAAACTGTTATTTCAATCTAAACACCTTATCTTTACGAGAACAAGGAACTCGTAAAATACTGACACGACTTATTTATAGAAGATGCATAAATGGATAGAAGCGGATCTCGAGGAACATCAATGCGGGTTCCGAAGAAATGTACGAACATATAAGACAATACTGACCCTACGACTTATCTTAGAAGACAGCTTGGAGAAAATCTTTAGAGAAGGCTTTTGACGATATTTGCTTGAATGCATTCTTTGAAATTCTGAACGTAGCAGGACAAAATACAGGGAGCGAATAGTTACTCAAAACATGTACCGAAATTAGACTGCAATTGTATAGTCTAAGAGCATGAAAGGGAAGCAATGGTTCAGAAAGGTATTAGACATGATTGCAGCCTATGCTCGATTTTATTCAGTCTATAAATTGAGCAGGCAGAAAGAAATTTGCAAAGGAAATTAAAGATCAGGGAGAAGATATTAAAACTTGGAGTTTTTCAGATGACACTGTAACTCAATCAAAGACAGCAAAGAACTTGGAACAGCAGTTATACGGAATGGGTTGGGTCTTGAAATGAGGTTAGAAGAAAAAGAAACAACGAAAGTAAAACAAGGGTAATGCAATTTAGTCGAATTATAACAGGTGATGCTGAATTCATTAGATTTGGATGTGAGACATTTAAAGTAGCCGATGAGTTTTGCTATTTTTCCAGTAAAATAACTGTTTGTGGCCGAATTAGAGAGGATATAAATTGTAGACCGACTACACCAAGAACAGCATTTCTGATAAAGAAGAATTCAATTACATCTAATACAAATCTAAGATTCATGAAGTCGTTTCTGAAGGTATCTGTTTGGGATGTAGCCACGTGTGGGGTTGAAGCGTAGACAATAAACAGTTCGGACAAGAAGAGAAGTTTTTGAAATGTGGTGCTACAGGAAAATATAAAGATTTGATGTACCGATCGTACAACTAATGAAGAGGTATTAAATGAAGTTGTAGAAAAATGGACGGTACAACGAAGGGATCCATTGATACCACATATTTCGAGGCATCAAGAAATAGTCAATTTGGTGATAGAAGCAACTGTGTGTGTGTGTGTGTGTGTGTGTGTGTGTGTGTGTGTGTGTGAGGGGGGGGGGGGAAGAGGGGTGATTAGGAACTGTAGAAGGCCGGCCGGTGTGGCCAAGCGGTTAAAGGCGCTACAGTCTGGAACCGCGTGACCGCTACGGTCGCAGGTTCGAATCCTGCCTCGGGCATGGATGTGTGTGATGTCCTTAGGTTAGTTAGGTTTAAATAGTTCTAAGTTCTGGGGGACTGATGACCTTAGAAGTTAAGTCCCATAGTGCTCAGAGCCATTTGAATCATTTGAACTGTAGAAGGACACCTAGGCGGGTCATGTAGAATGCAGCAGTTCAGGTGAAGCGTCTTCCTCAGGGTAGACTAGAGTGGAGAGCTGCATCAGACCAGTGGTCGGACTGAAGACAACAACAACACTAAGGAGCCCTGTGAAACTCGGCCACGTTTTGTGGATATCGATCATAGTGCGTGGGTTGGTACCGTATAATTTAGAATAATGCTTATTAATCCGATAATTATGGAACTGAGATTTTTGGATACAACAAAAAAACTCGACGAAAGCGTTGCACAGGAACAAAAATCATGTAAGTTTTCACCAAATTATGTATGAATCAACTTGATACCATTTTCCGCGTGATTCCTGAAATGAAAATTTTTTCCATTCATTTTCCTTAATTTTCTTTGCCCTGGGGCACCATATAATTAATAATCACAAATCAAAGGTTCAGCATGAAAGCTTGCAAGAGATATTAAGTACTCCGAAATTAGTTATGATTAATTGTGAATAAATTGTTTAAACGGTACCTATGACTGGATGTTACATTCAAGTTATAATTCTGATGACGAGCGATTCCGAGCAGAACACAAGTAATTTACGGTCATTACAGATGCCCTGGACAACGATTAAGTCTGTTATTGAAAAGTAAAAGTAGAATTCTAACATCATCATCTCTCTGAACGTATCAGGAATTAACTGATAAGCACCGCAAGCCCCACCACGCGGGACACGACGCATCAGTCGTTCGATATGGTGTCAACTTCCATTCATTTAAAGAGATCGGTCACAAAACAGTTCGTCTACAGACTACAGAATCGCCTATTATGCCGAACGATGTGAATACAAGGCTCTGCTTGGTCTGTGCAGTGGAAGATGTTTTATGCGACAGTATTTTACGGCACATGACGTGACAGGCATGTGAGAATCTAGTACGAGTATGACAACGCCTTGCCCAGAATGCAAGAGCCATTGCACCGTGTTCGGAAGAATTTCAATTGCTTGTTCCAACTCCGACCGCAGCCCCAGTAAACATCTCTCCGGCAAGGCGTTGCATCATTTATTTACAGGGTTCCCGGAAGAATTGAAGCCAACTCTGCTTTCAGTGTCCCAGACAGTAGCAGAATAAATCCGCTTCGGCGGCTGTGCGGTCAGCGCGGAGCATTACTAAGCGAAGGGATCCAGGTTCAATTCCTGGCCGGGTCGGCGGTTTTTTCGCTCGAGGCTGGGTGATGTGTTGTTCTTGCACTAAAATGAGCAGAACGCGATCTCCCGAGACAGTGTTGTACCAGTAGTAATGGAGTATCTAGCGGGTTAGGAACAGCAGCAGCGATTGTCCACGTGTAACGTTATATTTGAGAAGAAGCCAACCCAGTGAAATTGTAAGCGCGGAGAACATCTTTCACAGATATGGGGTAGGCAGTGTTTGGTTCCGTATTAGACAACGATAACAGAACATAACAAGTTTCATTTCAGAAAACTGATATTACGTAGTGTCCATAGACCCGCCTTCTTCTGCAAATATAGGTCTATATTACAAAAAACTGGTTCAAATGGCTCTGAGCACTATGCGACTTAACTTCTGAGGTCATCAGTCGCCTAGAACTTAGAACTAATTAAACCTAACTAACCTAAGGACATCACACACATCCATGCCTGAGGCAGGATTCGAACCTGCGACCGTAGCGGTCGCTCGGTTCCGGACTGCGGCGCCTAGAACCGCACGGCCACTCCGACCGGCTGTCTATATTACACATGCCTGTAATATCGCAAGGTACTCCCCTCCACAGACAATATTCACCTTCAATGAGAGCTTAATGTAGGTATGGATAAACAGTTTTGTTTGCTGTTAATCGATTCTGGCCATTTTGTCTAACAACACGCAGTATTCGGCAGCTTTCGGCGCGTGTGTACTTTCTTTGAGTCAGTAGTATGAGATAGAAGCGATCAATAGTAATGAAGAGCGCGAGGATTTCCTTAAGTTATAAAATAATCTTTAAATTAATTAACTATTATGTATTATTTACTACTTTTACTTCCAATGTCGTTTTGATTAAGAGAACGTACGCGAAATGTCAGACTCGTCTCTCCCTCACTATGTCTCGTATGAATGTCGAGAAAAAGAAAAGCTATGTGTGTGTGTTTGTGTGTGTGTGTGTGTGTGTGTGCGCGCGCGCGTAACGTACTCCAAGCTATGCCAGTTACTGCCTGTGTCTTTCAACCAGTACGGAAAGCAGACTAGGAAATATTTTATCTAGCGCTCACAGAAGACTGACTGTGCGGTGGAAGTAGAATAGCAGCTACCTGAGTACGCTTCTGTTTTACACATCGACATTACGGACACTGAGGATCCATCTTGTGGTGCTGCAGGGTCAATAACATGCATGTATGTCCTACTATACCAATTCTTGCATCTGTTAATTCAACGCACACTCATACTATATTAGGACAACGTATAAGTTAATTGCGTTTGCTGTCTTCAGAGAACTTCTACAATACATTGCTAGAACTATTTTCTTATCTATTGTTCGTTATTTGAAGCGTTGTTCATCTAAGTACGCACTAATTTTATCTAACGTGAAGCACATTTATACTTACCTGTGAAAAGTGAGGAGAGAAGAAAGTAATTTTCCGCATATTATTCGATTTAAACTTAGTTACACTAACGAAGCAAAGCCAGAAAAAAGTTCTGACGAGTAAAATAACTCACCACGCTCAGAAAAAAAGCCAGTTCCGAAGAAAATGTACCGATAACTTTAATCCGTAATGACCGTGAACTGTGACAAGTTGACTAACAGTGTCAAATAATCTGGTACACAGCTATCACCCCATGTACGTGCCAAGAACAAAAGTCATCGAGTAACTATTTTTGAATCTCTGCTCGCCCTTCATGGATTAGCGGGAATATAATACCTACTACTCCTACACACCACTGTGATTTGTGAAGTAACACGGCTCTTTTTTTCAGAAACAGAGAAATCTGTTTACATCTACATAAATTTCAGCGTCAGAAAGTCTTTTCTGAAAGCACTTGTTTGGAGTACAGGCGTGCACGAGAAATTGTTCAAACGAGAAGAGAAATGTGGTGCTCGAAAAGAATGCTGGTTAGAAGGGTACTCGTACATCGAATATCTGATACAGAGAAAATAAATTTATGGCAAAATTTGACTAAAAGAAGGCCGCGCGGGATTAGCCGAGCGGTCTAGAGCGCTGCAGTCATGGACTGTGCGGCTGCTCCCGGCGGAGGTTCGAGTCCTCCCTCGGGCATGGGTGTGTGTGTTTGTCCTTAGGATAATTTAGGTTAAGTAGTGTGTACGCTTAGGGACTGATGACCTTAGCAGTTAATTCCCATGAGATTTCACACACATTTGAACATTTTGAACTAAAAGAAGGAATCCGATGATAGGAAACAATCTGAGAAATCAAGAAATCGTCTATTTCGTAAGGGAGGGAAGTGTGGAAAGTAAAAATTGTAGAGGAACATCGAGGTTCGAATACAGCAAGCAGATTGAAACAGATACAGGTTGCGCTTAAAGATGAAAAGGCATATACAGAACAGTCTTGCGTGCAGAGACAGATGAAACCAGTATTTGGGTTGAAGACCATGTGATTTACCGGTACTAATGCTCGTTAGTAAATAAATCCGTGAGACGAGCTTTAGCAATAGACACGACAGGGCATTGTATGGCTCTCTTTTAAGCTATGGCTCGATGCAATCAAAGGATCCAGTCATACACATCTGCTTTCATACCCATTAGCTAATTTCACTGAAGAAATAGTTATAATATGTGAATGTATAGTCAAATAGTCTATGGACTGGCAAGTTACAGAAATTTTAATAATAATGAATTGTACTGAAATGTAGTAATAAAAAAGGATTCTTCTTCTTCTTCTTCTTCTTTTGCTTATGCCTTTGTCCCGCAGTTTTCGCAGGGTCAGCATGGTTACAACGGATTTGGTATGGTTTATGTAAAGGGGTGGCCAGATGCCCTTCCTACCGCCACGCCATACCTCCTGGGACCGAATCAGTGTACCCCAGTTGTCTGGCTCTAGTGTAAAACATGAAATAGTGTGAACGTGTGTCAAATGCTGCGAGTCGTGTAACTGAGGCGTAATGTGGGGACCAGTCTAGTATTCACCTAGTGGGCTGTAGAAACCCACCTAAAAACCACATCCAGGCCGGGCAGCACATTGGCTCACGTCGTGAATCCGCTGGGTGGATTCGATCTGGGGCTGGCGCGCCTACCTGAGTCCAGGAAGCAGTGCGTTAGTGCTCTCGGATAACCTGTCGGGTCAAAAAGGATTTTATCTACTTATAAATAGCTTTGTCGACTTCACAAGATATATGCTGCACTAACAGCTTATTTTTTGAGTTACACTCCTGGAAATGGAAAAAAGAACACATTGACACCGGTGTGTCAGACCCACCATACTTGCTCCGGACACTGCGAGAGGGCTGTACAAGCAATGATCACACGCACGGCACAGCGGACACACCAGGAACCGCGGTGTTGGCCGTCGAATGGCGCTAGCTGCGCAGCATTTGTGCACCGCCGCCGTCAGTGTCAGCCAGTTTGCCGTGGCATACGGAGCTCCATCGCAGTCTTTAACACTGGTAGCATGCCGCGACAGCGTGGACGTGAACCGTATGTGCAGTTGACGGACTTTGAGCGAGGGCGTATAGTGGGCATGCGGGAGGCCGGGTGGACGTACTGCCGAATTGCTCAACACGTGGGGCGTGAGGTCTCCACAGTACATCGATGTTGTCGCCAGTGGTCGGCGGAAGGTGCACGTGCCCGTCGACCTGGGACCGGACCCCAGCGATGCACGGATGCACGCCAAGACCGTAGGATCATACGCAGTGCCGTAGGGGACCGAACCGCCACTTCCCAACAAATTAGGGACACTGTTGCTCCTGGGGTATCGGCGAGGACCATTCGCAACCGTCTCCATGAAGCTGGGCTACGGTCCCGCACACCGTTAGGCCGTCTTCCGCTCACGCCCCAACATCGTGCAGCCCGCCTCCAGTGGTGTCGCGACAGGCGTGAATGGAGGGACGAATGGAGACGTGTCGTCTTCAGCGATGAGAGTCGCTTCTGCCTTGGTGCCAATAATGGTCGTATGTGTGTTTGGCGCCGTGCAGCTGAGCGCCACAATCAGGACTGCATACGACCGAGGCACACAGGGCCAACACCCGGCATCATGGTGTGGGGAGCGATCTCCTACACTGGCCGTACACCACTGGTGATCGTCGGGGGGACACTGAATAGTGCACGGTACATCCAAACCGTCATCGAACCCATCGTTCTACCATTCCTAGACCGGCAAGGGAACTTGCTGTTCCAACAGGACAATGCACGTCCGCATGTATCCCGTGCCACCCAACGTGCTCTAGAAGGTGTAAGTCAACTACCCTGGCCAGCAAGATCTCCGGATCTGTCCCCCATTGAGCATGTTTGGGACTGGATGAAGCGTCGTCTCACGCGGTCTGCACGTCCAGCACGAACGCTGGTCCAACTGAGGCGCCAGGTGGAAATGGCATGGCAAGCCGTTCCACAGGACTACATCCAGTATCTCTACGATCGTCTCAATGGGAGAATAGCAGCCTGCATTGCTGCGAAAGGTGGATATACACTGTACTAGTGCCGACATTGTGCATGCTCTGTTGCCTGTGTCTATGTGCCTGTGGTTCTGTCAGTGTGATCATGTGATGTATCTGACCCCAGGAATGTGTCAATAAAGTTTCCCCTTCCTGGGACAATGAATTCACGGTGTTCTTATTTCAATTTCCAGGAGTGTATTTCAAAGAAAAACACAGAAATAGTGGTCCTACAACAATTCAGTTTAAACAAGAAATAAAATAACAAAATATTCAATGGCAATAAAGCTTGCATGAATAAGTAATAAGAATTGTAACAGATTTCCCAGAGATAACTGAATCATCACTGGTCTACAAAATGAAAAGAGTATCATACATTTGAACTTGGCACAAAATAATCGTCCACTCATAAAAGTATATGTCCACTATGGAAATCCAAAACAGTAGGTAAATAAAGTTAAAATTCTGCGAAGATCGTGAACTATTAAAGTTGCTGCTATCTCCCAGAATCACAGTCCCACTTCACTCAAAACTGATATAGGTAAAAGCGAATTTTAGGGTATTAGTGTCGCTGCTTACCGCTCAAAAACCAAGACTTTAATGCACTGTCAGCTCCCTGAGATGTTGCCTGAAGACTGCTCTGCTTGAATTCGCCATCACAAATCGACTGTTGTATGAACTGATCTTCCCAAGAGTGACTACATGAGCCATAATGCCCAGGCGACTGTCTTCTCCTGCCAATGAGATCTCATTTTTCCTCTCACTGGTGCATAACTTACCTAAAATTACAGAAAAAGGCCACCCTCTGAATAATATTAAAATTACAAATTTGACTCTAAATACAGCTCTTTCTCTTATGGTTTCAATAAGGCCAAATGCAGTATTCTATATCAAAAGCTTAGACATATATAAAGAAAATAAGGAGCTTGTGCATGTAAGGCAGACAGTAATTATTGCTAATACAAGTCCAGCACCTCCTCCCAAACGCCTGCACCGATTTCAGCAAAATTTGGCACCTAAACAGAAAACTTCACAAGTAAAAGCACTGTGGAGTTTATAACCTTCTAGCTCCAATAGGAGCGGAGAAAAGGGCAAATGTGATATTTTTTATGGCCCTGTCATATAGGCTGCTCTGCATGACAAGTGTGTTGTACACAAACAGTATTGGTCTGACTTGTAGATCTACTTTGCATGTCAGCCTATGTGTCAGGGGCAACAAAGAGTTTTACAGCCCCTACATGTGGACTGCCCCGGATGGCAGGTATGTTGTAATAGTAAGGGCACATATTAATAATTTGCTTTGCAAGGCAGCCTCCGCATCAGGGAAAAAATGGTTTTTAAAGCATCAGATGAGTAGCTCATCCACAACAACAAGTGCATTTTGACAGTAGTATCAGACTGCTTCATCAACCGGTTTTGCTGGGGATGTATGTGCATGTTGCTATGGTTTGAGGAATTTGAGATAGATAGAGCTGGGGGAAAAACAGAAATAGGGGGCATGTTATGATAGACAGGGAAAAGGGGGACAGGAAAGGATGGACAGAGAGAGTGGACAGGAGCTGATGGACAGAAATAGGGGTGAAGGAAGGAAGACAGGAAGGAAGACAAATGAGGTGGAGGACACTGGTAAGGAGGAGGAGATCGATGGGGGGAGGGGAAAGGCAGAGAGGGACAGGTATAAGGGGCAGAAGATAGACATAAGGGCAGGAGGAGAGAGAGAGAGAGAGAGAGAGAGAGAGAGAGAGAGAGAGAGAGAGAGGATAGGAGGGACTGCACAAGGAGAGGGGAAGAATAAGATGGATAAAAAAGAAGGGGTAGGATGAGATGGACAGAGAGAGATGAGCGAGGATAAACAGATGGTCAGAGAGGGGAGGAAAGAGAGGTGGGTGGATGAAAAAGACAGAGAAAGGGGAGGAATATGTGGATAAAGAACTGGGGAGGAGGATATGGTCGAAGATAGGAGTGGAGTAGATGGATGGATGAACAGAAGAAGTAGAAGGAAATGTAGAGACAGTGAGAAGGGAGAAGAGGATATGGACACATAGAACTGGGAGGATGAGGTGGGCAGTGAGAAAGGGAGAGGAAGAAGAGGATACATAGTGAGGGTGAGGAGGTAACAGATAAAGAGACAACAGAGGTGAAGATGCAATTTTATATGCAAGTGAAGTTGTGGTGAAAAGGCTAGAAGTTAAATTATTGAGAATAAATTAATAATCTAGACAAATGTAATGTGGTAGCATATGGAGATATACGAGAAATGCCATATTGCATTAATTTGTTGTGTGACTGTGGAGAATATAAGTGACACAGTTAAATTATTAAAATATCCAAACTACTGAATAATGTTATAAAGAAAGTATATCACTATGTGATCAAAAGTATCCGCACACCTGGCTGAAAATGACTTACAAGTTCGTGCCACTCTCAATCGGTAATGCTGGAATTCAATATGGTGTTGGCTCACTCTTAGCCTCGATGACAGCTTCCACTCTCGCAGGCTTACGTTCAATCAGGTGCTGGAAGGTTTCTTGGGGAATGTCAGTCTATTCTTCACGGAGTGTTGTATCGATGTCGATCGGTGAGGCCTGGCACAAAGTCGACGTTCCAAAACATCCCATCTGTACGATTCAGGTCAGGACTCTGTGCAAGCCAGTCCAATACAAGTATGTTATTGCCGTGTAACCATTCCGCCACAGACCGTGCATTACCAACAGGTGCTCGATTGAGTTGCTCTTCAACAGTGGAAGCAAGAAGGTATTTAAGACATCAGTGTAGACCTGTGATGTGATAGTACCACGCAATACAACAAGGGGTGAAAGCCCCCTCCATGAAAAACACGACCACACCATAACACCACCGCCTCAGAATTTTACTGTTGGCACTACACACGCTGGCAGATGACGTTCACCGGGTATTCGCCTTACCTACACCCTGCCATCGAGTCGTCACATTGTGTACCGTGATTCGTCAAACATTTTTCAACTGTTCAATCGCCAAATGTTTACTCTTCTTACACCAAGCGAGGCGTCGTTTGGCATTTACTGATGTGATGTGTGGTTTATGAGCAGCCGCTCGACCATGAAATCCAAGTTTTCTCGCCTCCCGCCTAACCGTTATAGTACGTGCGGTGGATCCTGATGCAGTCTGGAATTCCTGTGTGATGGTCTGGATAGATGTCTGCCTGTTACACATTACGACTCTCTTCAACTGTCGGCAGTCTCTGTCAGTCAACAGACGAGATGTCTCTTAACGTTTCCACTTTACTGTCATATTGGAAACAGTGAACCGTGGGATGTTTAGGAGCGCAGAAATCTCGCGTACAGACGTATGACACAAGTGACACCCAATCACCTGACCACGTTCGAAGTCCGTGAGTTCCACGGAGCGCCCTATTCTGCTGTCTCACGATGTCTAATGACTACTGAAATCGCTAATATGGAGTACCTGGCAGTAGATGGCAGCATAATGCTCCTAATACGAAAAACGTATGATTTTGGGGGTGTTAGGATACTTCTGACCACATAATGTACAAATATATAGCTTTCTATAATGATAGCTGTAGTGCTAGGCTATCATCCAACAACCCATCTGTCATGATCATATGAACTGTTCAACGGTTAATCATTTTCAGTGATTTTTTGGAGAGCATTCATTTACTGTAATAACGTAATTTCTGTAGTTCTGATGATAATAATATCACCTAACTTCTGTAGTTCTGGTGATAATAATAATATTGAAGTCTTAATAAATGCACCTCAGTGCCATAGGTACGTTGATATGGTTGGATTTGTGCTGTGATGAAACATCAAATTGCTACTGAACTATAAAGTATTTGAAAGTATCAATATTCCGCGCAAGTGACTAAAATTTAGAAGCTGCAGCAGGCGTTCAGCGTTTGGCTGGAATTCGTGTAATGTGATGTCTCTCTCTGACTGTGTGCTGTGAACTTTGTCTTGAGCACCAGATTTAAAGAAGCGTTCTTAACGATTCGATTGCAGCTAAATATTAGAGACAAGCAAGAATATAAATGTCACTGTTCTTAGTTTACTAGTAGGAATTTAAGCTATCCCGCCGCGCGGGATTAGCCGAGCGGTCAACGGCTCTGTAGTCATGGACGAGGAGGTTCGAGTCCTCCTTCGGGCATGGAGGTGTGTGTTTGTCCTTAGGATAATTTAAGTTGTGTGTAAGCTTAGGGACTGATGGCCTTAGCAGTTAAGTCCCATTAAGATTTCACACACATTTGAACATTTTTTTAAGCAATCCTCTTCGATTCCATGCCTAATAACGCCCTCGGAAATTGCAACATTTTCGGAAAAAACGGCCAGAAGTTTGTTACAATCGAGAACATAAATATTATTGCTGGTCGTTTCACTTGTAGAAGTTTCAACTTTTGTTTTTTAATCAGACTAAAGTCACAAAATTGAAGAGACTCATTCGTGAGAGAGCACTCTCTTATATTCAAATAACAGCGAATATTGCAGAACATACTTGTATCACATGGATAAGAAAGAACCAGAATCTGTTACTAATGTGAAGGCGGGAAAATATTAGCATGTAGCAGGACGCAAACCTATTTCCTTCGACTCCACAAGCTCACGTATCTAACCACAAGAACACAGCGATCACAGACAACGCTTAGTATTAATATCGTTTATCTTAGGATCTGCTAAAAGGTTTTTTACCTATGATGTGTCGTTAAATGATATTTAACTGTAGCAAATTGTATCAAGAGTGTGGAAAGGCTGTTCTGGTATTGTGAAAGTCTGGCTGCTCTGGTACTATGAACGGCTGAAAGCATGGGAAAACTACAGCGCTGCAGCATGGTTAAATCATTATGGCATCCTCCTGGATAAAATATTTCCTCAGTAAAATAGTCTCCCGTTCAGACCTCCCGGTGGGGACTACTCATGAGGATATCGTTATCAGGAAAAAACGAAACTTGCATTTTACGGGGCATGGCACTTAATGTTAGATCCCATAATCGAGTAGGCAGGTTAGAGAATATGGGAAAGGAAATGGTTAGGCTGAACTTACTGGGTAAGGCAGCAGTAAGAATAATAATGAACAAGAAAATAGGAATGCGGCTAAGTTACTGTGAACAGCATAGTGAACTCATTATCGTAGCCAAAATAGACACACCCAGGACAGGAATACAACTAGCTCATAGTTTAAGATGCCTGAGAGAACGTTGTATACATGGAAGAGACCTGAAGACACTGACAGGTTTTACACTGAATATATAATGATAAGACAGATTTCAGAACCAAATTTTAAACTGTAATACATTCCAAAGGCACATGTGGTCTTTAACCATACTTTTTTGGCTATGAACTGTAGATTAAAAATGAAGAATTGCAAAAAGCTATGAAATTACAGAGATGGTATGTGTATAAGTTGAAAGAACCAAAGGAGTTTCAAATAAAACATTAGGAAACGACTGACGGAGGCAGTGGAAAGGAATACAATAAAAGACGAAGGGGTAGTTTTCAGAGGGGAAACAGTGAGGACAGCAGAGCATCACATAGGTAAAAATGCTAGTCCAATTCGAAATCCTTGAATACAGAAGCATTTGTAGCTAGGGGAAACATAGATATGACCTACAAGTAACTTAAAGAACATTGAAGAAAAGAGAAGCAGCTGAATGAATATCAAGAGCTCAGACAGAAAAACACTACTATGCAAAGAAGGGAAAACTGAAACGGTGAAGGAATATTTAGTGGGGGTACAGAAGGAAAATGAATTTGAAGACAATGTTATGTACAGGAAAGAGGAAATAGATGAATACGAGATGATACTGCGAAAAGGCTTTGACACAGCACTGGAAGACCTAAATCGAAACAGACCCCTGGTCTAGACGACATTCGCTCAGAATTATTGAGATCCTTGAGAGAGACAGCCATGACAAAATTACTGCACCTGGTGCAAAAGTTATGTTTAATACGAGAAATACCCTCAGACCTCAAGACAAATGTAATAATTGCAATACCAAAGAAAGAAGGTGCTGACATATGTGAATGTTACCGAACTATCAGTTTAATAAGTCATGGTTGCAAAATATTGATACGAATTATTTACCGAGAATGGAAAAACTAGTAGAAGTCGATGTCGGAGAAGATGAGTTTGTGTTCCCGAGAAATGTAGGAACATGTGAGGCTATACTGGTCCTACTACTTAGAAGATAGGCTAAGGAAAGGCAAACCTATATTTATAGCATTTGTAGACTTAGAGAAAGCTCTTGACAGTGTTGGTTGGTTAGAATACATTCTCTGAAATTCTGAAGGTAACAGCGGTAAAATGCGGGGAATGAAGTGTTATATACAAACTGTACTGAAAAGAGATAGCAGTCACATGAAGCACAGCGCATGAAAAGGTAGTAGCAGTTAAAAAGGGAGTGAGGCAGAGGTATAGCGTATCCCCGATGTTAGTCAATCTGTACAATGAGCAAGCAGCAAGGGTAACCAAAGAAAAATTTGGAGAAGGAATTAAAGTTCAGGGGAAGAAAAACAAGATTTCAAGCTTGCCGATGACTTAGTAATTCTGTCATAGACAGTGAAGGTATTGAAAGGATGATATAAGATGTAATCAACAAGAGGAAAACGAGGGTGATGTAATATAGTTGAATTAAGTCAGGCAGTGCTCAGGAAATCAGATAAGCTAATGAGACACTAAAAGTGGTAGATGGGTTTTGCTATTTGGGCACTATAATACGTGATGATAACCGAAGTAGAGAGGATATAAAACGAAGCAATGAAAGCATGTCAGGTAAAGAATATTCTGTTAAATACTAATACAAATTTAAGTGTTAGCAAATCTTTTCTGAATGTGTTTGTCCGGAGTGTAGCCTTGTACGAAACTGAAACGTGGACGATAAGCATTTCAGACAAAAAGAGAATAGAAGCTTTTGAAATGTGGTTCTGTAGAAAGAATGCTGAAGCTTAGATAGATATGTTGCGTAATTAACGAGGAGGTACTGAATAGAACCGGAGAAAAGGAAATTTGTAGTACAACTTGATTAAAGAAGGGAACGTTTGATAAGAAAAATCAGAGACGTCGAGGAATCATCAATTTAGTAATTGTGCTGTCACTAGACTTCACACTCCTTGGCAGTTTGAAGCGCTGCGCGAACAGACCTGCTGCTACACGAGGGCGCTGCTACGTCAGCGCCGTCCAGGGGCGGGGTGGGAGGCCGCTATGCACTACGTACAGAATGTCGAGTATCACAGAGAGAAACTTCGTTGACCACCAGAACCCATAGCGGAATAGTAGAACAACAAGCATTCATAGATACACTTGGGCAGACAGCTGGAAAGATGAACGTGCTGTGTGACAGAAGCAAGTACGACACATCCGGCGTGGTTTCAACAAACTAGTGCTGTGCGCTTACTAGTGTGTGAGAACTCAGGTTAGGCTTGAGATGTGTGTATGTACCCGTTTAGCGTGCAACAATGTCCAGGCTCCGCGGTATGCTGTAAGTCTGTCTGTGGCTCGGACTGTGCTGTGCTTATGGCAAGTGGACCGCAGAATTGTACAGTGAATATAGGCAATGGCTCTGTGTGACTTTGACCTCATTAATTTACCCTGTTGTTACATGTTTATGGGTCTTACTTTGAGCAGAAGCTATAAGTATGATTGTAGATTTACTTGACGACGCTCACTGATTAAATTGGCTTTGTCTTTCCACTGCATAGGTATCTGAGTACCAGCCTATTAGACATATCTCAGGCGCAGTGGTAATTCTGATTCATTCACAGTGTATAATTCATCAGAGTTGTGGGCTCTGTTGACTGATACGGAACTTCCCATCTATTCTATTGACTAATTTTATTTGGTTCTCTGCTTTATTTGCATTCAATATAATAGTCTACGTTTATTTTGTGCTTTCAATATTTTAATGATTACTGGACATTGCACATTTTATACACTGCAGCTGTGTATAGCTTTCTTGTTTTAGTGTACATTCATTATCTGGTTTTAAAATTTTTGAGTATTGCTGCTTTTATTCGTTGGGATTGTGCAGTCACAATCAAATTAAATTACTCGCTATTGTCTCTTGCATTTGGCTACTATTGAGGAAGAATTATGGTGTCAGTAAATTCTTGTTGTTGCTTTGGCTACTTGATTCAAAATTTTGATGAAGATTATTAACCTTGAAAGGACTCTGACAAACGCCCAAACAACAGGGAACTGACATACTAGAACTTGCACTGATACGATCAAATGGTGGACTGACAATGGCTAGGCACTAACCGAAGTCTAGATTTGCCGAATAAAACCTGCAAGAAAAGGACGACTGACTGCTGTGCTCTATCATTTGAAAGTCATATCACAGTCGTTGAGTGCACCCACGTTCTTAATGGAAGGTAACCCGAGGGAAAGAAAATATTTGTGTGGATTCGTTTTTAGGCACAATTCATACCAAGCTGCAAATCTTTGCAGAAGGACAGGAGTCCAGATAATTTTCAACGCCAATAACACTGTTTAGCATACCACAGTAAAAAAAGTAGTGAAAACCCCAATGTATGTCTTGAAACATCAGAAATAAAATCAGGAATATTAATTTGCAATATTTGTTCCAGTTTTATCTTTCAGAAACAGGTAGAAACTGTACTATGAGATACTGTGAACACATGCATGCTATTAGAGTAAAAAACTTAAATAAATCTGTATTAAAAATATCATATGGCTCAACATCGGCACTGTGTTTCGAACATGAAAGGTAATTTACTGAATTACATGTAGCTATCAAAGGGAAAAAATGGAGATCTATACATTTATACCCTCACTTCACCTCATTGAGTAACTGACAAACAACCTCTGCAGATTTTCCTTGTGTTATTCACATAAATTAAATGCAACAGGGACTCCCAACAATAAGAACGCTCATCAAGCAAACTGTTACTTTAATTTAAAAAAGTGACCAGTGTACGAACTGCATTACTTAATATCTTATCAACTACTATGGAAGAAAATAAGGAGAGATCAAAACCAAGCCGGCCGAAGTGGCCGTGCGGTTAAAGGCGCTGCAGTCTGGAACCGCAAGACCGCTACGGTCGCAGGTTCGAATCCTGCCTCGGGCATGGATGTTTGTGATGTCCTTAGGTTAGTTAGGTTTAACTAGTTCTAAGTTCTAGGGGACTAATGACCTCAGCAGTTGAGTCCCATAGTGCTCAGAGCCATTTGAACCATTTTTTGAACCATCAAAATCAAGAAACTAACCATTGACTCTACGAGTAACCTAATGACAAATATTTTTAAGTTTCATGTTTCTTATCATACACTATATATGGGGAACCTGTATTTGACATCAGCCTTCAGTTAATTAATTCTAAATAGTCAAAATGAGGAAATGTAGTGCAGCACCCAGCACTCCCCTCCCCGTCCTTTTAGATAAACTGTAACAACCTACTAACTAAGGACAGTCTAATGATATATATAATTTATATTATGCACACTGATGGCCCAATCATGTTTTATCAAACTTAAAAAAAAATATCCTTTGTAAGATAGTAATTTGTCCTGTATTCACTAAATAATACGTTGTCTCTTATGATAGAGTATTTGTATGTCATTAATTTGTTGCACCTCCCAAACACATTCTTTATGCTTAAACACTTAGTACGGCCTCACAGAAAAAGTAGACAAAAAGCCGTTCACCAGAACAATTGTAAGTACATGTAACTGAATCACTTTATATGTTATCAACTGCATACAGGTCAGCATATTTATCCACAAAGCTTACAAGTGATGCCAACTGCTCATATATACTTATGCATCACAGCAGCAAACGACATGCTGGTGACTAATCCAATTCCGTAATAAAACAAGGCGGAAACTAGTCGTGGCAGTAAAATAAAGTTTTATAGAAGTATTTTTGGCTGGTTGCGTTTCCCATCAACAATTCTTAATTGAATAACAGTGGAATTCAAGAAGATCAAGCATAGATAAAATGACAATAAAATAAAATATTTATCTATCATTGCTTATAAAATTTCTCATGTTGCTGTATCTCGATCCATTTTCTGTGTCGCTAAAATATGAATAGAATGAGGATCAAAATTAAAATAGATAAGCAAAATGGAATGGCCCCTTTACGTGCGTGTTGATCTGAACATGGGTGGTGTAAGCCAAAGGGAACCATCATGTTCTAGAAAATTTAATGACACTGTCAGTACGTCGTTAATACTTTGAGCGTGCGATAATGTGAAAAGCCATATCAGGGATGTATTAACAACAGTGGAGTTACTCGAGGTTTAGAGACTGAATTAACAAATGAGCAGGTGAAAATGTTCCAGAATATGGTAATCGACTAGTATACAAGTCAGATGATGAAGGTTCTTAATGCAGAGTTTGTGAGAGAGGATGTTATTAGAGCAGTTAACAGGAACCAAACCACGTTTCCTGCATTCGGTTCTGCCGTAGTGACTTATTTTCCCATCGTTTTTATGAGAAAGTCAAGACGATTATTCGAGACTACATGTTGTAAGTAAAACTGCAATTTACTTACATTAGAAAGATAAATTTGTATAACATAGTCTTACTGTCGTAAGCCGTCGTTTGTTTCTACAACTAACCAGATGGGCATTACGAACTAGCCGGACACAACTCACAGGCTACATAATAGCCTCGTCGTCTAATCTTGTTTCGCTTCGCGCCTCGCCAGCGTAGATGACACCTCGGTGATGTGAACGCACTCGCGGATAGGAAAGGGGATACGTAAGAAGACGGAGTGGGGCGGCAACAGGTTAGGCGGCGCGCCAGCGACATGTCCAGCAGAAGCTTGCAACATCGCAACCAGCTGGCGCACTGCTACAGCGGCGGCTTTCCTCTCCCCGCCGGTTCCCACGTCACTCCTAAAGCCTCGCGGGAATGTTCGCCAGCTCGTTTCGAGTTCCGCACTTTCACTGAATCCTTATTCAGGTGCGTGACACGTAATGCCAGTGATGGGAGCACAAAAATATAGCATAATGCAACTCAAGAGGATAGAGACAGCGACATATTTTTTTTTCTTTCTTTCTTTTAATTGCTCGCTACCCACGGCACCCAGGGCTCAAAATGCTTATCTGACAGTGATGGAAAACTGTAGTGCCTCACACCCTGCATAGCAGCACACACAGTAATCATGTCACGCATTCGTAGTTAGTAAAACATTTTTTGGGGCCTTAGTAAGGAAAGGGAGCTGATTCCTCACCACAGTGTTCAGAATCTATGGACCTAAAAGAGCACAGAAGTATACTCCTCACAGTATTTAAAAAAAAAAAAAAAAAAAAAAAAAACGCGCTATAACACGGTTTTTGAAACGCTGGACTTTTACCCGCGAGCAGAGTGCAAATCGTCGTTCGTCAGCCCGAAGTCCATTGTTCGCCTAAATTAATTCAGGCGATTGCTGGGATAGTTCTGTCCACAAAGTCGATACTGATTCGCTTCCGAATGTTTTACTATCCGAGCTTCTACTATATTTCTATAAGACCTGACCAGAATTCTCAACAAAGAGTAGAAAGAGAAATTGAATGTATGTAGATGATAATTATCACAGGTAAACAAAAAACGCGAAATGAAACGTTTAGTAATGAAATGCAAAATAAGAGAAATGAGGGTACTTTCGGGATGCATGTTGTTTTAGGAAAGCTTCCGATGATTTCACGTACGCATTAAGATGTTTGTGATTCTGCAGAGAACGGAGAAAAAGCACTAAAACAGATGATTAATTTACATTACAAACTCGCATAATAAAATAACATCAAAAGGTTTTAACAACCATCAAAGCGCTTTAACATTGGTCTCGCTGAAGCAAGGGAAACAGCCAACGTGTACAGCTCACTGCTGAAGGCCAAGATTGTAAAAAATTGTGTAGAACTAGTGAAATAATTGTCGCAACACGCACACTGGATTGCACACGATCGACAACGCGAATTAGATACACGGAGCAGACATCCGAGGGAAAAGAATATTTTCGTCACCAAAAGAAATGTACCGCCCCAAAGATTGCTTTATAATGAACAAACTAAGTGTAGGTGAAACTTCAACGATGGAAAAACGGAAAGAAATAACTGGAGTTTTCTGAATTAGAAGTTATAGAATGATACTCAGATTAAGCGCGCAAATAAAATACTACATTCAAATATATTAAACGAGTGGATGCGGAAGGAATTCCACAGAAAATCTTCATCAGAAGGACGGCCAGTTTAGTTGCTCATGTGCAAAAAATTCCAGGACTAGTCAGCATGAGAAGAATATGTGTGAGAAATCCAAATATTCTCAATTCAGCATAGCGCACTCAAGAAATTTAGGGTAAACGTGCACAAATGGAAGAAAGAAAAGTGAATATACAACGGCTTAAAATACTGGAGGATTTAAAGAAAGAAACAGTTATCGACATGACGGAGCTGACTTTTGCCTGCTACCTGCTGAAGTACCGTAATGACTAAGAACCACTGGTATTTGCTACTGCCGGCCGGAGTGGCCGAGCGGTTCTAGGCGCTACAGTCTGGAATCTCGCGACCGTTACGCTCCGAATCCTGCCTCGGGCATGGATGTGTGTGATGTCCTTAGGTTAGTTAGGTTTAAGTAGTTCTAAGTTCTAGGGGACTGATGACCTCAGAAGTTAAGTCCCATAGTGTTCAGAGCCATTTGAACCATATTTATTTGCTACTACGTTTAGGTTACAGCGTCGCCCCCTGTCGTACAATGGATGCCGTCATCGACGGGATTAAGGATCACCACTTCCGTGTTTGCAAATGTTGACCCCCGTGCACTGTCACAAAATGACACAGAACTGTCCTCCTCACACTATAATGCTGTAGCCGGAATGATTGCATCAAAATGGAAAATGTGTATTGTTTTCATTTAATGGTCTTCTTCACAGAGATACATCCCTTTAGACATTGGTATTTTCCAACTACTGAGAAATGAAAGCCATTTATTCTGCCGAAGAGACAATTCTTTGAGATGTCACAACTCGGTTAGCTCACTTAACCAAAACTTTTTCATCTTCGTGTGACTTGATTAAATATAATACATTATCGCTATTCTGCCCAAAGTAGACATTATGAGACCTGTACCAGAAGCATTTTTAAATTAAATACATGTCTTTAGCAAAGTCATATTTCACTGTGAACATATACTTTACATTACATCTGTAACTTAACGTCCTTACTAGTTTAGCATTTAGAAACTAATGCTATCGTTACTTTGTGAAGCTAGGCCACGTTTTGGAGATACCAGGCACATGTGCTACCTTAAAACCAAAGATGATGTATAGTCAGCGTTTCGAAAATTTAACAGCACTCACAGAGTGCACATATCGAAATGCGAAAATTTTAAAACGTAAAGAGTAATGCACGGAGAATGCGTCGCAAAGACATATACACCCCAGCACAGAACCAATAACGACTACAAAACGAGGCCCAAGCCAAAAAAACGTGTAAGAGCCATCTGAATTTATGGATTTGTAACTATTCCCAAACCGATAATAGTTTAAATAAACTTTTTAAAACCATACTTGTTGTTGGCGGCTGTTTCAGTTTATAAATCTTACAAGAATACATTATGCTGTATTCCTGGTGTCTCTCAAGCGGACGTCAAAATGTTTCAGTGCATCATGAAAGTCTTGAGAAAATCGGATTCAAACTCGCAGACATATGCGTAGCGAATTTTCAGATTTACGAAGATATACATTTTAGGTAAAGCTACGACAGATATCTCAAACATGTAAGTAAAATAATATGTAAGTAAGAGTTGGAAACAGACAAATCCACAGATAGACGAAATCGTTGAGGAGTGGCAAAGCAATCTGACATATAATTTTAATATAGTCAATATGATTTTAAATATCCATTTATTTGATGATGTCGTGATTATTTTTAGATGTTCAGAAATAACATATAATTAGTACTGAATAAGCGACCTGTGGAGACGTTGACACCACCTGCGACACCCTTCCATAGTTATCGACCAATCAGAAGCCGTCTATGGGCTACATAAGGCCACCATAGCAGCAGCGTTGACAGTCAGTGGCCCCTGACGAAGGCGGCGGAGGTAATCATCGAAAGATCGAGATTTTACCCTCAACTGACGCGGCAAGAAGTCCGAGAATGTTTTATACAACAGTGTTGTCGCGAAAGGCTTCGTTCTCCGTACTAAATAAGTTCGTAAATATAGATTAAGATTTAAACCTGAAGATACCTATTGGAAAAAGAAAGACCTTTGGCTTCAAAGCAGACAACATTTGAGGACTAAGATAGTTACACAAAATAACGTTTCTATGACAAGGAACCAATTTCAGCTAAGAGTAGAATCTATCTTACCGCGAGACAATAGGGACAATAACGTAAACAAATTTAAAAGAAAAATATGGTACAATGATCGTTATCTCAAGGGGGAAAACTAGAAATCACAAATTACGTTCTATAAGGCGGCGACAGTCCATGAAAGAAAATATGGCAGCGAGGACTCGACATTTAATGTATTAGGCAAGATGAACTTAGAAGCTGTCATGGTAAGCCTTTTAAGATCTCTGGCAGTAAATACTCTTGGATAAAAAAGGAAATAATATGTAGAAGGACTGAACATTTTCTACACTTTTATGTAGAATTCCGCACATTAAAAAATGGGAAGAACGTATTGACAGAATGAACAATAACAGAATTCCAAACATCTTTTTGAATATAAATCAAAACGGCGACGTTGTCGGCATACGTGTTTACTCCAATCTTCTGTTAGCCTATCTCCTCTCTTCCCCTCTCATTGTCCATCTCGTCCTCGCACCAGTCTCTGTACAGCTCCTCCTCTATCTTTCTCTGTCCATCTCCTCCTCTCTCCGCACATCTTCTCCTCTTCCATCTCTGTCCATTATGCTTCCCCTATCTGTCCATCTCCTCCCCCCTCCTCACCCCGTCTGCGATCTGCGTCCATTGACATATTGCTTCCTCTTAAGTCGTAAGGAGCCCCCAGTATGTCAGAGACGCGGGACACAGCTGTCAGTACGACATCTTTTAACTGAGTGTGTTTTATATGACGATCTGAGGGTTGTACTGGATCTCCCACAGGATCTTTATTATTAACTAATAACAAGGCGAGTGTTTTTAGTGTCTTAAAGTTTTGTGTGGTGTCCGGAATTCTTCCCAGAATACTTGGTGTGAGATCTTAATGTGTCACAGAGTGACTGGGTCACGCATTATTTCTAAATCGTCACCCAGCCACTGTTATTTGTCCCTTTTTTAACAGCATCCTTACCGGTATTTTCTCCATGATTTTATTTAGTTATCCCGTTATG
Source organism: Schistocerca cancellata (assembly GCF_023864275.1). NCBI lineage: Eukaryota > Metazoa > Arthropoda > Insecta > Orthoptera > Acrididae > Schistocerca > Schistocerca cancellata. Next base: position 398,358,243 of record NC_064634.1, on the reverse strand, counting down.
TCTCTCTGGTTTTATTATGGGCTTTCCTGAACCTCACTTTTTTGGGTTTGCTTTACGTTTCCGGTGGTTGGGTCAAACGTAGTTTTCCAGTTTATTGATGTCCTTCATAGATTGTGAAAATCTTCTTCGGTATAACATTAATGCAAGGGCGCTGATGACCTAGCTGTCTAGCGCCCTCCGCCATAAATCATCATCATCATCTCCTCCTACCCCCGTCTCTCTCCATGTTATCACCTGTAGCCAAATACAGGGTGACAGCTATTGAACTACATGAAATAAAATCGTCATAACGTCTGAACGGTTTACGTTAGGACGTTCAAACAGAACGGCTGGCCGCGGGGCATAATGGGAATTAGTATGCGCATGCGCACGCGCCTTGCTGTCGGCCATTTACACTGAAAATGTCACGGTACAGCGTGCCTGAGCGTATAGCGTTCGTGAAGGCCTACTATGCGAGCAATAATAGCCCAGATGGGGCTCGAAGAAAGTTTGCTACCGAGTTCAAGTTGATGACAACCGGCCCACTTTCATTTGGATGGGTTCGTCAATAAGCAAAATTGGCGCATTTGGGAGACTGAGAATCCGCATTTCGCGATCGAGAAGTATCTTCAGCTTAAACGGGTGACTATGTGGTGTGCAATGTACAATAACGGGATAATCGGTGCGATATTCCTTGATGGCGCGGTAACTACGAACGGTACGTGAAGGGAACGAGGATGATTTCATCCTCATTATCCAAAGTGACTCTGATTTTGACAAGATGTGGTTTACGCAAGACGTAGTGCGACCCCATCGAGGCACGAGAGTGTTTCATGTCCTGGAGAGCACTTTCGGGACCGCATTCTGGCTCTGGGGAACCCAGAGGCCATTGGCATGGCCCTCGATTGGCCGCCATATTCTCCGGATCTGAATACATGCGACTCCTTTCTGTGGGGCTATATTAAAGACAATGTGTACAGCAATAATCCCAAAACCATTGCTGAACTGAAAACAGCCATTCAGGAGGTCACAGATGTTCCGATAATTCAGCAGGTAATGCAGAATTTCGCTATTCGTCTGCATCACATCATCGCCAATGATGACAGGCATATCGAACATGTCACAGCTTAAATCCGAATATCTGTAGTGACGTTTACGTGTTGAATAAAGTGTGTGCACGCGTTGGTTTGTAACTAATTAATTTTTTTTTCATATAGTTCAATAATTGTCACCCTGAAGAAGGCTGCTGCTTCTTATTTCCATAGTATTTCTTTCCAGACAGTAAGTATTACGTGTACCACGTTTGGTTAAAGTCGATCCTCGGGTTCAGGGAGAATTTATTACCAGGGCCCTGCCCGCGTACTCAAACGTCACGTATATTTCACATGTATTTAAAATATTTGTTAAATATTTGCACACAAATTTACCCGTATCGCTAGCGAATTTCACCCTACAGTATCGTTTTCACGCAGCTCACTGTATATGACGTCATACTCCTGAACTACGTGTCCAAAATTGTATAATTTTGAAGGTACATTCAGCGGCTTATGTGGATACTGTCTGCGAAATATGTTGTGAATGGATTTAGAAGCAAAGTAGTAACAAATTTAGACATCAAGTATGATGCGCCAGTTTTCACTTATCTCGGTGTTTTACTACGTCATACGTCCTGAACAATGTGTCGTACAATAATATAATTTTGCAGTTATATTCAGTAGTATATGAATATTGTCTACAAAACGTGTCACCAGTAGAATTGGTTGTACAGAAGTAAAAAATTAAAACATCGTGCCTCACGCAGTAGTTTTGTTGCATGAATAGAGAATATGTAGTAAACAGTAAACTTTTATCCTTTCATTATATTGTGGCGATTGTCAGCGAGAAAATATTTCGTAAAGGTATGAAATTATGTGCAAAATTTGTTGCAAGTGACTAAGTGCTCTCTTTCTGAAATACTGGATGAATCAATCTGGGTATTCGCGCGTCCTGGGCTACATTTATTTTTCTTACCCACTCCTACTCCTTTGTTAGGTATATCCTACTTACCTCCACAGCGTTTCTTTTCCGACAGTAAGTGATATGTACACTAAGTTTAGTTGCAACCAGTCGAGTGGTTTAGTACGAAATATGGGACATACTCGTACATGCATACATAGGCTACATCCAATTTTATAATATGTATGGATTACATTCGGACTTTCGCAACTAGGAAAACATAATTTGATTTTAAACTACTCGTTTTCTTATCTGATGCTCGTGTGATTTTTTTTCTATGGATCAAAGGGTTCAAATGGCTCTAAGCACTATGGGACTTAACATCTGAGGTCATCACTCCCCTAGACTTAGAACTGAAGCGCCAAGAACCGTTCCACCACAGTGGCTGGCTTCGATGGATCTACCGTTGTATTTATGACAACGACTTTTCCAGTGAAACGCTTTCTCAACGACTTCCATTGTTAGACGAAAATAATATCACAAATTCTGAGGTAACGGGCACTCCAACAATGCCTAGATCACTTAAGTGTCACAACATGAACGTCTTTCCATTTTTCGTTGTTTCGTTAACTTCCATACGACAATCAAGTTACTCTAAAGATCTATTTGCTCATTTTAGGAATAAAATCTGCACAGAATGGCCGTTTTAAAAATCAATGGAGTGTATTGTAGAACGAGAGTCTAGATCATGTCTCCATGAGATGATGTGGTTTACTTTGCTTCTACGCATCCAGTTACGGTGCCGTGTGATTAGCTGTAGGGCATAGCGGATGTACACGAAAGAAAGTGACAGTGGCAGAGATGACGGCAGTGAAAACATCAAGTGATCCATCAACGAAATTTGAGCTATGATTGAATGAGCAACAGCAACGACGTTGCATCGATCACCTATCGCTCGAAGTGGGAGTCTAGCCAATACCGCAACATCAGATGTAGCTCTTAATCGTCGGCACTTGGGGTATATCGTGAAGATATTCTCTACGGTGCAGAGAAGGCAGAGATGAAAAAATCATGTCACATTCTTTAAAAATATCCGTTAGTCAGACAAGGTAGATTACTGCAGGGTGTGTTGCCACAGAAACAGCCACTATGGCTTTCAGTAGTAGTATGTTTTCTATTTCAAGTATCCTGCGTGGAATAACGATGCAGCACATAAGCATACGACCGACTCAGGAGCAACAGTTATTTGCTGCGTTCAATACAACGGAGGGTACTGATAACATCGTATTAGGAACATGCAGCAGGCTGTTTGCAGCTCAAAAGTCCCCGCAAGACAAGAGTCTTATTTCGAGGATGCCTCTAACCGGAGACCTCAAACGAGGCGTCTATAACCGATCTCGTGAATCTCGTGGTTATAACATTGAATGTGTGCTACAATCTCTTATTTTCAGCTTGTTTCCAGAGCGTCCATGAATTGTGGAAAGTTGCTCACTTTTTAGGGTTCAGTACCTCAATTAGTAAAACCGGAACCTTTATATACGATCACTCCGTTGTCCGCCTGTGTGTCCGTCCCTTTTTCTCAGGAGCGGGTAGACGTATGAAGTCCAAATATATAAGAAAAACAAAGGTGTTCCGATCCCTCGGAGGAGAAAAAAATAAGCTAAGTCAATGCCATCAAAAGATACGGCCATTTATGTCACACACTTTGAAACCCGCAAACTCACTCATCAGAAACTACAGATAAACTATCTATATATAGAATTCCAATCCCAAAGAAAGCAGGTGTTGACAGATGTGAATATTACCGAATTATCAGTTTAATAAGCCACTGCTGCAAAATACTAACACGAAATCTTTACAGACGAATTGGAAAACTGGCAGAAGCCTACCTCGGGGATGACCAGTTTGGATTCCGTAGAAATGTTGGAACACGTGAGGCAAAACTGAACCTACGATTTATCTTAGAAAATAGATTAAGCAAAGGCAAACCTACGTTCCTAGCATTTGTAGACTTAGAGAAAGCTTTTGACAATGTTGACTAGAATACTCTCTTTCAAATTCTGAAGGTGATAGGGGTAAAATACAGGGAGCGAAAGGGTATTTACAACTTGTACAGAAACCACATGGCAGTTATAAGAGTCGAGGGGCATGAAAGGGAAGCAGGGGTTGGGAAGGGAGTGAAACAGGGTTGTAGCCTGTCCCAGATGTTATTCAACCTGTATATTGAGCAAGCAGTAAAGGAAACAAAACAAAAATTCGGAGTAGGAATTAAAATCTATGGAGAAGAAATAAAAACTTTGAGGTTCTTTGATGACATTGTAATTCTGTTAGAGACAGCAAACGACCTGGAAGAGCAACTGAACGGAATGGACATTGTCTTGAAAGGAGGATAAAAGATGAACGTCAACAAAAGCAAAATGAAGATAATGGAATGTAGTCGAATTAAGTCGGTGATGCTGAGGGAATTAGATTAGTAAATGAGACACTAAAAGTAGTAGATGAGTTTTGCTATTTGGGAGCAAAATAACTGATGATGGTCGAAGTAGAGAGGATATAAAATGTAGACTGGCAATGGCAAGGAAAGAGTACCTGATGAAGAGAAATTTGTTAACATCGAGTACAGATTTAAGTGTCAAGAAGTCGTTTCTGAAAGTAATTATATGGAGTGTAGCCATGTATGGAAGTGAAACGTGGACAATAAATAGTTTAGACAAGAAAAGAATAGAAACTTTCGAAATGTGGTGCTGCGGAAGAATGCTGAAGATTATATGGGCAGATCACATAGCTAATGAGGAGGTATTGAATAGAATTGGAGAGAAGAGAACTTTGTGGCACAACTTGATTAGAAGAAGGGATCGGTTGGTAGGGCATATTCTGAGGCATCAAGGGATCACCAATTTAGTATGGGAGGGCAGCGTGGAGGATAAAAATCGTAGAGGGAGGCCAAGAGATGAATACACTAAGCAGATTGCGAAGGATGTAGGTTGCAGTAGGTACTGGGAGATGAAGAAGCTTGCGGAGGATTGAGTATCATGGAGAGCTGCATCAAACCAGTCTCTGGACTGAAGACCACAACAACAACAACATATAGTATTAGTTCTGTACCCTCAGATCACGAGCTCTACTCGCACTTGTCCAATTTTATTCGCTTACGGGAGTAAAAATGTACTTTTGTTATTACAAGTTTTACGTTATGCTACTATCAAGTATTTATAAACATACGATGCAGAAGTATCAGGAACACATAATGGAGAGAAAATAGTCTGAATAGTAAACACGCACGAACTTACAAATGCAGTGGCGTGCAAAAGTTGTGGACAAAACTACCTTTCGCATGATATGTCACTGTCGAAGAGACATAGCCCGATGAAACTTGGACCACACGAGTAAAGTGAAAAAAACTGCTATAGTACTAGCATGGAGAGTAGCTGAAAGAAATGAGCGATGTAACGAACAGACATTACACTTTTATTCGAAGTTTTTAATTACATTGGCGCCACCGCGATTCATGATGATTCCCTAGACATTACGAACGGTACCTAACAGGGTGTGTGATCATCTGGAACGACAATGCATGCTCTACAACGTGCTCCCATACTGGCCGCAAAGTTGGTCAGGAGACCCTGTGGCGGGCCGTTTCCGTGCTATTAACTACTACTACAGGATGGTCGTATGTGCTGCAATGCGTCTCGTCGACGCATCCCACACGTGCTCGACGGGATTAAGCAGGAGGAACGGGCAAGCCAGACCTTTCACCGAGTATCCTCTCGTTCCCAGAACGACATTATGTTAGATAAATTACAATTCTATGGTATAAATGGAACAGCATATGAGTGGTTTAAGTCATATCTACAGAACAGGAAGCAAAAAGTCTCTTTATATGCTTCAAGTGATTCAAAGGAGTTTGCCACTTCATCTAACTGGGGTGAAATTACATTAGGTGTTCCACAAGGGTCGATCATGGGTCCCCTCCTGTTCTTGATACATATGAACGACCTCCATTCTTATGTGAAACAAGATGCTGAACTGACACTGTTCGCTGATGATACAAGCATAATTATTAATGCATAAAAGAAAGTCCGATAGAAAATATTACAAATAAGGTGTTTGGAAAAGTTATTAATTGGTTTTCTGCGAATGGGCTTACACTGAACTTTGAAAAAACACAGTACATCCAATTTTCTGCGGCAAAAAGTATAATTCCTTCAATAAACATAACACATCAAAAGAAGTCAGTAGCCAGGGTAGAGCATACTACGTTTTTCGGTGTACATACAGATGAGAATCTTAATTGGAAAATTCATATTTTGGACCTCCTAAAACTACTAGGTTCAGCAACTTTTGCAATCAGAATAATTGCAAGTTTTGAGGATGTAGAAATTAGTAAGCTAACATACTTTGCATACTTCCACTCTCTGATGTCATACGGGATAATATTCTGGGGCAACTCAACACTTAGGCAAAAGGTATTCACTGCTCAAAAGAAAGTAGTTAGAATAATGTGTGGGGTTCATAGTCGCACATCTTGTAGGCATCTGTTTAAAAGTTTAGGAATTCTTACAACTGATTCACAGTAAATTTGCTCAGTAATGAAATTTTTTCTCAACAACATGGACCAGTTTAAAATCAAATTCATGATTACAATACCAGAAAAAAGAAAGACTTACACTATCCTTTACTTAACCTATCTTTGGCACAGAAAGGGGTAAATTAAGCTGCTATAAAACTTTTGATAAATTACCAGATGAAATAAAATGTGTGACAGACAGCAGTAATAGTTTCAAATACAAATTGAAATCATACCTCCTTGACAACTCCTTCTATACCATAGATGAATGCTTGAATATGAATAAATAAATCAAGAGATATAATATATGCATTTTGTGTCATTTAAGGGAATGGGATAGATAATAGAAATATTTAGATATAACTCTATAATGTAAACAAAAAAATAAAGAAAAAAATAGAACTTGTTTCCTGTGCGCATTTCTTGTGTTTCGACACGTTCCACATCATAACGGTTTTCCGTGCTATTGATCAATGAAGCACGTAACTAACTCACTAACTAACTAACTAACTAACCTGCGCTGTTCGACGCGCTCGCGCATTATTATCCACACATATGAAGACAGGATCGAATGCACCCCTGGAAAGACGCACTTGGGTAAGTAGTTCAGTGTCACAATAATTCTGCCCAGTGAGTGTACCGTCTACAAAGATTTGGAGCTCAGTACCCACATGCAACATTATACCCCCCCCCCATACCGTAACAACTGGACGTACCATCACATGAGTGTGAGGTGGGATTTCGAGGTCCAGGTGCTGTGAGGTGGAGAGGCATATTGTTGCGTGGGCGTCCCGAACTCCAAATCTTTGAACTCGGTGAGTTCACCGATCAGCGTTATTGTGAGACGGCAGTCCTTCCCCATGTGCGTCTTTTCAGGGAGGAGCCCTTGGAATGAGAGGACATTTGGCGAATGGAATGGTCTGACAGTTTCACTGTCTTAAATAATCCCATAGAGCGCGTGTGGGACGTGTTGGGGGGGGGGGGGGGGAGGGGGGGAGGACGTACTACAGCACGTGTCCAGATGCACTAACGAGAATCTAGCAGTTGTCTGGTGGAGGAATGGAACCACAAGAACTTGTCAGGCTTGTGTCCACCATGGGAACACGTTGCGGAGCATGCACTGCTGGCTATGTTGATAATACCCGTCTTTTGTAATATCCAGGGGATAATTATGAATCACGTTGAACTTATTATTATCTTTGAATAAAAGCAATATTACTGCTTGTCCCACTGCATATTTTTTTCAGTTATCATCTTACTATACTGAGCAGTTCTTTCTACGTATGGTCCAAGTTCCATGGAGCTATTTCACTTGGCGGTGACACATCATGTGAAAGTTACTACCGTCCTTAAGAGTTGCACACCAGAGTAATTGTGCACAGATAGACGTTCTAACTAATGAAGTCCTGTTGAATTACGTCCTACTTTAAAACCTGTTAAGAAAACACAAGTACAAAACTTGATAAAGAGGGTGGTCCATTGATCGTGACCGGGCCAAATATCTCACGAAATAAGCGTCAAACGAACAAACTACAAAGAACGAAACTTGTCTAGCTTGAAGGGGAAAACCAGATGGCACTATGGTTGACCCGCTAGATGGCATTGCCATAGGTCAAACGGACATCAACTGCGTTTTTTAAAATATGAACCCCCATTTTTACTTCATATTCGAGTAGTACGTAAAGAAATGTGAATGTTTTAGTTACACCACCTTCTTCGCTTTGTGATAGATGGCGCTGTAATAGTCACAAACATATAGCTCACAATTTTAGAACAACAGTTGGTAACAGGTAGGTTTCTTCAACTAAAATACGGTACGTAGGTTCGTTTGAACATTTTATTTCGGTTGTTCCAATGTGATACATGTACCTTTGTGAACTTATCATTTCTGAGAACGCATGCTGTTACAGCGTGATTACCTGTAAATACCACATTAATGCAATAAATGCTCAAAATGATGTCCGTCAACCTCAATGCATTTGGCAATACGTGTAAAGTCATTCCTCTCAATAGCGAGTAGTTCGCCTTCCGTAATGTTCGCACATGCACTGACAATGCGCTGACGCATGTTGTCAGGCGTTGTCGGTGTATCACGACAGCAAATATCCAACTTTCCCCACAGAAAGAAATACGGGGACGTCAAATCCGGTGAACGTGTGGGCCATGGCATGGTGCTTCGACGACCAATCCATATTTCATGCTATTCAATACCGCTTCAACCTCACGCGAGCTACGTGCCGGACATCTATCATGTTAGTACATCGCCATTCTGTCATGCAGTGAAACATCTTGTAGTAACATCGGTAGAACACTACGTAGGAAATCAGCATCCACTGCACTGTTTAGATTGCCATCGATAAAATGGGGGCCAATTATCCTTCCTCTCATAATGCCGCACCATACATTTACCCGCCAAGGTCGCTGATGTTCCACTTATCGCAGCCATCGTGGATTTTCCGTTGCCCAATAGTGCATATTATGCCGGTTTACGTTACCGCTGTTGCTGAATGACGCTTCGTCGCTAAATAGAACGCGTGCAAAAAATCTGTCATCGTCCCGTAATTTCTCTTGTGCCCAGTGGCACAACTGAACACGACGTTCAAAGTCGTCGCAATGCAATTCCTGGTGTATAGAAAAATGGTACGAGTGCAATCGATGTTGATGTAGCATTCTCAACACCGACGTTTTTGAGATTCCCGATTCTCGCGCAATTTGTCTGCTGCTGATGTGCGGATTAGCGGCGATAGCAGCTAGAACACCTACTTGGGCATCATCATTTGTTGCAGGTCGTGGCTGACGTTTCACATGTGGCTGAAGACCTCCTGTTTCCTTAAATAACGTAACTATTCGGCGAACGGTCCGGACACTTGGATGATGTCGTCAGGGATACCGAGCAGCACACATAGCACACACCCGTTGGGCATTTTGATCTCAATAGCCACACATCAACACGATATCGACCTTTTCCGCAATTGGTAAACGATCCATTTTAACAAGGGTAATGTATCACGAAGGAAATACCGTCCGCGCTGGCGGAATGTTACGTGATACCACGTACTTTGTGACTATTACTGCACCATCTATCAATAAGAGAAAAAAGTGGTCCAACTAAAACATTCATATTTCTTTACGTACTACACGAATATGTAATAAAAACTTGGGGTTCCTATTTAAAAAAAAAACGCAGTTGATATCCGTTTGACCTATGGCAGCGCCATCTAGCTGGCCGACCATAGCGCCATCTGGTTTTCCCCTTCAAGCTAGACAAGTTCCGTTCTTTGTAGTCTTTTCGTTTGACGCTTATTTCGTCAATGGACGACCTTGTATACTCGGAGAAAAAAATTCCAACACCAAAAAATAGTTAATATAGAGAAAATGACTTTCATGGAAAATATTTGTCTAGGTAACATACTTAAGTAACACTGCAAGATTACAGGTTGATGTAAGCGCCAGATGACCCATTGCAAATGTGAAATGCCGTTGTAACCGCCAGAATGTTGAATGCAAGCATGCAAACGTGCATGCTTTGTGTTTTACAGGTGCCGAATGTCAGTTTGTGGGATGGAGTTCGATGTCTGTTGCACCTGAAGGGCCAATACAGGGACGGTTAATACAGGTTGTGGGATGACGCTGGAGTTGTCGTTCCAAGGTGTCTCATATGTGCACGATTGGAGACAGATCTGGTGATCGAGCAGGCCAAAGCAACATTTCGACACTCTGTTGGGTTACAATAGTGGTATGTGGGCGAGCGTTATTCTGCTGGAAAACAGTCCCTGGAATGCTATTCATGAATGGCAGCATAAGTGGTCGAATCACCAGATTGACGCGCAAATTTGCTGTCAGGGTGCTTGGGATAACCACGAAAGTGCTCCCGCCGTCATACGACGTCACACACCAGACCATACTTACATACTTACAAGTGTATGTGCAGTGTGTCTAGCACGCAGGCATGTTGGTTGGAGCCAATTTGCCTCCTTCTAACCAACACACGACCATCACTGGTACCTGGGCCGAAACGGCTTTCTCATCAAAAAAACGCAACACATCTCGACCCTGCTTCCAAAGAGCTCTCGCTTGACACGACTGAAGTCGCAAATGGCGTTGGTTTGGGGTCAGTGGAATGCACGCTACAGAAAGTCTGGATCGGAGCTGTCCTCGAAGTAAGTGATTTGTAACAGTTCGTTGTGTCACTGATGCCAACTGCATCTCTCATTGCTGCTTCGGATGCAGTACGATGCGCCAAAGCCCCACGTCGTCAGGTGGCTATCCGGAACTTGGTCTTCTTGCGACCGCACATTCTCATGACAATCGCAGGCAGCAATCATGTACAGTGTCTACATTCCTGCAAGTCTTCCTGCAACATCGCAGAAGGGACATACAGCTTCTCGTAGCCCTAGTACGCGACCCCATTCAAACTCGGTGATGTGTTGATAATGACGTCTTTGTCGTCTTAAAGGCATTCTTGACTAACATCAACTCACGACGTCCAGTCTCAAAGGTAACTAACGCTCATGACCGTTACAGCGTGTTTTTAAAGCAAATCTGATTTATATCCTCAGTGGTGCTACTAGCGTCACTCTTACGCGAGTGGCGTGAAAATGAATAATCATCTTTCAGTAGTAGAAACAAGCCTTCAGATATTTCGAATTTTTCCGTTACAAATTCAAATTGGGTATGAGCACGGAGGCCGTTATTACAAAAGCGGAGAGAGTATTTACAGTGGTGGCAACAACTGTGATTAATAAGTAACGTAATCAAAACACTGGCGGTAATTCTCATGGAAATTGAAACACACATGCGGCTGTAGACAGTAAATTCACATGGTAGCAGAGTTCACCTCACTGTTGTGAGATATGGTCATGTCTCAGGCTAAAGAACAAAATTTGTGATTCGACTCAGGAATTCCTTATAGGTAAAACTCAATACGTCGCTCTTAACGGAATCGACAGTTATAAGAGTAATTTGAGGAATACCCCAAGGAAGTGTGATAAAACACAGTGATTTAGCGGATACCGTCGAAAGCTCTACGTGACTGTTTGCGGATGCTTGCGACTGTTTATACGGAAGCAGCTCACAACACTGTACAGATTTGAAGCGAGTCCTGCAGAGTATCGATTATTGGTACAAGGACTGCCTTTTGACCCTGAACGCAAATAAATTTAAGGAATTGCACATAAATATGTGGAAGGATTCAGTGCAGCTCGACTACATTATTAGCGACAAACCACTGAAAACAGAACTATGGTAGAATCCGGAGCGACCTACAGTGTCATGACCTTATGAAACAACCTGTAGGAGAGACCGATATGAGGTTGACATACATTCAACGATTCTTAAGGAAATGTAATTCATCCAGGACGGAAGTGGCTTACAAAACACTTCTTCGACAAGGTTTTGAGACTGACCATCAGTCTGGGACCCGCAGCACATAGATGGAGTAGAGAAGATCTAACGAATAGCGGAGTGTTTTGTCACGTGACCGCTTAATGGGCGCGAGAGCCTTAACGGAATGCTCAGCGGACTTCCGTTGCAGACGCTACAAGAGAGGCGATATGCATCACTGCATGGCTTACTGTTGAAATTCTGAGAGAGTACGTCCTGGGAAGATTCGAGCAACATATTACCTCCTACTTCATACATCCTACTAAATGAACAGAATGAGGAAATTACAGCTAATACGGAGGTTTACCGATTATTGTTTTTTCTACACGCAACTCGGGAATTGAATGGGGAAGGAGGAAAAACGTGCTGCTAGCAGAAATAGAAATACCGTCCGCCAGACACTGTAGAGCAGCTTGTAAACACAGGTGCATGTTGAAGAATCGGTCAGGCGATAATTTTCGAAGGCACATCCTTGGCAGGAGAATAGGGCCTCCACAAATTCTTCTAATGAACTCTAGGACAACATATGCTTTCCTCGCAGATTCCTGTGGTCCTTCCACCTTAAGCGTTCTGGATCGATTCTCGAACATAACTGAAGGGCATGACAGATTCCAGTGTTACACTGGAAATGATAAAATAAAATACTATAAGTTCTTGCGGTTCATTTACGATCATTGAATTCCACTTGTTTACGTTGACAGTAAGCTGTCAGTCTTTCATATGCAGATCTTCCTGCATTTCCCAGCTATACACTATTGAACACACCGCACATCTGAGACAAACCCAGTTCCAGCAGTAATATCAGTCAATTTGTGTCTATAATACCTTTTGCCCAGTGTTGGTCGGCATATACAACTCTAGAATAAAGATTTCAATAAGTCAGTCTCTTCTTCAAACCATGTCACTATTGCGAAAGCTTAGTCATGAGTTTGCACGTACTTATGTATCTTTTGACTTAACAGGCAGCGTGTAAATGCCTAATATGCTGCTCTTGCATGATTTCTAATATTATCAATTCATCTTCGTGTCGTTTTCTCTCATATCTCGTAATTCAGCACAGAACTTTCTTCGTCCATCCTGTACAACACTTCCAGCTCATTTACATTATCCTCTTCTGCTTCAGTCTGTTCTCTCATCCATTTATTTGATTAAGTAAATTCTAACGTTCTTCCCTCTACTGCTCGTTGAGCAATCTTCAACTTTAAAACGGTTTTCGCACTGAAAGTCACTGTCTCACTGCAGTAAGTCATAACTGGTAAAATATACTGTTTGTTAATTCTCAGCTTCAGACACAGCAGAAACTTGGTTTTACAGAACTGTTAGTTTATCAGAATAACTCAAGGTCATTTGTATTCTGTTCTTTTTTTTTGCCTTTCATCCACTCATTGTCTTTATCTGTAATAGGTACAATATTCAACAGTTAATTTGTGACTTATTTCCAATGAACACTATTTTCTTTTCGATGTGTCGACTGTATCATTTTAATCTTATAATAATATAATAACTCATTTACCCATGATACTGGTGACTGAGCTCACTGTCTGTGGATTAAGTTACTAGAAGAAATACAGCAGCCAGATATTTTTTATAAATTCTTATTTATGGCAAGAAGTGTTTGAGTTGTACTTATTTCCAAGTGGTATAGTAATGATTATTTTCGTGTATTCTTCCATTATTCTTCGTTTGTTTCGTATTTGCGTAAAATTTAGTTTCATTGTTAGATGTAATAATGAATAGATAAATTATCTCGTAAATATATGATATACCAATAATGTTGAAGATGTAAATGGATTATGTCAACTGAAACGTAACATATATTGGTAGTAGGTGGTACTTCTTTAAGTACTATGTATTGTGCTCGGTACTGTTCAGTGCCTGGCAGTGCATTCATCTTACCGCTATTAATTAGCCCCGTTTCTGTTTCTTTAAAGTATATACCGTTGAAATATAGCTTTTGATACGTCTGATTACCCCCATAGTCTTCCTTACTCTGTACTGTTCTTAGCTATACAGTTCCCCAACAGAATTCAGCAAGAATAGCGCCGTCTTACAACGATTTCCAGGTAAGATATCTGAATATCTCTATAACGCTTTTATAGGGCCTGTTAACAGCACGAGCAGCATCTCGCTAAATTTAATTCGATTCCTTCCCTGAGTTCACCTTGGTGTAGATTTAAAACACTCAGGCAGCATTCAGGAATAGAAAAACCCAGAATCTTGTATGCGATCTTCTTTCGCAAGTACGGTTACTAGCTAAAAATCCAGTCATTTGATTCGCTTTCTCTAAAAGTTATTGTAAATGTTAGATGCATACATGATGATCTGCAGACACTAATGACAGGAACACACTTCAGGTTAGCGTAAACACTCATTTTAGCAAAAGGATGTACATGTTCTTGCAAAGAGCATCACCCCTACTTCATTTGCCGGTAATCCAGATAATCTACAAAGTGCGGCAGATAAACTACTCTTCAACACTTCATTTTTCAATTAATGAGAGATTCCATCACTGTTCTGTGTGCCGGAACTTTACTAAAAAGTTTTTGCGCAAGGCTACTGGATTTCTTTTTGGAACTCCGAAATGGAAGTTAAGCAACCTGTACAAACTACTTTTGTGTGTTCTCCCACGCATTCCTACTTTAGATTGTGTGTGAGATTGAGTTTCATTGTTAGCTGCGAACAATGAACAAAAAAGTTGTTTCATAAGCATTATAAATTATAAATCTATTGAAAGATCCATTGCAAGATATTTTTAACGTATCCTACGTAATGTTTTCATTGCTCATTACGAGTAAAAAAATATTAATTTTGGATATATTATTCAAAACCCAAATAAAAGACCGATTTCTGGAATCATCAATCTGTGCTTATTAATTTAATCAGGAAGCTTGTCGTTATTATGCAAGTTGATATTACGAAATCTACAAATGTGACGAATCAGATTATCCCTGTTGACATCAAGGAATTTGACACACAAGGATTTATTACGGGCCTAAGGTTATTATCAGTGCTAGAGGGCAGTTTTGTGTCTAACAGCAATCAAACTTTCGAAGAAATCACGATTCCATTTTAAAAGAACTTCTTTCATGCCTAACTGTCTCTGTTTGAAATAAGAACTTTTTCTTTGTTATTTAATGCAAACAAGAATGTAAAATATTTTAAGCCATATTTCCAATAAGTTCTTCGATATTTCAGTTCATTCCGTACGACATTTACTGAATAAGCAGAGTTCATTATATTTACTGGTTATTTATATCTGTACCAGTTTGCAACGCAAAATACTGTAACATTGTATTAAAATTTGTTTCTAATTATCCTTATAAATCTACAAAACATGCGATTTAAATAGCTCTTAATATTGATGATTATGTATTTTCTGTTTCTCACAGAATTCTGTACATCGATAGCAGGCCGCTTAATGTTTCTAAAATGTACTTAGCCACGACAACTATAACTTCAAACGTTATTAATCTAAACGTTGACTTCTGTACATTAGATGACAGGTCTGAATACTACATAGATAACTGAAACTGTACTATGAAATTGTATGAAGTATCTAAAGCTCATATTGTGGGCCTGAAAAATCGGATTGTGTTCATTTAAAAATGCGCTAGGATAGTTGGTTCTGAGTTCAGTTACTGTATTTCGCTGAAAGAGAATGTTTAACAAGCGTCCTTGGTACTAATCGGACTTTTATAATTTCTAAGTTATTCACAAAACCGGCAAATATGAGGAAAGTACATGCACTTCCACACTGAAAAAATCATGAATCTTCTGGCTTTGTTTGGTAATGCCTTGAAGAAACGCGACCAGAAAGCACTGCTGATGTAATAGTGAATCGTTTCACTCCGTGTCAAATAGTTTTACTCTCCTAAGAAATCGCAAAAGAACAGTTTTCTTTAAAGCTTATAAAACATGCATTGCACATTCAGGTGCGTCGATAACCGAGATAAATATCTTTTGTTTGATATTTTGCACTTAGATGCCACTTTTTTCAAAAGAATAGATGTGATATATTCGATTGTTTCACCTAATAAATACAAAACTAACGATGATGTGTACGCAACTCAAGAAAAATCTTTGCATATATTGCCTGAAGTAAAATGAAACAAATAAGAAAAAAGAATAAACAACTAGAAATGAAGAGTGGTCGTCTTGAATAACTAATATTGTTGAGGAATTATACACAAGAAGAATCAGAGAAAAAATTTTCAGGAAAAGCAGAGATCGAAAATACATCGTACTGTCACAGCTTGTCCAAGAGTCACCCTGCGCGCCTTTACTCTGTAGCAGGTGAAAACTGGTGGTACCACGTAATGGCACTGTTTCTGAATATCTAGTTTGCAATAACGGTATATGTTTTTTTTCTTTTCTTTTTTTTTCTTTTGTTCTTAGCGTCTCAAGTGTCAGCTCAGCAGTCTGAAAGTCTCTATGTTTCCTTCTCAAAAGACTGGACTCTTATAAAATGTGAAGCACGTGGTTTCTAAGGTCGTACTGTCTCCTAGAACGTTAAGAAGCTACTCAAGTTAGCTACTTACATGGAGAGCTATGTTGGCAGCGACGGCTTTCTCATCCCTGCAACAAAAGTAGAAAGCAATAATTGTAGCTGAGTTACACTCTGAATTACATAATTATAAAGTAGCAAACACAAATGCAGATTATGTGAAACGGAATAGTTGATGTAGAAACAACAAACTAAACGGCTATTGGCCGTATGGTTGATACGCGGCACGCAGCGGCTCTTAATGTAGTCCACAGCGCTTTTGTACGCTATTGATGTTCAACCACAATAAAAAATATACAGACAAAATAATGAAAATTACCTACAGACGTACGACTTATAATGTAGACGACTACCTCTCGTTTGAGTCACAATTCATGATTTCAGAGAGTGAGAGGGCTTTTAATTTTCATTCTAAATTTAGCTATACCATGCAAAACTTAGTGTTCTGTATAAAATAGATCTCCTTTATGCAAGACGTACAAGAGAATTTACAATCTCCCTAACAGATTTTTCTCAACTCTATGAATGAAATTAATGGAACGATATGAAGTAAATTTCCTCGTCTGGATCTCCAACCGGAAAAATAGTTATTAATTTTATTTCTTTTTCTACTAAACTACTAGCGAGACGAATTCAAGGCATTCCAGCATACTCCTGATACTACACGCCCCTTAACGCAGACTCTTTTGCAGTATTAATTGTTTGTTTGGGTTTAGTGCGCTCAATAGCGTGTTTGTTAGCACTTAATTTCTTCTAATTATGACAGCTGCGTTAATGGCACTTGAAGTGTGTGCAGCTGTTTTCCTGAGACAATCAGTTTTCTGTTCCTTCACAGATATCAGTTTGATAGCTAATCTGTTGTTGATTATGTGAAACGAATCCCCAAAATATCTCACCGTACTGATAATCGAAATCAAATGTTTTGGCGTAGGTATCATTTGCCAACGGAGGCAGTCACACACAGCACAGCAGCTAATGCAATTTTTATGTCTGTGTGTTCATTTGTGCTATTTTACCAAGCTCCACGGAATTTCTCCCCGCATACTTCGCTCAAAAGCCCTAGGAGGCGATTCCAGGAAGCATGTATCACGGTGCATGAGATGATGTTCTCTGCACTTCAAACTGTCTTCTTTAAACCCCCAATTGGCCTACTGTGTGACGCTGTGATCTGTCATCATTACTTCCATGTTTTTGCCAGGAAACCTGTTGCATCCCCGGACGAAAACACCCGAAAAAACAAAATTTTCAGAATAAAATATGATTATTATTTTCCCCTTAACGTTCTATCCACAACAGTAAGGAGTATGCACGACAGATACTTTATTTTAACACGTCAATACTTATTTTCTGTAATTTCACGAATGTGAATGATACAAATATTCCCTTAATTTCATTATCGTACACGACTAAGGACGAGATTTGACAGTCTTGTTAGCTGAAGACAACGATTTTTCACAAAACTTGACCGAGTTTTCCTGCCTGATATATGTATAGATATTTTGGATAATAAAAAGTGTATTTCAACAGATTTTTAAACTGGGGAAGGAAAACTGTTACTGTACTAATGACTACAAATTAAGTGTATTATAACGTCCTTAAGGCTTCTACATTACTCGTACCACATGAAATCTCTGTCGCCTTGTCAGAGTGGGTGTTAAACGTGGCTGATAATGGTTCAGAAGATTTATGACCATTCCAACAATCTAGAATAGAAGAGATTTTTGGTTTCCAGAAATGACAAATTTTCACTTCTCCATTTTCCCAAACTTTGTTAAGCGTACCCCACAATTTTCTTTATAGACTTTCAAATACGTGGTCGAACGTTTACGATTATTTCTTGAAGACAATAATACAGGTAACAACAAATCAGGCAGATTGTTCACGGTCATTATAGAGTACCAATGTGCAATGTGCTGGTCAGTCACAAATGAAGCAAACGACTCACTGATTTGACTGCTTTTTTAATGGACCTTTCAAGTAATTAGAATAATCTTTATTACACAGACTCACTAAACCTAGGGATCTTATTCTTTGCACTTGTTACGAACTTCGATTTTTTTTTCAGTTTGCTTCCGAGGTTTTCCTCGATAACGGTTTTGTATCTTTTTAAACATGCGCGAGTCCTTGAAGCGATGAATTCGATTTTGAAACGCAGATATTCCTTTTCTGTAATATCTGGCAATATCTAAAACCTAGCCGAGGTTTATAACACCGCCGACACTAAATGCCTTCTGTCTGGCTCAGAATCGAGCAATTGACGCCGTTGCCGCATCCAAGCGATTATTGTGTCGTTTTTCAACTTTATTCTTCACCTAAAGTGTACAAATGGATAACCAGATTTCGAACATTTCTTGAACAATCTTTTTTTTAGAAGGCATTCTTTTAAGGCTTTCCTCATGCTTCTACTTTGAAAGAATTCTGCGGTAAAAGCCGTTACCAAGGGACGCAGCGTCAGTGAGTAAATAAAGAAACCATTTTTAACTGACCAAGTTAATTTTAGCATTGTCACTTTTCATTAGGACATGCTTGTTAACTACATTTCTATTATCACTTTCTGATTCTTGAAGAATAAAGCTGCATTCAGTTTCGTTCCTGTCGGTAGATCCGAAGCCTTTAATATCGACTGCTTCAGTCGCTCGCAAGCTCGTGTCTGGGTTACTTTAATGTTCCTTTGACAGTTCACGTGTTCGACAATCTAGTGTGTTCATGTAGAAAGCTTTATAGAACTCCGTAAAAAGCAGTGAAACATTCGCAGGATGCTTCCACCATCAGCGCTGTGTAACTGGTTCTACAGAATGTTTCTTCAATTGCAATTACAAATGTTTCTAACACATTTGGAGTCTGACACAAAAAGATCAGCAAACAACATGTTCTTTTTCATTTTGAATAGTGGCTTAAAGAGTGGGTAGTTATATTGCTGAACTTCCCGATCACGTGCAACACGGATGTTGTAACAAGAAGTAACGGTACACTGACATTTTTTTAAAGTAACGTACGCTGCATATCGATATCTACACATTGTCATGTTTTATGAGATTTTAACTAGGAGTGGAATAAGTTCCGATTAGACAAATCGTCGTTCACCATAAATGCCAGCGATCGATTTTGAGCCCCGCCCAGGACCAGTGTTAATCTGCCACCACGGTTCTTTCCACTAGGCGTAGAAGTTTTGACGTAATTTGCAGTCAGCACTTGAAGTAGCTCAGCCCTGAAAATTATCTGACCTTTTACAGTACTAGCTTGCGACGCTGCGTAGATTGGCGTGATTATGCATTTCTGGCCCCCAAACTATGCTTTAGTTCAGTAGTATGACTTTAGCGCGTGACACATGTGCATTATAAACAACTGTTAGGTAGTGAATAGATTAGCGAAGAGCAGGGTCATGTCGTCATAGTAATATAAAAATTATACAATCGGATGTTTCTATTCCCTGGTAACACGTAACAGTTGATGTGCCGATTCTGAGAGTTCCGTATAACTTTTCCTACTGTCCATTTCACTGACATGCGGTTCGTGGCAGTGGACTGTGTTGTATGACAAGTACGACGCATTCACAAGTTAACAATCTGACGCGTTAATGATTCGATGGAAGCGAAACAAAGCGTACTCAACGGCGTGTTATAAAATTCCATGGTATTTCGGCAGTATATTTGTCAGTGTTTTTCAACAATTTACAACAACAAACATTAGCGACTGTACGTGTAAATCTTGTTTTAATGTCGCAGGTTTTCTCGGTGTGACTGGTTAATGGTATGCTTACATGTGTACCGCCAAGTTTTCGTTTCCATTTCATGAACAAAATGGAAACAACAACCAGCAGAATAAGGAAAAACCACACCATTGACTCCTATTTGCCACTTAATACGAGATTGATGTTCTTTATGTAACAGGTGTCCATATTAACGTCATAATGATATCGTACAGGTTCCTCGCAGTAAGGGGACCAGTGAGAATTCCACTGATCTCGCCCTCTGAGTCATTCCCTAGGAAGACTTTCTGCTAAAGATATAGGGCTGTTGCATTTCAGACTTCACGGAGGATACCAAACCAAGACATATCTAACAGAATCTGTGGTTTTACCGGATGGTATTCTTGTTTTGGTTGCGATAATAGATTCGTGTTTTGACAGTCAAGACAATGACTTAGTACGCTCAACACTTCTGATAAGCTGTTACAAATGTACATATTCTCTAAAACACCATAACCGTCAAGATAGCCAACTGCTCACATACGTTAACAAAATGGTCATTCAAAAGTATATCATAACCATTATTATTATTCTATTTCTATTATCATTATCATATTTTCAGAACGCATACATCAACTGCGCTTTCGAAATTTATATAGACATTATAGATTACAGAATAATGGATATATTAAGGATATTTGCTTTTGTGGCGTTTTAATGCTGGCTAAAATTTTTTGGGCGCAGTTAATGGTAAATCTCGTTCGTCGCATAGTTCTTTACGAGAAAAATGGTAGATTGCATGTAATTCATCATATTGTCGGTAGCTGTTTTATACCTCACGTGTACAGAACCGAAAAGTTAAAGGAGTCCTAGCTAGAACTTAATTTCTGAGAAAAACGCCATAGTTTTGTTGAATAGTACTGAAGATATATGTCTGCCGATACGTGGCTATGTCATTATGTAGTAGCAGACATTGTAACAATCACACATTACAGTTTTATTGAATGTTAGAGTGACAATGTAACATGGATATTCTTCGATAAATGTGAGTGGATTCTTTCATTAGATATTTCCATACTTAGTCAAGAATAAACAATGTGTGTTCAGTGAATCTCTGTAAGTACTTTCAATGTAGTTTCTGTAAGACGTACAAGGAGAAAATATTATGTATTGGTCCTAGATGGGAGGTGGACATTGATTACTATAAACAAAGTTGCCTGGTATCAGCCTGACAGTAGACAATGAACACAAATAATTAATCAGCAACTTTCTTCAAGGTTATTGAACAGTAATATCGTGACAACTTTCATAATGGCCACGTTGCACAAATTATTATTTCTAAATTCATATCTGTATACCTGTTACAGAAACATATTTTTGTGAAGTATTTATTTATTAAATTCATACAAGCCAGTTGGTTGTGTTTTATTTTTTGCTACGACGAAAATTAGAGGATTTAATATTCTGTATTTTCTATCTCTGTAAGATACTAAAGAATGGCCAATGGAGTTAATCCAACATTTGAAGATATGTTCACAACATGACACTAGAAACTAAATAACGATGTGTTGAAAACTATGAATGAGTAAACATGTATTTAGGTACTTTTAAATACGAACATTTTACGTTAATCTTTACCGTGTCTGTTATTGACATTAAGTAAAACAACAAATTACTGTTACCAGTCACTATTGTTTCATTTAACAGTGGTTGGTAACAGTGAACTTGTTGTTTCATTTAATGTTAATAAGTCACGGTAAAGCCTAACCAAAAATGTTCGCATTAAAAACAGGGACTGGTAACTGCAAAGTTGTTGTTTCATTTAACATATTTAGGTATCTTTCTCCGCATACTTAAGAAGCCACATGACGATCATCATGTGGCTCCACAACTTGGAGAGGGCACATGGAAATATTTTAAGTGTTCGGCGGAAAAAAATTCTGTCAATTTAGTAAGGATTAGCATGACCATGTTATCCGTTGCATTTCCAAATTAATGCGCCACATGCTGCTAACAAGTTTCAAATGTACCACTATGAAGTACTATCTACTATATACCTTTTCGTATTTATGTTCTTGTCGTAGAATTTAAGCAAACATGTAGCATACAATAACTCAAAATATGTCCTTTTGAAGTACCACCTTCTTCCACCGACGCTTCTATGTTTTGAAGTTTAATTTTAGTTACGTACATGGAAACAATAAAACCTTTATCACTACAGTGTTACAGTAATAATGAGTTTAAATCCGCATCTACAGATAGGTGTCACTGCAGACTGAACTAATTATTGTCTTGTATAATAAAACCACGAAACAAATTCAGTACTTATCGTAATTTCTGAAGTTTGACGTAAATTTCAATGCGCAGCTACAGCCTGTAACATGTATCATATTAAATAAAACACATTTATCGCCTTTGTAGCTACATAGTTACTATTTGCTTACTATTATATTACAAATACATGTAAAGATATGTGTTTAGCTGCTAGTACGAAGAAAAGTTACCTATGTATCAAACCTACATTTAAAATGAAAACTGACACACCGATCCGAAAATCTACAATCAGAATTGTTAGATCCCGTTTTTTAAATATCAGTGACTACCAATTCATTTGCAGACAACAACTCAGGGCATGTTAAAACTTTTTATACCATGACGTGACGTCACTCACATCTATAAACAAGGACAAAAAGTCTACTTTGATAATGTTTTCTCTTTTTGTAATATCGTTGCTCGTAATCTATTATTTTGAACGAAAGCGGTTAAAGAATAAATTAAGAGGCATCTGAAATTCATCCAAGATTATCCTTTGTGTGATTTTGCAGTATATATATCTGCTTTTGCGCACTCCACAAACGTTGATAACTAAGGCCCAATATCACTCCCTATATCACCTCAAACCTATTGAGACGGTAAAGTACTCTTGTTTAGTCACCTACCTGAGCAGTAATGAGATACACTCCTGGAAATAGAAAAAAGAACACATCGACACCGGTGTGTCAGACCCACCATACTTGCTCCGGACACTGCGAGAGGGCTGTACAAGCAATGATCACACGCACGGCACAGCGGACACACCAGGAACCGCGGTGTTGGCCGTCGAATGGCGCTAGCTGCGCAGCATTTGTGCACCGCCGCCGTCAGTGTCAGCCAGTTTGCCGTGGCATACGGAGCTCCATCGCAGTCTTTAACACTGGTAGCATGCCGCGACAGCGTGGACGTGAACCGTATGTGCAGTTGACGGACTTTGAGCGAGGGCGTATAGTGGGCATGCGGGAGGCCGGGTGGACGTACCGCCGAATTGCTCAACACGTGGGGCGTGAGGTCTCCACAGTACATCGATGTTGTCGCCAGTGGTCGGCGGAAGGTGCACGTGCCCGTCGACCTGGGACCGGACCGCAGCGACGCACGGATGCACGCCAAGACCGTAGGATCCTACGCAGTGCCGTAGGGGACCGCACCGCCACTTCCCAGCAAATTAGGGACACTGTTGCTCCTGGGGTATCGGCGAGGACCATTCGCAACCGTCTCCATGAAGCTGGGCTACGGTCCCGCACACCGTTAGGCCGTCTTCCGCTCACGCCCCAACATCGTGCAGCCCGCCTCCAGTGGTGTCGCGACAGGCGTGAATGGAGGGACGAATGGAGACGTGTCGTCTTCAGCGATGAGAGTCGCTTCTGCCTTGGTGCCAATAATGGTCGTATGCGTGTTTGGCGCCGTGCAGGTGAGCGCCACAATCAGGACTGCATACGACCGAGGCACACAGGGCCAACACCCGGCATCATGGTGTGGGGAGCGATCTCCTACACTGGCCGTACACCACTGGTGATCGTCGAGGGGACACTGAATAGTGCACGGTACATCCAAACCGTCATCGAACCCATCGTTCTACCATTCCTAGACCGGCAAGGGAACTTGCTGTTCCAACAGGACAATGCACGTCCGCATGTATCCCGTGCCACCCAACGTGCTCTAGAAGGTGTAAGTCAACTACCCTGGCCAGCAAGATCTCCTGATCTGTCCCCCATTGAGCATGTTTGGGACTGGATGAAGCGTCGTCTCACGCGGTCTGCACGTCCAGCACGAACGCTGGTCCAACTGAGGCGCCAGGTGGAAATGGCATGGCAAGCCGTTCCACAGGACTACATCCAGCATCTCTACGATCGTCTCCATGGGAGAATAGCAGCCTGCATTGCTGCGAAAGGTGGATATACACTGTACTAGTGCCGACATTGTGCATGCTCTGTTGCCTGTGGTTCTGTCAGTGTGATCATGTGATGTATCTGACCCCAGGAATGTGTCAATAAAGTTTCCCCTTCCTGGGACAATGAATTCACGGTGTTCTTATTTCAATTTCCAGGAGTGTATTTAGCGAACCACAATTTTGGTTTCAAAATACTGCTGTAACGAGAGAGCTATTTATAAATTTATTAAGCTCTTAATAAAATCTTTGAATGATGAAATATCACCATTTGGTACCTTCTGTGACTTATCGAAGGAATCATCGAGTAAAGCGATCGATCTCAATATTCTATTATTGGACTTAATGAAACACATAGTTCAGCACATTACTGGTTTAATTTAAGAAAGAGAATTCAGAAAATTATCCCAGGCTGCTCGATTAATACAAAGAGGAAGGCCACATTATCTGAATGAGGAGAAATTACAGTGACAGCCTCACAAGGCTAGATCACTCGCCCACATGTGTTCAAGATTTATGTTAATAATCTGAAATTTTATTCGAACCAGGAAACATAATTAATCCTGTTTGCGGGTGATATAAGCATTGTTATGGAATCGGGCAATGAAGCATCGACAGTGACAATAGTAGAAGACCAGTAAACTCCCGAGAAAAAGTTTAGTAAAGGTCTAAAATTATGCTTAAAGTTTTCTCGAAGTCATTAAGTACTCGCATTATCAAATAATGTATGAGTATGGTCCGGGTAACTTGCGCCCCCTTTTTAGCAAAACCTAGTTTTTGACGCATGTCAATGTTTATGACATCATATCTTCTGAACTACGTATTGTACAATGACATAATTTTGGAGGTACATTCAGTGGTATATGTAGATGCTGTCTGAAAAATGTGTTACGAATAAGTTTAGTAGTAACGAAGTAATAAATAAAGACGTCGTGCTTGATGCAGAGGTTTTAATACGTGAACCACGAAAATGTAGGAATCTTTTTTTCTTTCATCATTTTTTCGAAAGTCCCAGGGAGATAAATTTTCTTAAACGCTTGAAATTATGTGTAAAGTTTGTTGGCATTCGCTAAGTAATCTCACTCTCACTACGGGTAATTTGTGGGTCGTGAGTTACGCTCCTACAAGGCAAATAGTTTGTAACTTGTCTTACTGAGTTGTACATTTAACAAAGATTACACCTCTTGATGAGTAGATTACGACGGCATTTTATTATTTTAAGTTCAGTCAGTAATTATATGAAATGTCGAAAGTAAAATTTCTGTTGCTCCCGGATGCCGTTACATAGGCAAATTGCAAAGTAGTGGGAGATCGCGCCTCGGATTAGCCGTTTAGTAAGATGGATTGTCAATGGTCAGTATTCAAGGATATTACAGGAATAATCATTCGAAGCAAGTCTTGTAAATGCGGGCTCTAAAATGCATACCTGTGAGCAGCCCTTCAGTAGAAGAGATGTGTTTCACAGCGGCGAAGGTAGTTCATACATTATGAATAATAAACTTAGGGGACAGCTATGCGAGCATTTTTGACAGAAGTTTTGAGCATTCTATACGATATTGTTAAACTTACAGTTTTTCTCATGCTGATTTTTACGTTTGCAATTTGATGCTTTAATTCTCTGAGCTTCTTATTCCAGTTATTTGCAGTGAGTCACTAGAAATAAAAGTATTCTGCATAAATTTTACGACGAAAGAAAGAGAAGAGAAAGATCAAATCCATTAATTAGCTACCTAGGCATTCCGTTAATATCAGACGGCTTTAAAAGCGGGAAATAGAGCCCCAACATAAGGTCAGTCTGCAGTAACAATATACCCAGTTTCTTAGCTGCCTCACAGTACTTCTCCCAACTCCTTACAAAATCAAGTACTGTAACACTAAATAATAAATGTAAACATAATTCGCAATTACAAATCGTCATATGGCAATATTACACACTCCATAGATCCGGAGAAAAATCACATTTGTCTATGAACTAGGACAACAGTCAAGCAAAAAATGAGTTCATCGTCCGTAACGTGTAAGGAAAAAAGAATCATAACTCAACCATGCAGGGAGGAAATAAATGTTTCCTACTTCATCTCTTCCTGCAAGTAATAGACTAACCACACATCTGTGGTACTTATGGAAAGTGTACCTACAAGATTTTGAAATTCATCTTCAGCGTCAATGCTGTTTGTGAAACAAAATCTTTGTTTTCTTTGCCAAATATACCTTTATCTAACATTTTTCGTTGCAAAAACAGTGGTCTTTAATAGCTGTTATAATGGGACACCAGCATAGACAATAAATATCAGATGTAAAACAACCAAAAAACAGTTTTCCTAAACACGGGGTTTGAACGCTTAACACTGATTATGTGCAGATTTACTTCACAGCTTCGGTAAGACAGTGAAGAAGAAAACTGATGTAGTTCTACTATGCGGCTTAACAAAAAGGAACAAAATATACTAGTTTTCATTCAAAGTGATTGCCAGATTACACAGTAAAATACGTCAATTATCTGATTGGGTGAGAGCAAGCGTATTTCAACCGCGTTCCAGTAGGAATCACAAGGAAAAGACTTTGACAGAACATTTGTCAAAATTGTGCCACCACCATTTCTCCGAAAATTTTAAACTATGGTACGGAAGAGTATGGAAGAGTACAATTATTCTCTGTACTGGATGTTAAATCTGGTCTGCTGTAGAGGGGCATAAAAGTTGTTACTTTATTGGCTGCTTCATAGCTTAAAGTTCTTTGTAGTTGCATGTTCTTTTCGAAACTACTTCATATTCTTGCCAAAATATTTCAAATCGTTATAGTTCAAACACAATAAGAACACACACAAAAGCTGAATAACAGAGCCGGGTTAAAATAAACAAGACTTTTTATAATTACAGTAAATAGTTGGAAAAGAATGACTAAAATCTCAGTGCGCGACACACAACATTTAAAATGGAACTCATTTCAGGGTGCGAATAATTTACTAATAAGTACTTTATTGTACATTGTGTGAACAAAAATCATAACTGGTAACTGGAAGCCATAGAAATTTAAAAAAATGTAGAAAATAAAACAGAGATACATTTTACTGTGCAGGTAAGTTGGGCAGTTGCTTCTCAAGCGAACAATCCCCCAACCAATGTGCGTAATTTTCTCATGGGGGTGGGGAATCGTGCGCAATCACATCTTTGTGCTATTTGCAGTTTGCAGTTAAGTTTCATTCTACAGGTTTTTTTACATTTAAATTGATTTAGTGTAGAAAACGTAGAGAAACCACATAAATCTTACGTTAAGTGGATTTTAGATTACTTATTACGAATGAGTCAAAATATTAATTTTTGCTTAACCCAAAATTACTAAACCTTCGTATAATTTACGATTGCAGTTGGCAACAATTCGCGGTTCCCGCCCATCTGTTACTGCCAGTATAGGGGGTAAAATAGGCTTTTTTACTTATTTTGTACGTGACATACCTCTGGAAACAGTATAGTCGCAATTAACTTTTGTATAACTATGACTTCTTTTGACTAAAATATGGAGTAGTAAAGTTTACGTTGTTTTAGTGACACTATAATATTTCCCCCACCCCTTAGTTTCCTAGGATTTAGTGCGAACCATCCCCTACTTTACTTGAACAGTAAATGAAGGATTGAATGCGCCATAAGAAGTCTCACACTACAGTTCAATAATCCCAGAGACAATTTTTGCGATGGATATTGCGTGAATCAACAGCTATAACCAATAAGGATTTTTAATCTGCAACCGATAAGTATGAACATAAAGATTAGCCTTCCAAGTGAATGATATTTAACATTAAATGAATGACGACTCATTTGCTAATATAAGAGCGTGTCTCGTTTCTGATAATCACAACTTTTCGATTGTCAGCAGAATGCCTCGTAGGAACATAATATGTGGGAACTTCAGAAGCCCAACATTCTGGGAAGCACAAGGAAGTTACTCTATTCAAAATGCACCTCGTATAATGCATATCACGTACCTTTCGTTGAAGTGATTTGCAATACATTGAAAAGAAAGTCTCAGAAGGATGACGTGAATGGAGACCATGCAAAAATACAATAGGTAATTGTTATCTAAACCTGTAAGTGAAGGAAATATGATGACTCACTGAGTTGTTATCTAGGATTAGTTTCCGCAAAAAATGCAAAATTGTTAAAAATAAATGTGTGGAGGAGATAGTATTACTTCTCTGATTTCACGCACTAATTTTAACTTGATAATGTCTACAGAAACGCACATACTCGCAGATTTGGAATGATCGAACGCACTTAAAGCATTCACGATATTTTATACGATCTTACTATTGTAACAGTGGGTTGCTTGCTATGTTCGCACCTACCACCTCAGTTTACACGTATACCAAATAGAGAAGATACAGTTAAAGGTCAGAAAATGATGCTATACTCTGTGTAGGTCTTCTAAGTAAGATATGTACGCTTGTGCATTCTGAATTCAAATATGCACTCTCCTAGACTAGCTCAAAGAACTACTAAGAAGTTGTAATTTTCAAGCGTTGCAATGTGGTCGAAAGATTTCATTTTCATTTCTGCCTGGTTGATTCCATACTTGAATATTCGTCTCTTGAAGGAGACAAAAT
This sequence comes from Schistocerca cancellata, assembly GCF_023864275.1. Lineage (NCBI taxonomy): Eukaryota > Metazoa > Arthropoda > Insecta > Orthoptera > Acrididae > Schistocerca > Schistocerca cancellata. Next base: position 398,329,387 of record NC_064634.1, on the reverse strand, counting down.
TGTACGATAATATCAAAATCAGAGCTGTAGATGGAAGGAGGTTGACGAAATGTAATGTCCTTACATGAGCCAAATCTTCCCATTTGCCGTATTACAAATATGTGGACAGCAGAATGGAAGTATGGCACATGTTTCGTCGAAAGGCAGTACTACTTCAACATAACAGGTTACTACGAACGCTTATAAAATTAGTAGTAGAACCTATTTCATCATGTAGACAATCCGAAGCTATATCACTGCATTTAGTCTAAAGCACTGTAATTTGTAATATAAAAATAATTTAATGTTACAACAAGACTACTGATGAAATGTTATAAATTTTAAAAAGGAGACTTTTGAACATAAAATATTTGTTTATGTTTCAACAAACAAAGATAACAGACAAACTGTGTGTAAATGAGAGTCACTGGCGATTAGCCCGTGAGATATCAGCACTATTTCATTATCAAAATGGTAATGTAATAAAAATCTGCAGAACTCTCAAACTGCAGCCTACTTCAGAACTTCAATAATTGCGTGGCCGGGCATTTTCGAGCGAAAGAAGTCACTATTTTGACAGTGACTCATTTCACACTTTTTTTTCTGCCTCGCCTTCTTCAGTACGACCCTGAGTTACGTCTGGGAAACGTCCGAAAAACGCTTCACTTATTACGCGTACTCACTGCAAATTTCGTCTGAGATCCCATCTTCTAATCTCGATTAAGATTTTCGGAATGTAAGAATAGTGGTTGATTTCCTGATCTTTTCCCTTTATTCGCAAATGGGAATAGCTATTACCTTTCTCTTTCCTTGCTGAAATATGGCCGAAAAAACTTGTAATCTCTACAGACAAGCAAGTGAAACAGGAGAGCGATTGTATGTTAAATCAAGAAGATCACAGCTGACACTCTGTTTGTCCGAGTGAACCCAAGCCCTGATCTTTATGACCTAGATGTTAGAGAGTACGAATTGTCGCTTTCCCTTATACTTTTAAAACGAATCCTGGGTAGTCATCGCAGCAGCCGTACAGACGGTAGAGTTTTAGGCCTAGCAGTATTTCGTGTTCGCTATACCTATTCTCATCCTATGACTAAATTCCATGATATATCTTCTGAAAACGTACATTTCAATAGCTCTCAAAACTATTTCCTTGTGACATTCATGTAATCTAAATACAATTATTTCTTCAGTCAGCAGCAACATTCAACAAAACTAGCAAGTAACAAGCATTTGATGATGCATAGTATGTACGACACATTGAAAAAAAAAATCTGCTGTTGCTCATCAGGATTACAAGTTTTGAAACGGTCTGAGTTCACGACTAAACGTTTTCAGTGCGATAAAGATATTGTTCTTGGGAGTTAGCAAAGTTATCAAGACCACAACCGCTATAAAGGTATTTGTTTACTTCTGTAGCCTTCAGTATGCAGCTTAAATCATTAATCACAACGGATCGTTGTTTTAGGCAACTTTTGGAAAAGTAGATTTGCAGAATGAATAAGAAATGCTGGAAATCAGCGCCGCAACGTTTAATTCCAAAGCTGGTCAGCATATATACTCGACCCTGTCAGTTAAAAAGTGGAGAAATAGTAGATTCAAGAAAGTCATTTAAGAATTACCAAGTGTTGCTAATGAAATAAACCGTTATTTACACTACAGTGTTTCTATTCAGGTTCCTGAATACAGGCGGTGTAGTAGGATTATTTAACTACATCGGTGCATTTTATTGCTAACTATTTTAATGCATTTCATTATTTATGGCGGTTTCAGTGATATAGCATGCTTGGAATTTTATTTTTTGATGTCACCTTAAGAACGACGCCTTACTGGCAGATTGATGCAAATCATGTTATGTTACTCGCTGATGATTCTTTATCATAACTGATAATGAATAATGGTTTATTTCGGCAGCGACTCTTGCTAAATGTTAAATGTGCCTTTCTCCAAACATTTACAAGCTATAGGGCACCGTCTGAACAAAATAACAGGATTATGTTTAGTATATAGATAGGAACAAGTATACGTTTTTTCTAAGAGACTGTTTATTTTGCCTTTAACCAAACAAAGTAACATTCAGTTCCAAAAGACGTTTAATATTTTTTTCTGTCAATGATGAACATAAATTAAGTAGCAACTGAAGAGGAATATAATAGCTGCAGATCCTAACAAAATCATACGAACTACTGAATGCTATTACGATGAAATTTGTCAGGTGACATTTTTCGCCACACTGTACGAAAGCCCGCTACTTGAGTGAGCTATCTGACAGAATAGGATGACGAATATCATTTTAAAAAGTTAAAACATGACAATATTACACAAAATCGCATTTGCGACGCACTATAATACATAAGACGTTAAAGGGGATGAAGACGTTAATCGTGAAAATGTGAAGCAGAAAATGTCCAAAAGAAAAGAAGTATTGTGCAACGTCCTTCAGATAATGAATACTGGAACATGAAGATATAGATAAACCGCTATACAATACATCAGTGGCTACATTGCGTTTGCGTTTCAGTTAGACGACATTAAGAAATAAGTTCTCATGATGCCGCAATATATTAATCTATCGAAACAAAAAAAGAAAATTTGTTGCCTTTCCGCTAATTAAATAGGGAAGAAAGTGCATGCTTACTTATTTTTTATTTTAAAAGAAACCATAATTTAGACGTTGAATCTACCTATTATAGTGGAAGTAAAAAAGGACAGGAAAATATCAGTTACACGGCTAAAAGAGTGATGCATTTCCAATGAAGTTCAGAGAAACATAAAACACTTCGAACAACAAGTATGCTGATATGTTTACTGAGCAGCATTATTACAAAAAAAAAAAAAAAAAAAAAAAAAAACGATACTGAGCTTTCATGTCGTACGCACAAGAATACGTGACAAACTTGTAGAACTCTCACACAAGGTAAACAGAGACACCGAGAAAGTGTATTATAATCATTAAAACAAGTATCTCTGGTCACTTCTCGTTGAAGCTGAAGGAAGCTGACGAAATGTGGCACTTTCTAAAAATAGTAGTAAAACGTGGTATGTATAGTAACGAGTGAAAACTATTAACAGTATGCTGCCGCATATGATGTGAGTTTTAAGTCTATGTCATTATTACAGTTAATAAATAAAACCACACTACCAAACACACTAGCATCTTTCCACTCAACCTATTACGTTCATGTGAGTGCGGTGAACGAGAGAAAAATGTTTACAAGCTTGCCAACTTGAGAACAAGTTTCAGTTACTGGCACGTCATCTATTATAGCGTCTAATCGTGCATAGGGCAGATCGCTGTAATCCAACACGCTTCTAGGACTTGATTATTTCGGAATTACTTGGATGTTTTCTCACGGTACAGCCTAATACGCTCATGGCGAGATAGCATAATGTGATCAACATTGGTTAATGCAATTACGCGATTTGCTGGTGCCATTAGAAGAGTAACTGCCGCTTCAACAAATTGTGCAATGGGCTAATAAGGAAATCCCCGTAACTTGTAGGAGAGCTACCAGAAGATTACTCAGTGTCAAACTGCATAGGTTGTTGCACAAATGTGTTTAGTGACATAAGGTACGTGTGAAATCTGAATTTCATAAGAAGCCACAATAAACATTGTCACGCTCAGCTTCACAGAAAATGATCTATGGATATCTCTACGTTTCATCGCATTTTCGTTCTTTGCTGCAAAATAAAATTATTTCTGATAAAGAAGCACACACAGTTCTATTATTTTTTGAGTGAAATATAAAATTATATCCATCGTTGGAAAGAAAAGAGACTGAGATACAACGCACTGCTCTTTCGTTGTAGACGACTTTCGCGCATTGGCCACAAGCAGCATCTGAGATACAGTCTGAACCAAAAACCGCGGCGACAGAATTCAACCGTCACTTAGGCAACTGAACTTACAATGTTTGCGTCACTTTATGCAGTAGAACTGATGGTTCACAAAGCGCAATTTCGATAAGTTTTCCCTCAAAGCGAGATATATACGTTTCTCGTCCCCGTCGCTGTCGAGGATACACGACGGAGCAGAAACGGGCAAACGTTGGCGCGTGAACACAAGCAAACACTTGGGCGACGTCGCGTGCTCACAAAACGGCACCGGCACAGGAAACAAGCACAGTCTAACTAAGCTAAACGGTGAGCCGTGAGTAAATTGTAAACTGGGAAACGCAAACGGTGTCGTGGCAGAACTGATACGGATGTCTGGCAGCGGCTGGACTCTGCGAGCGGCTGCTGCCTCCGGTACGTAGCGGCGCCGCCTCCGCTTCGCGAAACGGCCTGGTGGGGGGAGCGACGAGGGGAGGGGAGGGCAACGAACTCCGGAGCGGCGCAGACATGCGATAAGGCAGCGAGCGCCAGCCGCGCAGACACTCCACTCGTCACCAGGTACTAGCACAGGCGCGTACCTGTTGTGGCTGGCCGCGCCGCTCCGTCACGGCCAGACGCCGCGTGCGTGACTGTCCTGCTTACGACATCCAGGCCATGGCGAAATCAGTCTGCGCTCGTTCGTCCTTGACGGATAATTGTACCGTTTGCGTGGCTGCATTTGCGCTAGCGTAGCCGTAAGCTGTGTGTCTGCACACGGGGCGTGACGAACGTACCCAGAGCGAAACTGTCGAATAGATCACTGATACTCAGTAAGCAGTCGAAATGGTACCGTGAAAACACAAATATACTGCTTTAGGAGGGCAGGAGGAGTGATACATCACGAGCATACGCTCTATGACTAGTTTGTGGACTGACGAAGAGGAACTGAGTGTACAAAATTTAACGCCTCGTCGATGTAGAGGTCATTACAGATGGAACAAACTGATTGGGAAGTAAATCGGCCGTCACGCTGTCACTTCGGGAACCCAGAAGCACGATGTCAGGTAGCAGATATAAAGTCCTCTTTTTTTCAGGTGAAGGCCCCATCTAATTAAGCACTATACCACATCCTTCATATTTTGTAGGATGGAACCTTCTGGATATTTACAATTAATTCCTGAAAAGGAAATGCTAATTATTTCGCTGACAATACAGTCACTCTGACAGGGGGGAAATCTGGAATATGTTACCTGGAACCCATAACATGTGGAAATAATGAAGTCTAACGAGCTTTTTAGTCACTGGCAGGAACTTCTTTTTCCTTTAGGACGGCCGAGAATAGTTTTGGTTGTATGGTGTGTCCTTGTTTGATGAATATGCAGTTTATACAATCAGGAGAAAGAAAACTGGCATTCTACGGATCGGAGCGTGGAATGTCAGATCCCTTAAACGAGCAGGTAGGTTAGAAAATTTTAAAAGGGGAATGGATAGGTTAAAGTTAGATATGGTGGGAGTTAGTGAAGTTCAGTGGCCAGAGGAACAGGGCTTATGATCAGGTAAATACAGGGTTATAAATACAAAATCAAATAGGGGTAATGAAGGAGTAGGTTTAATAATGAATAAATAAATAGGAGTGCGGCTCTGAACACTATGGGACTTAACAGCTGTGGTCATCAGTCCCCTAGAACTTAGAACTACTTAAACCTAACTAACCTAAAGACATCACACTCATCCATGCCCGAGGCAGGATTCGAACCTGCGACCGTAGCAGTCGCACGGTTCCGGACTGCGCGCCTAGAACCGCGAGACCACCGCGGCCGGCTAGGAGTGCGGGTCAGCTGCTACAAACAGCATAGTGAACGCATTATTGTGGCCAAGATAGATATGAAGCCCACACGTACCACAGTAGCACAAGTTTATATGCCAACTAGCTCCGCAGATGACGAAGAGATTGATGGAAGTATTTGTATGGAATGTAGCCATGTTTGGAAGTGAAACGTGGACGATAAATAGTTTGGACAAGAAGGGAATAGAAGCTTTCGAAATGTGGCGCTACAGAAGAATGCTGAAGATTAGATAGGTAAATCACATAAATAATGAGGAGGTATTCAACAGAATTGTGGAGCAGAGAAATTTGTGACACAACTTGACTAGAATAAGGGATCTGTTGGTGGGACATGTGTTCTGGAACATCAAGGGATCGCCAATTTAGTATTGGAGGGCAGCGTCGAGGATAAAAATCGTAGAGGGAGACCAAGAGAGAAGTACATTAAGCAGATTCAGAAGGATGTAGGTTGCAGTAGGTACTGAGAGATGAAGAAGCTTGCACAGGATAGAGTAGCATGGAAAGCATCAAACCAGTCTCTGGACTGAAGAGCACAACAACACCACAGTCATAAAACTAAACTGTTGCATATCGATTCCCTCCAGAGCTAGTATCTTACGATGTGCAGCCGTATGCAGATGCCGCTCTTGCATGTTTTCTTATGTCAAGTACACACCTTCGTCTCGGTCTTGTCTTATCTCTTGGAATGTAGCAGGCAACATATTTTTAATCCACCTGCCTACCATTCGCCTAACTACACATCCCAGCCCACCTGATGCGCTTGAAACACACCTACATCCATACTCTGCAAGCTTAGATGCAGTGCAGGGCAAAAGAGTATGTCACCTCGTACCATTTACTAGCACGAGAAGAATGGTTAAAGGCCTCTGTACGAGTAGTAGTAAGTCTGATCTTGTCTTTGGTACGTAGGAGGCTGTAGTAATTCTTAGATTTCTCACTCACACTGGATGTTGAAGCTTTGTGGCCAGGCGTTCATGGAATAGTTGACATCTGTCTTCATGCATGTGTCTGTTCAGTTTTTCAGGATTTACGTGAGGCTCTTCCATGAGTCGGAGCAGCCTGTCACCAATCGTGCCATCTTGTAAACAATTTTCTGCAGAATAATCCATTTTCGTGTATTCTATGAATGAACCGCAGTCTGCCACTCGCTTCGCCTACAGCTGAGCCTATGTGATCATTCCAGTTCACATCCACATAAATCGCTACACTTAGTACTTGTGTTAGTTAACTAATTCCAATTGTGACTCACTGACATTGTAGTCACTGGATAACACGTTTACTTTCTCATTTTGAGAAAAGCTCAGTTTTACTTTTCTGAACAATGAAAGCAAGTTGGAAATCTTCGTGCCAATTTGAAATTTTATTAAGATCTAAATGGATATATGTGAGGCTTTCTCCAGACGGTATTACATTATACTTCATTATCCATTCCGTTACCCTGCATCATGTGCAAAAAGTCTGAGGTAACTCTTAATCTTGTGTGCAAGCTCATCACAGTAATACACAAAATGAACAGTAAGATTCCCAGCACACTTCGCTGGGGCAAACCGGAAGTTACATCTCATATGTCGATGACTCACCATCCGAGACAACATTTTGTGTGCATCCTACAGAGACCCCGCAATCAAATAATAAGCGTAAGTTTGGTACTGGGTCAAATAGTTTTCGGAAGTCAAGCAATACTGACGAATATTTCCAGAATGGTGTGGAGGAGACCATCCTATTGGGATACCTCATTATGTTGAAACACAGAATATCTTCTAAAATTCTGCAACAGAAGAATGTCAAGAAGACTGCATAGTTGTTTTGTGGATAGCATTTGTTAACTTTCTTGTAGATGGGAATGACCACTGCTTTCTTACAGCTACGCCCACTAACCCAAAGGAAGGAGGGGGGTGGGTAGAAGGCCATCATGGAGGGGGAGGGGGGTCTTGAGTAGTAAAACAGTACCAATAGCAGCTTAAATAACGATCTCATCTCAAAGTTATCGCCCACGCCTCTTGGAGACTTTCATGTGACATATCCAAAGTCAGGCAGTAACCTAATATCAATCACATCTCAAGGAAACTCCACTTTTCACCTCATGGGCAATTGTCTGATTAAAAAATGGCATGAAAATAGAGACCACCCCCTTCCCTTGTTTATCTAGGCCAATAGGATGATTTAAAAATGGTGGGAAAACAAATTCCCCCTCTCCATTTTCTCTGTAATCCAATTATGTGAGCATTGTCAGTTGAGTTAAGTGAACTATAGTGACAGGATCATCAGAGAGCCCAGCAACTGCTCTCAGGGATAATAGAAAGAAAAAGCATTATTAACCTCTTTCTCTCATTAGCATTATAGTGTGTTAAAAACAGCATCCTAACTTACGACCACCTCCTATTGTTATCTACAATGTTTAGGTAATTATTTGCCTAATTCCCCCGACCACACACACACACAAATATGAGACATGTAATGTTTAGCAATTACCACAGTGCACTATTGAAATATATAAATTATTGTTCTCTACCTAGTCCATGAGGAACTTGTGCCTGCATAATTTATGTATGACGTCATAGTTTGTTAAAAGCCATGACATTTTCTGTAAGCACTAAAATATATGACCACCTCCCATTGCTGTTTATAATTTTGGAGAAATTTTTTACTTATTTAAACCGATTGCCTCCCAGTTTTTAAGATCGCCAGCCTAAGACACATGTACATTAAATATTAGACATAAATGTTAAACAATTTGCGCAGTATCATATTTTAACAAATGAATTGAAATGTCTTGTGAAACAATTAGTACATTGCAACAAATATGCTCTTACTATATAAAACACTTCAAGGAACTTAATGGTTATAAACAACAACATCACTATAACACTGTCTCAGAGCAGTATGGCACTACAGGATTACAATAAACTTGTAAATATCGGTTCGAAAATCTGAGAAGAGGTGTTTCTACAGACAAGTATTTTACATTAAATAAGCTGCAGTCAACTATAACGAATTTTTCCCACCTCTGCTGTTATTGCCGCCATCGGAACTGCTCAAGATTGGTAAAACTGGTAGAACAGAAGCATATCTTCCGGAACCCTCTTCAAATTGCGCGAGGCCTCCGCACTTCCAGCACCGACCCGATCAATGCAAGTTACTATACTGCAATGCATATGTTGTGGTGAAGGGCCACTTTCTGTCACGCAGGCAAAATAGCCCTCATACCAGATAAATGACTGCGAGTGAGATGGCCTCTTGGGGATTTTTTTCGCAACCCATACACGATAGATAATGTTACCAGAGAGAGCGGTTGAGATGGAGAGTGGCCTCTTGGCTGCCCTCCGCTAGCCAGGCACTAACAATCAAAAAATTTAACTCATGACCTAGACCGCAGATTGCAGACACTGCATGTATTACACAATCTAATATTTTTTATTAGCTATCTAATACCTGGGGCTATTTCCGGTAATGAATCAGTATTAACATTCTATCCCCCTGACTCACTATTATCATTAGCAAAGTTCTCCTCTTCAGTGACCATTTTTACGTCAGCTGACGACATACAACATGTGATTGGAAGTATCCAAACATCTAGCATCATCTATAGATCTGGCGTGTCCCTCATGAGAGCTGTCACATGGATTTTCTCAGTCATTTCTGTATATATTTGCAACTTGTAGCTAGAGTTTACGTTTATGTACTGTCATGAACAAAATGATTTTAAAGTAGAATTCTATGCGGTTATTCGTTGTATTTTACGTATTCATTAATTGGTATATATTTACAGGGACATTAAAAAAACACATAGAATAGCCAGCACTCCAACATAGCAAAGTGCTAATCTTTCCATGTTAGATTACCAGTTCGGCCCTCCTTAAATAGCATCTACTTAGACGTATTCCTCGTTTACAACCTTTTCATTTCTCAGTATAGTATCTTACAACGCTCCACGTATTTTTTAAATAGATTACATTCTTGTAATTACTTGGATGTTTTGTCTGCTGGCATGCAGTGTGGAGTTTTGAGGTGTTAAGAATCCTCTGCCATTAACAGGATAGTGCACCATTAGACTATGACGAAATTGTGATGTAACATTCACAAAAATAGAAGCACATTTACTTCGAAAACAACAGTTTCTGATTACGAAAATATGGGAGGAAGCAGATTAACTGTTCTACAGAGCAATGATCAGGTAAGCCTTACTGATGAATATTCAGTTATGACTTAGTTTCTTCTGTCTCTCTCACACACACTATCCCTTTCATGTCTGCATGTACATTTACACATAGAAAATCACTCTGTTTTTATGTATGCATGATGTAGTTTTAACAATGTCAGGCTTAATTATTGACCTGTAATTTAAATTCGTATCTAAATCGTCCAACTCTTTCTCCAAGCAATAATTTGACAAATAAAATCATGTTTATTCTCGAATTCCGATAAATATGTAATTTTTCTCCAGTAAAGTATTTCTTTTTATGACGTTAAAAATTAACTCGGGCCCTTCTCGCAATTCTCCTGGCCAAGAGCAATCGCAAATTTAAATTTTGTCTCTTATTTCTTGCATTACACTGGTGTATGTTGGCAGCTCTTCCAGCCCACATTCCTCGAAAATTTCCATATAAAAATTTAAGTTTGCAAACAAATGTCCATTAAATGTAGTTACTCCATAAGTTTTTAATTCTGCAAGAAATTCTTCTGCTGCATAACGTCCGATCCGCCACATTTAGATACAATGTAACTATCCTTCTTAAACTGATTGAAATGGGAGTGATGTTTAAGAAAATTAATGCATCCTTTAATATTGCTAACTTCAATTGATCCAAAGATTTATGTGATCTCTCCAACATACGACCAGTTTCCATTATTATTTACAATAAATGCTTATAATATGTATACCACACTCATATCCAGGTTTTTCTGTAAAGTGTATTTAAGGTAGCATTAGTAGAAGTAGCAGCAGTTTTATTGATCCATAGATTTCTTTTACAAGGATATTGGACATGTCTTGGCATTAAAATTTCAGAACAACAAAAATAAAGTAATTGACATTTACAGACATTTACGTACTTGCAGCTCTAATATGTCAAGGATGGGACATGTAGACATCTGTTACCTTATAGTAGGAACCATTTGCCCGAAATAATTTAGGGAAACCATAGAAAATTTAAATCAGGATGCCTGGATGGAGTTTAGAGCCTCCATGCATCTGAATACAGGGCTACTCTGTTTAAAGTGGCGCTACCTCTTTTGGTTGACAAAACAGACATTTATTCATGTGATAGGCTGATAATACACTGTTTATTCATTTCTCATTCCCATCATTCTCATCCTATACAGACGCTACTGCATAACACTCACGACCATTCTGTGTACCACATCTTCCCATTTGCAATCTGAAAAACTGAGTCAGCACCACTCTATAATGAGTGAGGTGCTGAGTCCAGAAAGAGGATAAGGTGTTAGTGTTATACACTGCACAGCTTTAGGAGAAAGTTTTTTACAGAAAAGTAAAAAAGAAAAAAAATAGTGTAAAAGCGTTATGTGGATGTTAGATGTTGTATTACAGTTATTATTACTTATTTGTGCTCAATTTTTTACAATCCTCCTTTGGCAATTTCTTCAGAGTCCTTTTTCAGTTTATTGTGCTCAGTTTTGGACAAATTGCATAATTTATTGCACTGTTTTATTCCTTGGTAGAAAATACTGTTTTGAGTTTTATGTTTAGTGTATTCTCATATATGTTAATTCGGTCTAGAACTTGTCCCATGGTCACAGACAGAGCTATTTGTGCAGTAATTATCAATGTTATTTTTGATGTGTCTAACTGATAGGTAAACGAACTCACACAGAGCATTTCAAATCCCAAGTGTTTTGAGCAAATGTTATCAATGAGCTCGACTACTATTTTTGATTATTATTCTGATGGCCTTTTTCTGTAGTTTGAAAACTGCATTTATATTTTGTGCATTTGTTCCCCAGAAAAGACTGCTATGGTTAAGAAATGAGTGTGTATATGAATAATATAAAACTAAAAGGCACTGACTGTGCCTCACTGATGACAGGACTCTAAGGGTACAGCATGCTGATGAAATTCTGTTTGAAAGTATCTTTGTGTGTTTATATTACTTCAAGAGAGAATCAATATTCGTTAATAGAAATTTTGTTATACAGTCTATAGATGTGCTACTCACATATTGCAATTAATTGCTCTTGAGCAGCTGAGTGTTTCGTTTGGTTTTTCCATGAGGAATTCTCTTATTATGTCAGTGACTGTAATATTGCTGCAGGAGACTCTTTGAAGCAGAGATATCATTGTTGGAAGCCACCAATGAAGCAGAAACAAAAAGAGGAAGTCTGAAAAAGGAACTTAAAGGGGAACAACACCAGAAACAATATGAATACGGATCTAGGATGCGTTAGTATTATGCAGGATAGGTTGAGGAACAAGGTTTAACTTGAATTTCCCAGAAGTTCATTTTTTTAATGTTCTGGTTCACACTGGTTAAAACTATTGGAGACAGAGGGCTGCAGTTTTGTATACTGTCTTAATACATACTTAAGTAAAAAGTAGATGACTATTCTTATGACTTAAATTATAAAATTGAAGATTTTTAAGAAAAACTATGAGTTAATTACTGTAGTTTTTGATAATGATCTTTAAAAAATTTTTGTAACATAATTTACGACAGGAACATCTTTTTAACAGTCTGCTTTAAACATAACAGCGCAAGAAACTTCCAGAAAAAAATTAGGCTCCTGGTTTGTTTTTATTTTGAGATATGTGTACCTGTGTTCTGCATAAATAATTAACGTGCTTTATTTTGCTTGCAACTAAAATACAATTCAGAAAAAATTACAAGACCAAAAGCTGTAGTTCATATATCAAATTGTTTCCAAATAATCTGTTAAAAGATGGTAACCGTTACATGGGATTAAAACTCTTATTCTCTGAGCTACACTATTTAGAAAACTAACAATTTTTTCTTGATTTCTCCTTCGGTTCACGAACCAGTTCTCTTAAATGTTAAAAAATGTCAGATTGTCTACCTAACAAAATGAAGAAAAATAATAACATTTGACTGTAATATCAATGAGTCACAATTGAAATCAATGAATTTATACAAATTCCTGGATGTAAGAACTGGTGATGATATGGAATGCCCACATATGTTCTAGGAAATTGTGCTCTGTGTTTCATGTCATCATGGTTGATTGGAAGTTGGACAGTACCTCTCTCTTCCTTCAAATTTTCCAATATTGAGTATCTATCTAGGTGTCTTAGAGGACCCACACACGGCGACAGGTCAATCGGCCAGTCATTTCGACTCTCAGCACACAAGGGATTTACCAAGAAATTTCAACCAGTAACACGAACGCCTCTATATTAGCATGTGTTGCTATGGAAAATTTACTGCTATGTTTAGCAACAATGGCAACTGATTTTCGAATCTAGACGAATATTTGCGAAAAAATGAGTTGACATTTAGTAAACTTGTCTTGAAATGCTCTTCTTGTTAACAGGTTTTTACTCTCCCTTTCATTTTTCATGGAAGGAAATTTGCTTACATACGGTTTTCACTGTTGTAATACAATTTGTTTTTCGTTTATTTCTTCTGAATTCCTTTTTCGTGCATTATTCTGGCACTTTAACTGTAAGTATTTTGCTTTCTTGTCGTATCTACAAACACGTTGTCAACAGCAGCACTGTTCATTACCACTACACTTGCTGTAAGCTGTATGAGGGAGAGTTAGGTTATATGAAAAGACGAGGTACCTGTTTATAGCTTTAGAATAGGATTTCCCTAAACATTTAAATGAAGATGTCCAGTTGAATATTAGCATACTGTAAGTCAGTCAGTTTGGAAATTAAAAACTTTAATAGCTTAATACATGTAGTTGTTTAACAAATAACTCAGAATCACCTGATGAAGGCCAGTATGTCGTTATTACTATGAATCTCCTATTAATTCTACTTCTACAGAACAAACTTCAAAATCCAAGCCACTGCACATTCTGAGGGTATCAGTATTTTTATATTTGCAGTACTTCTTAACGTAAATAACGACTACGGCTTCAACTTTGGAGAGCGATTGTTGCTGCTTGGAGAATTATAAATTTCAACGTAAAGTTGTTACTCAACGCGGACAAAGTGAAACAAAACAAAACTACACAACCCCACCTGTTAATTACGCAAACAAGTCGCAGCCAGGCAGCCATATTGTCACACGTAACATGCGGTTGTTAAATTGTATAGGAATTTATAGCGATCAGCCATCGATCACTGCAATCAGCGAACAATCGCTATCATGATTGATTTTCCTCACGCTACGATCTGCGGACAGATCACATGACCTGTCAACGAATGGCTGCGATCCGTCACTCGTATGTGGTCCACCTTAGAAAATTTGTGTAATCGATGAGATGACGTACGACTGACCGTGAGTCTTGTAAATTGGTTATAAGTATTTCTTGTCAGAAATAACCTTTTTCTTTTCTCTGTAATGAAGTTTACGCTGGGACTCCAATCCAGAAGCGTGCCCTTAGCGGGCAGTTCTGACAAAATGGAATCCGTTGCGTGGTCAATGAAAAGCCGCGGCCTAGATCTGGGAGACTTAACGTGTCTCGCCACAGAGCGCGCTGTATAAACACGGCTCTGCCGAATGCGCGGGTCGCGCCTCCCTGGGTCAATAGCATCCCGACGTTACCAACCTGCTTCCGCTCGTCTTCTCTCCGGTTCGCCAGTTGGCAGTCCCGGGAAATTCTCACAGTTACGCTTTCTCACATGAACAGCTGTCCCGGTTC